>NC_136068.1:1210666795-1211266795 GCF_964261635.1 Lissotriton helveticus
GAAGTTAAGACATTACCATCCCATATGTTTGCTACCCACCCTGGCTAAAATACTTTTTCAGTCAGCAGCTCATTACTTTTATTGATACAATAAGCTTTTGGACTTATCTCACTCGGGTTTCAGAAGTGAGCACAGCACTGAATCCACATTGGTAGCTGTGGGTGACAGCATTAGATCACTGAGAGGCTGCGACTCTTATCATTTTAGATATGTTTGCAGCCTTTGACACAGTCTCCCCCTTCTTCTCACATCCTGTCTATCCCAATTTGGGATTAAAGGCAATGCTCTCAGCCTATCAAGATCTTGTCTCCCACATAGGTCTCAAACAGCAATGTGGGGACAGTTTGGATCAACACAGTTTTCCTCCCTTGTGGAGTTCCACGTGGTTCATTCTTAAGTCCCTCCTTCTTTAATAAATTTGTTTTGTCTCTTGTGAAGCTGATTCAGTCATTCGGATTTTGAGTGTTGCCATACGGTGACGACACCCAGATTGCCACCTTGTAGATGTTTATTCAGTGGCTCTGAACTTCAGGAATTGCATGTGGGAAATTAAAAACGGGATATAGGATAACTGTCTTAAATTAAATGTAAATCAGACTGAGGTCCCGATTTGTTGGCTATCATAATTCTATTTGGAATAACAACTGGTGGTCCAAGGTTCTTTTCGCCCCTGTCTCCCCATCAATTCAGAAAAAACTCTTGGGATTATCGAAGAGAAACTATTATTTGATTCACAAGTGAGCTGCACTGTTTCTTCTTGTTTTAACATCAAATCCTTGAGGAAAATCTTTCCCTTTATGCTTTATGATGCGCGGAAAACGGTGGTGCTAGCTTTGATTTTATTGCGGCTGGACTATTGTAATGCATTTATCTCAACATAAAGTTCCTTTAGCTAAACTTCAAACTGTCCAGAATGCTACTTCTCAAATTATTCTGGACATCCCCAAACATCAATCAGTGTCCGAGGAACTGATGAAACTGCATTGGCTTCCGGCGTGGAAAAGAATTACTTTCAAGTCTCAATGCATTGCACATAAGGTCTTATATAATCAAGGCCCCAGGTTTCTCAGATCTAACTACCAGTGGTACATACTCAGCAGTATTCGTCATTCATCCACGTGCAAACTGGTGGTGGTACCTAGCCTCCGTTGCATCATATGGGGGAGAAGACCCTTCTCATTTTCCACAGCTAAATTGTGGAACTCATTAACACGTCACAGAACAGAAATTGTGAATCACCTGCTGTTTAGGAAAAATCTTAAAGCTTAACTATTTACTCTGTAAGTGGGTCTCCATCTCATATGTTAGGTTTCCTCGCCCTCCATTTCGTGTTTTAGGCGTGATGCCTTAACACCTTTGGTTTTATACGCACTGTATAAATAGGTTTTTCACTTACTTTTATTTGAAATACCATGCACCTTGCCTTATGGGCAGTAAAGCCTACCTAAGGGTGACTTATTAATATTTACCAGGAAGCTTTCGGTCTGTCAAAAGAGATTATTTTGACATGTCGAAATTGCAGTTTTACAACTGCACAGACACACTACACATGGTAGGTTTACATTCATGTTCCGCTGACACTAGTGAATGGCACAATGGGTGTTGCAGGCCTCTTGTGATGTCTAACTTACAGGACCTGGGTATGCTTTTGTAGAATATACTAGGGACTTATAGGTAAGATAAATATGCAAATTAGGGGTATGCCTAATTCATCATGTAGAAGGGGGCACACAGGTCTTAATCACTGATACCAGGTTAGAGTGCGCATAGTTCTACAGCCTGCTAAAATGTGGTTAAGAAAAGGCAAAAAAACAAAAAGCAGAAACAGGATTGAACATTCAGAAACGGCAATTGTGCTAAAAGTACCCTAGCTGCATGTTATGTTTTGGTTGTTTTACCTTCGAGAAAAACGTTTCATGATGTAAGTGGGCATTAACACAATAATTACTTTATCTCTGATCAATAATGTACACAGTAGGTTATTTTGTGGTTGTAAATATATTTGTGTTTATTTTTTTTTCCTTGTAGATGACATGAAAAATGAGGAATCCTTTGGCTCTGCTTCGCCGAACAAAGAACAAGTATATGTGAAAAATAAAGGTAGAAACAAAATATCTTCAACATATTGTTTAGCATATTGAATGTATAAACAATCAAAAAAACTGTTCCTGGCTGAGAGTTATGCCTGTTATATGGCAGACTGCAGGAGCTGGGCTAGAGTCTGTTAAATGCCCGGTCAGTGAACATAATGCTTTTACAGAATCCCTTTGATTGTCTCTGAGTGAGGCACAGTCACCTTCCATTGGTTGATGTTCTGCATCACTTCAAGGTGAAGTTAGTTATGTACACTGAGGACACCCAGATCCTTTGCTTGAATGTATTCAAGAAAGTGAATGGATTGTCTTTAGTCCTTAGATGCACTGAACTACCTAACACGTAATCCAACCAACACCGAGTTTATGCTCATTTATACATTCATACATTATAGTCACGCCCTTAAATCATTAAACGCCCTCTTGGTTAGAAAAGATTGGTATTAAGTGCCCTCGGGCACAAGAAGTTTGCTCGTGGAACACTATTCCTGAAATGATCCAAAAACAGTCCTGCCTTTGGATATTTCACAAGGAGATAAAACTTCATTTTGTACTTTTTAAGACTGTTTTGGTGCATGTAAACGTTAAGCTTTATTCTTTTAGAAACAAGAAATAATGTATTGGATAAATGATGGAATTCATAAGTACTGGTAAATAAAAAAATAATGATCGTGCAATAAATTCAACCTCTGTAGCATAGACAAAATATAACAATGCAGTAACAGCACAGATCCTCTAAAACATACAAAATTTCCCAAAACAGTTCCCAGTATCAGCTGAACCAGGTAACTCATATTGGATGTTTGTGATATTTACTGCAACCTGTAAAGGTGTACTTTCATCAAATCAGGTTGGGATTGTAACTGTAAGGTTTGTTAGAGGGAAGACTCTGGAACATGACTGGAGGTCCGTTCTCGATCAGCAAAGTTTTATGTCAAGCCATGTATACCTTTTTGTATGCACTATAGTCTAGACTGATAAAAAGCTGGACAGTCAGGGATGATTCACAAAGCAGGCATACATTTGCTCATTTAGTTTCCTCCTGTTCTTACGGTAAGTTTCTTGTTGTTTTAGAATTCCTAGTTTTCCTATTGATGTGCAATTGATTTTCCCATTCATAATTTTCCATAGCATAATAAACACTGTATAAATGTAATTCATGAGTACAAATGCTCTTCACTACATTTTTATGTTTCCCTTTGGAGAATTTCCTACTCTAAATCCTCAACAATTTTGAAAGCAGTCCTTGTTCTTTGCCACATTGGACATAGATATCATATACTCTTAGCCTTGATAGCAGTAAAAACTAAATCCATATGTTTCACCAGCAATTACTCCCACATGCCCATACGTGGGGCTATTCGACTCCACGACTATTTCTCCCTGCCCCGGAAGTGATGGAGAGGGGTCACATATAGACACCGCCTCTGCACACTGATGTATGTTGCTTTATTTATGCACCCTTCGACGTGGATCTACAGTGCTGTTCCCAACGATGTCAGTTGTGCTAACACCAAAGTTCCAAAGAGCTAGAATTTGTGCAAAGTGAAATGTTCCCGCAGACCACTGACTTGAAATTGCTCTATGAAAGTAAGAAGCAAAGTCGGTCACTGATCCAAAATCTATTTGCATATGGTGTCTAGGTACCCGGCGTCACTCAAAGTCATCCGACAAATGCTGCCTGATACAGATGCAGGACAGTCAGTCACAGATCCCAACAATATTTGCATATGGTTTCAAGGTACTGGATGTCACTCAAAGTCATGCGACAATTGCTCCCTGATGCATCAGAATGTGATGAGGGACCAAAACTCTAGATTGCAGCACACAAGAAATGGTTGCACTCAAAACAGTGACCCTGCTCCTAGATGCATGACTGCTCCCGTTCTATACCATGGTGCTGTTCTCACTGCAAGTTCTTGGGTATGTCCAAATACAAGTGGTACTTGGGTGGTTCACATACTCCGGTATTATTGTTATTGTATCTGTGGTAGGGTGATTAGTTAAATCTTAGGTGTGCAGCAGGGTATTTCTTTCTGATCAAAAGTGTGTTTAAAACACCTAAAAGAAGGGCTCCCCGCTGGGGAAGTGTCCCCTCGGTGCATCCAGGGGAAACTTCCCCACGGGGGAGCAATTCTTATAGGTGTTATGAACAAATATAAGTTGTGCCACAACAGTAAAAAGGCCAAGTTGGAGTTGCCTCCCTATTGCCACTGCAGCAACAGGAAATGGAGGGTGTGTGAGTGGGGGGGAGGGATGTTAGTCAAGCAGTTGCCACTCCAAGAGTCTCACTCCCCTTGCCTCATCCCACTTTGGTCTTGTTCAGATGCTTGGTGCCTCAAGTTCCTTGCAACACATAGAGAGCTTTAAAGAGGCCATGCTACATATTTTCAGACTGAAGCGGACTCCTTTTGGGGCACCTTCAGACTCTATTTAGCTGTGTGGGCCCCAGTCGCACATCTGCCAGCGAGCCTCTCTCCTACAGAAACTGACCCCATTGGGGGTTCTCCAGACTTGTGTCTGGTGCCGGCCCACACCTCCCACGAAAGGCACGCCGGTTCCCATTTGCGCTGGTCCCGACCCGACTCCGGGAGTGTCCTTTCTGCATCCAGTCTCCACACTGGTTTCATATTTACTGCACGATTTCCATCTGTGGCTGGTGAAAGAAACCTATGCACCTTTCCACCACGCCCTCTTTTGCCTTGTGTCAGCTTGCCTTACAAAATAATCAAAATCTCTAGTACACTGAATGATTCCCAGCCGCTTTCCTGATGCCTGTACCACAAGAGACTAAAGGCCAAGTTCGGCTCAGATTAAACAATCCATGGGTTCCAAAATGTACCTCATGATGGTTTCGGCAATGAGGAGGTGGACCACTTGCTCCTTCCTCGCTATACTGATGCTGGATTGTACATGGATTTGTAGAATGCTAGTGGTCTGGACTCCTGAGACTGAATTAGAATCCATCCCCACCGGGACTACCAAAAGAAGGTAAGGCCTCATTCGTATTTGTATATAGTGCGTCAGAAGTATTTGATTTTGGACACAAGACAGCTTGTTGACAGAAGTCGTGCAGCCTTGGCCTTGGACAGTTTAATGGCCTCATGGATGAAGCCATGCTCAGCTCCTCCAGTTAGTCGCACAATAGCTAGATGACATAGGCTCACCACTGGAGACCTAGCCTTTCTCACTCCGTATCTGACTCCTGAAACTTATATGGGTCAAGAGTATATAAGCAAGGGGAACCAAAATGCATCCCTTTTTTCGCCCCCAGATAGGGAGTCAAAACACATTGCCACACATTTGGCAAAAGAATGTTTGAACTTTCAGCACCAAAATGCTGCCTGTCAATTGGGCCTTTATATAGATGTCTGGCAAGATCTTGCTAGCCACCCCTGATGAATTTAGAAATGCCTTTGCTAAATGATTGAGGATAGACAAGATGTCACAAAATATGTTTTGAAAGCAAGCCTAGACACAATGACCTTTGTGGTCTGTGCCATGGGCACCAGTTTGATGATTAGCCGTCATGCTTGCATTGCACGGGCTTCTTTGGTGGCATATAGTTATAACTCATTGACATGGATTTTTATGGCTCCAGTCTTTTCGGAGGAAACATTGGCACTACTGTTCTTCAGAGAAACACAGAGCTAAAGTCTTGAGTTCTTGCGCAGTCACAGTTCAAGCACCAAGGTTGCAAGAAGGGCCTGGATCATAAAATCACAAGAAGCGCTGGAGAAAATCATGGAGAGGGAATGGAGGCGAAGTCTATAGTCTTTGAAGACGCAGATACTCGGTCCTGCTTACTACTACAGGAAGACTAGTGCACACTAACCTGATATCAAGTACTTAGCCTTGTTCTTCCACTTGTCTGAAGTTCAAAGAATATCTCGAGGCTTTGACTCAGGGAGTCGCAGTGTAACATGAGTAGATGTGTAGGCGAAAGAGATGAAGGAGGCTTCAATGGAGCTGGAACCACATGAACCACTGGTTCAATTTGGACTTGAAGGAGACTAGCGCACTTCTCGGTTCTGGCTGGATTCTTCAGGTGAGTGGGAAAAGTTAAGCTTGTTCCGCAGGGAGCGAGGCCAAGCTACAACTTGGGGTTGGGCATGGTTTGTATACCATCCCGAAGGCTCAAAGTATGTAGCTAGTTCACATGTGACACGTGGAGTACATGGCAGTCTGGAAGGTTCTCAATGACCCTTAAAGGAAACGTGTTAGTACACTTGCTTTGACCTTACTGGAAGGGCAGGTGCAACTTGACGGTTGGAAGCATTTAACAAGGAAACAAATGTATTGTTTTTGCACGAACGTGCATAATGGAAAACAACACTAAGGCCATAGTATCAGCAGATGCAAAGTACTCTATTGGTTCAAGAGTTTTGGGGGATGCTTGTAGGGACTCAAGCACAATGGATTCATGGGAAACATCATGGTATCATAGCATGCCATAAAACCCCACAGGGGTAATATAATATAAGCCCTGTGCACTAGGCCCACTACACCGAGGGCGCATAAGTGGGGTCGTGACAGTTCCCCCCAACAAGGAACAACCTGCAGGGTGTGTTTTGTCTGGGTGACGGGCATGGAAGGAACAAACCAGGTGAGGGGCATGAACATTGTTCACTGGTTCCCAAGAGTGCCCCTCAGGACAATACCCTTTCCAAGTAATCAAGTAAAACAATTGTCCTTTCTCATGCTTAGTAGAAAAGATTTTCTGTACCTCTGATTCAAAGTGACCATCCACTGTTCTAAGTGTGGTGGTAGAGAAGGACGGATCTGGGCACAATAAGACTTAAATAGGGACACATGAAAGACTGGACTAATGGGTAACTCTTCTGGCAACTGTAATTTCACAACTACTGGGTTAATGATTAGTTTGATAGAACAGGGACCCACATATCTGGGTTAGCTTACTGGGCCCCTGTGATCGCGGGTGTTTAATTATTATTTTTTTTTTAAACATTTTCATTTGCTTTTTGTATATAACTGAACAATACAGTCATGTATTCAGCAACACTTCTCCCTCTAATTCCACTCCCACCCCCCCTGAAAAACACACTGTTGATATGCAGTACAACGCAGAATTGTAAAAGTGGACTATGCATCAAGATCCCATCTCTCCATTCCCCCCTCCATCCCCACCCGCCCTCCCTTATATGAACTAGGAACGCTACGGTATGCTCAATCATTCCCCAGTCCTCCATCCAGTCCATGATAATGTCTCCACTTAGACCAAATTTTTCGAAACTTTCTAGGGCACCCCCTTGATTTGTAGGTCACCCTCTCAGCCGCCATGTAGAGGTCTAGACCTTGCCTCCATTCCTCCAGGTCGGGAGGAGTCGGGGACCCCCATCGTTTCGCAATGTCTCTTTTGGCTACCACCAGGGCTAGGACCAGGAAAATTATAAGTGGGCGTGGCAAATCCACATCATTGGACATTCCCTTGCGTCAGTGGAGCTCCCAGGACCTCCCGCAATTCTGAGAAAACACGGGACCAGTATATTTGGATCACTGTGCAGGTCCATAGTGTATGATAGAAACCACCCTCAGCCCCGTGGCATCTGAGACATCTGTCGTTCTCGATTTTCCCCATTTTATGTAGTCGTACCCAGTCGTAGTATGTCCTATGCAGTATATTATATTGATTAAGGCGCAGCCTCGATTTTATCGCTACCTCACGGGGGTGCATTAACACCAACTCCCAGTCTAGATCTTCTAGTGTTCCTACATCACTCTCCCATGTAACCCTGAGCTTCGCAAGGTCCCCCAGCATATTGTTGGTTAGTGTTTTGTATGCAAGTGAGACTGCTGTCCCCTGAATCCGCTCCTGCAGAAGCCGCCCCTCCAGTGGAGCATACTCCGATATCCCTAACAGTTGTAGTTGTTGCGCTTTCCACGCGTGGCGGAACTGGGTGTACTTAAAAAACTGTGAGTTTTGCAGTCCATAATCAGCTCTTATATTCTGGAAGGACTTCAGTTCTCCCTTAGCTATAACATCCCCGATGGTAGAGATACCAATATCATCCCATCATTTGAAACCTTTTAGTTTGTGTAACTCACGTAGCCACGTACAGTGCCAAAGTGGTGTCTGGCGAGTGGGGGTCTTGTCCCAGCCCGTGCGTTTCATGGCTTTATTCCAGGCTCGTAATGTCATAAGGGTAGCCGGGAGCAGTTTGTGTTGAGCGGACCCTCCATATAAGTAGTGCAGCAGGTTGTGTGTGGATAGTGTATGTCTTTCTAGGGCATAGGTGGGATGGTCTGCCGGCAGGTGTAGCCACTCATTAATCGGGGTCGTGTGTTCCACCCAATAATAGGCTTCCAGATTCGGGAGTGAGATTCCGCCACTATACTGGTGCCTCTGAAGCGTGGACAGCGCTATCCTAGGTTGTTTTCCTAGCCAAAGAAATGCCCGGAGATCCGAATGAATCTTGTGTAACAATGTGTCTGGGAGGGAATAATATTCATTTTGTAAGGCGTACAAGTATTTGGGAAGGATAATCATTTTATATAAAGCTGCTCGCCCTAAGAGTGTGAGTGGCAGGCGCGCCATCTTTCCATGTCCGTGGTTGAGTTTAGTGAGACCCTATCTACATTTCTCTGAAGGGAGAGTGCCTTATCCAGGGTAATGTAAATCCCTAGGTATTGAAAGCCCTCTGTAGTAGTTATTAATTTTTGGGGCAGCGTCGTCCAACGATCACCTCCCCCTGGGTCATATAGGATTGATTTATGCCAGTTAGTTGTATAACCGGAAAGGGCACCATAATTTTCCAGCTCCCGGAAGAGCTCCGGGATGGTCGTCTACGGGTCAGTGATGTATAGAAGGACATCGTCCGCATATAGGGACAGCTTCTCCTGAGCCGCATCTACGTCTGTTATTCTGAATCCACTAATTGTCGAGCTCTGTCGGACCCTGGCCGCCATGATTTCAATGGTGAGTGTGAAGAGAAGGGGGCGATAGAGGGCATCCCTGTCGGGTCCCTCTCTGAATCTGAAATTCCCGGGATAGACTCCCGTTCACTTTTACCCTGGCTTGTGGTACAGTGTAAAGGAGGCGAACCCAGGCCCGGAATTTGGGGCCAAAGCCAAATTTTTCTAACACCCCTGCCAGAAATGGCCAGTGCACCGCATCAAAGGCCTTTTCTGCATCGAGGGAGAGGAACCAGTGCGGTGCCTCTCTGTCACGTACCTCTTGAAGCCAGTTGTGTGTACGTCTGAGATTGAATTTTGTAGCTCTGTCAGGGAGGAAACCGGTTTGGTCTAGGTGTATCAGATCCGGTATCACCGGCCGTAGCCGGATCGCCAGGACTGTCGCAAGGAGTTTCACCTCTGTGTTCAGGAGGGATATAGGTCTGTAGGATGAGCAGTCCTCTCGCGATTTACCCTCTTTGTAGATTGGAACGATTATTGTCCCGGAGAGGTCAGCGGGGAGCCTCTCCTCCTGGTAGGCACCTAAGAAAAGGTTCCTCAAGTGTGGAGCCAGTATGTCCGTCGTACATTTAAAGAATTCCGCCGGAAAACCATTGGGTCCCGGGGCCTTCCCAGGCCTCAGTCTGCCAATCGCTAAAGAAACATCCTCTGTCGTGATGTCGGCTTCAAGGGCCTTAACTGCGTCCGGGTCTAGGGATGGTACTTCAATCTGGCTCATATATCGGAGGGCATCATCACTCGAGCCTAGGTTCCTAGCGGTATAAAAACTCTCATAGTGGGCAGCGAAGGCCTCAGCGATGTGTGTATCTGTGCAGGCAAGGCTACCGTCTACACCCTTAACTTGTTCTACCCACTGCGCTGCCCGCTCCTTCCTACTAAGCCATGCTAGGAGTCTGCCCGATTTGTCCCCCACGTCATACAGGCGATGAAGGGTGGCCAGGTTCTGTGTCTTAGCCTCATCCGTCACCAGGTCCCTGTAGTGGCGTTGTGCATCTACTAGTTTTCTCAGGGCGTTAGGGGATTTGTCGCACAGGTATTCTCTCTCCAGGTCTATTATGGTCCGCTCAGCCCCTGCCACCATTCCCTCAAGTTTTTTCCTCTCTTCTCCAGTTCTACTCATTATCCTGTCTCTCATGACCGGTTTCAGGGCTTCCCAGAGGGTTACTCCTGAGTCAACCGTTCCCTCGTTTTCAGCCAGGTAAACTGGTGTATCTGCCCGCACCTCCTTCAGGAGCGTTGGGTTTTTGAGTTCCCAAGCGTCCAATTGCCAGGTGGCCCCTGTAGGGTTGCGTCTGTGACCTACTTTGATTAGTAGAGGCGAGTGGTCTGAGATACCTCTCACCCTGTATTCTGCGGTCGAGTCCGTGGTAAAGTCTTGTCTGGACATAAAGATATAGTCTAGTCGCGAGAAAACCTTATGGGGGGCCGAGTAAAAGGAGTATGTAAGTTGCCCCGGGTGTAGCCAACTCCAAACATCAGTAAGACCAATTGTGGAAATCATCTGGGCCAGTGGTGTCTGGGTAATCTTAGCGGGCGGCGACCCTGAGCGAGCCAGCTTTCTATCCATGACATCGTTGAAGTCCCCGCCCACTAATTGAATGGTGTCGGCCGATTCTAGAAGTATGTTTGCTAACGTCTTGAGTGCATTCGCCTGTAGTTTAGGGGGGGCATATACGGACACTAGTGTGTATGTGCGTCTACGCCACTTCCCTTGTACTCCAACGCACGTTCCCTGTGGGTCCACCCATGTGCGTGTGATGCAGAACGGAGAAGTGGTCTTTAGGATGATGGCCACCCCCCTGGAATCAGTAGTGTATCCCGCGTGGGCCAACACTTTGTATCGTCCCCTAGCAATGAAGGAGCAATTGGACCCCTTGAGGTGCGTCTCTTGTAGGAAAATTACATCCGATCCTATTCTTTTTATGTATGCGTTCACTAGTCCCCTCTTAACCTTGTTACCGAGACCATTCACATTCCAGGACAGGGCGCTAAGTTTGGAAAGGTCAGTCGGTTGTGTATCTAATGTACTTGCCATTCTGATGTTTTAACGTGATAGCGTGGGTGTTTCCTGGTGTATGAGCGGAGAATGTTGCAATAATAAACATGACTGTAAACAATCAACTGTTTCCCCCCCAGAATCCCCCCCAACAAATTGTCCGAACTTCCCCAGCCCCCACCACCCCCTCCCCACCTTCTCCTCCCAGCCATCCCATACTTGTAACCAAGAAAACACGAGACTTTTGGGCGGTAAAGGTCTATCGCCCTCCCGCAAACCACCCCAACTTGAAGGACACTAGGGCTCCAGTCTAGGCCGCCACCAGCTTAATTGTCCAACCAGTGACTGGACGAGTTCTGCCGTCCCGTAGGCCGCTAGAGGTGGCACCTAGTCAGGCTGAGAACAATAGTGCCAAACAATATTCAAAAAGTGGTGTTTGTAACTTGCGTGTCTCCGGCAGTGGCTTACTGCAGTTCCGGATACCAATTCCATACTTCCTCACGAGTGGGAATCTTGTGAGTCCAGGCCGCAGTCCTCCGCGCCTCCAGTAGCCCCCTGTTCCATCTCCCGGATCGCCGCGACCAGGGGGTGTAGGGAGTTATCTGTCGAGACCTCAAAATCTGACGAGCGTGCACTAGCCACATCGGCCATCTCGTCGACGATGCGGTTGTCCAGGCTGTTGAATCTGTTACCCGGCGTCGGATTCACCTCCGTGGTTACGTTTCGGTCTCGTTCTCCTCTGGTCGATGCAGTGCGTTCCGAATTCAATGGGGAGAGTGTATGGCGTTTCATCCTAGGGATGTGGGACCGTTGTGTCGTTGGCGGGCTTCTCCGGAAGTTGGCTGCCGCCATTTCGAATCTGACCCTACGGCCCTCCTCCTCCGCCCCTCGGAGCAGGGGTCTTTCCTCCAACCACTCCCAAGCCTCTTCCGGGCGACTGAAGAAATGCGACCTGCCCTTATATAAGACCTTTAGCTTCGCCGGAAAGAGCAACATGTAGGATATGTGCATGTCACGCAGTTTTGCTTTAACTGAATCATACGAACGGCGCTGTTTCTGCACATCCTGGCTATAATCCGGGAATATCATGATGTTTGCATTTTCCGGTCTAAGTTCCCCTTTTTTCCTTGCCTCTCTCAGGATGAGGTCCCTATCAGCAAAGTTGAGGAAACGGGCAATGATCGGCCGTGGCCTCGCTCCCTCCGGAGGTTTCATTAGCAGGGCCCTGTGCGCCCTTTCTATGATAAAGCAGTTCGAGAAGTTGGCCTGTGGGAATGTCGCTGTTAACCAGTCTCGGAGAAATGCTGCAACGTCGGTCTTCTCAATACCTTCTCTAAAACCCACGAAGCGGAGGTTGTTGCGTCTTGCCCTATTTTCAGCATCATCAACTCTCCACAGCAGCTGCTTGTGTGAAGCCTGTAGCTCCGCCATATCTTTCTTTAGTGCAGTAAGGGAATCCTCCGTCTCGCTGATTCTGGTCTCAGTGGCGGTCACTCTCTCCGTTAGATTCCTGAAGCCCTGGCGTAACAAGAGGACCTCTGAACCCACCTCGCCTATTTTTGTCTCCAGTGCCATTCTAGAGTTCTGGATATCTGCCCTTGAGGCCTGTATTGCCTCCATAATGATGGTCGTGTCTGTACTTGTGCCAGGCGGTGCCGGGGCCATCTCCCTTTGAGATCGTGCCGTAGCGTAGCTGTCGATGGTTTCCTGTCTGGCCGTCCTCTGGGCAGGGTCCCTTTTCCCCATGACGGGCCCCGGGCCTGAGCAGTAGCCACTCCCTGTGGCCTGAGGGTCGGTGCAGGCGGCAAGGGGGGGGGAAGAACACCCAAGTCTGAGCACCCTAGCTCAGTAGGACTCGCCTACAACGGATAGTCCGGCTGGAGTGGGCATCTGTGGATGGGCGGATGCGGGGAGGGAGCCTCCCAGGGTCTCACACACAGCTACCTGTTCAGGCGGGTATCGCTTCCCTCCACTGTGCAGTGCCTCCGGCTGTATCGGGGCCCCCCTCTATTGAGCGTCGAAAGTAGGCAGCTCCCCCGATGTATCCCTCAGGTGAACAACAGCTTCAGTGGGTGCCAACGTTACTCACACCCTTGCCTTACTGAGGGGGGGGGGCCCCAGCGTGGTTCGTTGTCTCGAGAGGGACGGCGCCGGCCCGATCAGGGCCCGGTCACGGCGCTCCCCAGTGCGTCCCCAGCTCTCCCTCTCACGGCGGCAACACAGGTCGCGGGCCCTCGTCGACATTGTTCGAGGCCTCCCCCGTCCCACGGCGGCGTCGACAGGCCAGGCGGGAGGGTAGGAGGCAGCCGCAGGTCAGCCAGCCACGTCGGACTCCTCACAATTTAAGTCCCAGTCTCAGGGTGGAGGTGGGGGAGGGGGAAGGGAGCACCAGGATTCACGGCCTCTTGAGCGAGGCGGCCCCCCTCCTTACCCGGACCTCTGTCGTCAGCGGACTCCACCGTCTCGGTGCTCTCCTCCGCAGCCGTCCGCCGCGGCTCTCGGCGATTCTCCAACCGGCTCTCCCACTGGCCCGGCAGGGACCCTCCGTCCGGATCACCATTCTGCTGCTTCCAGACGTAGGCGGACGGGGCCGCCCGCCTCACCTCCAGCCGGGCCGTATTACCAGATCCGCCAATAAAGAGGGGCCGCAGGCAGCGCGACCCCAGAGCCGGGCAGCGCTCCACTTAGGATGAAGGAGCGGGCGCCATCTTGTCGCGGGTTCGCCGCAGCCTCCCGCGTTCCCCGCTCAGCGCCGAATATGGTCCCGTGTTTCAGCAGGATACCTCAGATCGGGCTTCTAGGTCCGCGGAGTCTCACTGGCTTCAATTTAGTGGAGTTTTGGAAGTTTGTGGGGCTGTTTTAACGACGGATTTGTGCAGTAAGCCGGGAGCCGAGGCACGTCTTACTCCACCATGCTGCTGGCCACGCCCCCGCGGGTGTTTACTTTTCAGACTAGCGTAATCTCCAACCTTGCAGTCTGGCTATTGTTGTCTGTCTGTTAGTTTGTTTTTACATACTTAGCCTGATGCAAGTGTGATAATACCTGCTGTTGTGGATCAGCCAGATGTGTTGCAAAGTCTTGTGTGGTAGGTACATACTCAGAGTGCATTACAACATTTTCGGGTAATGTAGGTGGATGCATACCAGTTAAACAATAGAAGGGTCAAACCCCTGTGGCTGAATGCTGTGTGTTATTGTAGGCAAAATATGGAGTTATCTCAATGAAAATGGAACGTAGAGCTTGTTGCCAGGGTGGAATGTTGCTCTTTGTAGGGAAGGAGTAGTTGAGGCTGACAAGCTGGAAGGAAGAGCTGTAGGTATCTGTCATTGCATCTTACTTAATAAAGATACTTCACTTCACATCCTGCGTTGGAGTGGATCTTTACATTGGCGCTAAGTTGAACCCAGTCAGCACAGGGGGCAGCCAACAAGTACAATACCTCCACCCCTGGATGAACCTGCTACCAAAAGAACCAAAGGAACTGGATAAACCTACTACCAAAGAAACTAAAGGAACTAAATTAACCTACTACTAAAGGAACCTGCTGCTTAAGGAACTTGCAACACAGTAAGTACCTAATTGGGCTGCTAAGCTATCTAAACCAACTTCTGTGCCCCTGTATGCTGGGTGATTGCTGTTTACTCGTACTGCGTACTGTTGCCAGCGCTGATAGAGTTCTTGACTCCCACAGCCGATTGTGTGCAATTTTTCTTTAGTTATGGAGCACTTATTAACGATTTATTCCGCAGCTAATCGTATGCAATTACAACTATTTACTTGCAGCCGCGCTCGCAGTTGATTACAAACTGTTGGTTGGAACCTATTGCTGCTTTTGCTAGGGGCAAGGGTTTCGCTGGTGTCACGGAACTGTTTCTTTTATTCTTAAATTGGCAAAATCTGTAAATGCTGTGCTCGTGCTTCACTTGACATGTAAAATGTTTGAGAATAAACATTTTACTAACTAGCAATGGAACACTCACCACTGAGCTCTGTCTTGAAGTGGGCTCTTCGGCTAAGAAAACCGACGCACGCCACGTCCTGCGGCGGCCATTTTGATAGGTTGGAAAAACCTCACAAGGTGTGCCCTTAGTATCAACGTGCTGCCCGCTCTATTTCTTAAAGAAAACCGATGCACGCCATGTACAGCGGCGGCCATTTTGAGAGGTTGGGAAAACCTCCGGCTGACTAAATGAAACCAAAATGTTTTTCTCATTGGGAACATTGTTTTCTCGATTGAAACAACATTTCGCATCACAACTCTGATTTTCATCACACGTTCACCTGTATCCCTTCTACCTGCATCACCACTGTATCTATACGATGTTCTGTTTTGTTATTTTAAAGTTTTTATCTTAATTTACTGCTAATCTTTTCTTCGTGTTCGTGGGGACCCTTCCATTTCTTGGAAAGAATTGAAAAAGTTATTTCTAACCTATGTGCTAGCAACTGGTGTGAACAAATAGGGTGTGGTGCGCAGGCAAGTGTAGTAGATGTTGTAGTATTTCTTTGATGTTTACATCCTCGTGCTGTGTTATGGCACGAGGATGTCTCCTTACACTCTGCATCATTTGTAATGTGTTCTTTGTTCCGTGGCGGAACGCTGCATGCCAGGGTTCTAAGTAACGTTATTCTGTTGTTGGATATCCTGGTATGCGGTGTGAGGTCCGGTTGTGGGTGCAGCATACTTTAAATTAAACAGCTAGAATTACCCATGAAACTGTGTTCTGGCTCTTACCACATTTGGCGGCAAGGAACTTACCCTACAGCTGCACCCACCAATGTTGTTTTCGCGTGCAATGACGGATTCTACCTCAAGAACAGAAGACTTTCCTCTCCTGTTTGGTTCTTTTCATGATGCTGGCAAACATTTCAGTTCCACGTTGCTTAAGATTGGCAATTGGATCCTCATCAAGAATCCCAAAAATGTTTTTAAGGGTTCTTCAAAATTCTCTCCACCTGTCTGTTGTAAATGTATTTTACCTTCTTTCTTATGTAGCCCTTCCTTTGTGTCCTTTCCCATACTGTTATAGAGTCTTAGGTGTTCTAAGCTCTTGCCTGACTTGTGTAGATTCTATAGCCAGACAGTTGCGAGTTGGGTCAGCTGAGATGGTGGATTGCTCTTTCCTATTTCTTCAATAAACTACCTTTATGGGTGTTACAACTCTTGCTGGTATACTGCATCTATTACTTATGATCCTGCGCCCCTATAGAAAATATGTCATAAGCAACGCTACCCAACTCCACAATACTCACCAATAATCATATAACACACACAAGGCCCATAAACAGAACATATTTTTGGGCAACTGAATCATGTGACCTAATTAATAAACCTATTTATAAAATATATACACATTTATACACAACTGCAGTATAATGAATTCACCATGGTTTTTGTAAACTTTTGCATTTAATTAAGCCACTTAGGCAAATGAATCTGCTGATGGTAACGACTGTGAAATAACAAGGCCAGCTTGTCTTTTCAAAATCTTATTTATTAACTATTTATTCAAGGAAAGTGCATTTTATTGGAATCTTTTTATTATAGCAGCATTATTTGAGGATTAGCAAAATAGAACCAACAGTTTCAAGCAAAATCAATTAGCATGATTAAAAGAAGAATGAACAGTTTTCCATCACCTAAACCCTAACTTCCCTGTCTAAAACTCACTTCACCTAAAGGAATAAAGGTAAAAGTCATTTAGCCCTATTGATCCTTACGTGCTCCAAAGTGTCCGTCCGCACGTCACGCCTAACAGTAATCGGGGAAGATGAGCAGCAAGCGCCCCCTCCCTCCCATGGGGACAGTTTTTATACCTTTTCTGACTAGCTAAAGTATCTTTGTCGCACGTTTTTTCTGTCAATCCAAATTTTCTATTGGCTGAGCCATGTCAGTCCACAATTAGGTCACGCACTCCTGACCAAGTCCGGGGCCTCATCATAGCCCTTATTGTTCTTAGTTTCACCATCCTCTTTGCTTCCTCAAAAAGTTACATTTCCCGAGGAGAATCTTTCACTTCCTAATATTGGCAAACCCCACAGCATCCCGTCCTTGGCAAAGACTCCAAGAACACATTCAACTCGACCACGTTTGTCTCTGCATTAAACATTGTTTGTTCAGCCAAAAAGATGATTCTTTCGTCTGCACAACTGCGCATGGCTAGACTTTTACTCTGGTCAAGTTTTCACAAGCTGCAGGACTGCCATCCATTTTGTCAGGCCCATTCGTAAAACGAATGCATAAACAAACACAAAACATCGATTAATTAAAGAAATGAAGTTTGTTCTGTTACCCACCCACCTTTGCTAATTATTAACCCATTAATCTATGTTACCTAGCAGAAGCAAATGAAGCAACAAACAGATTTGTGCAACATATAGACAAAAAGACAAAACATGAGCATACACAAATAAGCACATGCCATTAATAAAACAGCCGCTTTTAATTCTGACAAAAATAATAGACAAGATTAGTTTATTATTTTTCACTAACAAGAATTTGCAACATAATGCACATACATGAGCACACATATTAGTTTCCCGCGTGTAATGATCTGCAATTTAATCTAGGTTAGTTAATAATATTCACTTCAATCACATTAGTATAATTATTTTATTATCGAAGTTTAACTTTGCGAGTTGAAATAAAATTATTTCTAAATCTCGCTCCATCACTTACAACATTTAGCGACGGTTGCTGCAGCTGACCTGATTCCAGATTCCTGCATATCTTGTGAAGTTGTCGCGTAAGAGCCATCTCCTCTCCAACAACGGTGGATCCAGTGTGCTGCTGTTCCTGCCTCGTTCGACTTCGTTTTGCAAGAGAAATCAGGGAAATTTTGGCGATTTTGGTGGCGTTTTGCGGTCTTTTCTGAGTAAGCGCCGACGTCATCCCCAACGGCACTCCTCTCTCGAGCCTGGTCACGTGAGCACGTCATGGTGTGTTGCGAGGCCGTGCCTCTTAGAAACGCGTCTTAGCGACGCTGTCAACTCTTCTGGGCGACGCTGTTCCACGTGACCTACATAGTGACGTCACGACGCAATACGTGTAGCCATCTTAGTTTTCCGGAGTGTTTATCATCTTTGAGGGCTTCGTCTCCCCGTGAATACTACGTGAGGAGTTGTGGAATTTTGTTTTCCCTCGTTTTGACTGCAATCGTTCAGCGGGACTTAGTGGTGACTGATTTATGATTGTTTTATATCTTTCAAATGTCATCTTGTTCTTTTTTTTTAACTGTGGGCATTTGGGTGTGCACTTGACTTTGCGGAGGGAGCGTGTTTGTGGGGGTTGACAAGTTGGTGACATTTCTTGTTATTATTCCTATTTATTTGTTGAGGTATCCTTGTTCTTTGTTTTTTAGTAACATTTTTGGGATACAATGGCACAACAAATAAATGTCGCCCTGCCTCCTCCATTTTTATCTGATGGTGAATGAAAAGAGAGAAATACGTCCTAAGGCGGAGTTTGATATTGATGGTCATGTTGTTACTTTAATGGTGGATACCGGTTCGAGGTATACTATTATCCCTAAACCTTTATTTAAAAAAGTGTGGGCTGATATGTCTTTGTCTCAATGTGATATTTCTCCTACTGTGTTCCTGGGTGAACGCATAGATATGTTAGGGTATTTTGATACTAACTTTTCTTTTTCAGGTAGGTCTACAAATGGGAGGGTGTATGT
The DNA here is from genome assembly GCF_964261635.1 of Lissotriton helveticus. Lineage (NCBI taxonomy): Eukaryota > Metazoa > Chordata > Amphibia > Caudata > Salamandridae > Lissotriton > Lissotriton helveticus. The sequence continues at coordinate 1,210,685,501 of NC_136068.1, forward strand.
AGCAGTTGATGGTCCTCCAATACTTGGATGGCTTCATCAGTACGACCTTCACATCAAAGTTGATCCCCGAGCTGAATGTCAGGTTATGGTGGTAGACGATGTGTCATTAAATGACATTTTGCGTGATTCTGAGAGGGTATTTAGGAATGAGTTGGGGGAGCTTGATGGGTATGTTCATAAGATTTTGTTAAAGAAGGTTGTCACTCCCATTCAAAATAAACTTCGTAGAGTTCCTTTAACTGTGAGGGACGAAGTTAAAGCGTTGATTAACGAGATGCAACAGGAAGGTATCATAGAGCCTGTAGAAGCGTCTAATTGGATATTTCCGGTTGTTATTTCCCGCAAATCGGATGGCAAGATTAGGTTCTGTGTGGACCTTAGGTCCCTTAACAAGTGTGTCATTGCTGATACTTTTCCCCTTCCTAATATTGGAGAATTGGTCTCTACCCTTAATGGTGCTAAGTTATTTACTAAGCTTGACTTAAAGAGCGCATACCACCAGATTCGTCTCCACGTTGAATCGAACAGTCTCACTGCTTTTATTACCTCGGAGGCTACTTTTCAATTTACCCAGCTTCCGTTTGGTTTGACATCGGCTGCCAGTGTCTTTCAGCGCATGGTTACGAATTTGTTCAAAGGGGTGGAGAGGGCAGTTTATTTTCAAGATGATATCTTGATTTTTGGCATCGGGGAAGATGGACAGCAAGCGCCCCCTCCCTCCCATGGGGACAGTTTTTATACCTTTTCTGACTAGCTAAAGTATCTTTGTCGCACGTTTTTTCTGTCAATCCAAATTTTCTATTGGCTGAGCCATGTCAGTCCACAATTAGGTCGCGCACTCCTGACCAAGTCCGGGGCCTCATCACAGCCCTTATTGTTCTTAGTTTCACCATCCTCTTTGCTTCCTCAAAAAGTTACATTTCCCGAGGAGAATCTTTCACTTCCTAATCTTGGCAAGCCCCACAGCATCCCCTCCTTGGCAAAGACTCCAAGAACACATTCAACTCGACCACGTTTGTCTCTGCATTAAACATTGTTTGTTCAGCCAAAAAGATGATTCTTTCGTGTGCACAACTGCGCATGGGTAGACTTTTACTCTGGTCAAGTTTTCACAAGCTGCAGGACTGCCATCCATTTTGTCAGGCCCATTCGTAAAACTAATGCATAAACAAACACAAAACATTGATTAATGAAAGAAATAAAGTTCGTTCTGTTACCCACCCACCTTTGCTAATTATTAACCCATTAATCTATGTTACCTAGCAGAAGCAAATAAAGCAACAAACAGATTTGTGCAACATATGGACAAAAAGACAAAAAATGAGCATACACAAATAAGCACATGCCATTAATAAAACAGCCGCTTTTAATTCTGACAAAAACAATAGACAAGATTAGTTTATTATTTTTCACGAACAAGCATTTGCAACATAATGCACATATATGAGCACACATATTAGTTTCCCACGTGTAATGATCTGCAATTTAATCTAGGGTGGTTAATAATATTCACTTCAATCACATTAGTATAAATATTTTATTATGGAAGTTTAACTCTGCGAGTTGAAATAAAAAAAATTCCAAATCTCACTCCATCAACTCCCTCATCTGGTGATTTCAAAATCACCAAACCACACCCAAAATCTTTAGCAAAATGTTATCCCATTATAGAACATGTTTTGATTTCACTATGTTAGTATTTCTAAAGTCTTGTCTCAGCTGTTTTTCTGCAACTTTCGTATTGAGTTCTACGAAACTCTTCCAGTTCTATTTCCCTCTCCTGCTCTTTTCTAAGCTTGTATATCCTCTTCTTTTCCCTCAAGTATTTCTTTCTCTTGTGTAACATGCAACTGATCTTTAACAACAGAATCACAAAGACTATAACTAATAAAGGTGTCAGTATTTTGCCAAGAATTGAACCACCAATCTCTTGAAACCAAGTTTTGATTGCTGCAAATCTTTTGGTTAAGCGTTCTGAAAAATCATCCTCTTCTTAGGGTACAATTTCTGATTGCAACTCAGTAATATTTTTGATATACATCTCAATACCCTGACTCTTATCAGGAATGTAGGTACAACAGTGTTGGACATGTAAAATGTCACAAACTCCTCCCTCTTTTGCTAGCAGGATGTCTAAAGCAAGACGATTCTGCATTACCATGGACCGTATAGAAATGAGCTCAGTATCCACTAATTGGAAACCACTAGCTGTGTCAGTTGATAACCTGTCAACAATTGTGGACAATTTTCTAATTCTACCTGCATTCAGGGTTATACCCACTAAAGGTATTACTGCTTCAAAAATGTCTCCCAAAATTTCTGAGAAACTTTCTCGTTTAAATCTATTTAAATGGTTACTAATTTCAAATGAACCCTCTGCATTTCTGTCAACATGAAATATTTTTGGAAAAACAAGTCCAACAAAACACGTCCCATACCAGTGATCTGGGAGGTTATAGTAGGCTTTGTCTCCACACACAAAATAAATTCCAGGAAAAATTGGATCCTTGCCACCTTTGAATCCCCAACCCCCCATGATTTGATAAGTGTCCTCACAATGGCTTGCACCATTTAAGCTATTTTCAATTTTCAGGTTTGCAAAGATCTCGTCATGATTAGAATAATAATACCCCAAGCGACCAGTCTGATAAAATAAGCTAGCTATTACACTACAGGTTATTCCATAAGTAAGAGGAAGCATATTATAGGTAACTCCCTCCGAAACAGAAAGCAGGCAATTTCACACAAATATAACAGTCCTTGACTTCCATGACCTTCACATACTCAGCCAGGAGTCTTAAAAGTATTGCTAGAAAAATCACCAACAGATCCATCTTGGTGAATCTCTGGATTATGATCAATAACTCTGTTAGTTTTGCATAATACACTATGTTTGTCTTGTTTAACTGAAGCTTTGCTCGTCATGTTAACCTTATACATTTCCTTGTCATATCCAAAAGGAAAAATGACAGCTAGAATTAACCAAAGAAGGATTATTAGGACCACACAGATCAAAGACATTTTACAGCATCTCCTGAAAATAGAACACCTTGAATTGCTATTAGTAAAAGTGTAAGGCATTTTCACTCTTTTAACAAAGCCTTGCAAAGAAACAAAAATCAAAAATTAAAAATATCTAATTTTCTAAAATTCTACAAATTTCTAATACCCCCCTTTTTTATTTTATTTTATTTTTTTTAAATAAAACACCACCTTCTAACAGCTTTTCTTCGACCTTAAGTCACAATTTCGTTTCCAGCTAACAAGATTTCTTTGACCTTGTGTCACCTAACACAATTTCTTCAGCCTTACGCCAAAAACGAGAACCCTAAATTTTAACAGAAAATACTTCAATCGTTGTCACTATTGCCATTTATCTCTTCCTGACTACTGCTGTTAACTTCCACTACAGGTGGAATAATGATGTATGTCCATTCAGGGGACTTATATTTCTGGTTTGGTTTCACTACTCTCTTTGGCCTATTATTAATGACTTCTATTTTCTTTCCTGCTTCACTTTTCTTTTCTGGATCCTTTTGACTTGATATTTCATTAATTTGCTCTTTTGATTTGTTTATATCAATTTGAATTTCAGGCCTCCATTTTCTCTTCTCTTGGCCAGTTATCACCTTTTCTCGGTAATTTCTTCTTTGGCTCGGTCACATTACACTCTGTTCTCCAAGCTCTTTTTCTGAAATTTCTTATTTGAGATTCTTCATCATCACTGTCATCAGTTTCACTGTCAGAAATTTGGATTCTGGACTCAGGTACTTCTTTACTCGGCAGCCTCACTCCGTTAGGAACATTATCTTTATAGCTGGTACTTGGTAATTCATCGTCTTCTTCTTCAATTACCTTCAACTTCCCAGTTTCAGATTTCTTGTTCCTGCTTTCAGAGCTTCTTTTCTGCTTTTCAATACTCTTCTGGTCTTGAATCACAATTTGATCAGACTCTTTTTCTGCTTCCTTTTCTAACACATCTTCATCATTTTCAGAGTCTAGTGTCACAATTTCCAAATCTTTTTCATTCAATGCTTGATTCGCATCTAAACTTTCCAGATGTCGACTTTCCTGTCGAGCTTCAGGATCTGGAATTTTCTCTGGTTCTTCTTCGGAATCTGAATCTGCAGTAGTGTCACTTTCTTCGTCAGAATTTTCAGGTGTAGGTACACGAATAGTATGGCTAGCGTGGATCCACCTCTTCAAACCTTTGCACTTCACTGCATTTGTAGTGACTAGAATGACTTGCCTTGCTTTTTGCCAACTGGGTACCAGACAGTTTCTTCTTCGATGAATTTTTGTCCTAACCCAGTCACCTGGTAACAGATCACGTGCTTGCTCTTTTTCTCTTGTTTGCACTTCAGTTCCCACCTGATGGAACACAGAAGTCACTACATCAGATAAATTCCTGCAGTACTCCAAAATGACGCTATCATTAATAGTCATCAACTTTCCTACAGGTATAAATGCTTGTCTCATGACCCTGCCCATAAGAATATCATGTGGGCTTAATCCTGTCTTTTTATCAGGGGTACTTCTCAAAGACATCAGAACAAGTGGAAGTGCATCAGTCCACTTCATACCTGTAGCAAGACACATTTTGCCAAGTCTATTCTTAATAGTTCCATTTATTTGCTCAACAACACCTGATGCTTCTGGTCTGTATGCACAATGCAGCTTTTGTTCTATGTGTAAAGCTTCACAAATCAATTGCAATAGTCTGTTTTCAAAATGTGTTCCACGATCAGTTTCCACAGTCACCGGAAAACCGTACCTAGGTATGATCTCCCTTAAAAGCAATTTTGCAACAGTAACTGAATCATTGTGACGTGTAGGAAACGCTTCAACCCGTCTTGAAAACAAACACACTATTACGAGGACATAAAGTAATTTGTTGTGTGGTGGCATGTCAATGAAATCCATTTGTAACCTGGTGAAAGGACCACCCTCCCATCCTATGGTTCCCATGCTTACAACTGTTTTTCTGATGGGGTTCATTTGTTGGCAAATCAAGCACCTTTGGCAAAGGGATTCTGCAATAGTTCTAAACTTTGGATTGAACCAAGTCTGCCTAAAAAGCCTGATCATGGAATCTCTTCCAATATGTCCCAGACCATGGTACATCCTAGCCATGTCAGCAATCATGCTATTTGGTAAAACTGGTCTGCCATCTTTGTATGTCCAAATTCCATCTTCTTCCCGCTGTCTACAATCTGCTTTTAACCATGTGTTTTTCTCTTCATCACTTGCCTCATCCTCTAAATCTTTTACTCCCTGCCATGTTTCAACTACTGATGTTCGCATAAGTGAACTCAAGACATGTTCATCATTTTTTTCCCGATTAATTGAACAATTGTTTTTCGCACAGTACCTGGCAATCTCGTCTGCATATACATTACCTTTAGTAATAAAGTCTTCGCCTTTCTTGTGAGCTGCACATTTTACAGCAGCAATCTTTTCTGGTAGCTGAATGCCATCGATCAATCTCTTAATCAATTTTGCATTCCTGATGGGACTCCCTGCAGAGGTTAAGTAACCTCTGTGAGACCAGAGCTGTCCATAATCATGCACAACTCCGTATCCGTATTGGCTGTCAGTTATTATCGTGATCTTTAAATCTTTTGCTCTTTCACAAGCACGAATCAAAGCAATCAATTCTGCTACTTGAGCTGATTGAATTCCTTCAAGACATGATGCTTCAATCACCTTAGCTACTGTACAGACTGAATATGCTGCTCTCAAAAAGCCCTCATCTGTTCTCAGACAAGAACCATCAACAAAATAAACAAAATCTGACACAGGCAAGGGAACATCTTTAATGTCCTGCCTAGGCTTGGTGCAATATTCCAAAACATCCAAGCACTCATGGTCAATGTCATTTTCATTTCTGGTTTCTGTTACAATACCATCAGGCAATAAAGTAGAAGGATTTAAATTCACACACCTTGCTATCTCGACATTATCTGATCCCAGAATAGTTTTCTCATATTTGGTAAGTCTGTTACTTGTTAAATGCTGCGTTTTACTTCTGGTAAGGAGAATTTCTACTGAATGGGGTACATAGACTTTTACAGGAAATCCCATAATTCCCTCACTTTGCTCAAGGCTCACACTGGTTGCAGCTACTGCTTTTAAGCAGCCTGGTAATGCTTTTGCAACTGGATCAAGTACTGCTGAGAAGTACGCTATAGGCTTTCTCAGTTTCCCATGTCTTTGAATTAGAACAGACAATGCACATCCTTCTCTTTCACTGCAATACAGCTCAAAATCTTTTTCATAATCTGGCATGCCCAAAGCAGGTGCTTCACACAAACTTCTTTTTAACTTTTCAAATGCTTCCATCTCAATTTCTGTCAGTACAATTGGATCTTTTCTATCTGATTTTGTTAGCCTCAGCAGTGGTTTTGCAATAACTGAAAATCCACTAATCCACTGTCGACAAAAGCCAACCATTCCTAGAAACATTCTGACCTGTCTCTGTGTTTTTGGAGGTTGCATTCCCTAAATCATTTTAATTCTCTCAATTGTCACTTGTCTGATTCCCTTTGCAATTCTGTGACCAAGGTATTTTACCTCTTGTTTGCAAAACTGTAACTTTGCAGGTGACACTTTGTGTCCCTCATCTGCCAGATGATTCAAAAGAGTAATTGTATCTGTGACACAGTTATCTCGTGTTTTTGCTGCTACAAGGAGGTCATCAATGTACTGAACCAATGTCGATTTTCCAGGTAAATTTAGATTCTCCAAGGACTTTTTTAACAACTGATTAAAGATAGATGTACTCTCTGTATACCCTTGAGAAATACGACACCATGCTAATATACGGTTCTGGAACCGGAACGCAAACATTTGCTGGCTGTCTGGATGCAATGGAACAGTAAAGAACGCATTGCAAAGGTCAACGACAGTATACCATTCTGCATCATGCGGAATCTGGTAAAGAATCACTGCTGGGTTTGGAACAACTGGGCAGCATGGAACAACTATTTGATTAACCTTTCTCAGATCTTGAACTATTCTGTACGTTCCGTTTGGCTTTTTGATCCCCATAATCGGTGAATTACAAGGACTGCTTTCAATTTCTTTTAGAACACCTTGTTTTATAAATTTGTCAATTACAGGAATGACACCTTCAATTGTCTCTGCTTTCATTTTATACTGTGGAATTTTCGGAAAATCTATTCCCTGTTTCACTGTAATTTTAACTGGGTCTACATTTTTCATCAAGCCCATCTCACTTCCTGACAAATCCCAAATTTCAGCTTTGACTGTCTTTTTCAGTTCTTCAGGTAGATTGTCTTTTTCAAATACAGGAAATAATTTACTTTTCTCTGCTTCAACCATTAACATTGTTAATCTGTAAAGCCCATCTTCCTCTAGCGTTTGAAGCTCAATACCCTCCGGTGAGCAATATATTTTGCAGTTCATCTTGCAGAGAATGTTCCTCCCTAGCAAGTTTACAGGACTGTTGTTACAGACTACAAATCTGTGTTTGTCTTTGAATTTGCCAATTTCTACTTTTACAGTCTCTGTCAAATCTGTTTTAATCTGTTGATTAGCTACACCAACTACTTGGATACATTCACCAGAGAGGGGCAGGTTTTCTATTTCCACTGATCTAACAGTAGAACGGGTAGCACCAGTGTCCACAAGAAAAGTGATTTCTACATCATTCACTTTACCATTTACAAATGGACCGGACTGGTCAACCTCAAGAGTGGCTCCAAGCACACACTCTTCCCCCTCTCTCAGGCACCGTCATAAGTAATCATCTGAATCACTTCCTCCATTTTCTGTCATCAAAAATTGTCGAGAAACATTTGGCACATTCACTCTTTGCAGTCTTATTACCTGATCACCTCCGCTGAATCCTGTTCCCGAATTATACCTCTGACCACTCATACAGTTTGGAAGAGGAGGTTGTGGAATCTGACTCTGCTGATTCGCTAACTGTCGCTGTAGCTGTTGCTGAAGATTCAGCTCGTTTAACTGTAGCTGTTGCTGCAGATTTACATCATTCTGCATCTGTGGATTTAATGATGCATTTTTAAAATTTCTGGGCGGATTTTTACACTCGCGCTTCCAGTGTCCAATTTCGACGCAATTAAAACAAGACAACTTCTGTTTTAACTCTTCAATATTAACATAAAATTTTGGCTTATTGAAATTTTCCTTAAATTTTCCTTGACCCTGATTCTGAGTAACGTTGACATTTTTATTTTCCAAATTGGCAATCTGCTGTTCAGCAACTTTCACCTGTGCCCACATTGCCTTTTCCTTAAGCTTCTTTTGTTTCGCGTCTATCTCATCACTGCAGTATTTTGCCTTTCTCAGTATATCGTCAACTGAGAGTGATTGCCATCCGACAATACCAATTCTGATCATATCACCAATTTCAGGTTCAGGCCATAAACAAATCTGTATATAAAGTGGCTCATGTCCTTTTCACTTAATTTTTCATAGCCACTGTACTGTTTAAATACCAACAGTAATCTTTCATAAAATGAATGCACCGATTCTTTTGGCTCCTGATTTGTTCTATCAATTTTAACCCAGTCTACTTCTTTAGGGGCGATTTTATTTTTCAACCAGGCAATTACTTTGTCATAAAGATCCATAACAACTGGCGATGGAGCACCTGTTGCTTCATCTCGGGCAGGTTCTACCTTAGGCCAACTTACAGAGACTTTACATTCCGTCCACAAATCTGATGGAACGACAATGTCAAAGAATCCATCTCGATCAATCCACAAAACTTTCGAGACTTTTATGAATCTGTCCACCTGTCGATACCATTCCACAGGCTTCTCTCTAAACCGAGGAAAATCATTTGTGAACAGCAAAATGTCCTGTCTAGACCAAGGAACATGCACACAACCACCTCCTGCTATTTCTCTCATTGGGTACTGATTAGCCACCATACCCCTCTCCCTCCTTTTTTCCTCTCTTTTCTTCGTCCACTTCACTCTCCATTTGCTCAAATCACCCAATTTCCTAATGTACACAATCACATCTTTTATATGCAAAATTCTTCCCATCGCATTAAAATTCCCAATGTCTCTTTCAGTAAAATCTAATCTGTAATGTTTTCCCAAATTTTTCTGTTTGTTCAAATCAATCTCTAATTCTGCAGCTAATTCTTCTAGCTGATCATATTTATTTTTCGTTTTCCATTGAATGCTTTTGCAAATAAATAACAATTCATCATCTTGATAATGCTTTAAACTGTCAGGACCAATTGTGCCAATTATTAATTCCTCCAAATCTGCTTTAAGTCTCGCAACATCAAGCTTTGGGGTTGAATCTGTTTTCTCAACACTCTTTTCTGGTGACTCAGTATCTGATTCTGCACCCATTGGTGTTCTGCATAATGAATCTGGATTAAAAGTTAAATCAGGCATCCTTGTTTTCTCTCGATGTATCTCAGTTAATTCTGAATAAAACTTTTCAGCCACTTTCAGAATTTCTGCATTTAATGGAATAGTCAAACCTGGATGTCTAATTTCTCCCTGATCGAAAACAGGCTGAACAGGACCAACAATTGTTACTGCTTCCACGCCTTTAGTTAACTGCCGAATTAATTCCTCTTTTGATCGTAAATATTCTGAAGTACTTGGAGTTTCCTCATCTCTTCCAGCACCCATTAATCCTCTGGAAAGAGTCTCATTTCTTGAAACTGGAGTTTCAGGAAAATTTCTGCTTTCCCCACATGCACTAGAATTAGTTCTTGTTTCTACTCTTCCAGGCGTTTCTGTATTATTTGGGTAAAATCTGGGTGATTCCTCATTGAGTGGAGGTGCACTTGGGGTGGTTCCTGTAGAAACCATCGGGGTAGACCATGAACAAGCTGGTTTTAAAGGAGTCTGTCTTTTATTTGTAAGGTATATTTCTTCTAAAACTGAATCTTCCATTTCACTTTCTTCTATATTATTTTTCTTTTGGGTATTCTTTTGACCTGTTATTTCAGTAACCATTGCTCTCACTGGGTACATACCATTACACATGTCTGCCTTTCTCCAACGACGCATTCTATCTTCATGAGTTTCCCTGACGAAATTTGATTTTGGACTTCTTATTATACCACTGTTTTCTCGTGCAATTTCAAACATCTCATCCTCCCACTCAACTAGAGCTTCAAATTGTGTAGGTCTAGGCTTCGGCACAAGAGCCATCATTTTTTCTCTCAAATTTTTCAAAACTCCCATATTAAACGAGCCGTTTTCTCGCCATGTCAAAACACCATCATCTTTGGTATAATCCATCCAACTATCAAACCAAAGGCAAGTATGATAACCATATTCACGTTCCATATAGGCTGCAGGTGTTTTGTACTTATGAAGTAACTTTCCAATTCGCATTTCTATTTTCTTGTCAGGTTTAATAACATTTTTCAATCTCTGAAGCCATGTAAGCTTCTTTTCCTCTTTCTTGTAGAAATAACCCATGTTTTTAATCAAATCCGCTTAATTCTAAATGATCGTAAATGTTTCCTGGTTGTTCCGCAAAACTGGCAAATCCGTGCGCGAAACACACCAACAAGCCAATCAGGTTAAGCTACGTCACCACCTTGCTCAACCAATAGAATTGCTTTATTCAGAATGAGCCAATCAGCTAACAGCTCGTCTGAGTCACGTGAGCCAATCAGTGCGCTAGCTGTGACATATGTTAGCCAATCACAGCGCGGACCCTGTGACGTACACAGCCGCTGCAGCTTCTCGTCTCTCGCTCTTTGAGCTTACCCCTCCTTCACAGAATATTTTCACAGCGCCATTTTAAAAACACTTTTTCAATGAATTTCAATTAATAACGACAGAAAAACAAACCATTTGTCTGTTTCGCTAAAATAAAGTGACAGTTTATACAATCGTTCAGGTATTCTTTTTGCGTGGAATAGACAACGCTATTTTCACAGAATATTCAATCATTGATAAAGTATAACTACTCCACCCTTCAAACAGGTAATAGCAAACTTGTTTCCCTCTGAATGCACATTTAAGTAACAATTCAAAGTTTGACTTGAACGGAATTACAAAATCATTTACACACTTTCGAACGGAAAGTTTCCCTAATTTTTCATACATGAAATCCTGGTAGGACTTTAACCAACCATAGAAATCGACATTTGCCAGTAAAATAAACGACGTCACTTTACCCTTCACTCAAGTTTGGATAAATTCTACTACTCTTTTCGCAGTGAGTTTTAAAACAGGCTCTAAGTCCCTATACTCAAAAGCTACGATTTCATAAACAATCCTCACTATACATTCTACCTAGCACACCTAAAATCCCTAAATTCGTGTTGTACGTCCACAACACTAGTGATATATGACAATACCACTAAGTTGAAACAGAGCAAATGCACTGTGCAACTTCATTTGTCGCACCACTCATATACGTGCCGGCACAACTAGGATTTTTCACACTGCAGGAAAAAACCTTTCGACTACAAGTAACAAGTGAACAAACTCAACATATGTTAAACATCGATCCTATGTAACTACCATGTAGCATGTCAGTTACCATAGTAACTGTAACACTGCTACCAGAGAATTGATTCAGCGCCCCTATAGAAAATATGTAATAAGCAACGCTACCCAACTCCACAATACTCACCAATAATCATATAACACACACAAGGCCCATAAACTAACAGAACATATTTTTGGGCAACTGAATCATGTGACCTAATTAATAAACCTATTCATAAAATATATACACATTTATACACAACTGCAGTATAATTAATTCACCATGGTTTTTGTAAACTTTTGCATTTAATTAGGCCACTTAGGCAAATGAATCTGCTGATGGTAACGACTGTGAAATAACAAGGCCAGCTTGTCTTTTCAAAATCTTATTTATTAACTATTTATTCAAGGAAAGTGCATTTTATTGGAATCTTTTTATTATAGCAGCATTATTTGAGGATTAGCAAAATAGAACCAACAGTTTCAAGCAAAATCAATTAGCATGATTAAAAGAAGAATGAACAGTTTTCCATCACCTAAACCCTAACTTCCCTGTCTAAAACTCACTTCACCTAAAGGAATAAAGGTAAAAGTCATTTAGCCCTATTGATCCTTACGTGCTCCAAAGTGTCCGTCAGCATATCACGCCTAACAGGAATCGGGGAAGATGAGCAGCAAGCGCCCCCTCCCTCCCATGGGGACAGTTTTTATACCTTTTCTGACTAGCTAAAGTATCTTTTTCGCACGTTTTTTCTGTCAATCCAAATTTTCTATTGGCTGAGTCAGTCCACAATTAGGTCACGCACTCTGACCAAGTCCGGGGCCTCATCATAGCCCTTATTGTTCTTAGTTTCACCATCCTCTTTGCTTCCTCAAAAAGTTACATTTCCCGAGGAGAATCTTTCACTTCCTAATCTTGGCAAGCCCCACAGCATCCCGTCCTTGGCAAAGACTCCAAGAACACATTCAACTCGACCACGTTTGTCTCTGCATTAAACATTGTTTGTTCAGCCAAAAAGATGATTCTTTCGTCTGCACAACTGCGCATGGGTAGACTTTTACTCTGGTCAAGTTTTCACAAGCTGCAGGACTGCCATCCAATTTGTCAGGCCCATTCGTAAAACTAATGCATAAACAAACACAAAACATCGATTAATGAAAGAAATAAAGTTTGTTCTGTTACCCACCCACCTTTGCTAATTATGAACCCATTAATCTATGTTACCTAGCAGAAGCAAATAAAGCAACAAACAGATTTGTGCAACATATAGACAAAAAGACAAAACATGAGCATACACAAATAAGCACATGCCATTAATAAAACAGCCGCTTTTAATTCTGACAAAAACAATAGACAAGATTAGTTTATTATTTTTCACGAACAAGCATTTGCAACATAATGCACATATATGAGCACACATATTAGTTTCCCACGTGTAATGATCTGAAATTTAATCTAGGTTGGTTAATAATATTCACTTCAATCACATTAGTATAATTATTTTATTATGGAAGTTTAACTTTGCGAGTTGAAATAAAATTATTTCCAAATCTCGCTCCATCACTTTCAACATTTAGCGACGGTTGCTGCAGCTGACCTGATTCCAGATTCCTGCATATCTTGTGAAATTGTCGCGTAAGAGCCATCTCCTCTCCAACAACGGCGGATCCAGTGTGCTGCTGTTCCTGCCTCGTTCGACTTCGTTTTGCAAGAGAAATCAGGGAAATTTTGACGATTTTGGTGACGTTTTGCCATCTTTTCTGAGTAAGCGCCAACGTCATCCCCAACGGCACTCCTCTCTCGAGCCTGGTCACGTGAGCATGTCATGGTGTGTTGCGAGGCCGTGCCTCTTAGAAACGCGTCTTAGCGACGCTGTCAACTCTTCTGAGCGACGCTGTTCCACGTGGCCTACATAGTGACGTCACGACGCGATACGAGTAGCCATCTTGGTTTTCCAGAGTGTTTATCATCTTTGAGGGCTTCGTCTCCCCGTGAATACTACGTGAGGAGTTGTGGAATTTCGTTTTCCCTCGTTTTGACTGCAATCGTTCAGCGGGACTTAGTGGTGACTGATTTATGGTTGTTTTATATCTTTCAAATGTCATCTTGTTCTTTTTTTTAAACTGTGGGCATGTGGGTGTGCACTTGACTTTGCGGAGGGAGCGTGTTTGTGGGGGTTGACAAGTTGGTGACATTTCTTGTTATTATTCCTATTTCTTTTTTGAGGTATCCTTGTTCTTTGGTTTTTAGTAACATTTTTGGGATACAATGGCACAACAAATAAATGTCGCCCTGCCTCCTCCATTTTTATCTGATGGTGAATGAAAAGAGAGAAATACGTCCTAAGGCGGAGTTTGATATTGATGTTCATGTTGTTACTTTAATGGTGGATACCGGTTCGAGGTATACTATTATCCCTAAACCTTTATTTTAAAAAGTGTGGGCTGATATGTCTTTGTCTCATTGTGATATTTCTCCTACTGGGTTCCAGGGTGAACGCATAGATATTGTTAGAACCGGGAGTCTCTGGTTGGCAGAGGTAAGTACCTTAGCCCAAGTAGGGACCCCTGGTTCCGGTCAGGGCGACGGAATAACCCTCTGAGATAACCCCTGCTCACCCTCTAGGTAGCATGGCGCGAGCAGTCTAGGCTAAACAGAGGCAATGTGGATAACATTTGCACCCGACACAACAATAATCCCCAATCCACCACAAACTGAGACCACACAGGTAAGTATATTTGATAAAAATATATAACTTTATCTAGTTTCAGCATGTAAATGAAGCAGTTGCATGATAATCACTTCTTAGGAAAAACGGTTGTATTCAATCTTAAGGGTTGCACTTAATTCTTAATGGTTCTTGTAAATAGGCAGTTCTCAGAAGCAAAACAAAACAGTCTCAAGTCTCTCAAATCAGAGGTCTAAAAATATTGCTACTGATTTCTAATCAATCCGCTCTCAAAACGAGCAAGGGACCCTCTGCCCACGCGTGCTCTTATGCGTGGGCTTCATGCGCTGCAAATGCGCTCCTTGCGCGAGGCCCGGGGACTCTTTCCTTCCCCCGGGACAGACTCACGCGTTTTTAGGCGTCGGGCGCCTTGCGCTCAGCAGATCTCCCGCGCCCCCACCCCGGCCGGTCCCCTGTCCTCTCCCGCCCGCTCTCGACAATCCAACAAGCGGCGGGGGAGGTGGTGCTGCTCACCTGGTGGGGGACGGCTGGCCGGGGGTGCGGAACGCTTCGGAGTCCCTCGGCGAGGTCGGCTCTCGCTGAGGGGTCGTCCCCTCTCTTCCTTCTCTCCTCGCCGGGACCAACCAATCCTGTCGCGGCGTTGGGTCGAGCCTCCCGCAGCAGCCCGGGAGTCAGCCAATGGCAGTGCGGCTCCCGGGGCAGGCCAACGATGACGCTCCGCTACTTCGGCCAATCACGGCCCACCACCACTGATGACGCTGCGCCGTACGGGCCAATCCCGTCGCGGCGTTAGTGAGGGGGCTCGGCTCCCTCCACCAATGGGAGCACGGCGGCTTCGTTCTTCGCCGCGGCAGCTCCCAGACCTCGAAGCAGGTTACGGGGGGTTTGCTGGCCCCGGGCCGCGGTGGTGATTTTGCGGCAAAGGGTTTTCGAGGGCGCTGGTCACGAATAGACCCCCCTCTCGGCTCACAACCCCTTGGGAGCGGATTTCACGAGGGGAGGCACCACAAGCCTCCAACCCTCGCTGGGAATGTGCCGATGAGCACACCGAACCCCTCCTCACGCTCCGCACCCCGCGTCTCGGATCACAACAGCACGATTTTGCAGCTGTTTTCTGGGACAGTTTTAGGAACCTTTAGCCCTGGGTTCCCAACAGGAGGCCAGCTCTTCTCAGGCCCTTGGAGATTCAGTTGTAGACACAGCACACAGCAGAGTCTTGGCAGTTTCAAGTAGGCAGGGTCACAGCACACAGCAAAGTCCCTTTCCCCTCCTTAGCTTCCAGTTGGACAGTAGAACAGGTCAGCCCTTAGAGCACACAGCAAGGCAGTCTTCCTTTAGTTCTCTAGCTGTTCTCCTTCCAGCAAAGGTTCCTTCTTGCTTGCAGAATTTCAGAATCTAAACTTCTGTAGTCAGGGGTCCTTTCCTTATACCCCTCAATGTCTTTGAAGTCCTTTGAAGTCTTTGTGCATGGAGGCCCTGGGTCCAGTCTAAACCAGTTCTGGGGGTTGCGGAGCACTGAGGTGTCTCTGGTTTTCTTCTTCCTGTCAGCTTCAGGGCCAGAGGTGTCAGTTGACCACCAGGAGGGAGCTAGCATGGGGGAGGTAGGCCGGCACAGCCCAGTACTTATCAGGCATTCCTTCCTCCCACCTCCCAGGCAGGCAGATGTGCCCTTTCATCCCCGGGCTGGCTCCGACCCTCTCCTCCGGGGCTCTGCAGCCCCCCTGTCACACCCAAGCATTCCACAAACCCAGGCACACAGAAAGGTTTAGACAAGAGAACAGCCACTTTCTAAAAGTGCTATTCTCCAACACAGGATCTAAAAACACCCTTCACTAAAAGATGTGTCATTAAATTCTGAGTTCAGGGATATCTTTCACTTATGTCCCATCTTGTTCCTATGGGAAGATAGGCTGGTATCACATGGGCCCAGCCTCCTCCATGTTACTCTATGGAGCAAGATAGCCTTACAGCAGTGAGCACATAGAATGGCTGCAGCCCACTACCAGAGCATGTTACCTGCACTTAGTACATGCTCTACCTGATCCATACACTGCACCCTGCCCAGGGGGGTACCTTGAGCCTTCCATAGGGGTGACTGATGTGCACAGACAGGGAAGGGTTAGGCCTAGCCAGTGGGGACACTGGCCAGGCTGACATGGCAGTCACTGACTGCACACAGGCTCTGCGCTGGCAGGCCTGAGTCACCATTTTAAAGCTACTCATGTGGGTGGCGCAATCTGCGCTGCAGGCCCACTAGTAGCATTTGTCATCACCAGCCCTGGCACACACAGTGCACTTTACTAGGGACTTCGTGGTGATACAAATATGCCAATCAATATTACAATTTACAGAGGGAGCACTCACACTCTGACACTGATCAGCAGTGGCAGAGTGTCCAAAGCATCTCAATCAGCAAAAACGAAATCCAGCACAGCATCAAAACACATGAGTCAGAGGCAAAAAGATGGGGGAAGAACCACGCCAAAAGGTGTCAGGTCTAACACGTGTCCCCTCCAGCTGAAAGTGGGGAGAACTACCCAACCTCTTGGGAGTCCTCATCACTAAGGCGGAAGAATCTGGACAGACCATCAGCATTGGCGTGTTCTGTACCAAGGCGGTGCTCCACCGTAAAGTCCATCCCCTGTAGGGAAATGGACCACCTCAACAATTTCGGATTCTCACCCCTCATCTGCATTAACCATCTGAGGGGCCTGTGGTCGGTCTGAACACGGAAGTGAGTCCCAAACAGGTAGGGCCTCAGCTTCTTCAGAGCCCAGACCACAGCGAAAGCTTCTCTATCAATGGCACTCCATTTCTGTTCCCTGGGGATTAGCCTCCGGCTAATGAAAGCCACTGGTTGATCTCCTCCCTCCTCATTGATCTGTGAGAGCACTGCTCCCACGCCTTGCTCTGAAGCGTCAGTCTGCACAATGAACTCACTGGAAAAGTCAGGTGCCTTAAGCACCGGTGCTGTGCACATGGCAGTTTTGAGGGTGTCAAAAGCAGTTTGACAGGCCTCCGTCCAATTCACTTTCCTGGGCTGATTTCTAGATGTCAGCTCTGTCAAAGGGGCCACGATGGTGCCATAGCCTTTGACAAACCGTCTGTAATACCCTGTGAGACCTAAAAAGGCTCTCACCTCAGTCTGGGTCTTGGGGGGGTTCCCAAGCCAGAATGGTATCAATTTTTGCCCGTAGGGGCGCCACCTTGCCGCTCCCCACCTGGTGTCCCAAGTACACCACAGATCCCTGCCCTATCTGGCATTTACTGGCCTTGATAGTGAGGCCTGCCTTCTGCAGAGCCTTCAACACTTCAGTGAGGTGTTGCAGGTGTTCCTCCCAAGTGGAGCTGAACACCGCAATGTCATCCAGGTAGGCTGCGCTGAATTGCTCCAGCCCTGCCAGTACCTGGTTGACCAATCTCTGAAATGTGGCGGGGGCATTTTTCAACCCGAAGGGCATGACACGGAACTGGAAGTGCCCCTCTGGTGTTGAAAATGCTGACCTCTCCTTTGCCCCGTCAGTTAAGGCAATCTGCCAGTACCCTGAAGTCAAATCAAAAGTACTCAGGTACTAGGCAGCTCCCAACCGATCCACCAGTTCATCCGCTCTGGGGATGGGGTGCGCGTCAGTCTTGGTGACCGCATTGAGCCCACGGTAGTCCACGCAGAACCGAAGTTCTGGGGGGCCACTGGGGGTAGCAGCTTTCTTAGGCACTAAGACCACTGGGCTAGCCCAGGGGCTGCTTGAGGGCTCAATAACCCCTAGCGTCAACATCTTGGAAACCTCTTCCTTGATGCTGGCTCTGACCTTGTCAGCCACTCTGTAAAACTTCTGTTTCATAGGCAGACTGTCTCCAGTGTCCACGTCGTGGACGCACCATTTGGTGACACCTGGGGTCAGGGAGAACAGGGAGGCGAACTGACCCAAGACTTGGCGACAGTCCTCCTGCTGCTCTGGAGTCAGGGTGGGGGAGAGGACCACACCATCCACTGACCCATCGTGCTCCTTGACTGCCAGGAGGTCAGGGAGAGGATCACTATCCTCCTCCCCTCCAACATCTGTAGCCATGAGCATAGTCACTTCAGTCCTCTCAAAGTGGGGTTTGAGGCGGTTCACATGTAGCACTCTCAGGGGCTGCCTGGGAGTCTTCAGGTTAACCAAATAGGTAACCTCGCTCTTGCGCTCCACCACCTCATATGGCCCAGACCACTTGTCACGGAGCGCACAAGGCTCCACTGGCGCCATCACCCACACTTTCTGACCAGGTTGGAACTCAACCAGAGAAGTGTTCTGGTCATACCACCTCTTCATTTCCTCCTGGCTAGCCTCCAGGTTCTCTTGAGCGAGCTTCCTGAAGCGCTTGGTCTGGTTGTGAATGGCCAGCACATAGCTGAACACATCCTGAAGGGTTTTCCCACGGGATTTCTCCCACCCCTCTTTCACCAGAGTCAGAGGCCCTCTGACAGGGTGGCCATACAGCAACTCAAAGGGACTGAACCCTAAGGATTTCTGAGGCACCTCCCTGTCGGCAAACAACAGGCATGGCAACAAGACATCCCATTTCCGCCTCATGGGCTCTTCCAGGCCCATAATCATGCCCTTCAATGTGCTGTTGAATCTCTCAACCAAACCATTTCCTTGAGGGTGGTAAGGAGTGGTGAATTTGTATGTCACCCCACACTCACTCCACAGGGACTTCATATACTTAGAAATGAAGTTTGTCTCGCGGTCTGAGACGACCTCCCTGGGAAATCCCACCCGGGAAAAGATCCCCATCAGGGCACGGCCCACCACTGGGGCGGTGACTGTCCTGAGCGGGAGGGCTTCCGGGTACCGAGTGGCATGGTCCACCAAGACCAGGATAAACCTGTTGCCTAGGGCTGTCTTGGGATCCAGGGGCCCCACGATGTCAATGCCCACCCGCTCAAAAGGGGTGCTCACCACGGGAAAGGGTTGGAGGGGGGCCACGCGCTTCCCTCCACTCTTGCCACTGGCCTGACAAGTCTGGCAAGAATTACAAAAGGCAGAGACGTGTGTCTTCATCTGGGGCCAGTAGAAATGGGTGACAAGCCTGTGATAGGTCTTGTCTTGCCCCAGATGTCCTGCGAGAGGCACGTCATGAGCCAGACCCAGTAGGAAGTTCCTGAAGCGCTCCGGTACCACCAGCACACGGGCTGCACCGGGCTCCGCGAACTTAGGCTCACTATAAAGTAAGTCATCCTCCCTGTAGATCAAATGCTCCTTGGACCCCAGGCCTGCGGCCTAGTCGGCAGCCTGCTGCCGCACACCAATGAGAGAAGGGCACTCCTTCTGAGCCTGGCAGAATTCCTCCCTGGAGGGACCACCCTCTTGCTGCCACTGGGACAGCTCAGGCAATTCCCCTAGTTCGGCCACCTGCTCCCCTGTAGGTTCCAGGGCATCCCCTTCCGGGTCTGCCTCCTCCTGGACCGTGGGAACAGTGGGGGCCGGTTTCCCGCGCCCTCTACCCCTTCCTCTCTTGGCAGGTCCCTGGGCCATTGTTCCAGGCTCCAGCTCTGCTAGACCGCCCTCTCTGGCTGTCATTGCACGGGTGGACACACAGATCCACGCAGGCAAACCCAACATCTCCAAGTGAGTCCTGTGCTCCACCTCTTTCCATGGGGAGCTCTCCAGGTCATTACCTAATAGACAATCTACAGGCAAGGCATCACTTACAACAATTTCCAAAATACCGGAGACTCCTCCCCATTCAAATGGAACTTTCGCCAACTTGCAGTAGCGCACTGAACTGTCAGCTGCCACCACAGGCCGGAGTACCTGGGGAATAATTTGCTCTTCCGACACCCACCGACACCTAACAGATGTCACGCTGGCCCCTGTGTCTCTCAGAGCCTCCACCACCTGTCCATTGATGGTCACCTTCTGCCCGTATTTCTTAGTATTGTGGGGCAGCAAGGTTTCCTGGGCCATCTCTTGGTCTCCTAGAGAGACAAGGGTCATCAATGCTAACCCCTCCTCCCCACTAGAAATCAAATCCCCTCCCAAAGCTACACTGGCCAACGCCGGAGCTGGAGCTGGAGCACCAGTGGGTGCTGATTTCTTCTTTGGACAGCTTGGAGCAATGTGCCCCACCTCCCTGCATGAATAGCAAGTAAGGGTCTTTTTGTCCTGCGGGCCCTTATGGGGCCAGGACTTCTTAGGCTTGGGGGGTTGAGACACCTTCTCCTGGGAACTACTTTGGGGCCCTTTAGAAGACTCCTTTTGATTACCCGTGTCCCCCCCACTCTTCTGCTGGGGACCCTGTCCACCTTTGGCTGGGGTACTTACCACCCCCTTGTGGACCCTGGTGCTCGTCCACCGGTCCGCCTCTTTAGCAAGCTCACTGGGATCAGTTAACTTGCTATCCAAAAGATGCTGGCGCAGCTCTGGGACACATAAACTACTTAAGTGCTCCCTACTAATCAAGTGACACAACCCCACATAATCAGTAACTTTGCTGCCCTTCATCCAACCTTCCAGTGCACGCGTGTACATACTCACACACTCCACCCAAGTACTTGAATCAAGCTTCTTGAAGTTCCTAAACCTCTGGCGGTACTGTTCAGCAGTGAGCCCATACCTGAGGCACAAAGCCTCCTTCATGGCGGAGTAGGACAAAGCATCCTTTGCTTCTAAGGGTGCCAAAACATCCCTCCCAGAGGCCTCAAAATGCTTCCACAATCCTGCTCCCCAATTCTTCTCAGGCACCTCATTCATCTTTAAGGCAAGTTCATACGCTCTGAACCACGCATAAATATCCTCACCCCTCTGATAATTCTGTACCAGATCCTTTGGTATGTATACCTTACCCGCCTGTACTGGTTGTGCGCTGCCACCATTAGAACTGGACACCCTCTCTTTATATTTGAAGTCCAACTCCTTCATGCTCCTCTCATGAGCCAATTGGAGCTTCTTTTCCTCCAAAGCGAGAGTATGTCTTCTCTCCTGCGCCGCTCTCTCCTGCGCCTCTTTCTCAACTTCCAGGCGCAGTCTCTTCTCATCGGCTTCCGCTGTGAGCTTCAAAAGCTCAATCTCATGGGCCCTAACTCGCTGATTCTCCTCTATTTCCTCTGGAGACATACCCCTACTGGAGTGGTCGCTGCCGGTCCTAGACCCTGGCTTCCTCACTGGCAATTCACTGGGCAAAAACCCATTCTCCTGTGTGTCTCCCTCTCCAGTAGCAGCTTCCGGGTCACCATGTTTGGCCTCCCACCAGGCCCTCAGAGCTGTCCGTAGCTCTTCCTTATTTGCGCCGCCCCTTACTGGGCATTCAAGCTGTCTGCAGACTTTTCTCAGTTGCTCCTTGTTATAGTTTAACAACTCCTGGATTTCAAATTCCACTTCCGCTTCTCCATTCACGCTTGGCGCTTTCCGAGACATGATGCTTCCTAACCTTTTCAACTAAAAAGATTTCACCAAAAAGAAAAAAAATCTTGTGCAACCTGTTACTAAACTAGACTAGTGATGTACAAGAGATCACTGCCGGTCAAGTGCAATTATTAGTTCAAAAATCCGCACCGCGAGCCACCAATGTTAGAACCGGGAGTCTCTGGTTGGCAGAGGTAAGTACCTTAGCCCAAGAAGGGACCCCTGGTTCCGGTCAGGGCGACGGAATAACCCTCTGAGATAACCCCTGCTCACCCTCTAGGTAGCATGGCGCGAGCAGTCTAGGCTAAACAGAGGCAATGTGGATAACATTTGCACCTGACACAACAATAATCCCCAATCCACCACAAACTGAGACCACACAGGTAAGTATATTTTATAAAAATATATAACTTTATCTAGTTTCAGCATGTAAATGAAGCAGTTGCATGATAATCACTTCTTAGGAAAAACGGTTGTATTCAATCTTAAGGGTTGCACTTAATTCTTAATGGTTCTTGTAAATAGGCAGTTCTCAGAAGCAAAACAAAACCGTCTCAAGTCTCTCAAATCAGAGGTCTAAAAATATTGCTACTGATTTCTAATCAATCCGCTCTCAAAACGAGCAAGGGACCCTCTGCCCACGCGTGCTCTTATGCGTGGGCTTCATGCGCTGCAAATGCGCTCCTTGCGCGAGGCCCGGGGACTCTTTCCTTCCCCCGGGACAGACTCACGCGTTTTTAGGCGTCGGGCGCCTTGCGCTCAGCAGATCTCCCGCGCCCCCACCCCGGCCGGTCCCCTGTCCTCTCCCGCCCGCTCTCGACAATCCAACGAGCGGCGGGGGAGGTGGTGCTGCTCACCTGGTGGGGGACGGCTGGCCGGGGGTGCGGAACGCTTCGGAGTCCCTCGGCGAGGTCGGCTCTCGCTGAGGGGTCGTCCCCTCTCTTCCTTCTCTCCTCGCCGGGACCAACCAATCCTGTCGCGGCGTTGGGTCGAGCCTCCCGCAGCAGCCCGGGAGTCAGCCAATGGCAGTGCGGCTCCCGGGGCAGGCCAACGATGACGCTCCGCTACTTCGGCCAATCACGGTCCACCACCACTGATGACGCTGCGCCGCACGGGCCAATCCCGTCGCGGCGTTAGTGAGGGGGCTCGGCTCCCTCCACCAATGGGAGCACGGCGGCTTCGTTCTTCGCCGCGGCAGCTCCCAGACCTCGAAGCAGGTTACAGGGGGTTTGCTGGCCCCGGGCCGCGGTGGTGATTTGGCGGCAAAGGGTTTTCGAGGGCGCTGGTCATGAATAGACCCCCCTCTCGGCTCACAACCCCTTGGGAGCGGATTTCACGAGGGGAGGCACCACAAGCCTCCAACCCTCGCTGGGAATGTGCCGATGAGCACACCGAACCCCTCCTCACGCTCCGCAGTCAAGCACCCCGCGTCTCGGATCACAACAGCACGATTTTGCAGCTGTTTTCTGGGACAGTTTTAGGAACCTTTAGCCCTGGGTTCCCAACAGGAGGCCAGCTCTTCTCAGGCCCTTGGAGATTCAGTTGTAGACACAGCACACAGCAGAGTCTTGGCAGTTTCAAGTAGGCAGGGTCACAGCACACAGCAAAGTCCCTTTCTCCTCCTTAGCTTCCAGTTGGACAGTAGAACAGGTCAGCCCTTAGAGCACACAGCAAGGCAGTCTTCCTTTAGTTCTCTAGCTGTCCTCCTTCCAGCAAAGGTTCCTTCTTGCTTGCAGAATTTCAGAATCTAAACTTCTGTAGTCAGGGGTCCTTTCCTTATACCCCTCAATGTCTTTGAAGTCCTTTGAAGTCTTTGTGCATGGAGGCCCTGGGTCCAGTCTAAACCAGTTCTGGGGGTTGCAGAGCACTGAGGTGTCTCTGGTTTTCTTCTTCCTGTCAGCTTCAGGGCCAGAGGTGTCAGTTGACCACCAGGAGGGAGCTAGCATGGGGGAGGTAGGCCGGCACAGCCCAGTACTTATCAGGCATTCCTTCCTCCCACCTCCCAGGCAGGCAGATGTGCCCTTTCATCCCCGGGCTGGCTCCGACCCTCTCCTCCGGGGCTCTGCAGCCCCCCTGTCACACCCAAGCATTCCACAAACCCAGGCACACAGAAAGGTTTAGACAAGAGAACAGCCACTTTCTAAAAGTGCTATTCTCCAACACAGGATCTAAAAACACCCTTCACTAAAAGATGTGTCATTAAATTCTGAGTTCAGGGATATCTTTCACTTATGTCCCATCTTGTTCCTATGGGAAGATAGGCTGGTATCACATGGGCCCAGCCTCCTCCATGTTACTCTATGGAGCAAGATAGCCTTACAGCAGTGAGCACATAGAATGGCTGCAGCCCACTACCAGAGCATGTTACCTGCACTTAGTACATGCTCTACCTGATCCATACACTGCACCCTGCCCAGGGGGGTACCTTGAGCCTTCCATAGGGGTGACTGATGTGCACAGACAGGGAAGGGTTAGGCCTAGCCAGTGGGGACACTGGCCAGGCTGACATGGCAGTCACTGACTGCACACAGGCTCTGCGCTGGCAGGCCTGAGTCACCATTTTAAAGCTACTCATGTGGGTGGCGCAATCTGCGCTGCAGGCCCACTAGTAGCATTTGTCATCTCCAGCCCTGGCACACACAGTGCACTTTACTAGGGACTTCGTGGTGATACAAATATGCCAATCAATATTACAATTTACAGAGGGAGCACTCACACTCTGACACTGATCAGCAGTGGCAGAGTGTCCAAAGCATCTCAATCAGCAAAAACGAAATCCAGCACAGCATCAAAACACATGAGTCAGAGGCAAAAAGATGGGGGAAGAACCACGCCAAAAGGTGTCAGGTCTAACACGTGTCCCCTCCAGCTGAAAGTGGGGAGAACTACCCAACCTCTTGGGAGTCCTCATCACTAAGGCGGAAGAATCTGGACAGACCATCAGCATTGGCGTGTTCTGTACCAGGGCGGTGCTCCACCGTAAAGTCCATCCCCTGTAGGGAAATGGACCACCTCATAAATTTCGGATTCTCACCCCTCATCTGCATTAACCATCTGAGGGGCCTGTGGTCGGTCTGAACACGGAAGTGAGTCCCAAACAGGTAGGGCCTCAGCTTCTTCAGAGCCCAGACCACAGCGAAAGCTTCTCTTTCAATGGCACTCCATTTCTGTTCCCTGGGGATTAGCCTCCGGCTAATGAAAGCCACTGGTTGATCTCCTCCCTCCTCATTGATCTGTGAGAGCACTGCTCCCACGCCTTGCTCTGAAGCGTCAGTCTGCACAATGAACTCACTGGAAAAGTCAGGTGCCTTAAGCACCGGTGCTGTGCACATGGCAGTTTTGAGGGTGTCAAAAGCAGTTTGACAGGCCTCCGTCCAATTCACTTTCCTGGGCTGATTTCTAGATGTCAGCTCTGTCAAAGGGGCCACGATGGTGCCATAGCCTTTGACAAACCGTCTGTAATACCCTGTGAGACCTAAAAAGGCTCTCACCTCAGTCTGGGTCTTGGGGGGGTTCCCAAGCCAGAATGGTATCAATTTTTGCCCGTAGGGGCGCCACCTTGCCGCTCCCCACCTGGTGTCCCAAGTACACCACAGATCCCTGCCCTATCTGGCATTTACTGGCCTTGATAGTGAGGCCTGCCTTCTGCAGAGCCTTCAACACTTCAGTGAGGTGTTGCAGGTGTTCCTCCCAAGTGGAGCTGAACACCGCAATGTCATCCAGGTAGGCTGCGCTGAATTGCTCCAGCCCTGCCAGTACCTGGTTGACCAATCTCTGAAATGTGGCGGGGGCATTTTTCAACCCGAAGGGCATGACACGGAACTGGAAGTGCCCCTCTGGTGTTGAAAATGCTGACCTCTCCTTTGCCCCGTCAGTTAAGGCAATCTGCCAGTACCCTGAAGTCAAATCAAAAGTACTCAGGTACTGGGCAGCTCCCAACCGATCCACCAGTTCATCCGCTCTGGGAATGGGGTGCGCGTCAGTCTTGGTGACCGCATTGAGCCCACGGTAGTCCACGCAGAACCGAAGTTCTGGGGGGCCACTGGGGGTAGCAGCTTTCTTAGGCACTAAGACCACTGGGCTAGCCCAGGGGCTGCTTGAGGGCTCAATAACCCCTAGCGTCAACATCTTGGAAACCTCTTCCTTGATGCTGGCTCTGACCTTGTCAGCCACTCTGTAAAACTTCTGTTTCATAGGCAGACTGTCTCCAGTGTCCACATCGTGGACGCACCATTTGGTGACACCTGGGGTCAGGGAGAACAGGGAGGCGAACTGACCCAAGACTTGGCGACAGTCCTCCTGCTGCTCTGGAGTCAGGGTGGGGGAGAGGACCACACCATCCACTGACCCATCGTGCTCCTTGACTGCCAGGAGGTCAGGGAGAGGATCACTATCCTCCTCCCCTCCAACATCTGTAGCCATGAGCATAGTCACTTCAGTCCTCTCAAAGTGGGGTTTGAGGCGGTTCACATGTAGCACTCTCAGGGGCTGCCTGGGAGTCTTCAGGTTAACCAAATAGGTAACCTCGCTCTTGCGCTCCACCACCTCATATGGCCCAGACCACTTGTCACGGAGTGCACAAGGCTCCACTGGCGCCTTCACCCACACTTTCTGACCAGGTTGGAACTCAACCAGAGAAGTGTTCTGGTCATACCACCTCTGCATTTCCTCCTGGCTAGCCTCCAGGTTCTCTTGAGCGAGCTTCCTGAAGCGCTTGGTCTGGTTGCGAATGGCCAGCACATAGCTGAACACATCCTGAGGGGTTTTCCCACGGGATTTCTCCCACCCCTCTTTCACCAGAGTCAGAGGCCCTCTGACAGGGTGGCCATACAGCAACTCAAAGGGACTGAACCCTAAGGATTTCTGAGGCACCTCCCTGTCGGCAAACAACAGGCATGGCAACAAGACATCCCACTTCCGCCTCATGGGCTCTTCCAGGCCCATAATCATGCCCTTCAATGTGCGGTTGAATCTCTCAACCAAACCATTTCCTTGAGGGTGGTAAGGAGTGGTGAATTTGTATGTCACCCCACACTCACTCCACAGGGACTTCATATACTTAGAAATTAAGTTTGTCCCGCGGTCTGAGACGACCTCCCTGGGAAATCCCACCCGGGAAAAGATCCCCATCAGGGCACGGCCCACCACTGGGGCGGTGACTGTCCTGAGCGGGAGGGCTTCCGGGTACCGAGTGGCATGGTCCACCAAGACCAGGATAAACCTGTTGCCTAGGGCTGTCTTGGGATCCAGGGGCCCCACGATGTCAATGCCCACCCGCTCAAAAGGGGTGCTCACCACGGGAAAGGGTTGGAGGGGGGCCACGCGCTTCCCTCCACTCTTGCCACTGGCCTGACAAGTCTGGCAAGATTTACAAAAGGCAGAGACGTGTGTCTTCATCTGGGGCCAGTAGAAATGGGTGACAAGCCTGTGATAGGTCTTGTCTTGCCCCAGATGTCCTGCGAGAGGCACGTCATGAGCCAGACCCAGTAGGAAGTTTCTGAAGCGCTCCGGTACCACCAGCACACGGGCTGCACCGGGCTCCGCGAACTTAGGCTCACTATAAAGTAAGTCATCCTCCCAGTAGATCAAATGCTCCTTGGACCCCAGGCCTGCGGCCTGGTCGGCAGCCTGCTGCCGCACACCAATGAGAGAAGGGCACTCCTTCTGAGCCTGGCAGAATTCCTCCCTGCAGGGACCACCCTCTTGCTGCCACTGGGACAGCTCAGGCAATTCCCCTAGTTCGCCCACCTGCTCCCCTGTAGGTTCCAGGGCATCCCCTTCCGGGTCTGCCTCCTCCTGGACCGTGGGAACAGTGGGGGCCGGTTTCCCGCGCCCTCTACCCCTTCCTCTCTTGGCAGGTCCCTGGGCCATTGTTCCAGGCTCCAGCTCTGCTAGACCGCCCTCTCTGGCTGTCATTGCACGGGTGGACACACAGATCCACGCAGGCAAACCCAACATCTCCAAGTGAGTCCTGTGCTCCACCTCTTTCCATGGGGAGCTCTCCAGGTCATTACCTAATAGACAATCTACAGGCAAGGCATCACTTACAACAATTTCCAAAATACCGGAGACTCCTCCCCATTCAAATGGAACTTTCGCCAACTTGCAGTAGCGCACTGAACTGTCAGCTGCCACCACAGGCCGGAGTACCTGGGGAATAATTTGCTCTTCCGACACCCACCGACACCTAACAGATGTCACGCTGGCCCCTGTGTCTCTCAGAGCCTCCACCACCTGTCCATTGATGGTCACCTTCTGCCCGTATTTCTTAGTATTGTGGGGCAGCAAGGTTTCCTGGGCCATCTCTTGGTCTCCTAGAGAGACAAGGGTCATCAATGCTAACCCCTCCTCCCCACTAGAAATCAAATCCCCTCCCAAAGCTACACTGGCCAACGCCGGAGCTGGAGCTGGAGCACCAGTGGGTGCTGATTTCTTCTTTGGACAGCTTGGAGCAATGTGCCCCACCTCCCTGCATGAATAGCAAGTAAGGGTCTTTTTGTCCTGCGGGCCCTTATGGGGCCAGGACTTCTTAGGCTTGGGGGGTTGAGACACCTTCTCCTGGGAACTACTTTGGGGCCCTTTAGAAGACTCCTTTTGATTACCCGTGTCCCCCCCACTCTTCTGCTGGGGACCCTGTCCACCTTTGGCTGGGGTACTTACCACCCCCTTGTGGACCCTGGTGCTCGTCCACCGGTCCGCCTCTTTAGCAGGCTCACTGGGATCAGTTAACTTGCTATCCAAAAGATCCTGGCGCAGCTCTGGGACACATAAACTACTTAAGTGCTCCCTACTAATCAAGTGACACAACCCCACATAATCAGTAACTTTGCTGCCCTTCATCCAACCTTCCAGTGCACGCGTGTACATACTCACACACTCCACCCAAGTACTTGAATCAAGCTTCTTGAAGTTCCTAAACCTCTGGCGGTACTGTTCAGCAGTGAGCCCATACCTGAGGCACAAAGCCTCCTTCATGGCCGGGTAGGACAAAGCATCCTTTGCTTCTAAGGGTGCCAAAACATCCCTCCCAGAGGCCTCAAAATGCTTCCACAATCCTGCTCCCCAATTCTTCTCAGGCACCTCATTCATCTTTAAGGCAAGTTCATACGCTCTGAACCACGCATAAATATCCTCACCCCTCTGATAATTCTGTACCAGATCCTTTGGTATGTATACCTTACTGGTTGTGCGCTGCCACCATTAGAACTGGACACCCTCTCTTTATATTTGAAGTCCAACTCCTTCATGCTCCTCTCATGAGCCAATTGGAGCTTCTTTTCCTCCAAAGCGAGAGTATGTCTTCTCTCCTGCGCCGCTCTCTCCTGCGCCTCTTTCTCAACTTCCAGGCGCAGTCTCTTCTCATCGGCTTCCGCTGTGAGCTTCAAAAGCTCAATCTCATGGGCCCTAACTCGCTGATTCTCCTCTATTTCCTCTGGAGACATACCCCTACTGGAGTGGTCGCTGCCGGTCCTAGACCCTGGCTTCCTCACTGGCAATTCACTGGGCAAAAACCCATTCTCCTGTGTGTCTCCCTCTCCAGTAGCAGCTTCCGGGTCACCATGTTTGGCCTCCCACCAGGCCCTCAGAGCTGTCCGTAGCTCTTCCTTATTTGCGCCGCCCCTTACTGGGCATTCAAGCTGTCTGCAGACTTTTCTCAGTTGCTCCTTGTTATAGTTTAACAACTCCTGGATTTCAAATTCCACTTCCGCTTCTCCATTCACGCTTGGCGCTTTCCGAGACATGATGCTTCCTAACCTTTTCAACTAAAAAGATTTCACCAAAAAGAAAAAAAATCTTGTGCAACCTGTTACTAAACTAGACTAGTGATGTACAAGAGATCACTGCCGGTCAAGTGCAATTATTAGTTCAAAAATCCGCACCGCGAGCCACCAATGTTAGAACCGGGAGTCTCTGGTTGGCAGAGGTAAGTACCTTAGCCCAAGTAGGGACCCCTGGTTCCGGTCAGGGCGACGGAATAACCCTCTGAGATAACCCCTGCTCACCCTCTAGGTAGCATGGCGCGAGCAGTCTAGGCTAAACAGAGGCAATGTGGATAACATTTGCACCTGACACAACAATAATCCCCAATCCACCACAAACTGAGACCACACAGGTAAGTATATTTTATAAAAATATATAACTTTATCTAGTTTCAGCATGTAAATGAAGCAGTTGCATGATAATCACTTCTTAGGAAAAACGGTTGTATTCAATCTTAAGGGTTGCACTTAATTCTTAATGGTTCTTGTAAATAGGCAGTTCTCAGAAGCAAAACAAAACAGTCTCAAGTCTCTCAAATCAGAGGTCTAAAAATATTGCTACTGATTTCTAATCAATCCGCTCTCAAAACGAGCAAGGGACCCTCTGCCCACGCGTGCTTTTATGCGTGGGCTTCATGCGCTGCAAATGCGCTCCTTGCGCGAGGCCCGGGGACTCTTTCCTTCCCCCGGGAGAGACTCGCGCGTTTTTATGCGTCGGGCGCCTTGCGCTCAGCAGATCTCCCGCGCCCCCACCCCGGCCGGTCCCCTGTCCTCTCCCGCCCGCTCTCGACAATCCAACGAGCGGCGGGGGAGGTGGTGCTGCTCACCTGGTGGGGGACGGCTGGCCGGGGGTGCGGAACGCTTCGGAGTCCCTCGGCGAGGTCGGCTCTCGCTGAGGGGTCGTCCCCTCTCTTCCTTCTCTCCTCGCCGGGACCAACCAATCCTGTCGCGGCGTTGGGTCGAGCCTCCCGCAGCAGCCCGGGAGTCAGCCAATGGCAGTGCGGCTCCCGGGGCAGGACAACGATGACGCTCCGCTACTTCGGCCAATCACGGCCCACCACCACTGATGACGCTGCGCCGCACGGGCCAATCCCGTCGCGGCGTTAGTGAGGGGGCTCGGCTCCCTCCACCAATGGGAGCACGGCGGCTTCGTTCTTCGCCGCGGCAGCTCCCAGACCTCGAAGCAGGTTACGGGGGGTTTGCTGGCCCCGGGCCGCGGTGGTGATTTGGCGGCAAAGGGTTTTCGAGGGCGCTGGTCACGAATAGACCCCCCTCTCGGCTCACAACCCCTTGGGAGCGGATTTCACGAGGGGAGGCATCACAAGCCTCCAACCCTCGCTGGGAATGTGCCGATGAGAACACCGAACCCCTCCTCACGCTCCGCTGTCAAGCACCCCGCGTCTCGGATCACAACAGCACGATGATTTTGCAGCTGTTTTCTGGGACAGTTTTAGGAACCTTTAGCCCTGGGTTCCCAACAGGAGGCCAGCTCTTCTCAGGCCCTTGGAGATTCAGTTGTAGACACAGCACACAGCAGAGTCTTGGCAGTTTCAAGTAGGCAGGGTCACAGCACACAGCAAAGTCCCTTTCTCCTCCTTAGCTTCCAGTTGGACAGTAGAACAGGTCAGTCCTTAGAGCACACAGCAAGGCAGTCTTCCTTTAGTTCTCTAGCTGTCCTCCTTCCAGCAAAGGTTCCTTCTTGCTTGCAGAATTTCAGAATCTAAACTTCTGTAGTCAGGGGTCCTTTCCTTATACCCCTCAATGTCTTTGAAGTCCTTTGAAGTCTTTGTGCATGGAGGCCCTGGGTCCAGTCTAAACCAGTTCTGGGGGATGCGGAGCACTGAGGTGTCTCTGGTTTTCTTCTTCCTGTCAGCTTCAGGGCCAGAGGTGTCAGTTGACCACCAGGAGGGAGCTAGCATGGGGGAGGTAGGCAGGCACAGCCCAGTACTTATCAGGCATTCCTTCCTCCCACCTCCCAGGCAGGCAGATGTGCCCTTTCATCCCCGGGCTGGCTCCGATCCTCTCCTCCGGGGCTCTGCAGCCCCCCTGTCACACCCAAGCATTCCACAAACCCAGGCACACAGAAAGGTTTAGACAAGAGAACAGCCACTTTCTAAAAGTGCTATTCTCCAACACAGGATCTAAAAACACCCTTCACTAAAAGATGTGTCATTAAATTCTGAGTTCAGGGATATCTTTCACTTATGTCCCATCTTGTTCCTATGGGAAGATAGGCTGGTATCACATGGGCCCAGCCTCCTCCATGTTACTCTATGGAGCAAGATAGCCTTACATGGTATGGCTGCAGCCCACTACCAGAGCATGTTACCTGCACTTAGTACATGCTCTACCTGATCCATACACTGCACCCTGCCCAGGGGGGTACCTTGAGCCTTCCATAGGGGTGACTGATGTGCACAGACAGGGAAGGGTTAGGCCCTGCACACAGGCTCTGCGCTGGCAGGCCTGAGTCACCATTTTAAAGCTACTCATGTGGGTGGCGCAATCTGCGCTGCAGGCCCACTAGTAGCATTTGTCATCACCAGCCCTGGCACACACAGTGCACTTTACTAGGGACTTCGTGGTGATACAAATATGCCAATCAATATTACAATTTACAGAGGGAGCACTCACACTCTGACACTGATCAGCAGTGGCAGAGTGTCCAAAGCATCTCAATCAGCAAAAACGAAATCCAGCACAGCATCAAAACACATGAGTCAGAGGCAAAAAGATGGGGGAAGAACCACGCCAAAAGGTGTCAGGTCCAACAGATATGTTAGGGTATTTTGATACTAACTCTTCTTTTTCAGGTAGGTCTACAAATGGGAGGGTGTATGTAGCAGTTGATGGTCCTCCAATACTTGGATGGATTCATCAGTACGACCTTCACATCAAAGTTGATCCCCGAGCTGAATGTCAGGTTATGGTGGTAGACGATGTGTCATTAAATGACATTTTGCGTGATTCTGAGAGGGTATTTAGGAATGAGTTGGGGGAGCTTGATGGGTATGTTCATAAGATTTTGTTAAAGAAGGTTGTCACTCCCATTCAACATAAACTTCGTAGAGTTCCTTTAACTGTGAGGAACGAAGTTAAAGCGTTGATTAACGAGATGCAACAGGAAGGTATCATAGAGCCTGTAGAAGCGTCTAATTGATATATCCGGTTGTTATTTCCCGCAAATCGGATGGCAAGATTAGGTTCTGTGTGGACCTTAGGTCCCTTAACAAGTGTGTCATTGCTGATACTTTTCCCCTTCCTAATATTGGAGAATTGGGGTCTGCCCTTAATGGTGCTAAGTTATTTACTAAACTTGACTTAAAGAGCGCATACCACCAGATTCGTCTCCACGATGAATCGAAGAGTCTCACTGCTTTTATTACCTCGGAGGGTACCTTTCAATTTACCCAGCTTCCGTTTGGTTTGACATCGGCTGCCAGTATCTTTCAGCGCATGGTTACGGAATTGTTCAAAGGGGTGGAGAGGGCAGTTTATTTTCAAGATGATATCTTGATTTTTGGCAAGACAGTTGAAGACCATAATTCTGCCCTTAAAGAAGTCTTGCTTAGAATTGAAAAGGCAGGTTTGACATTGCGGAAAGAAAAATGTTCCCTTTTCTGAATCGTTTTTGGTGCAGCAGATTGAATATCTGGGCTATGAGATTGATGCCCATGGCATCAAACCTAAAAAAAGTTTGTTGGAAGCTATACGTTTGGCGCCTTGCCTGTTGATAAGGATCAACTTAGATCATTTATGGGGCTTATTGAATTTTATTCAAAATTTGTGCAAAATTTTTCTGATAAGACACTTACTTTGAGGTTGCTGTTGAAGAAGGGTGTAACATTTTTATGGGGTGAGTCTCATAATGATTGTTTCAATGCTATCAAGCGAGAGTTGTGTGATGCTAAACTGTTGGCACCTTTTGATGTCAGGCGTCTTTACTCTTATGGTTGATGCCAGCTCTACAGGTTTGGGTGCTGTGCTTCTACAGAAGTGTGAGGATGGTGAAAGAACTATTGCATTTGGGTCACGCACTTTGTCCATTTCTGAGAAAAATTACTCGGTTATCGAAAAAGAGGCCTTGGCGGCTGCTTGGGCTGTGCAGTATTTCAGGACATTTTTGTGGGGAACTCGTTTTAAACTTGTGACGGGTCATAAGCCTCTTGTGAATGTGTTCTCTCTCCCGGCAGTTCTGGTAAGGGTTCTCCGAGATTGGCTAGGCTTGCTTCCAGACTTCAGGAGTATTGGTACGATATTTCTTTTATTCGGGGTTGGCGTAACATACAAGCGGATTGCTTATCTAGACTCTCCGTCCAGAGTGAACGTGATGATGAGGCTGCACAGCAAGTACAGAATGATGTTGCGATAGCATTAGTGCAAGATGTTTTGACTTTGGGTGTGGGTACTTTTGATCATACGGAATGGCCCTCTGCTATGTCTCAGGATGGAGTTTTGAAGATTGTGATTGATATGGTCAGGTTAGGTGTTCGACCTGAGAGTTGTGTCCATGTGTCTGTTCGTCCTTACATTAAAGTCATTGATGAATTATCTCTTTCTGGTGACGACATCCTTATGCGAGGGGATAAATTCATTCCCCCTGAGTCTTTGAGATCTAAATTTATAGCTTTAGCTCATGAGGGGCACCTTGGACAGACTTTCACTTAACGCAGGGTTAGAACAGATTTTTGGTAGCCAGCTCTGGATGCTCAGGTTTAGCAATGTTCCACAGCAACCGTGGCATAGCATATGTCTTGATTTCATAGGACCTATGTCTGAGTTACCTATTGATCAACGTTTTGCCATTGTTGTGATTGATCTGTTTCCTAAGTGGCTTACGGTGATGTTTGTTCGAGACATATCAACTGATTCTACAATTAGGTTTCTTTCCGACTTATTTCATGTGGAGGGGTGTCCTTTGATACTGATCCAGCGCCCCTATAGAAATTCTGTCTCAGCAACGCTACCCAACACCAGATACTCACTATTAATCATAAATTACTCACAAGGCCCATTAACCAACGAGACAGATTTTGGGCAACTGAATCATGTGACCTAATTAATCTGAACCTATTCACAAATTATTTACACATTTATATACATTACCATGGTTTGCACATAAAACATATTAATTAAGTCACTGAGGTAAATGGATCAACTAATGGTAACAAGACCATAAATAACAAGGCCAGCTTGTTGTTCAAGAGTCTTATTTTATTAACTTCATTCAAGTAAGTGCATTTTATTGAGTTCTTTATTAGCAATTTTCAGCAGCTTTAATTGAGGATTAGCACATTAGGATGACAATTCAAAGTAAATCAATTAGTATGAATCAAGTAAATAAACAGTTTCCATCACCTAAGTTCCCTAACTAAAACTCACTTAGCCTAAGAAATAGTCAATACCCCTATTGATCCTTACGTGCTCCAAAAAGTCCTTCAGCACGGCACGCCTTACAGGATTCAGAAAGCGAGAGACGCCCTCCCTCCAAAGGGGTCAGTTTTTATACCTTTTCTGACTAGCTAAAGTATCTTTATCACACATTCTTTCTGGAAATCCGAGCTTCTAATTGGCTGAGCCATGTCAGTCCACCATTAGGTCATGTTTTTCTGACCAAGTCCGGGGCCTCATCATAGCCCTTATTGTTCTTAGTTTCTCCATCCTTTTGCTTCCTCAAAAAGATACATTCTCCTTGCACAAACTTCTCACTTCCTAATCTTGGCAGGCCATACTGCATCCTGTCCTTGGAAATGTCACCAAAAACACATTCGACTCGACCATGATTGCTTCTGCATTAAACGTTTGTCAGTTCAGCAAAATGCTCTTTCGTCTGCGCATGAGTGAAGGCTTCACTCTGGTCAAGTTTCATACTCTGCAGCACTGCCAGCCATTTTCTTAGGCCCATTCGTCAAAACTAATGTATAAACAAACTCAAGACATCAATTAATGAAAGAATTAGAATTCATTCTGTTACCCACCCTCCTTTGCTAATTATTAACCCATTAATAAATGTTACCTAGCTGAAGCATATGAAGCAGCAAATAGGATTCTTTCTCAAAATTGTGCCACATAAAGACGAAAAGACATAACATAAGCACACACAAATAAGCACATTCCGTTAATCAAAACACATATGTTAATCCCTGATGTCATGTATGCGTTTTAATCTAAGTTGATTTAGTACATATCACTCCATGCTGATTAATACGATTATATTATGGAAGTTTAACTTTGCGAGTCGAAACAAATATATTTCTGAATCTCGCTCCATCAACTCCCTCATCTGGTGATTTCAAAATCACCAAACTACACCCAAAAATTTAGCAACATTTTATTTCATGAACATGTTTTGATTTACACTGTATTAGTATTTCTAAAGTCTTGTCTCAGCTGTTTGTCTGCAACTCTCATATTGAGTTCTACGAAACTCTTCCAGTTCTATCTCTCTTTCCTGTTCCTTTCTAAGCTTGTAGATCCTCTTCTTTTCCCTTAGGTACTTCTTTCTCTTGTGTAACATGCAACTGATCTTTAACAAAAGTATCACAAAGACTATAACTAATAAAGGTGTCAGTATTTTACCTAAAATTGAACTACCTATCTCTTGAAACCAGGTTTTTATTGCTGAAATTCTTTTGCTCAAACCTTCTGAAAAATCTTCCTCTTCTAAGGGTACAATTTCTGAATGAATCTCTGAAATGTTTTTGATGTACATCTCAATACTCTGACTCTTATCAGGGATATAGGTACAGCAGTGTTGGACATGTTAAATGCCACAAACTCCTCCCTCTTTTGCTAGCAGAATGCCAAGTGCAAGACGATTCTGCATTACCATAGACCTTATAGCAATGAGCTCAGTATCCACTAATTGAAAGCCACTAGCTGTATCAGTTGACAACCTGTCAACAATTGTGGACAGTTTTCTGATTTTAACTGCATTCAGGGTTATACCTACTAAAGGTATTACTGCTTCAAAGATGTCTCCCAAAATTTCTGAGAAACTTTCTCTTTTAAATCTGCTCAGATGACTGTTAATTTCAAATGAACCCTCTGCATTTCTGTCAACATGAACATTTTTTGGAAAAACTAATCCAATAAAACAAGTCCCATACCAGTGGTCTGGGAGATTGTAATAAGCTTTGTCCCCACATACAAAATAAATTCCAGGAAAAATTGGATCCTTGCCACCTTTGAATCCCCAACCCCCCATCATCTGATAAGTGTCTTCACATTGACTTGCACCCACAAAGTAATTATCGAACAAGTTTATCTATGTGAATAGCAACATTTCCAAAAGATTTGCCATTTAGCTTTTCGTCCTCTATCTGCCAAAATTTCGATTTGGTTTGTTTAAGCATTTCTTTTCTCTTATAAATTGCTCTTCTTTCTTCAACTAAATTCAAGAAAGATTTTTCTTCAGTTCTCAACTTACAAGTTAAATTGTTTTTTAAATTAAAAGCATACTCATAGGTAAGCTCATTAGTAACAATAAAGAATTCCCTCATCTGTTCAGCTTGTTTATGCTTATTTAAGCTTTTGTCAATTTTCAAATTTGCAAAGATTTCGTCATGGTTCGAATAGTAATATTCTAAACGACCAGTTTGATAAAATAAGCTAGCTATCACACTGCAGGTTATGCCATAAGTAAGAGGAAGCATATTATATGGCATTCCCTCTGAAACAGAAGCAGGCAATTTTACACATATATAACAATCTTTAACTTCCATGACTTTTACATACATACTCAGCCTGAAGCCTTGAAAAAGTATTACTAGAAAAATCACCAACAGATCTATCTTGGTGGATCTCTGGTTTGTGATCAATAATTCTGTTAGTTTTGCTTGTTACACCATGATTATCTTGTTTAGCCAAAGCTTCACTTGTCATATTTGCTTTATACGTCTCCTTATCAATCCCAAAAGGGAAAATGACAGCTAAAATTAACCAAAGCAACATT
The DNA here is from genome assembly GCF_964261635.1 of Lissotriton helveticus. Lineage (NCBI taxonomy): Eukaryota > Metazoa > Chordata > Amphibia > Caudata > Salamandridae > Lissotriton > Lissotriton helveticus. Next base: position 1,210,722,761 of record NC_136068.1, read on the forward strand.
ATTAGAATCACACAAATAGAAGACATTTTACAACATCTCCTTAAAATAGAACATCTAGAATTGGTATTAGTATAAGTATAAGGCATCTTTACTCTGTTAACAAAAGCCTTTCAAAGAAACCTTATTTTCTAACAGCTTTTCTTCGACCTTGCGTCTTACATCAATGTGTTTATCCAGCTAACACAATTTCTTCGACCTTGTGTCACCTAACACAATTTCTTCAGCCTTATGCCAAAAATAAAACCTCAAATTTTACAGAAAATTTCAATCATTGTCACTATTGTCATCTATCTCTTCCTGACTACCACTGTTCACCTCCACCACAGGTGGGATGATTATATAGGTCCACTCAGGGGACTTGTACTTCTGGTTAGGTTTTACAACTCTTTTTGCTCTACTACTAATGATTTCTATTTTCTTTCCTGCTTCACCTTTCTTTTCAGAGTCACCTTTTTGACTTGACACCTCATTTTTTTTTTTTAAAAAGACGTTTATTAGTAGTCAAAAGAGCAGTACATATAGCAAAGCCTACAACCCCGTGGGCCGGCTGCATCATTGCGGTATTACGAGAGAATAAAGGAGCATGGAGGAGGGTGTTCAGTTCCTTCGAATGTAACTTCAGTGAGTGAGCTTTTAATTACAACTTCCATGCCACGTGTGCTCAACATTCAGTTATGCTTTCAAATGACGTCTAAGTAAACATTTTAACTCTGAAAACAAAATAGATCTCATCGGTGTGTCCCAATCTTTGGCCGCTCCATCGCGCATCTCTCCGGTATCTACAACACTGAAACCCATGGGTTGTAACATCAGACCGAGGTGTGTCAATGGGATAGGGGTTAGTGGTGCACGTGTTCAGTCTGTCTTTGTCGTGGTGTACGACAGCCGTTCAGAGCGGTAGGGCCCCACGGGCTGTCAATGAGGTGTGTGATGTGCCAAACGGGCAAATGGTATAGCCATGCTGCATATTGGGGAGACGCCACCTGCGTCCAGTCCCGTGGCCGGACATGTATCCAGGTGAGCCTTCCGGATGTGGCGTGTGAGGAAGACAGGGCTATGTCTGGGAGACAAGAGTCCGAAACAATCAACATATGTGTGCGTGTAGGAGGGGAAGTGGTAGGGGAGAGTGTGCCTGTGGGAGCGATGTCACGAAAAAGGGTCTAGGAGGATACTTCAATATGTCATGGATTAGTGGTCCCCCGTGTGGGCGGTCGTCCAGGTCCACAGCTAGCTTGTCGGATGTGTGGTGCAGCCGCTACCAGGGGCGTCTGGGGGGGAGGCTGGCCACCTGGCGAGTGTCATGAGGGGGGGTTGCAACCTGCGCCCTTGTCTTCGCCACGGATACCCCAACAGTGCTATCCCAATTGTGGCGGTCTCTAAGTGAGCCCTCTGGCCGTGCCCTCCCTTTGGAGGGGACTCAGGAGGTCGTCCCAGAGCTGTGCTATCGGGAACTGCCTTAAGCCCGCTATCTCCTCCCGGCGTAGTGCCGTGCCCTCTGCTCTAGCCCAGTTGGTAAAGGATGCATACCAGTATTTGGGGGTTGGCGGGTCTCTTCGTTTCCAGTGTCTGGTGAGCAGCCGCTTGGCTGTGATAAGGCCTAGGTCCCAGAACCTAGCTTGTGTCTTATTGAGTTTGGTTCTTTTGTATAGCCCGAGAATGCAAGCCTCCCATGTGTGTGGCAGCCCCGGGCCCGTACTATGTGTCAGTAGAGATGTCACCTCCCCCCAGTATGTGGCTAGAGAGGGGCAGTGCCAGAGCATGTGTAGCATGTCCGCGCCTAGCAGGTCGCATCTGGGACAGGTGGCAGTGTTGACCATGAAGTACCTGTTGATTCTGTCCGGTGATAGATATGCCTGGTGCAGTATGTATAACTGAATCGTCCGGAAGCGGGAGTTGCATGGGATATTCACGGGGCCAGCCAGTATCAGGTTCCATTCCTTATCCGTCCAATCCCTCCCTCGGTGGGCCGCCCATTTGTCCCGAATCGGTTGTGTAGATCTTTGCGTGTGCATAAGGAGGGCCTGCGCCAGCCAGTGAATGATGTGAGAGCCGTTGCCCATGACGTGTAGGTATTGCATTAGGTGGTGTACCGGCGGCTCTTCATGAACATCCCCCCAGGACTCCGTGTATGTTCGCAGTATAGATGCGTGGAGCAGGAATTGCCCCGCTGGCAGGCCCGTGCCCTCCGACAGTTCCGCAAATGGGAGCACGGTTCCATCCGCGTAGAGGTCGCCCATGGTCTCCACCCCAGCCTCAGTCCAGCTCTCTAGGATGCGTGGCGTCACCGTTCCACCCCTCCGGGGGGTGCCCAGCAGGGGGCATACGGTCTGACTCCCTGGGTCAATTTTAGGGTACGGATGAAGCATTTACGGGCCACAGCCATGTGCAGGGGTAGAGGGCGGGGTCCCTTGGTCAGGGGATGAAACAAGGCGTATACCTGCGTGTGGGTCCATTGGTAGGCAGCGGTGGCCGTGTCGTCTAGGTGCGAGCCGCTAAGCCAATGAGTCACCCATTGCAACTGCGCGGCCAGGTAGTACAGCTCCATGTTAGGAACTGCCAGCCCTCCTTCAGCAGTCGGGGAGTACAGTTTCGCCAGGGCCACGCGGGGGCGCCCGGTGTTCCAGATCAGGCTGCGAATCATTGATTCCAGGTCGCGGAAGATCTTTGTGGGGACATACAGTGGGAGGTTTGCTAAATGATATAGCAGCCTAGTCAAAGCTATCATCTTGGATAGTGCAATCCTGCTGGGCACATTCAGTGGCAGAGTCTTCCAGAAGGCCATTTGGGCTCGCAACGAGGAGATAGCGCGCACCAGGTTGCCCTCTAGTATTGTTTGCGTGTCCCTGTATATGTACATCCCGAGGTACTTAAAGGTGGTAGGATACCACGTGAGTCGAGCACCTCCGAGGTGCACATCACACTCCCGCAGGTCCGGACTGAACGAATACACTCCGGACTTTGTCCAGTTGACCTTAAGACCCGATACTTCTTCGAATGTCCGGAAAATGTCCGACAGTCCGTCCGGTACTGCGGTAAGGTCCCGTACATATAGCAGCAGGTCGTCCGCATAGAGCGAAACTATATGTACCCCGTCAGCTAGCGGGATCCCCCATCCTGCTCCCCTGTCCCGCAGCAGCGCCGCCAGGGGCTTAATGGCCAGAGAGAAGAGGAGGGGTGACAGGGGGCAGCCCTGTCGGGTGCCTCTACGCACCTGCACCGCCTCTGAGAGCAGCCTACCCGTCCGCACACGCACACTGGGCCGCTGGTAAAGTAGTCTGACCATATCTGCGTAGGCATCGCCCACGCCAAATCTGGTCAGCACCGTCCCCAGATAGGGCCACTCTACGGAGTCAAAGGCCTTCTCAAGGTCTAAGACTAGGCACCCCGATCTCGGCCAATGCAACGCGGCGGCCTCCTGAACTCGGAAGAGTCGGCGTATGTTACGGGAGGTGCTCCTTGCCGGCATAAAGCCATTCTGGTCATCATGGACTAGACTGGAGACCTCTGAAGTTAAGCGTCGGGCCAGTAAGGAGGTGAAAATTTTATAGTCAGTGTTCAACATGGCTAACGGCCTGTAGGACCCCATGCATGTTCCTTCCCTGCCGGGTTTCAAAAGTGAGACCAGGTTGGCTTCATTAAGCGTGTCCAGGAGCGCTGAGTCCTCGATCGCGGCGTTATAAACCTTGAGCAACTCCGGAATCAGTGTGTCTGAACATGCCTTGAAAAATTCGGCAGGTAAGCCATCCGGGCCAGGGGATTTACCATTGGAAAGGGCGAAAATGGCCTCGCGCATTTCCTCCTGAGTGAACGGTGCCCCTAGGCCCCCCTGCTGCGCGTCTGTAAGGGAAGGCAGTTGTATATTTGCGAGGTAATCGATTATGGACGCCGATGAGACCCTCAGCTGTGACCTGTATAGGGCCTGGTAGTGACGCACAAAGGCTTGGTGTATTTTACTCTGTGTGTACACTACCTCTCCCTCAGCCGTGCGGAAGGCGGACACCGGCTCCGAGCGGTTCTCTTGCCTGACTAGCCAGGCCAACAGCCTCCCAGGCTTGTCACTGTGTTGATGTACGCGCGCCGAGTGAGCCGCATAGTTAATGTGTCTCAGTCGTTCCAGCAATGTCGTGTGTTCCGCTCGGGCCACGTTTAATTGGTGGCCCGTTCCTGCCACCGCTTCCTGCTCCCGACGGAGCAGGTCCGCCTCTACCCTGCGCAGGTCGGCTTCTAGTGTTTTCTGCATGTTCCCCTGCGTGCCCAGACAGTGTCCCCGCACCACCACCTTGAAGGCGTCCCATTCGACCTGTGGGGAGGACGCTGTGCCGGAGTTGTCTATGAAGTATTGTGCTACGCAAGCCTGTAGGGAGTCCCGAAAGGGGGCGTCCAGCAGTAGGGCAGGTTGGAAACGCCATGTGGGGATGGGCGGATGTGGGCGCTCCCAAGCCATTTGCAGCGTGTGTGGATTATGATCCGAGTGTGTTCGGCCAAGGTATTGAGAATCTGTGATGTGTGGCAGCAGTTCTGATGACACCATGTACCTGTCGAGTCGGACATGCAGCGCGTGCGCCCCTGAGTAATAAGAGTATATTTTGGTGTTAGGGTTGTGAGCGCGCCATGCATCCTTTAAATCCCACTGTGCCGCCCACTGTGTGAGTGCTCTCGTGGCTCCTAGAGATGTTGCAGTCCAGCATGGGATCCAGCACTGTGTTGTAATCCCCCCCAGTATCCAGGGGACACCATGCCAGGGCGCTAGCTGCTCCGAAATGCTCGCTAAAAAGCCTCCCTGGTCCGTGTTTGGAAAGTAAACGGACGCCAGGACCACTGGCTGCCCATCCAAGCAGCCTTTCACCAACACGTACCTCCCCTCCGGGTCTGTGAGGACATCTGTCATTTTGAAGGGGGTGCCCGGTTTCACCCACAGTAGCGTCCCACGGGCAAACGAGGAGTACCCCGTGGCATACAGTTGCCCCCTCCATCTGCGGCGCAGTGCGGCCACCTCCGCCCCGTTCAAGTGCGTTTCCTGCAGGAGTGCAATGTGCACCCGATGCCTTTTCAAATAGGAATATATTTGATAACGACGCGCTGGTGTGTGCATGCCTCTAATATTCCAGGTGCATATCGTTAGCGCAGCCATTCTAGCAGTGTGAACTCCCCCCCACCATAGCCATGAGCAGCAGCCCAACGGAGGTCCATTGCATCCCCTTTTCCAGCTCTCCCACAATCACCCCCCCAGCACACTCAGCAACGTTCAGGAAGACATTAAGGAGGGGAAAAACAAAGAACAACAATAACCAACTGTGGGTGAATCCCACCAAAATACCAAAAGGGCAGTGGCGAAACGGGCCACCGTCCATACTCTCGATCGAGAGGGACAACCTTTCAAGTCTAGGGGGCATCGTGCGCTAAGCAAAGTTCTGGCAGTCCAGGTGATCAGTCAAGGAGGGAGATCTAGATCCTTCCCTGAGCCATATGAGATAGGTAACAGGCAGCCAATGGCAGTGTTCCGGAATGTGGCGCCATTCGTCTCTTGGGGGGCCCCGCTCCAGCCGGTCGTGGCAGGGGAGGGGTATAAGGAGGTGCAGTGCGTTTCCCGGGCCCCTGGCAAGAATGACCCCCCATTGACCGTGGCCTGCGGTCAGAGGCGGTATAGGAGGAGCACGGGCCAAAAGACAACTCCACCACCACCACACCCTGCTTTCATCCGCACCATCGGGGCAGTACTCACTGTTCCGGTTGTCCACTGTCCAGTTGGCAGGCAGGGGGGGAGAGGATTTCCCCGGCAGCATCGGGCATCAGCCGCGCCTCAGCGTCCAGTCGGTTCCTGCCGCCATCTCCCCCGCCACAGCGGGTGCCTCACAGATGACTTGTACGGAGTCAATGAAACAGATCTGCAGTTTGCGGAGTGATGTCCGGTAGGTCCACCGAGATCTGAGAGTTCGGAATCCCATAAATAGCTTCATCATCATCGCTAGGGACCGTCTGTTGGCCGTCCCCCAGGGCCATTTCCTGGGATGGCGAAGCACTCAACTGGGAGACTCTCCGGAGTGCATCTTGTTGTTCCTGAAGCATTTGGTCCATCGGGGGAGAGTGCCGTGCCGCCGCCTCCGGGCGTTGGGTTCGCTGTGCTCTGTTTCTGCAGCGGCGCCGTGGCCCTCGTGAGCGCGGCCTCGCCTCATCGCCCGGCGTCTTTCTAGGTGCCGTGTCCATGCCCTCGTCCAGCCACTCACTCACCTCCTCGGGGGTGTTGAAGAAGTAGGTCTTGTCTCCTGCCACCACACTCAGTTTCGCAGGGAAGAGCAAGGAATATTTAAGGCCTGCGGTGCGGAGCCGTCGCTTCACCTCCATGAAGTTGTGTCTTTGACGTTGCACTTGAACAGTGTAGTCCGGGAAGAACATTATTGTTGCATTATCGATTCGAATTTCGCCGAGGCGTCTAGTTTCTCGCAGCACCGTGTCTCGGTCCCTATAATTTAGTATCTTGAAGAGCAGCGGCCTTGGATTAGTGCCGGTGGTGTGAGGCCTCGTCGGCACTCGGTGCGCCCGCTCCACTACGAAGTAGGGCGATAGCGTGCCTTCGGGTAACAGGTTCCTGAGCCAGTCTTCAACATGCTGGGCAGGATGGTTTCCTTCCCATTTTTCCGGGACCCCCACGAGTCTGATGTTGTTGCGTCTCGCCCTCCCTTCCGCATCCTCGGCCCGGTCCTCCAGGAACTCCACCCTGTTCAGGAGATCTTGCACCTGCTTGTCCGTCTGGGTGACCTTGGGTTGGATCTCCTTCACCGCACCCTCCAGAGTCTTGGTCCGATCGGACAGTTTCCGGTGGTCATCCCGTAGGTGGGTCAGGTCCACGGCGACACTGTCTATTTTGGACTCCAAGGAAGTTCTGGTCTGTCTGAGCGACTGTTCCATGCGCTCCATGGCTGCCAACACGCTGTCCAGCCTCGCAGTCACTTGGTCGGCGGCCATTTTGTTAAGCAGCTTGTCCGTCTTACCCTTCGACGGGGCACCTCCAGTCCCGGTGCGGGTCCGCACCCCTCCGGACATGGGCAAGATCGCCCGGCCAGCAACTCCCCCACCTGGGTCACTCCAGCAGCACCTCCGGGATCACTCCACCGCCAAGCGGGGGGTCTGTCAGCCAGCAGCCGCTCCTCTGGCCGGGGCCGTCGCCGTTATGTCGGGGGGAGGTCCGTCAGGCGGGCCCTCGTACTCCTCCCAACGCAGCCCCACCGCACCGTCCCAGGCGCAGCAGGGGACCAGCGGGCCAGGGCGGCGTGTGGGTCCACAGGGCCCGAGTTTAATGGGTAGGGGGGCAATACTGGTCCGGCCGCCAAGTCCAGGCCCAGGCCACGGCCCCTCGCGTGCCCCCCCTGTCTTTCAGGCAGCCGCTATCCCCGCGGGGCGCCCGCAGGCAGGTCCGGCGCGGAGCGTGCTGTTGTGGGCCTGCGTCACAGGAAGACGGCTCGGCCGCTGCAGCATGCGGTGTGGCAGTCCAGAGGAGGGGCCGGGCAGCTCCTTCACAAGCAGCGGGTGCGCGGCGCAAGCCCCAGGCGGCGTCCCTGCGCAGGTCCCGCTATACAGGCAGGCGCGGGAGGGACTCACTGGGTGGCACCGGTTTCATTGCAGCATCCTCGGGGGGAGTCCCGCCAGCCGGGTCCGCCATCCCACCAGCGTCCCGCCAGTGGTGTCCTCTGTGTCGTTCCCGCTCCGGGCGCACCGCCAGGCGGCCAGGCGAGCCCGCGCCACGCACGGAGTACCAGGTGCGCGGTGGCCGTGATGTGAGAGCTGTGTGTCCGCTTCTCCCCCGATCCGGGCCCCCCGCGGGCGCCCAGCAACAGGGCGAGGTGAGTTGGGGGCCACCAGAGGGTGTTCTCCGCTCGCGGCAGTCGGCCGGGGGGCTGCAGTCGTTGGGGCGGGGATCGCCGGCCGGGGCCTGTGGAGTGGGCCCGAGCCGCGCCCTCCCTTAACGTCCCCGCCGGCCGGGAGGTAGCAGGTCCCGCAGGAGGGCCGTAGGACAGGCCGGTGCCGACCGCGTCGGAGCCTTCAGTACAAAGTCGGCCAGAATGCCGGAAAGTGTCCCGGGGAGGTCCGCCCGCAGTTTCGGGCGGCTGCGATGAAGTTTGGCGGAGAATCGGCTCAGGGAAGGGGAGCTGAACACGGAGCTCTACCCTAGGGCGACCTCCGCCATTGCGTGCTTAGCCACGCCCCCTCTTTGACTTGACACCTCATTTACTTGTTCTTTTGATTTGTTCACCAATTTAAATTTCAAGCCTTCTCTTTCACTAGGCCAGTTATCACCTTTTCTTGGTAATTTCTTCTTTGGTTCTGTCACATTACATTCTGTTCTCCAAGCTCTTTTTCTGAAATTTCTTATTTGAGATTCTTCATCACTGTCATCAGTTTCGCTGTCAGATATTTGAATTCTGGACTCAGGTACTTCTTTACTCGGCAGCTTCACTCTGTTAGGAACTCTATCCTTATAGCTGGTACTTGGTAACTCGTCTTCTTCATGAATTACTTCTAACTTCCCAGTTTCAGAATTTCCGTTCCTGCTTTCAGAGCTTCTAATCTGCTTTTTAGAACTCTCCTGATCATGGATTGCTTCTTGTTCAGACTCTTTTTCCACTTCTTTTTCTAACAGATCTTCATCATTATCAGAGTCTTCTACCACAATTTCCAAATCTTTTTCATTCAATGCCTTATTCGCATTTGAACTTTCCAGATGTCGACTTTCTTGTCGATCTTCAGGATCTGGATTTTTCTCAGGTTCTTCCTCAGAGTCTGAGTCTGCTGTAGTGTCACCTATGTCAGGATTTTCAGGTGGTGGCACATGAATTGTGTGACTTGCATGAATCCACCTTTTCAAACCCTTACACTTTACTGCATTTGTTGTGACAAGAATCACCTGTCTTGCCTTTTGCCACCTGGGTACTAGACAGTTTCTTCTTCTGTGAACTTTTGTTCTTACCCAGTCTCCTGGTAACAGATCATGTGCTTGCTCTTTGTCTCTTGTTATCACCTCAGTTCCCACCTGATTGGACACAGAAGTCACGACGTCAGAAAGATTCCTGCAGTACTCCAAAATGACGCTATCATTTATACACATCAATTTCCCTACAGGTACAAAAGCTTGTCTCATGACTCTGCCCATGACTATATCGTGTGGACTTAAACCTGTCTTTTTATCAGGAGTACTTCTTAGTGACATCAAAACAAGTGGAAGTGCATCTGTCCACTTCATTCCTGTAGCTAAACACATTTTACCAATCCTGTTCTTGATTGTGCCATTTACTTGCTCAACAACACCTGATGCTTCTGGTCTGTAGGCACAGTACAACTTTTGTTTTATGTTCAATGCTTCACAAACCATTTGTAACAGTCTGTTTTCAAAATGTGTTTCACGATCACTTTCCACAGTCACCGGAAAACCGTACCTTGGTATGATCTCCCTTAAAAGTAATTTTGCAACAGTAACTGAATCATTGTGACGTGTAGGAAATGCTTCAACCCACCTTGAAAACAAACAGATTATCACAAGGACATAATGTAGCTTATTGTGGGGTGGCATGTCAATGAAATCCATTTGCAACCTGGTGAAAGGACCACCCTCCCGTCCTATGGTTCCCATGCTCACAACAGTTTTTCTGTTTGGGTTCATTTGTTGACAAATTAAGCATCTCTGGCATAAAGATTCTGCAATTATCCTGAATTTTGGGTTAAACCAAGTCTGTCTGAAAAGCCTAATCATGGAATCCCTTCCAATATGTCCCTGACCATGATACATTCTGGCCATGTCAGCAATCATGCTATTTGGTACAACTGGTCTGTCATCTTTGTAAACCCAAATCCCATCTTCTTCTCTCTGTCTGCAATCTGCTTTTAACCATGAATCTTTTTCCTCATCACTTGCCTCATCTTGTAAATCTCTTACTCCTTGCCATGTCTCAACTACAGATGTTAGCACAAGTGAACTCAGAACATGTTCATTGTCTTTTTCCCGATTGATTGAAAAATTGTTTTTCGCACAGTACCTAGCCATTTCGTCTGCATAGGCATTACCTTTTGTAATATAATCTTCGCTCTTTTTATGTGCTGCACATTTCACGACAGCAATTTGCTCTGGTAATTGAATGCCATCGATCAATCTCTTGATCAATTTTGCATTTCTGATTGGTGTTCCTGCAGAGCTTAAATAACCTCTTTGAGACCAGAGCTGACCATAATCATGGACAACTCCATATCCATACTGGCTGTCAGTCACTATGGTGATTTTTAGCTCGTTTGCTCTTTCACAAGCACGAATTAAAGCAATTAATTCTGCTACTTGAGCTGAACGAATTCCTTCAAGACATGATGCTTCAACCACATTTGCAACTGTGCAGACTGAATATGCTGCTCTCAGAAAACCCTCATCCGTTCTCAGACAAGAACCATCAACAAAGTTAAAATCTGACTCAGGCAAAGGAACATCTTTAATGTCCTGCCTAGGCTTGGTGCAATATTCTAAAACATCCAAGCACTCGTGATCAACATCATTTTCATTTCTAATTTCAGTTACAGTACCATCAGGCAATAATGTGGAAGGATTTAAATTCACACACCTTGCTATTGACACGTTATCTGATCCCAGAATAACCTTTTCGTATTTAGTAAGCCTGTTACTTGTCAAGTGCTGTGTTTTACTTCTAGTAAGAAGAATCTCAACTGAATGGGGTACATAGACTTTTACAGGAAATCCCATAATGATTCCCTCACTTTGCTCAAGGCTCACACTTGTTGCAGCTACTGCTTTTAAGCAACCTGGTAATGCTTTTGCAACAGGATCAAGAACTGCTGAGAAGTATGCTATTGGCTTTATCAGTTTTCCATGTCTCTGAATAAGGACTGATAATGCACATCCTTCTCTTTCGCTGCAGTATAGCTCAAAATCTTTTTCGTAATCTGGCATGCCTAAAGCTGGAGCTTCACACAAGCTTTTTTTTAATTTTTCAAAAGCTTCCATCTCAATTTCTGTCAGAACAATTGGGTCTTTTATGTCAGCTTTTGGTCATGCAGCCTCAGCTTCGGGCAGTTTAATGGCCTCATGGATGAAGCCATGTTTAGCTCCTCCAGTTTGTCGCCGAATAGCTAGATGACATAGGCTCACTCCCGGAGACCTAGCCTTTCTCACTCAGTGTCGGACCCCTGAAACTTTAATGGTCCAAGCGTACATAAGCACGGGGAACTCAAATGAATTTCTTTCTTCACCACCAGATAGGGAGTCAAAACACATTGCCACGCATTTGGCAAAACAGTGTTTTCCTCAGCTACCTAAATGCTGCCTGTCACCTTGGCCTTTATATACATGCCTAGCAAGATCTTGCGAGCCGTCCCTGATGAATTCAGAAATGCCTTTGCCAAACGTATGGAGTCTGCCCACCAGAGACCTTCTAGGGAGCTTATTAAGTGCACGTTGTATGCTATTGAGATGGGCCAGCCAGTTCCTGCCAGTTCCTATAACAAAGACTGCTTTAAATCTCGGTTTATTCATTCCAAAACACTATTACCATCAGTTCTGTATGGAGACGAAAACTTGACTTGGACCCCCAACGAACTCATGGCATCCTTATACGCCTTAGAGGCGAACGCTGGACCCTGATCCGAATGGAAGGTACCACAGGCAAAAATTCCTACAAAGATACGCAAGTCTCTTAGTTCGCGAATCAGCGCTGCGGTGTGGCCACACCCAAACAAAGCGTGTGCAAGAATCAACTGCAACTAAGATGTACTTATACGCAGTATCAGAGGAAAAAGGACCGCAGTGATCTAAATAAACACAACCAAGTGGTCTATTAGAAATGTACAACTGTGTCTGGAGCAGACGCGTAGCAGGCGAAGGCAGACAAATGTCACATTGAAGGACATAATCACACGTCTGTTTGTACAGTCCCCACCACCAGAAACGTTGTTGTAACTGAGATACAGTAGCCGAAATGCCCGCATGCGGAGACACAACACCCTCGTGGGCAGCTGTAATCAGTGTGGACCTGCGGTCCGCGTTGGGAATCAATCTTTCACCAACGTCCGTTATTTTCACATAAGAAACTTTATCAGGACTTAAATGATAAGAATACTTCGAAGGAAACCCCTTAGGATATTTACTTCCCTTCTCAGTAGCGGCAACAGCCGCCAAGATGTCATCAGCAATCTTACTTTTGGAAAGTGTAACTGCTGCAACCAAATATGTTGATACTGCTGTTTTTGTGGCCTCATCGGCCAAACTATTGCCAACAGTGTGAACTCCCACACGTTTATGACCAAGAGTATGAATTACATACACGAGTGGCAGTTGCTCTTTAAGTGCGGCCACTCGAACCCAGATCATTTTATGTTTTATTGTGCTACCTTTGGAATCACGAAAATCATTCTGAATCCAAAAGAATAGGTTTTCATTGTAAGACTGGACACAGTACTAAGAATCACTCACAATAAGAGTAGTCACATTAGGATCAGCGTACTCCAATGCAAGCATCAGAGCACGGAGCTCTGCCAATTGTGCGGTACAGTCCCCTAATGTCTGTATATGTACGACATCGGACTTGAACTTATCCTTCACCTACCACAATGGCGCAAGCTGAGACAAATGCGTGCTTAGACCCATGCGCAACTTGCGCTGAACCATCAGTGTAAATGATACAATGGAAATCCTCCAAAGGCCGCCCAGTCTATGGTGCAGGATGAACAAACTCATACTGCAAAAACTCTTGTGACTGTAAGGAGGCATCAAAAATAAACGTGACATCCGGAGACGTCAATGATGCAGCCCATTGTATCCACCGTGGGTGCAAAGCTTTAGAATTTGGTACACTGGCTTTCGTCACTGCCTCTAGTGCAGGATGCGGGGTAACAACCAACATGCGTTTTCCCTGTGACAGTGCACGTTCCTTAAGAATTGCCATTTGCACTGCTGTCAAAACTTTTTCCACAGTGGAAAACCGCATTTGAGCCGAAGTGTACAAGTGTGAATCTTAAGCGATAGGTACTGTGTCACCTTAGTTAAAAGTAAGGTATGTGAAACCCACCGCCCCAGGGATGATTCTTATCACCAGGTTGGTGTGGTTATCAATAGTCAGTAAGAATTTAGATTCTAGAAGATCAGCCTGCAAAGATTCCAAAATGGCTGAATGTTCAGGCAGCCAGCAAGATTTGGTAAAAGTAGGTTGTATCAAAGCATACAATGACTTGATACGCTGGGCATATTCGGGAATATATGTCCGCCCGAAATTCAAAAATCCCAGCAAGGACTGTAATTTTTTCAGTGTTGTAGGAGCTTGCAGCTGTGCGCATTTCTCCAAGAAGTGAGGAGCTAAACCTCAACCTTCTTTGTTGAGCTCATAGCCCAGGAACAACACTGTGTACTCTGCAATGTGAGACTTTGCAAAGTTGAATCTGTAACCGAAGTCCGCAAAGTTACAAATAATGCGGTCAACGCGACACAGATGCGCCCAAATTTCGTCATCTGTGAGATAGATGTCATCCACATAAGAACACACATCTGGGTCTGCTCTCTCCAAAAGAGAGCCAATGCGGGCAGCAAACACACCTGGACTATTCTTATAGCCCATGGCCAGGTGTTTAAATTGGTGTTGTTTGCCGCCACTGGTAAAACTGGTCCATTGGGAACTCAGACCAGACAAATTGTGGGCAAAAAAAACGTTGGATATGTCAAGTGTGGTTTTAAACCTTTTGCCCACAAGACCATCCACTAAAGCAGAGCTGTGGGTATTCTGTACTGCACAGGTACGGCAATGCAAGTTTAAATGCCGGTAATCCAATACCAAACAGTACGAACCGTCAGGCTTGGTCACAGTAAAAAGTGGGTTATTCATCTGTGACACACAAGTTTCAATCCCCACTTGATATTCTAATTGTTCAAGGATCTCCGCCACAGAAGCATTTTCTTCAGGCCGTATGGGATATTGAGATTGAGGCTGTGGCATAGACCGTAAGGGAATCTCGTGGTGTGGGGAAAATTGATCCCATCCACAGTTAGTACGGTACAAAGCCGGCGCTAGGGCCTTAGCCCACTCTTCTGCAAAATTCAGCGCATGCTCCTTAGACACTGTGTGCGCGAAATTAGGGAGGATTACCTCCTCCCCTCTCGGAGCCGCGAGAACAAAAGGTGGGGGCCAATCAGCCTCCGCTAACAAAATGTCATAGGTAGTCAATCAATCAAACAATTTGTATAAGCTGGCTGAAGTTCCATCTCACACCAGCATAGAGGGTTTGATTCATATGGGCCATTTTGGACATAGTGGTTTTCAAGGTTTCCACCCCTGCAGCGAGCCATAGACAATCAGAATATGATATAGAGGTTTCCGGCTCCATCCTGGATTTTGCTAAGGATGACCCTCAGGCTTCTTGGACTCCTGGCCTCATGCATCCTCCTAATCCTTTGTACTTATTGGCATGTGTGTGGGTTACCACCTATCGAACAACATCAGCATCTTGAGGGATGGATTCAAGGACCTTCAGTGTGGCAGATAGATGACACTTTGTCATGCGGTAGGCAGTTCTCCCTAACCAAACCAGAGCTCAGAGTAGGGACAGATGTATTATCCCTAGGTTTCTGGTCTCTAGTGGAACAAACTCTCCACATCAATCTTCTGGAGCTTTCAGACACCCTGCTAGCTCTGAAAGCCTTTTTCCCAACCAACATTCAGACGCTGGTGCAAGTCCTGATTAACAACACGATCACCAGATGGTATTGCCAGGTACTACAACCGGCATGGTGGTGTGGGGTCTTGGAACTTGGCCAGAGGCACTGCTGTTTTGGAGACAGCGGAACCATCAAGGGATATCCCCGTTAACCAATCATCTGGTGGGGTCACTTAATACTAGGGTTGATAAAATGAATAGTTGTCAACTGGGAGACCAACATTGCGTCTTCATCTAGTTGTGGCTCAGGCCATCTTTGCCCACTGGTGCATGCCTTGGCTGGACCTTTTTGCAGACACTGAAAAAGCCCATGTCATGACTGCTGTGGGGTGAAGTTCCCCTCAGGAGGGTCCCTGGGGAATCTATTCAGTCAGCCGTGGATTACAGCTCTCCTCTACACTTGTCCACCGCTTCCTCTTCTGCCTTGCGTTCTGTGAAAGAACAGGGTAGATTGGGCCCAAGCTATCCTGAAAGTCTCGACTGGACTTAGTGTGTGCTATCCCAAACAATTTAGCCTTGGTGTTTGCCTCCCGATCCATCTACCTCTTCAATATGACCTTCTGTCTCAGCCCAAATTTTCAGAGTAGAAAAAACTGAGCAGCTTCGACTTACCTACTGAAGTTGTGGATGTGATTCCCCTTGACTAAATACATATTTTTGGGGTGCTGGGAGAAATTTGTGGCCTGGTGTGGGGACCGTCAATGTGATCCTCTTCAGGATAAGTTACCTAATGTTTTAGTTGTTTTACCTTTGGTCCAGCAAGGCATAGATAAAGGTTATATGTTGGCCCTCTTGGCCCTTTTATTTTTGCCTGACCAACCTTCCATATTCATCATCTATTGTGATGAGATTCCTAAAGGAATTCACTCACATGTTTCTGCTGAAACCCTTCATTATGCCTCAATGAGACCTTAAATTGGTCATTTTGTTTATTTATTTTATTTATTTAGAGATTTTTAAAGTGCTTAGCTGGCTCATTTGGGGTTCCCGGTGCTAAAAACGTCAAAGTCGGTCTATTCCAATCATACTAATTTAGAACAGCAACGTCTTCAGCTGTCTACAGAAGACCGTCAATGAAGGACAGTTTCTCAGAGATTCAGGGAGCTTGGGCATTGAAATGCAAAAGACTGGCCTCCTATACGTGTGCGTTTAACTGAGGGGACAAAGCGCATGGAAAGATTACCGGAACAAAGGGTCCATGAAGGTTGGTAGGCTTTCACAAATTCCTGCAGGTATTGTTGGCCAACCCCTACTCTTTCTTTGGGCACATAGAACAGAGTTTTGAACTGAATTCTCTTCTCCACTGCAAACCTGTGGAGTTTCCGGAGAAGACCAGAGGCAGAGGCACTTTTTGGGAGGGTCCTGCCGAGTTTTGAACCACCTGCAACCATTTAATGGCAGTTTTGTCTGCTCCCAGGTATGGTATGTTGCTGTATTCCAGCCTCAACATTATAAGTGCCTGAATCACCGCCCTCTGAGCTGGAAAATGGAAGCTGCCAAATAATGTTTCACAATCATTTCAGCACGGCGAAATATGTGACTGACAATTTCATTGCCTATGGTTTCATGTCCAGATTCTTCACCTTTGGCACTGGCACCGGAAGAGGACCCAGACTTTCTGGCCTGTGTTGGGGACCCCAGAGGGAAGTATTATTTCCCAACGCAAGTACCTCTGTCTTAGTTCCTTATGTGAATGATGTTGGAGCCCATGCATAGCTGCTCTTTACAGCTCCTCACCATCAAGATGTTTTTCTTATTGTGATCACTTCAGCTTTCTGTGTCAGAAGCTTGTATGCCCTGTAAGTACACCTTGTGTGCACACTTTCCTTCCTAGCAATTGGTGCTGAATACCCAGGTTTACTATGTGCCAAAGGTTTTATCTCCCTTACTCATGAGTCAGTCCGGCACCCTTTTTGTTTTCTTCTTCTCTCCACCTCACTCCTTCGAAAAAGAAGGAGAATCTAAAAAGAGCTCTGACCTGTTACATTGGGCACACAAAAGAATACAGAGTTGACAACTAGCTTTGCGTTCGCTTTGCTGGTGCTAAGAAGGGGAAAAAGGTGCAAAAATTGAGGATTAGGTAGATCTTCCTTTATGTAAATATATGCTAAGCCCTGGCCAAGAAGGAGTCTCCTGAGGTCCTAGGGGCTCAATCCACCAGAGCTAAAGCTGCCTCCAGTGTGTTGACAAGGGATGGTCCTCTCCTATACATCCGGCAGGTGGCAATATGGGCATCTGGCTTAAAGTAAAAAAAAACTACTGCCAGGACAGTGAAGTCTTCAGAGAGGATCATTTTGCCCACTTGGTCCTGCAGGACTTTTTAGTGAGAGTCTACTCCTCAGGCTCCCAGCTTTTGTGGGGTACTGCTTGGCTATCTATTTTAAAGATGAGGAATCTGCACTTAGAATTATCCATCAGAAGGGTGCAGAGCTTGCCTGGCCTCAAGATGGCCGCTAGCTATGCGAGCTCCTCGAAACCGTCTCACATATCCGACCAGAACTGGCGGCATCCATGGGTAAAGTGCCCGCCCCCAATGGAGTAATATGGTACTGGTCATTAGCAGCATAATGAGACCCTTACCTTCGCTGTAGACCCTGGCTAGACATAGCGGTGGTGGCAGACCGGGCGGTTGGCGGCACGGCCTACTGCATAGTCCTCTCCGCACGCCGACGCTGGCCTTCCCTTCAGCCTGCCTGTGTCGGTCCTAAGATTGCATCGCCTCCGTGCTGCGGGGGCGCACCTGCAGACTGGCATCTGTGGCATGCGAGTGAGCTCCCGACCTTGACTGCGGAGCTATGAGTGTGGAGCAGACTGGGATGTGCTGCCAGCGGAGATGCCTGTTGGGAGTGGTTGGCCTGGCGGGAGGCCTTCAGCGGATCGGGAACCGCTGCTGTGTCACCTGAGGAATGAGTGACGCTGAGAAAGCCTGCTGCACGATACTGGCAGGACTCCGGAATTAAGAAGAGGGGCTGATGCCTCCTGTGGCGTTGTGGCAGGCTGGGAGCAGTAAGTCACTTACAGACAGCAATGATTATCCCCGTGTGGTAGAGGGATGTAGAATTGGCCATATTGACCTGTTAAAGACATTAACCATAGCATGGGGGGGAGGAAAAGACCATGCAGCAGTGCTGCAGAGTGCAGAGCCTAAACAGCAAGGCATTATAGACACTGGCACAGCACGTAGATTGGGAGGCACCCTTCATTATGAGAAAACCAAAAAAGAACCAGCTGAAACCAAAGTTCAAGCAGCGTACATCCACCAGGCTGAGGGAAGATGATGCTGAGACGACCATGGCAGAGCAGGGGGCCTCGGGCACCGAGCTGGGAGGAGACCTGAGGCAAATCCTGGTAACTATGCAACAACACCTCATCACCATAAAATAGATTTGAAAGGAAAGATAGATTAGCTCGCCTATTGCATGGATCGCATGTCAGAGCACATAGATAAACACGCAGCAAGAATGGATATAGTGGAAAGGAGAGTGTCTGAGGTGGAGGATTTGCTAGTTGAGAATATTAGTGCGCAGAAACAAATGAGCAAGATGCTCGTAACATTGCAGAATAATGCTGAAGATCTGGATGCACTCTTGCTGTGCGATAACCTTTGCATAATTGGATTGCCCGAAATGACCATAACTGAAAGTATGGAGCTCTTCGTGGAACAGTTGCTCATTACTCTGTTGGGCCGTGACACCTTTTCATTGGTCTTCATAGTGTAACATATCTATCATTTGCTGGCCCATATGTAGGCCCCAGGGGCTCCTCCTCGCCCAATAATAGCACGGCTCCTGAACTATAGAGACAGAAACTTGGCTCTGCGGTGAACCAGAGAGTTTCAGACACTCAGATATGAAGGCTCTGTACTCTCTCTCTACCCTGACTTTACTATTCAGGTACAAGAGGCAAGGAGACAGTTTGCACCAATAAAGCGAAAATTGAGGGAGCTTAACATTGACTATGATGTGCTATACACTGTACGCCTCAAAGGGACGATGGAAGGGAAAATGAAAATCTACACGGATCCTAACAGCCCATAGCAGCTGCTCAAGAAGCACACCAATACTAAGGCTCTTAAACCTGCCCAAGAGCCAGCCCCTGAGGAAAATGTCCTGCACAATGGGCTAAATCAACAAGATTGAATGATGTGTACGATAGCTGATGTTGATTACTGTTACATACGCTAAGAATGACGTACTATGGTAGGGCATGGGGTTGTACAGGAACACATATGCCGGCATTGACTGAGCAACCTGATTTATGGGACCTGGTGGATAGACCCCAGGAAGCAGGCGGTGGGAATGGGGATTTGGTAATACGCCACAGACATATTCCACTTTCATGGTGCACGAAACAAGAGATATGTGGAATCAGCTGGACACTTGCTAACTTTGCATACAAGGCCAAGCAGATATGGTGATTCCTACCCAGTGGATGTGTTAAATTAGATGTTCAACGGTTAAAAAGTTACTAGAGTTTGTGTGTAGCTTGGGTTATCAACTTTTTCATGTGTGAACAACACAGTATTGGGAAGGAAGTTGGGTTTGTGGAGGAGTGTGGCTCACTGATTAGAGCGGCAGACCCTGATGCAGAGGTCTGGCCCGGGACCAGGGTTCAATTCCCAACGCGGCAGGGTCCTGAGCCCAAAATGTCCACGGACTCGATAATTCGGACTCGATAATTCTCGCCTCGGTGCCTATTCTAATCATGGGGTCCCACGCTGCAACTCTGGGCAATAGTTGCTTAATCTCCACTACGGCAGCCCACCCGCTGCGGGATGCCTGGCTTTCACCCTGGGGATACCCAGTAGGGGTTATCTCACAGGGAAAAGCCAGGACGGGTTCCCAAGGTAAGCGCCTTGATGCCTTCGGGTGATACGTGCGCTATATAAGTCGCAATACATTTTGTAAGGGTGGAGCATTTTCAGGAGGGAAATGTTAATTTGTGTAACATGTTTGGTGACATGGGGGGGGGGACTCAATGCAAGGTATCATTTTCAGAAAGTAGCCAGACAAGAGGAAGGAGGAGGAATTGCAGTAACATTGTAGCTATCATGTTCAGGGAAGCTCATGGCAAGTGGGGCTGATAATCTCACTGCAGTGCTAACAACATGGGGTGCCACGTTATGCTGTTCGTCCTGGAAGATCAGGGGGTTAAACAACCAGAAAATAAATTGTAACACTGTAATGTATTTGCAGAGACACTATATGGATATCGCCATATTGCAAGAGACACATTTAGCACCCCACACAGGGCTCATTTCACAGCACAGGGGCACATGCATAACTGCCGAATTCACAACTCATGCATATGGGGTTTTGGTGTCGGCATACCACGGTTCAAATATTCAAACTCAGGAGGTATGTGTTGATTCCGGGGGGAGATACGTAGTGGTGCGATGCCGCAAAGACAAATTTGATGCTTTAGTAGTAGGTGTATATGGACCCAATTATGATGATTCTCAATTCTACCATTTATTATGCAGCAAACTTGCAGCCTACGCAAACCTACCACACTCTGGGGAAGAGATTTTAATTGTGTTTAATCCCCAGAGCTGGAGAGATATAGAGGCCCCCACAAAATCATCAGCAGCAGCTAGATCTATAGCTGCAATAGCTGAAGCGAACAGGATGGTGGATGTCTTGCGTTTCAGTTCATCTCAGGACAGAGAATACATGCACTACTCATCAGTTTAGGATATCCACACCCGTATAGATTACTGATTAGCCTTGCAGAACCAGTTAACCATTGAACGCAATTGCGAACACCTACCACGCACATACTCTGATCACTCATCGGTTAGATTGACCCTGGGGATTAGAGAAATGCAATCTAAGGCCTTTACCTGGAGATTGCTGCAACACTTATTACCAGACACAGTGTTCCGTGAGGAGCTTGCGCAGGCGATAGATGACGATTTTCACACTAACCTGGGGAGCGTGGCTCATATGACCACCATCTGGTAGACTTAGATTCGCAGTATAACAATTTCGAAACATGCAGGTGTGCTCCAATCCATCAGGGAGCTTATGCAGAAATTAAAGAAGGAACGGATGGCACTGGAGCGGACTTCCCAGGCGGGACGAGAGACAGGAGCACTAATACAAATTAGGGAAAAACTAGACGAATATTATGAACTTGCACAGTCAGAGATAACACATTTTTGGGAAATATGCGTCTCTTAAGGTCAATGGAGAAGATGAGACACTGAGCGCCACATTGGCAGCACTAGCCCAACCCGAAAAGGTAGGCTGCAAGGTCTTGTGCTTATAAAATGACAGCGGGTCACCAGTGTATGGTGCACAACAGATTGCAGACAGGTTCAGCAGCTATTATGCCGACCTTTACACCTCAGCAATCCCACACTGGAGAATCAGAGGAGGGTTATCTAGCCCATTTCGCTATGAAATGGCTGTCCAATGTACAAAGGGAATGGTTATTGGCCCTTCTTTGCCCTACTGAAATAATTGCTGCTTTAAAAGAGATGCCCAGTGACAAAGTGCCCGGATCAGATGACGAACAGTGGCCTTTTATAAGGCCTATCAGGACCAACTGACACCACACCTAATCAATCTCTTTGAAGAAATGTCAACAGAAGGCATAATGCTTCCAACTATGAGGGAAACCATACTGATCACTCTCCGAGAACCCGGTAAACCACCGGAACAATGCTCCTCATTCAGACCACCGTTGTTGCTTAACACCGACACCAAACTCTTCGCCAAAGTATTGGTGAACCGGCTTGCCCCTCTCCTCCCAGGTGTGGCTGGCATGGAGCAGTCGTGGTCTGTACCCGATCGGGACCTCACTAGTAATCTGCACTTTGTTTAGTCCCTTATCCCTCATAGACCCAAATGTCCAAGCAGTAGCAGTTTTTTTAGATGCGGAAAAAGCATTCGATTCAGTGGAGTGGAACTTTTTATTAACAGTGCTGAGGCGGGTAGGTTTTAGGGAGGTATTTATAAAATTAATCAGTGTGCTATATGCAGAGCCAGTGGTGCGTGTCCGTATAATTGGACTGCTGTCAAATCCCATCACAATCACAAGAGGCACTAGGCAAGGCTACCCGTTATCTTTGCTATTGTACACTTTGGTGGTGGAGCCACTGACTTGCGCTATGCAAGAACAATCACAGGGAGGCTTAAGATTTCCACATTCTATCTTAATTATCGCCGCATATGCAGATGACACATGACTGTACGTATGCGAATCGGACCAGAATCTAACACACATGCTGCGAGAGGTAGAGAGGTTTGGCAGCCACTCAGGCCTGTGTGTAAGTTGGAGCAAGTCACTTATATTTCCCGTCACGGCAAGCACCGCCCCCACACAGATTGAATAGCCACTAACGTAGACTATTGAGCCTTATCTAGGGATGCAAGTACACACTGACCCGGAAGTAGTACTGCGGAAATATTACGAACACGCAGTACAGCGACTTACGGATACTATTGAGAAATGGATTTGTTTGCCACTATCACCACTAGGGCGCATTGCATTAATGAAAATGATTGTGCTACCGCGATTCTAATTTTTCTAAGTGAACATACCGATCCAACTATCAAAGACATTTTTCCGCACCTGTTGCTTTTTATTGACCAGTCTGGCCTGGGTGGGCAAACAACCCAGCGTACAATGGGCCACATTGGTTAAGCCCTATGTGAGAAGTTGGCCTGGTATATGCTGACCACTAAATATAGTGGGCACCCTGTACCAGTCAAACAGCCCTTAGTGTTGATTAGGTTAAGACAACCTTTATTGAAAGCTATCCTAGTGGTTGTTTTATGGAGAGCAGCCTTCAGGCTAAGTCTCGAAGGAATGTAAAGCAGCTTGTTTTACCAGATCAGAACCTCCGGAATGACCAAATGAAAGAAGAACCACACAAGGAATATATAAAACATATGTATTTATTACTAAACACTCTCTACTAACCTCTATATGAGATTAGAGAACATAGCACACAATAATAAATCACTAGAACGACAGTATATAGCACAATACACAGTGGGCTCCAGGGGGAGATCAAACCATATATTAAGAAAGTGGTATAACTGCCATAACTTGACTAGACACAGTGCCTAGAGCACGTAGAATTGCTGGGACCCCAAGGAACCACCCAAGGTAGTGACACAGGGGACCCATGGAGGACGGGTGCACTGTGAGAACACAGGCGCGAGCTCCGTACAACTCTATGGGAAAGTCGTGGTTATAATTTTAAAGATTGAGGACATTTCAGAGGTGACTTTGAGCAAACCCTTTCAAACATAGAAGATTCTAAGGCCAGCACCCCTGTGAGCACTGGAGTACTCGTGTTACCTAAGCCAGGGAAGCCGGGTGCATAGGTGTCAAGTGATGTCGGGAATTTTCGTCGTTTTTAATGACGTGATGCGGAAAAGTGCTGCTGCTGTGAAGAGGAAAAGCGTTCGGTGTAATTCAAGCCTGGATTCAAGGTGAGAAGAACCTGAAAGCTGAGAGGATCTAGTCTGGGTCACTTCAGGGTGACCAGGGGCTCGGTAGACGAATGCCCACCGATGTCGGGTGCTTCAGGTGAGTTGACGCGATGCTTGACTCTGCAGCCACGGGGACCAGGAGATGTCGAGGATGACCAAAGTCCAGAGGTGAGCTGTCCCACGGAGGATGTAGAGTCCTGGGGGGGGGGGGGTCAGTGTCCGGATGGAACACCAACAAGCCTTGGCAACTGCAACCCATGCGGTCAGATGAAATCAGCATCGGTGAAGACCAGCAAGGTCCTGGGGACTCTCCAAGCAATGGAGAGTTAGGGCACGTCTGGTGCAACCATGAAATACTAGCCCAAGAAATACTCGTGGAGTGTAGGCCGGAAATCTTTGATGGAAACAGTGCTCGGGGTCAGGACTACAAGTAGCCCAAAGCACAGCTTCAGGGGTCGTCAAAAAGCATATGCTGCTGCAAAAGTACACAGTGCACAGGGTTTCGGGTTGCACGGTCCCCTCGAAGGATAAGGGCCTCAGAATTGCTGAGAGTGCAGATCAACCTCAGAGAGCTCGGGAACCCACCTCCTGCATTGCAGTAGTCTTTTGAGTCCTCAGGAGCTTCGGAGATGCAAACTGGTAAGATGTGTTTAGGTACCTGCTTAGCTGGGGAGTAACTCCTTTACTCCAAGGGAGATTCTTCAGTCATCCAGCATCGTGCAGATCGTCGAAGTACTTGGTTTCTGTAGCAGAGTTTAGTCAAGGTAAAATCTGAAAGTCCTGTAGTCAGGGGTTCCTACTTTACACCCAAGGAAGGGGTGGGACAAACTCTGGGGACCCACCTATGGGAGGATCAGGACAGAGGGGTGGTTACACCCATGTCCTCTGTCCAGTTTTGCGCCAGAGCAGGAGCCAAAGGCTCCTGCAACCGGTTTGAACTGGATTATGCACAGGGTCACTAAATGTGCCCCCAGTGCAGACATCAAAGCACTCTCAGAGTGCACCCACCCAGCCCCAATATACTAAAACCTGACTGGGAGGTGGTCACACCTCCCTGTGTCAGGAAGCCAATTGTCCAGCATTCCCTGCTCGCGCTCAGCTCAGCAGCAGGAGGGCAGACACATGTCTGTGGCTGGCAGCATCCATTTTGTGATGCCCAGGTCGAGAAAGCTGGTACCGGGTGTACCGGTGTGTCGCATTTGTCCCTTTAGGAGGGTGGAATCATACCTCCCCTGCCAGTTACTGGCAGGGAGGTATGATTCCAAGGTGTTTGACCCCAAACACGACATGTTTCTAAGCAGCCGTTTTAAAGCTGGCATTAACCTCGAGGTTATAATGCACTTATATGGTTGGCTGCATCACAAACAACCCCGGAAAATAGGTTCTGAAGGCTGCAGAGGGGCTCTGCTCATGCAGGGGGCATCCTCTCACATAAAACCCAGCACCCTGCCTTCAGGATTGATAAGGCCTGCCATAGGGGTGACTGATAGGTTTAAATGTGCAGTGATATAAGGTAGATATAGTGAACCTATATCTAAGTAAGGGGTGCATGCACCACCTTACACAGGCTGCAGTAGCAGACCTGTGGTGTCAGTTTGAGTGGTCTCTCAGGGGTGGCACAATACATGCTGCAGCCCCTGGGAGGCCTCTTGGGTACCTATGCCGTGGGTATATAGTATACCGTATACTAGGGACTTATAAGGGTACCCCAGAATCCAATCTGGAGTTTACCTAAAGTACATGCAATTAATTTAGAGGAGAAAGCAGCTAGGCTGGGGTCCTGGATAGCAGGATCCCAGCAGTCTAGGTCGAAAACAGTGAAACATCAGCAAAAAGTGGGGGTAACTACAAGAAGCAGATCCTACTCTCCTACACCCTATTCTGTAGGTGGACTAAATGCCCCAGACTTCGAGGCATACTACAGCGCAGTGCAGCAAATCCATGCATGTTATCGGAACACGGCCCTAAGGAGCTACCTTATTTGTATTTGGAATGAGACTGGGTGAGCTCTCTTCCTCTTCCACTTTACCTACTAAGTCAATCACAACTGCGATTTTGCACTATTGATCCTGTCGGGATCACTAGGCACCAATTAAGAAAGACTACAGATGCACTGAAAATCACACTTCTATACTCCCCAAAATTACCAATCGAGTGGTGCAGCTTGTTCCACCTGGGGGAGGACAGGGCGGTTATTCAAGCACTTCATTTTTCTGATGTATTATTCTTTTTTTAAAAACTTTATTTATCCTTTTGTACATTCATAATCAGTACGGAAGCCATATTTGCATTGTTATATCACAAGGTGGGAGGGGCGTACATCATGTAATAGGGACATACATTAAATCATAATCAATGAGGCGATATATTCTTTTGTCAATGGGGCATAACCAACAATCATGAGAGACTTTGCACATTAATGGAAAAAGTTTTTCATTAATCACTTTGCATATACCTATCCCTTGTATATCGTGCCACTGTGTATTCCTCGCCGTGAGGGTGTGTCTGTATATCATACCCTGGCTCTAACCATCCCCAATTTCCGCCTGCTTTCTATTTTCTTCTTCGGCTGCTGTCTTGCGAATGAGATGTGCTTGGTAAGGTCCCCATATGTTACCTGACCTACCATGTGTTGGAATATGACATTATATTTGTCAGAATGCATATTGCAATAAGACAGGTCCGTATACCATTACGATAGAGTGGGTAGTGGTCCATTCATCCATTGTATGGCTACTCTACTTCTTGCGAGCAGAAAGCCCACGGCTACCAGTTTACGGGATATTTTCGGCAAGTCTTTGTCCAAGTTTGCGCTATATAAAACTTTATAAATAAATATCCCAGGAAAGCGACTAGTGGTGTCTCAGGCAAGGGTGTCTCCAGCATGTCTTGTAGTGCTGCGAATATTACTGCCCAGAGCGGGCGAATCCTGGGGCAGTCCCAAGCAATGTGTGTGAAGTTGGCTCCCTCAGCCCGGCATATCATGCAACCATCGAACTTCCGGAACCCATATTTGTGTAACTGCCCCGGGGTGTACTATACCCTGTTAAGGTATTTGAAGTGTATTAGGCAGTGCCGCCCTTTCTGAGAGATAAACTTAGTTGCCAAACAGCAGTGCTTCCACTACTCCTCTGTGATATTGACACCCAGTTCTTCTCGCCATTCCTGATATCACCTGCACTAGGTTGCTTACTGTCCTCACCGAGGTGTATAGTGTTGAGATCCTCCATTGTGGGGAGTGCGCCTGTAATAAGTATATCAATAATGGTAGCTCCTGTGGTTCCAACATCTCGTCTTCCAGCAGCGCGCGCAACGATTGCCTCACTCGGTGATAGTGATATTTAGTAAGCCATGATGCCTCTGGATTTTGTGTTGGTACCAGGGCCGGTTCTAGCCATGGGCGGTATGGGCAGCTGCCCAGGGCCTCGCGCTCAGGGGGGCCCCTCCGCCGGCCCCATAGTTGCGGGCAGCGCCAGCGGGAATAAATAAATTATAATCATGGGCAGGAGCAATAAGCGCTGCTGCACTCTCGGCGCGCTCATGCAGGGGCCGGGCCGCAGCAGGCAGTAAAAGTAAGGCAGGGAAGGAGGCCGGGAAAAACACTGTCTGCGACTGCGCAAGCACTGCACGCACCGTGACGCATGCACCCCGCCACCTAGCTTGGTGGTGGTGACGTGACGCCGGCCGGCCTTGCTCATGATGCGGGTGAGTGAGTGACAGTGGGTCCCAGGGCCTTCATTGGTAGCGCGCGAAAGCGCTACCAATGACGGCCCTGGGCATGATTTTATGGCTGGCCAGCCCCCGCTCAGCACTTTATCCAGGGCTACTCTGCAGTGTGAGATCTGAGGTGTATGACCAGGACCGACGAGAAGCACTAAAGTGCAAGTATAAAACCGAGAAATGCCCCCCTGGCCTAGAGACCCTGATTTCCTGACCTGGACGTCACGTGCAGCGCGAAGCTCTGCAGACACGTCATCTCCTCTCGTCTACCTAAGGTGCCATTTCCTCCCAGAATTATCATGTTAATAGCAACCAGGACACCCCCTTCACACACTAATCCCCTCCCAAATTATCCGCCGCTCCTGCTGAGAGACACCTGCAAGCAGGGGGGGCATCCTGAAAGGGGGTACACAACAGAAAGGGGGTAATTGAGAGCAGAGAAGAGCCTGGGGTTCAATGCCATCTCCCCACCGGGGGAACGCCCGCCCCTTGGCCCCTCCTTTCCCGATGCAAAAACACCGGCTGGAGAAATCTCCCAAGCCTTTGTCACGTGTGGAAGCTGGGCATCACTGGTCGATGGGTAGAGTTCCTATTCACCCCTGACCCCTCGCTGGCATCCTGTAATCCTGAAATTACCACCCTGGGTCTGTGGCATTTAGACGAGCGAGCTAGATGTTATTGTGGCATGCACACACTTTGTGTGATCTTCGGCAGGCCGCTCTAGCTCATTGTACTTCATGTTGTTCGAGGTAGCTATGGCTGTGTGACCCGAAGGTACCACTCAACACATCCCAGAGAGGAGTTGAGCGACAGAGAGGGCACAGGCCTGCACTAGAAATCATCTCGAGGGAAAGCAACTCAGATCTCTCTGGACGAGACTGCGGGGAGGGGTGACACTTATTTAACTCACCGTTATTGGAAAATGTATTTTACATGGGTAGTTGTTTATGGTCTTATTAGATGGAATTTACCATTATATATGTATTTGCTCTCTTCTTATAAAAATAATTTTTTATAAGGTATTTATATAGTGTAATGTAATGGATATAAATGTTGTGTTGTGTTGTTTAAAGGCCAGTGATGTAAATAAATATGTTTTATTGATTTGATTGATATGCAGATCTAGGAATTAATTCACAACAAGCAGACATGAATTCTGTTCAGAAAAAGTAGTGAAGAGAGCACAAACAGAATGCTTTGGTTATCGTATTGTATTGCAAGTGCATTCATGTAGTGCTTTCTTCCCCTGAAGAGGTGTTGAAGCGTTTTAATTGGGAAAAAACTCTGTTCTGGAATCCAAGCGTAGTGGTTAGTCTAGTGCTATTGATTATTGTTGATTATTTGGGTTAGCAATGTGCTCGCAAGGGCACGATTCCATGATTTATACCAGTATCTTTGTTGGAGATTAAATGAATATATTAATGTGTGACCATTAGTAGAGGGACAGAGGGGAGTCTGCTCTTTTATTTTTCTTGGACCGCAAAAAGCCCTCAGTTCGCCAAATTGAAGTCAGTAAACCAGAAACCTCCATGGATTATGCCTTGGTTTAAAAGTATAATTTTGAGTGTGAACCCTTAAGAGTAAATTGAACTTACACAACAATATTTTTCCAAGAGCTGGTTACAGTGTCCCACAGAGGGAAGCCACATGTGGGTTGTCACATCCACCAGGATGGAAACAACCTGAAGAAGAACCTACCTCCTGTACTGCAATCTCTCGCTTCTGACAGAAGACACTACTCGCTGAGCACCTGGACTGCCAAACGCCCAAAAACCAGCTGTATGGATCTGTGAGCTAAATGCTTGCTGCTCCCAAATATGGTGTTCTAAAGATCATGACTCATTTCCACATATAAATGGAAGAAGCCAAGGAGCCCACTTACTAGAGACTAAGTGGCAGATTTAAAAGCCCCTTGCGCCTCTTTTACGCCGCCGTTGCGTCACTTTCTGTGATGTCACTTAGAGGGGCCTCGCATCTTCCCTTTCGCCCGGGGCCTCAGAAGGCCTAGGACCGGCACTGTTGGTAACTGTTCCCAGGTATTAGCCGTTCAATCCGTAAACAAGGTACGTGTCTTATGTGTCTTATGTTTAGTTTGCGAAGTGCTTGATTAACTGCCCTGTCCTCCCCCAGGTGTAACCAGCTGCACCACTTGATTGGTAAATTTGGGTAGGCTAGAAGTGTGGTTTATGTGCATCTGCAGTCTTTCTTAATTGGTGCCTAGTGGCCCGACATGATCAGTTACGCGGAATTTCCGTTGTGATTGGCTTAGTAGGGAACGTGGAAGAGGAAGAGGGCTCACCCCGTCTCTCTCCAAATACAAATAAGGTAGTTCCTTCGGGCCGTGTATCCAATAATATGCATGGATTTGCTGCGCTGTGCTTTGCATAGCGCCCCTCCCATAATCACAGTAAGGGTCTATGCTATGAAAAGGTGTTGTAAGGACACTCACTGTTTGTGGGTCCTGCTGCTTGCGGGTCCTGCTGCTTGCGCTTCTGAACCAGTTGCCGACCTGGGTTAGGGGAAGGCCAGTCTCCCTGGCCAGTCGGCACTTCTCGTCGGGTGCGTGGTAGCAATGGCAAGTTGTAGTTCCCGACAGGGCTTGTTGAAAAGAAGCGGGAAACTGTGATAATGAATTGGTGCATAGATGGATGGTTAGGTGCATGGGTGAGTGAATGATGGTAGGGCAGAGAGAGAGAGAGAGAGAGAGAGAGAAAGAGATTATGAATCGAAGGAAGGAAGAAATATGGAAGAAGGAATTATGAAAGAAAGTGAGAACGAGAAACAGTGACATAACGGAAACTGATAAGCGATTGCACTGGTGGGGTCTCTCCACATCAAGGTGCAGCCGTTGCCCCATGATGTTTTGTTTTTTGGCTAATCCTAAGCCCCACCCTAAGTATTAGTACTTCTACATGTGCTTAAGGAATTGTCATTCAATAGAGGATATGAATTAAGCTGCCCAACACCATTGTTTCTGTTCAAGTATAACTGTCTGATATTTGTTTAAATCCTACTAAATAAGGAGTTTAAGAAAAGCCTCGAAATTAGATGTTTTATAATGTTGACTGTTTCTCCTAATAGCAGCCTAAGCAAATTCTTATTGCAGGACCTAATAAATATCTTTTGGGTGATATCTAAGCTGAATATCTAAATGTTATTCTTTCGGAAATTCACTTCAGCAAAAACATAGATTGTATTTGAAGTGAAGTTCACGTTGTAGCCGCTTTCCTACTCACCCATGCCCTATCTTGATTTGCTGTGTCAGGAATCCGATAAGAATGACTGCCTGAAAAGCATGGGGTCTACAAGTATGACACTGCACAGGTTTTCTTTGCAGCGGACTTCTCTGACACGAATGCTACCAGGCAGAAATTTCTGGCTCTAGATCAAACATGCCCTTTAGAACCAGGTGTAATTATCATCATGATAGAAGGGTTCACACAAGAATTTGAGGAACCGGAAGATCTGCAATCATTTTTGGAAGAGATGGACACTGGCTATAGATACAATGATGGCATTCGACCATCTGGCTCAACTGGAAGAAGAGATCTCTTGCCCGTCTCGTGTTAAGGACAAGGAGAATGACTGGGCTAAATTGAAGAGACTGGAGAAAGTGATGCAAAAGTTGTCCAGTGGCAGGGACTCACACTCTTGGAAGCCCAAGACATGCAAAGACAAATCAAGATCTCCATTGAAGGTCTAGAGTTCTTGAGACCTGACCTTGTTCTGAACCAAGGGCTCAATGTAACTGGTTTGCAAAACTGATAGACAGGTTTGAGCACACCTGGAGGTATGGTTTCAGGGAATAGGTTGATGGACTTTTTTAGTTGCAGTTCCTTACAGAGGTGGGGGAGGGCAAGTGCAGGTTTTTGCAGTCATCGAACACTCCTTTAACTTGCTAGACTTCCCATGACTCATTATTTTGTTGTTTGGGATCTTATCCTTAATTCTCATCCTTACCTTCTCATCCTTACCTTCTCTGTCCCCCCTTTTCCCAGCTCCCATTCACCCAGCATGGGGAGTCCCTTATCGAATCTGAAGGGTGGTTCTCCCTTACGGCACGTCTCTGGAGTGAACTCTTAACTATGCTGGGCTTGTGGACGTATCTCCCAAACACAGTGGCGGTATTACGATGCGAGGTGGCTGGTGCATCATGACATATGTGATTGGACATGATTGGCTCTGGGGCCTTGCGACACACCAGTTTTGTTGCCACTCGAATTTACCCTTCAATGAGTGATTGGTCTTAGCCTAAGATAGTGTTTTCTCTCTGCCTTCCCTGAAGATTATATTAGCCTCCTTACCCACTACCCCACAACATTACTGATGCCTTCTCCCCACAACAGGTATTCCTGAGAGCCCCTGAATGACTTTTGTGGACGTAAATTTATGTGGGTCTTTACCTGAAATATCTGCTGCTTGCTACAGGTGCTGCTGCGAGTGTGTGTTCTGCACTCACAATACTTATGTCTCACAGAGTATAAGTGCCCTGAGTGGCATGTATAATGGCTTCCCCAATATGTAGGCTGCTAAAGGTAGTATCCTTCAATGTCAACTCAACAGTCTGACATTATATCAAGCGCATAAATGTCCTCAAATTTTTAGGCCGGCAATGACCGGACGTAGCACCTACACAGGAAACCTCTTTGACTCCTGATAAAAGTGAAAAACTCTGTAGAGATTGGGTGGGGCTGGTTTTCCATGCTATCACATCGACATCCCTTGGAGAAGAGGGTGCGCCGGCGGGACTGACTCGGAAAAAGGGAGCAGCTATACTCCCCTATAAATCACTCTCATATAAATGCCTTGGAAAAGGGACAAAGCCAGACGGTTATTACGTTTTTGTTAAACTTAAAGTTCATACTACATACCACTACCTAGCGTCTTTATACTCCTTGGTGGGAGACATGGCAATTTTCGTTGCTGACCTCAATAGACTTATCTCCTTTGAATGCACCAAAGTTCTACTGGGAGGTGGTTGGAATGTAACAATGGACCCTGTACTGGACAGATCGGAGGTTCTGAATACTAAACATAATAGGGACAGATTTACCCTGCATTATCTAATACATGAAAATACCCTCATTGAGCCGTAGAGATCGACCCACACTCGAGTGTGACTAAACATTTACCTCTTGCCCGCACTGCAGACGCACCCATATAGACAGTTTCTTATCGACAGTATCTCTTGCAAGATATGTAATTCATACATCAATAGTGCAGAGTGGAATTTCAGATTACTATCTTATTGATCTTCATGTTAATGTTGACCTCGCAGCATCCCCAGAAGTTCCTGGTGCATGAATGTCTCAAAATATAGGGCACATTAGGATAAGGAACGACTCCACTCGTACCTGAAGCAATTCTTCGCAGGCAATGGGGAATCAGTGTCCACAGCTCCAGTCCTATAGGGGCAGGAAAAGTCTGATTGAGAGGGCTCCTCATTAGAGAGGCAGCTATAAATAAAAAACCAAAATGCTGACAAACGAGTTTGTATGGAAAGTGGTTAATTTACTTACTGACAAATGTTCTAAAACACAGTCGCATACTTATCTAATGGTGTTTCTTCAGGTTAAAACGGATTTAAAGACCTATGTACGACAGAGGTGGGGAAGTTGCCTTTTCTCCTCCGACAGACGTTACGAGCGGGGTATTTACTATGCAGTTCTGCCAGGCAGAAGCAAGTAAGACTATTCCGTCTCGGAGTAAGCATAATGGGGAACAGCTTATTTACTACATAATTCAGAGAATCCCATATGAAATACAGTTACTTTCATCATTGGCACTGGTCACCAGAAGAATTACACAAACCAAAAACCTAGTTTGCATTAGCGGTACTAGGTAGCGATATAGTACACATTGTATGGAAATGCCCGATGGTACAGACATACTGGAGTCAAATATGGAATCTCATGTCTCACATCTTGAACATACCGCAGAACTACACAACCCACCCTGCGTCCCCCCCCCCTGATCTCGTATCCCGGTGGGTGTCAACGGCGGTGAAGATTTGTTTTTTGCGTCTGTAGAAGACCACCAAGGTACCCAATCTAGAATATGTGGTTGGAGAACATGTATGATGCAGCGCCCTTTGAGAAGTTTATTTACAAAATAAATGACAGATTGCTGCAATTTGAAGCAGCGTGGGGGTAGTTTCCCCATTGGTCCCGTTAAACGCTACTTGGGGACTGAATTCAAACCTTTTCACAGTGCCTGGTCTGCTCTTGACTTGGCTTGCCCCGGTTCCACCTCTCCTTGTCTAGCTTTGCACATTCCACTTGTTCTGGAACTTTGGCAGGGTTTACTGTTGATGGAAAAAGAGCATTAAGGCGTGGGCCAAAAGGCATTGATTGAGGATAAATATGTATTGGCAGGGACCCAGTGGGTCATTATTGAATGAGTTGGAAGCTTACGTCTAATGCTTGTTTGGATAATATTGGTGTTCGACTGACTTATTTTATATTTATTGTCTGTACAATTCCTGACAGTGTCTCTTTTCTGTGTCTTACAGAATGTTTTGTTCTTGGATGTGAACAGTGATGAACATTCCAAAAAAGAATTGCTAAAAATAATTTTATTGTAACGGCAGAATAAGTTGTTAGTCCAAAGTTGTACTGACCTGTCATGTTTGTTTTTTAACAGAGGACGGCCGGTCAGCCAGCATGCCACCACCGCCACTTTTCAAGAAGATACCTAAACAAAACCCTCCAGGAGGCAGAAACAAATCTGCAACAAGTAAGCAAAACCCAGTAGTTAAAGGGGTTATGTGTCAAATTCAAAACTATGCAAGGCCACATCTCTGCCCATTTAAAAAGGTTTTACATTTTAGTTCATGTTCTTTTTAGTTAGTATATAAGGGTAACGTAGGTTCACATTGAATGGGAATTTTTAGCTGTTCTTCATGATGTACACAGTGTTGCGATTAAACAGCATTGAAAAAGCCTGATGTTGGCTTTTGTATATTAAAAAGCATGTTTCTGTTTACACAGAGGTGTGTAGCTTGCTGGGGAGGAGACGTGTAGAGCAAGTCAGATCGTCGGTACTGCAATACAAGACAGGTGAGGGTAGGTCACAGGAAGAGGCGATGAATATGAGTTGAGGCGGCACAGCTTTGTAAGAGGGAGAAATGAGAATAGAAAGAGGAAGGGTAGAGTAGATGGAAAGGCACAGTGCAGTTTGTAAAGAAGGAGGAATCAGTTGCCATTGGCATAGGAAGATAAGAACGAGTAGTGGAAGAGGGGTAATACAGCAACGGCAAAAGCAAGGGAAATCATATATCAGGACACAGTTATTAAAATATATAAAACATAAATTAAAACTCCACCCTTGTGAATCCCTTCAGACAAGGAGGGAGTGGCCCTATTTTATAATAAAAGACAATACATCACAGAACATATAAACATAGGCTGGGAGAATACAATAAAAAACAACATATGTCTTTACAGTCACCAATCTTTGTGGGTCATTGTTCGCATCACAAAGTCTCGTAAAATTATTGTGAACTGATATATGATTTGCCTATTGGTTTTAGATGAGATTTGGTATATGGGTAAAGAAAAGATTCTCTCTTTTTTACACATAAATATATAGCTGTGCTGTTTGTTCTTAATGTCATCGAGGGGACATGAAGTATAGAAAGAAATTGGAATGAAAGTGTCGAATGTGCCTGAGTTTGAATATACAAACCCACCAGGAGTTCTTCTCTGACTGAATAGTCTTATACGATGTCTTATCCCTTTGGGTGAGCGCTGCCCCTCTCTGCTTCACCTGATCTAGTATGAGCATCTCCAAAGAATTGTCTTGACGATGTCCAGTGACTTTGTGAAGTATGGCAATGACTCCAGCCCAGTAAGCCACCAGCAGGCTGCACAATCAGTGCATGTGGGGAAGATCTGCTTCAGGGAAACAACAACGGGGCCAAGCAGAAGAGGACCCTAGGTAATTCTTAGCAACACGATAGGGGGTAAGATATGCTCTGTTCAGAACATTGAATTGGATGTGTGAATTACGAGAGACCTATGGGGATTGGATGAGGCGGCATGGCAACAGTCTGAATCATGTAGCGGGCAGCCTATATCTTGCCCTCATTGCTCCCGAAGGGGAGTTCTGGTTGAGTGCCAATGTTGGAGGTGAGCTTGGTATAACCAGTGAACCAGGTGTGTGGAATGCGTAAAAGGCTAGAATGCAGTTCTCAATACTTGATTAAGTTGGGCGCATATGAGAAAGTGGCTGGGAGAAATTGAGCAGTCTCTCTGGAGCACTTCAAATGTTGATAGGTCACCTTTGGAAAATAAATAAGAAAAGATAATAATTCCTGGCCAGCCCATTCTTTTAGGTGAGTCACAGGTATAGCTCTGTTAACCGCTTGTGCGCTACCGCGATTTACCACTGTGCGCTGGATTTTAAAAAATGGCTTGTTTATGACAAAGCCAGCTCGTCATCCGCGCAGCGCAGGTAACGCCCATTACGAGCTGGCTTTGTCATTAGCGCGGAAGGGGTTAAAGGGTACAGCCCCGCCAAAGAATCACAGTGGAAAGAGTTATTGTATGTATTAAGCTCAAGTGCCACTCCCTGTCCAGGAGGCCAGTCTTCATGACAGAGTGACCAGCTATCCAGCGAGTCGGCAAGTGAAGTTGAGCTGCAAGGTAGTACTGTTCTAAGTCCGTGAGTCCTAGGCCCCCTATATCGGTTGATACTTTAAGAGTGGCCATTGCCATTCGTCTGTATCCCTTGTGCCAAATGAACTCACTCAATATCGCTTCCAAGTTTTGAAAAAGAGGAGTGGCGGATCAGTAATGGAAAGCTAATGAAGAAATATAAAAGATAGGGCAGAAGTATCATTTTTACTCGGTGCTACCTGTCCCATGGCGGACAGCAGCCACGTTGACCAAAAGGAAGATTGTGCCTTCAGTGATCTGATAGCTCTGCCTAGGTTACTATCCAGTAGATCTCCTGGTGATGGATATACATTAATACCAAGATATTTTAAGGTGATCAGTTCACATGTGAGTCGGGAATCTACGGGGAGAGGGGCCGGAGAGTGTAACCCATGGTGAGTGGGAAAATGCAGGACTTGAACCAGTTGACTTTGAGTCCGAAAAACTCTTGCGCCCGTCCGTGCCTGGGCCGTGCCCAGCACCAGAACCCCTGGACCCCACGCACACCACGATGTTAGACTCCGATACAATGCAGCACTCTCCTCGCACTCAACACCGGCTGAGACCACCGCTGTTTCCAGGCTGCCCTGAAACGCACCCACGGACTTTTCTCCTGCTGCACCTGCAACTTCACCTGCAACAGAACCAACCAACCAACAGATACCGGAATCAACCACCTTCGCTGCATACTCCTCAACACCCGCTCCGAACGCAAACACGCCGTCGAGATCTGGGACCTGCTCGACACATCCGCCCCAAACGTTGCCTTCCTGACCGAGACCTGGTGGAACGACTCCTCGGCACCCGACATCGCCATAGCCATCCCGAATGGCTACAAGATCACCCGCAGGGATCGCGCCAACGGAATCGGAGGAGGTTTAGCCATCATCAACAAGTCCATCTTCAAAGGCCAACACCCACACAGAGAACACCCTCAACACTGCCGAACATCCGGCACTTCCGGATCGACCCCAACCCCACCCTCAGAGGAACACTCATCTACGGACCCCAGGCTCAGTTCAGCGACTCCATCGCTGACCTCGCCAGCACCCACACACTCACCTCTAAGGACTACATTCTCCTCGGGGACCTGAACTTCCACCTTGAGAGCAACAACGACGCCAACACCACCACCCTGATCGACAACCTCGCCAACCTCTACCTCAGACAACTCGTCACCGAACCCACCCATGCCGCCAGCCACATGCTTGACCCCGTCTTCTCCACAAGCACCCACGTCACCTTCAACCACACCACCGAGCTCCACTGTACCGACCACCGCTGCATCCATTTCACCTTCAAGGAATCAACCACCCACCACCGCACCCAACAGCTGCCTCGCCGCTGCTGGAACAAAGTCACCAAAGACCAGCTGACCTCTACCCTCGCCCAGAACCCACCCACCGACCCAGACGCCGCCACCCGCAACCTCAGACAGTGGATCGACGACAGCGCAAACACCCTCGCCCGGCTCCAGAAACCCCCCAACAGCCACACCAAGGTCATCGAGAAAATAGCCAACATGCAACTGACACGCCAGCTCGAGGACAACAACATCTTAGACCCGTCCCAGTCCAGATTCAGACAAAACCACAGCACAGAGACAGCCCTCATCGACTCCTGGACCTGTCAGCCGCCTTCGACAAAGTCTGCCACCGCACACTAAAGACACGCCTCCAAGAAGCCGGAATCCAGGAGAAGGCCCTGGACTGGACCACGTCCTTCCACTCCGGCAGAACCCAGAGAGTCCGCCTCCCACCCTTCCGATCCGAAGCCACTGACATCATCTGCGGCGTACCCTAGGGCTCATCCCTCAGCCCAACCCTGTTCAACGTCTACATGGCCCCCCTCGCACAAGTGCCCCGCCAGCATGACCTGAACAAAATCTCCTACGACGACGACCCCCAGCTCATCCATTCCCTCAACAAGGACACGCACACCGCCAAAACCAACCTCCACGAGCGAATTAAGGCCGTCGCCGAGTGGATGAGGAGCAGCCGTCTGAAGTTGAACTTGGACAAAACAGAGGTCCTCATCCTCAGCCCCACTCCCTCTGCCTGGGACAACTCCTGGTGGCCGACCTCACTGGGAACAGCACCGACACCTACGGACCACGCACGCAAACTAGGATTCATCCTCGACTCCTCCCTCTCCATGTCGAAGCAGGTCAACCCCATCTCCTCCTCCTGCTACAACACCCTCTGCATGCTCCGCAGGATCTACAAGTGGATCTCGACCGATACCAGAAGAACGGTGACCCAACCTCTCGTCAGCAGCAGGCTGGATTACGGCAACGCTGTCTACGCAGGAATCCCGGCCAAACACCTACGACGACTGCAACGCATCCAAAACGCCTCCGCCTGTCTGCTCCTCATCATCCCTCATCGCAGTCACATCACCCCCTACCTGAGAGACCTACACTGGCTCCCCGTCAACAAGAGGATCACCTACAAGCTCCTTACCCACGCACACAAAGCACTCCACAACAACGGACCAGCCTACCTGAACAGCAGACTCACCTTTTACACCCCCACCCGCCAGCTTGCTCCACCAACCTCACCCTCCCCGCCGTCCCCCGCATCCAACGAATGACCTCAGGTGGCGATCCTTCTCCTTCCTCGCTGCCAAGACCTGGAACACCCTCCCTACCCACCTGTGACATACCCAAGACCTGCTCACCTTCAGAAGACTCCTCAAGACCTGGCTCTTTGAGCAGTAGCAGCACCCCCCCCCCCCCCCCCCCCACCTCAGCGCCTTGAGACCCTCACGGGTAAGTAGTGTGCTTTACAAATGATATGATATATGCCGGCAGTTCTTTTTAGAATTTCCAGCATATAATCCCATCCAAGGGAGTCAAATGCCTTCTCCAGATCAAGAGTGACATACGTCGCCATCAGATAACAATCTGCAGAACTTACCATAACATCCCAAAGTCTGCAAAGAGTATGTGAGTGCTACGACCTGGAACACAGCCCCATTCGACAGGGCGGGTCAAGGAGGTGAGCTGTGGGAGCAGGCGATTGGACAGCAGTTTTGTGAGGATTTTAAAGTCGACATTAAGGATCGACAAAGGACAGCAAGAAGTCAATACCTTTGTGACGATAGGGTTTAAGCATTATAGAGATAATCGCTTCATTCAAAGAGCCTGGGAAGCCTCTCCTCTCCACGGAGGTAGTATAGCGCTGCAGGAGCTTTGGTGCTAGCTGAGGAGCAAAGAGAGTATAACATTCAGATGGAATGCCATCTGCCCCCAGGGACTTCCCTCGAGGTAGTTCATGTAGCACTGCTTTGAGCTTCTGAAGTGAGAGTGAAAGGTCAAGTTTTTCCCTGGCTGTAGGAGACAGCTAGGGAAATGGGAGCCAGTTAAGTAAATCGGTCATCTTTTCAGGGGTGAAAACCTGCAGTGGGTGTACAAAAGAGACTCATAATGAGCGTGAAATGCATTGTTAATGGTTAACTGTGAAGACAAGTATTTCACCTGATGGAAAAGACAGTCTGAGTGGGGTAGAGTATTGCGGCCTTGATCTGACAAAATACGCCAATAGTCTGCTCGGTGTGTGTCCCTCATGGGTTCTGGCCTGATGAGCATTGTAATCCAAGCATCAGAGTGTGTCTCTGGCCTCCAACAGGGAATGTTGAAGAATAGGTATAATATCTGTAGCTCTTCCAGCTGGGGTATTGTAGCTGCAGCTCGAGGCAGCG
Organism: Lissotriton helveticus; assembly: GCF_964261635.1. NCBI lineage: Eukaryota > Metazoa > Chordata > Amphibia > Caudata > Salamandridae > Lissotriton > Lissotriton helveticus. The sequence continues at coordinate 1,210,761,978 of NC_136068.1, forward strand.
TAGAGAGGTTTCTAAGTGTCTGAGTTCATCAGTCTGCACCCTGCACACCCTTCAACCACTGACTTAGTATAGAATCCAAGGATGACTACGTCAAAGGCCTCCCATTCCATCAACGGGGACTAGGCTGTGCTGTATAGTCCGCGAAATAGGCCTCTATTTAGTCATTCAGTGATTGGTGAAACCCTTCGTCCTCCTGTAATGACTGTTGTTAGTGCCAAGTCTGAATCTGTCTCAAACATCGTCCCCAGATGAGGTCAAATAATAAAGGGTTGTGATTCAATAGCGACCTTGAGACCCTCACGGGTGAGTAGTGCGCTTTATAAACTCCCTGATTGATTATTTGATTGACCTGCCCAGGTATGTGATGGTTGCCACTAGTGGATGGATGTCAGGGGTGACTATAAACCTATCTATCCTGGAAAAACTGCACTGGACTGGGGAAACATAGGAGTGACCGTACCATGATGTGAAATTCACTTGCCAAATGTCACCAGGTGCCATCTGTCGAACCATGCCCGGAAGGCCCTCGTTGCCGGGTTGTCTGAGGATTGTGGGAGCAGAGGTATAGTGTGATATAAAGAAATATCTAAAACACAGTTGAATTGTCCTCCTAAGACCAACCCAGTCAAGCTGACAAGCAGGCCCGTAAAGGCATGGAGCTATAATAAACCATCCCTTTTGTACTGTAATCACTGGATTGTTGATCGCCTCCAAGTCAAGCGCCCCAGAAGAAGCATGGTCACAGGATGTACTAGAGCCTAAGATAGCAAGGCGGGGGTAGCGGAAAGGTCCTGCAGCGGCACTAGCACCTCGAATACACACCACTGCTTTCGCTGAGCTTGAGAGGGATGGAGGCCTCTGAGGTTTTGATTCTGGAGATGTGGCCTCCTAACTGTCACAGATATAGCACTGATGCTGGGATTCTGAGGTGGTGACATCGGAGAAGAGGGTGGTGGAGGGCCCTCCCGGGCTTCTAGCCAGTCCCACGCGGATTCCGGATCCGTAAAAACAATTTCACCGCTGTTCAGCCATAACTCGGAGGAAAGAGTAGGCATGATTTTAGATGCAAAGGATTGTTGCCCAAGTCTGGGTATAAAGAAATGACAATCTGGGTATTGTCTGCAATCAAGAGCATTAAGAGACCAAACACTTCCCACGATGTCTACAAGAGGGTGGAATCAGATTTTAGAAATCTTTGGGGTCCACATGGATCCTTGAGGAACACCGTCTAACTTTAAAGGTGTCTAATATCAGAGGCACTTCAGAAGATCAAAAGCAGGACCAGAGAACAAAATAATGAAAGAGGTAAGAAAAACTACCCGAGAAAGGTAATAGAGGCTTCAACAGAATGCAAGAATACAATAAAGGGGCTCACAAAGGGAGGTCAGGTGCAAACTAGTGACAGCTGAAAACACCCATCAGCTAACATTGTTGCCAGGTAAGTTGTAGAAAGCTTGCTGCCTTTAAATACACTTTTTCCCTGAAAGGCGACTCAAGCAACAGGAGTATTTGAAAAAAACAAAGCATTATGATCTCCTATAATTTGTATGATCCTTTTCCAAGAGCAAGATTACTGCGCAACATTTTCTGCATGCTCTCTTCTGTTAATATTACGAGACCTACCAGCTCCCGTTTAGTACAACTCTAACACAGCTGAAGGAAACCTATTCCTGCTCTCCTAGGCATTCAGACACTCCACTGCACCAATCCACTAAGTCTCTGCATGCATGATAATCTTAGAACAGAGTGATAACTTGAATTCTATGTAGTCCTGACTCTTCACAAGTGGGTATTACTACTGACAAATCCTTTTGTAATAAAGTACACCCACCAGTGCCCTCAGTTTTCCTTGTTTGGAAGCTGGGAAGGGCTCAGAAGGGTATGCTCGCCTTCTGTATTGGTCTTTGTATTTTTGCCAGCTCTTCTCAATCACTCGCCTGTGCAGACGTTTAAGAATTTCATTACCTCAGAGATAGAACTTGATACTTGATTTTGCTACTCTACAAATTCTTCCTGGAATTTCCTCCAGATACAGATCTCCTTGTTCATTGAAAGAGACCGAATAAATATACCTCTCCATCACTGCCTAAATTGAGAGCCTCATTCCTGAAACTAGCCCACGGACGTACTGATCTGCAAGAGTGAAGTAGAGATGATGTGTGGTGCCACGAGGAACTCCAGTCTGTATCAATATATAAGCTAGTGGCTTTTTCCTCTACCAGTGGACCCTTAGCAATCATCAAAATCTTTTCCAGACCACTTTTGATTGTATTTGTAAGGTTCGCGAAACATCTAGAGAACTTAGAAATGTTTATTGACTCTTACATAGATAATCTTTCAGGTATCTCTGCCTACTTAATAGGCTTGGCGAAATATTTTCACTTGTATAATCAGGAGGGTAGGGAGGTAGAGAGAAGATCCTTTCAGTCTCCGGAGTTAACTCAATATGATCAAGGGGGGGAAAGGATCACTTGTCCTGCTTAAACCTTGGGTTTCACAAGTAGAGGTGATAGAGCGCGCGAGGCCACCCGACCAATAGTTTCGCCGTTTTCCGGCTTCAGGGCCCATATACTTTCAAATTACCATACACATTGACCAGGTGACTTCACGAGCTCTACCAATTTGTGTGTGTTCCCTACTATTTGTTTCAGCGTACCCGACTTACCATCCACTAACACGGGTACCTAATGACCACAATGAATCAGGGAGCTAGCTGTAAAGAAAAGGCAGCAAAATACAAACCCAACCAATAACATTCAAAATACTGTTGAAATGACCACGGACAACTGGAAGTTTTAAAATGTTTATCTAAAGTTCATTATTTTCTTGCATGAGGTACAGTAAAATAAGGCAATCAATAACCAAGATAACGTAAATTATATAGCTATAAAGAAATAATGACAGAGTAATCATTGAAGTACTGATAAAATGTAACGGGAAGATACTATGCTATTCAATAATATTTAAGCATGGACAGTTTTTATGCATAGATAACTATAGGAGGGCCTATAAAGAGTAACACGCTTCACTTAAGGTGAATGGGCCTTTGAACAATCTAGGCAATGAAGTTCTAGACCATATCAGAAAATGACAAACTGCAATGCAAAATATAATTTCTAACAAGTGAGAAGACATAGGAACAAACTTATGGAAAAATATGTAATTGACTTTCAATAGTTGCGGAAAGGCATGGAAAATATAACATATGCAATGATGAACTTTATTAAAGCAAAAGTTAGAAATTCAGAAGGTGCAAGATTTAAGAGTTTTCAGAGCAATATTTACCTAGATTGGTGTGGAAAACCAAACCCTGGCCACGGGTCAGTTAAGGACAGGAAACCCTCAAGGAAGGATACCCCTCAAAGGACAGCAGGTGCAGAATGGACACCCAGGACAGGACAGGATACCCTCGGGATAGGAATCAGGACAGGACCCTCAGGACAGGACAGCAAACCCTCAAGACAGGACCGCTCAGGACAGGACCGGAACCCACAGTTTGGAAGCAACGCCTGCGCTCCACCCGCTCTGCAGTTATCGATCAAGACCCCGATTGGGTCAGCGAACTCCCAGCAAAGTGCTTCGCCAGCACTTTAAGGTTCAGTAGAAACTTAGTCTATGGTCAAATTCGGACAGAGTGCTCCGCAGCTCTCTGTATCTTCAGTCACCTATTGAGTGCGTTGGGTCAGTGACAGGTCAGCTAAACCAGACAAGTCGGACGGCTCCCTAGGTGAACCCAGGGTAAATATACAGTTTGGGGACAGTGTACCACCCCCCAATGTTGCAAAGTGTCAGAATCCCTCAATTTCGATTGGTCCTAAGGTAGGATTTGGGTAACACACCAATCACGACATAGAGTTTCAAGCCTACATTTGCATAATAGGGTACCGCCTAACTAGATTGGGGTTCTCATGAGAACTGGTGCAGAAATACAATGGCAACTTTAACAATGTTGCTCTGTGAGAACATATGATTGGTTCAGCCGAGTTTTCGGGTCGTTTCTCAGGAGCATCTTGCTCATCACTGCCAACTGGCTGTGTTCCATCAGTCAAGGTCTGCTATGCCTCGGCAAGTCGCGCAGGCGCAGAAGGACCTCCAAAATGGTTCTCGGTACAGACAAACCCCATTCCCCGCGGTACATAAAAAGTAAGCGAAAAACAAATTAATACATAGTAATGTCATTATGAAAACACATCACAGGATTTGTACTTTTAACTCATCATCAAGAAATAAAACTATTGCGTTTAAATGTTAGCCACATTGATACAGTCACAAGAGCAGTGGCACGAGCAGTACCACATGATAAGCACAGCTATGAATTACGCATGCGCATAACTTTCCCTCCACTTCTGCAGACGCGTCAGGACACGTGAGTGTGGCTGACGCATGCGCAGTAACTAAATACAAGCGGCGGCCATTTTATAAACACGGATTAAAATAGTTAGGAAATACACATAGGCAAGCGTCACAAACTTTACGCAAACTTAATATAAATGTTAGTAAGACGTACATTGATTACCTTGTTATACATAAACGAGGTTCTTGACTTCGGCAAGCCGCAAAATATGCGAAGCTTTGCTTCATCAATCCCCTCTTTGATGATATTTACTATCATCACAAAATATAATGGAACCAGATGCCAACTTTCTTTCACACTTTATAAAGTTCTATTTCTTCCAGCAATCGTTCTAACTTTTCTCTCTCAGTTTTAGTAGGGTGAGAAGTCTTCACCTTTTTGTATATCTGATCATTCACTTCCTCCAACTCAATCTCATCCACACTCCGTTTCAACCCTCTTGCATTTACCTCGTGCTTCTTGGTGCGCTTGCGGCATTTACAACAGATAAAAATGAGAAATATAATAAGACCTATAATACCAATTGGCATCAGTATCTTGAACAACAAGCTTTTACCTACACTAGCAAGCCAATGACCTACATTTGAGAGACCATCTACCAGTCTCTTCCAGGCACTATCAACCTCGAGTGGTTTGAGTTCCTTTGCCAAATTAGTAATGTTTTTCACATATCTTTTGATCTGTACACTTTTATCCGGAATATAAGTGCAACAATGTTGCGCCTTCAACATCCGGCAGACTCCGCCCTCTTTCGCTAATAAGGTGTCAAGAGCAAGTCGATTCTGTAAAACCATTGATCTGATCGCAACCATTTCGGTATTGACCAGCAGAAATCCATGAGCTGTTTCAGTAGACAGCACATCTACTATAGTAGACAATTTGCAAATTCTGTGAGTGTTCAGAACCACTCCCACTCCAGGTATCAGTGCACTAAAAATACTACCCATAATTTCACCTATACTTTCTCTTTTACTACGCACTAAGCCATTAGTATCTTCATTGCTTCCAGCTTTTCCATTCACATGGTATATTTTCGGGAAGACAATGCCAAAATAGCAGCTTCCATACCAGTGATCCGGCAATTTGAAATAAGCCTTGTCCCCACAAATATAATAAATTCCAGGAAACACAGGCTCTGACCCATTTTTGAAACCCCAACCTCCAATTACCTTGTAATTATGTTCGCATTCACTGGAACCAATGAAAACATTATTATAATAGCTAGTCTTCTCGCGGTGAAGACATAGCTTGCCTTTCTTTTCAAAATCCAGCAACAGAGCAGGTCCCGCCCCACCATTTGAGGTGCCTTCCATGTTCTCTGCCCACTTTGGCTTTTTCTGACTTTCGTCATTAGCCTTCTTTTGTATTTTAATTCTTCTTTTCTCTGCCATGTTCAGGAACATCTTTTCCTGTTCACGCAAAGAACAAGTCAAGTTATCTCTGTGTGCATCTGCTATGTCAATGTTACCTATGGTCAAGAAGTAGTCTCCCATATATCTTATGGTGTCGCTTTTGGTATGTACAGGATTCAAGTTCCCACGTATAGGAAGTTCAGAAAAAATTACGTCATTATTAGAGTAATAGTACTGTAACGGTCCTCTTTTGTAAAATAAACTAGCCAGAATGCTACAGGAAATTCCATATGTCAATGGCAAGTGATGGTATGTCACGCCTTCAGCCACAGAAGTAGGTAGCTTCATGCAGACATAGCAATCTTCAATTTCCATAGTCTCTACATAGTGTATTAACAAGTTGGCGAAAACATTTAAGTGTGTCCTGTTCTTAATTCCATGATAATGTAGTCCTCCCTCATCTGATGCTTCTAAGTCTCGTTTTGTTTGTCTCAGTGCTCTCTCATGTCTTGCTACACTCTGTGTTGTCAACTCCTCACTGTCGGTATTTACAATTTCAGTAGGGACAATGTTAGTATCTTTACTTACAGTGAAGGGTATAAAGATTGTTAGTCCTATCCAAATTACTATCAGTACTACTATACTACATATACACACCTTGCAGCACGTCTTGCAACGACTGCAACTCGGTCTACCATTCACAGTTGAATCAGACATTTCGGCTCAGAAGAAGTTTCTCGACCCCTCTTTGTGTCTTTACACAGCTAGCTTACTTTGTGCAAATTCACGGTGGTTCGTCTTCTTCTTCAGCAGAGTACTCAGGGACGGGCTCTCCGTCGCTTACGTCAGTTATATCAAGATCTTCAAGTTCTTCCAAAACGAGTGTCCATTCAGGAGACTTGTATTTCTTGTTTTGTCTTTTTAATCGTTCACTCCTTCTTTTGGAAGAGTTTTCTTCTTGCTCTGCTATCCGTGCACTTCTCCTTGCTTCTGCACGTTTTTCTTCCACCGTCTTTATCCTTAGCCTTAGTCTCTTTATGAACCTAGGCTCAAGGTTGTTTCTTTTCTTTAGTCTCTTAGTTGGTACTTGGACTTCACTTTCTTCTCTTATCCTCTTCTTCTCTTCAGCTTGTGGCAATTCTGCTTCACTTTTTTCTTCTTCTTCCCTTATCTCGCTAGTTCCAGGGCTATCATCAGATTCTTCTGCCTGGTTACTAATCTGGCCTTGTTCAGGAATATTTTGTTTTTGGCTTTCGATAGTCTCTGTTTCTGTTTCTGTTTCTGTTTCCTGAACCCGTTCTTCTAACCCTATCTGATCCTGTTCAAGCACTTCGATCTCTTGATTTTCTTCTGCTCGAACTATCACTCTATTTCTAAGCTGTCCCTTATCCACATCAGGTGTTAGTGGAGGTGTATCGAACACCTGTTCTGTCCCTGTCTGACCTTCTCCTTCCTCAGTTTTGATGTGAATCTCAGGCGGCTGAGGTTCTTCGCCTGTGCCTTGCTTTTCCTGACTAGTCCACTCTCTACCTTCACTAAGTCGCTCTCTTGTTCTGATAGGATCTTCGGTCAGATCAATCATCGGTATCCATTCTTCTGGCCATATGCTTGGCAGCTCGTCATCAGCTACTCCTGGCTCAGCTTCCTGGACCTCTTCAGCAGGCTGGATTCTTGGCAGTTCGTAGTCAACTACTCCTGGGCCAACGTCTGCTGTTCCTGCAGCCTGACTGGTGCTGGGCTGCTCGTTGTCAGCTGCTTCTGGTCTGGCTCCTGCAGAGTCCTCTGCTGGTTGCCCTTCTTCTGCAAATTCTTTGTCCGGTAATACCTTCTGGGTGTGTCCAGCGTGGATCCACTGGGGAACACCTGCGACCTTCACTGCAGTGGTTGTTACCAGGATTACTTGGCGTTTCTTTCCCCACCTTGGTGCCAGACAGTTTGATCGAGTGTGCTTCTTTATTTTGACCCAGTCTCCTGGAACCAAGCTGTGGAGAGGAGTCGTTGGATTGAGGATGCCGTCGTCTCCAATCTGGCGAGAGATAGAACGCACTTGGTCACCCAATCTTCTGCAGTATTCAAGCACCAAATCATCAGTAATACTCAACAGTTTGCTTCCTGGCACCCATGCTTGTCTCATCACTCTTCCCATAATGATTTCATGGGGACTTAGGCCTGTCTTGCGGTCAGGAACACTTCTCAGTCCCATCAGGACCAGGGGCAGGGCCTTCACCCAGGTCATGCCAGTAGCATCTGTCAGCTTTGCTAGTCTGTTTTTGATAGTTCCATTTATTTGTTCCACTATTCCAGAAGCCTCTGGGTGGTATGCACAATGGAGTTTTTGCCTTATTCCAAAGGCCTTACAGAGTTCAGCCAGTATTTCATTCTGGAAATGTCCACCCTTATCTGATTCAATAATGAATGGCACCCCGAATCTAGGTATCAGTTCTTTTAGTAAACACTTCGCTACTGTCAGTGCGTCACTTTGGGGAGTAGGGTAAGCTTCCACCCATTTTGAAAATACGCAAACAATGACAAGGACATATCGCTTCCCTTCACAACGGGGCATGGTGATGAAATCAATCTGTATCCTTACAAAGGGACCCCCTGATCTCCCAATTTTGCTCAGTTCAACCATTGTCCTCTTGCCTGGGTTCATCTGTTGACATGACAGGCACCTCTGGCAGAGGGACTCTGCTACTTTCCTGAATTTCTTACTATACCAAGTCTGTTGAAATACCAGAATCATGGCATCCCTACCAATGTGTGATCCTTCATGTATTAATCTTGCCATTGTGCCAAGCAAGTGTCGGGGTAATACAGGCATACCAGTTGGGCCCAAGATGACACCATCCACACGTCTCGGTCTACACCCATCCTCCTTCCATTTCTCTCTTTCTTGCCAAGGAGCCGACTCCTGCCACTCTCTCACTTCATCCCAAGTAGGCACTTCCTCAAACACCTGAAGTTGGCAGCTGGTTCCTGGCCCCCCTCGTTTTGGATTTACGATATACCGATCTCTGGCGCACCATTGGGCCACTCGGTCAGCATAATCGTTTCCCAGTGATACTTTGTCCATGCTCTTCTTATGAGCACCGCATTTTACCACTGCCAGTTCCTTGGGTAACTGGATGGCCTCTAAAAGGTCATGCACCACCTTTGCATTTCGAATGGGAGTACCTGAGGAAGTCAGGAATTCCCTCTGTAGCCACAATTGGCCAAAGTCATGCACAACTCCATAACAGTACTGACTGTCAGTATACACTGTTATGCGTATGTTTTTCCCAATTTTGCAAGCTTTTATCATAGCAATCAATTCGGCTACTTGTGCAGACTTGATGTTATATAGGTAACCTGCTTCTTCGATTTTTGTTAAAGAGACTACTGCATAAGCAGCACTCAGGCCTCCTAGTTCATGTCTTAGACAGGAACCATCTACAAACAGCTCTTTATCATGTTCAGGCAATGGCGCTTCTTTTATGTCTGGGCGTGGTTTAGTACTGAACTCTGTCAGGTCAATGCAATCATGTTCATCATCATCCCCACCTTCCATTTCCAGGGAGTCGGGGAGTAAAGTGGCAGGGTTCAGAATACCGCACCTAACAATGCTTACATTTGCTGCACCCACAAGAATTCTCTCGTATTTAGTCAGCCGACTAGGGGTGAGATACTGCGTTTTAGTTCTGGTCAATAGAATTACCACTCCATGGGAAACATACACAGTCACAGGATGTCCCATGACTATGGACTCACTTTGTTCCAAACTTGCACAGGTAGCAGCTACTGCTTTCAGACAGCCTGGCAACCCAGCAGCTACTGGGTCCAAAGTGGCAGAGAAATAGGCCACAGGCCTTCTGGTCGTGCCATGTTCTTGAGTCAGGACTGACAATGCGCAATTATCGCGAGTGTCACAGAATAAGGCGAATTCTTTGGAATAATCTGGCATTCCCAGCGCAGGGGCTGTACACAGACAGTTTTTCAGTCTTGTGAAGGCCATTAGGCTTTCATCGTCCCACTCTACAATATCTGGCATTCCTCTCGTGGTCATTTTTATCAAAGGCCTGGCTAAGGCTGCAAATCCCAGAATCCACTGCCTACAGTAGCCTAGTACACCCAGGAACATTCTGACATCTTTTTGAGTACGGGGCAACTGCATCTTCTGAATTATTCTCACTCTTTCTGATGTGACTTTTCTGACACCCTTTTCTATCTGGTGTCCTAGATATTTCACTGATTTCGCACAGAACTGTAGTTTGTCAGGGGCCACTTTATGCCCTTTCTCACACAGATGATTTAGGAGGGCAATGGTGTCAACTACACAGTCCCTATGACTTTTAGACGCCAGTAGAAGGTCGTCTATGTACTGCACTAAGACCGAATTCCCAGGTAAGATCAAAGTCTCTAGACATTTTTTCAAGATCTGATTAAAGATAGAGGGGCTCTCTGTATACCCTTGAGGGACCCTGTTCCAGCAATACACGTGACCTTCGAAGGCAAATGAGAAAAGAAATTTGCTGTCGGGGTGCAGGGGTATCGAAAAGAATGCATGACATAAATCAATCACAGTGAACCACTCGGCATCCCAAGGAATCTGGTACAATATCACTGCAGGGTTCGGGACAATAGGGCAGCAAGGAACTACAATTTTGTTTACCTTTCTCAGGTCTTGCACTACCCTATACTTGCCACTAGGCTTCTTGATGCCCATAATCGGTGAGTTGCATGGGCTGCTCATCACTTCCTGTATGATGTCTCCTTCTAATAATTTTTGTATTTCCAGAGTGACACCTGCTTTCACTTCAGCATTCATTCGGTAGGGCCTAGTGTTAGGATATACTGCATTGTCCTTGATGGCTATCTGTATGGGGTCCACATCTTTCATCAACCCCACATCCTTTCCAGTGAAATCCCACACCTCTGGCTTTACCGCTTCCTGGAGTTCTTGGGGCAAATCCTGCAGGGTCAATCTTTTAATTTCTGAGTCAGGTCTAAGTAACAATAATTTATAAATGCCTTCTTCATCCGCGGTCTGTATTTCAACACCTTTTGGTGTGCAAAAGATGGTACAGTTCATTTTGCACAGCAAATCACGACCCAGTAGATTCACTGGACTGGTGTCACAGACGACAAATCTATGCATTTGTTTAAAATTTCCAATTGAAATCTCCATTGGTTCGGTAACAGGAGTACTAATCAATTGATTAGATACACCCACTACTTGGATATTTTCTCCCGAGAGGGGTAGGTTTGGAACGTCCACTGTTCTTACAGTAGAACGGGTAGCGCCAGTGTCCAACAGAAAGGTGACATCATTTCCGTCAACCTTTCCTTCAATGTATGGTCCAGACTGGTCTACCGGCAAGGAAGCGCCAAGTACGCACTCCTCGTCCTCCCCTCTCAGGCCCCGTCAGTCCTGATCATTACAAAGGAAGGTATCATTTAGCAGATACTGCGAAGTTGCTGTATTTCTGTTCTCACCGCTTTCCCAAACTTCTATCTCCTCACCCTCTGCTTGCTTTCCCCTGTATACCTGCTTGGGTGCTCGAGGCACCTGAACTGTTTTTACCTGGGGTTGAGTCTTTCTTGGCCTTTCTTTCTGCGTCTGTGGATTTAAATCAGGAGTATTTGCATTATCATCTATCAATTGAGGACACTCGTTACGCCAGTGTCCAATTTCGCCGCACTGATGGCAGGGAAATTTCTTCATAGCCTCTTCCCTGCTAAATTTTGGCCGGGGCTTTCCTCCAGCCCCTCCCCCAGGACTTTTGTTCTCAGCATTTTTAACCATGTTACTCAATTGTTTTTCCTGCTGTTCTGCGAGCTTCACCTGAGCCCACATCACCTTTTCCTTAAGGGCCTTTTTCTTTTCTGCCATCTCGTCCTCGCAGTACTTAGCGTACCGCAGGACCTCATCCATTTTCTTTGTATGCCAGCAGATTTTATTATCTTTTATCCACTGACAAATTTCAGGTCTTAAACCATTTACAAACCTGTAAATAAAATGCGTCATGTCCTTCAAATCGATGTTATCAATACCACTGTATGTTTTAAATACCTGCAATAACCTCTCATAGAAGGAGTGCACTGTCTCGTCCCTTTCCTGTGTTGTTCTATCTATTTTTGTCCAATCAGTTTCCTTTGCGGGCACCTTTTCTTTCAAATGCTGAATTACCTGCTCATATTTTCGCATGACATCCTTTGATGGCTCCCCTGTTTCCTTATTTCTTGGGTACTCCTCACTAGGCCAGTCTATGGCTATTTTACACTGGGTCCATAAATCTACTGGAACCACAATGTCGAAAAACCCATCCAGGTCTTTCCACAGACATTTCTGTACCTTCACGAACCTCTCCACCTGCCTGTACCAGTCCACTGGTTTCTCTCGTAATTTTGGAAAATCGTTCGTAAAGGACACAATATCCTGTCTAGACCAGGGGACATGCACATATTTCCCTCCAGGTACTTCGCGCATGGGGCATAACTGTTCAGGTTTCTCCACCTCCCTTAAAGCAAATTCAGGAGTCACTTGTCGGGAGCGAGCCTCTTCCCTCTTTTTCACCCACCTGCTTCTCCATCTTTCCACATCTCCCCATTTCTGCAGTACTCCCAATAATTCTTTAATCTGCAGCTTTTTCCCTGCCACATTCAAGTGCTCTATATCTTTGTCTGAGAAGTCTGCTCTGTACGGTTTCTGTAAGGGCTTGGATTTTGAGATATCTACCCCCATACTAACTGCTGTTTCGGTCAGTTTTTCGTGGAGCACTCTGGTGTTCCTTGTAAAGCTTTTACATATAAACGACAATTCTTCTTCAGAGTAGGTATTCAATCGATCCAACCCCACATTTCCTGCCATTAATTCTTCTATTTCTATCCTCAGCTTATAGAGGTCTAAAGGTTTCGTTTGCGGAGTCTGTTTCTCTAATTCACGACTCCAACTCTCAATTTCATCCGGAGTTACCAGAGAGACATTCCTAGTGCCTGTTGCGGATTCTAATTTAATCTCTTTCTTATTAAAAGGGTTATGCCTCTGCTGCATTCCCTTTCCGGTCGGTTTGTTTGGCAAGTCCAAGAATGCGACTTCAGACTCGCACTCACTGGACTGATCATCTATGATTATCGGTTCCTGTCTCGGGGGTGCCATGACTGGGGTCATAACTGGAGTAATCGGATTTCCCTGACCATTTCCGTATAACGGGACCACTGGTCCAATAGTTACTGGAATAGTCAATGCCTCAGGGCTGGTATTTAACTGGGAGATTTTCTGAATTATTTCTGTCCTTTGTCTAGCTAGAGCCTCTTGCTCCTTTTCCACTAGTATCCTTCTTAAAGTCGTGTCATGTAATATCTGTGGGGTCAAGGGAGGAGTAAAACTCGGGGCAGTGGGATGCGTTTCACTTGGTCCTCCACCATAATTGGGTTTCGGAAATAAAGTTCCAGTGTTAAAGGACCTGCGCTCTTCCCCATATGGAGGTTGAACAAAAGGCAGTCCTGAATTCGATGGTTTCTCTTCGCTTTCATACAAGGGTCTGGGGAAAAAAACTTTCGTACGTGAATATTTTTCTTCCTGGCTTGCGGGCACTTTGGGATATATATCCCTTGTTTCCGCCGGTTCGGGTTTCTCAGGATAGGGCAATACTTGACCACCCCCTCCCAGTCCTAGGAATCTGTCTTCTTCCTTGAGGAAGTGGCGTCGGGGAGCATCTCCTACACTGGAAGGGCGGGTTCCCTCATTATAAGGTGGCGGACTTCTGGTACAGATGTCATCTATCAGTTCATCATCTGACTCCCCCGGGGCCCCCCAATGCTTACACTTTTCGGTACTTTTCTCACCCGCTGTAGGGTTATGACATGCCGGCATCATGGGAAACAAACCCTCAACAATCATGCTCTGCCTCCACTGTTTCATCCTTTTATCCCTGGACTCCTGTTTCAGCCTGGGGTACCACTTGGTCAAACCCTTGTCCATTCGGGGTCTTTCTCTTTCAAAAGCCTCAATTTCCCATTCCTCTAATGCCTCATACTGCGTTAGTCTCGGTCTAGGATGCAATTCGTTCATCCGAGTCCTTAAATTAAATAGGATCCTACCATTGAAAGTCCCATCTAATGGAAATGCCAATACTCCATCATCTTTTGTGTACTTCACCCAATTCTCCAACCACACACAGGTATTGTACCCTCGGTCAAACATCATAAATGAGGCAGGAGTATTAGGTGGTGGGACAAGAACACCTTCCCTAGATTTAATTGGTTTGTCCGTTTTGAAATAATTTTTCACCTTACTTACAAGGGACAATTTTCTCTTGGTTCCGTACATAATATCGTATCTATTAGTTTTCCACTGATCCCTTTCAAACCCTAGGTGCCTTGGATCAGGTCGAGTTCCTGTAGTCTGCGAGTGCCACATACGACTTCTACGCTAAACTTTGTTTACAAACTACCTCCAATCAGAACGCGCTTCAGAAATCCGTGCGACCAATGGGTGCGCGGCTCTGAATAAGCTCCGCCAATGGGTGCGCGGCCCCTTCGTGAGACAGTTCCCACGCTCTGGCGCTCACCCCTCCTTTACAATTCCAGCTCCGTTACCCGCCCGCTGCTTCTACCAATCCCAGCGCGGCACAGAGTGACGTCAGAGGCGCTTCGCGACTGACTCCCTCCCTTCACAAGGTAACGGAAACTTTCTTTCTTTTAAAGTGCTCAGTGCTTGGTTATTTTACAACAAATACACATTCGCCACAGTGCTCAAGTGCCTAGACAGAAAAAGAATTGTTTTACTGCAAGTAAACTACTTCCATTTACTTTTCACTCGCTGCGGGCAGATCTCTTCCGCCTACCCTTCACTCTAGCATCGGTGAACCTGTTATTCCCCTAAACTCATCCACTTCTTTCCGGGATATATTCCGAGTTTAAGGTTTCTCAGCGGACCCCTCTGCTTTCACGCTAGCTCCGAGGAACCTGCTACTCTTCCGATGTGACCCTTACTAGGTTACGCCACTATGGGAATTTTGCCAATGAACCCCGTTACTGTCATTTATTCACACATGTATTCAGAAAAACCCCAGTTAGTGCTTCCCGGTTATCCTAACCTGCACCTAACTTTCCTCGAGCCTGTGACCTCAGGACAATGGATTCTATTCACCACTTGCCCTTTCAATTCCCCGGGGAGTTCGGACAACATGAAACAATACGGTTTACAAATGCATGGATTAGTACATATAACAATATAAGAACAAGAATAATAACAATACAAAAATTCATAAGTTTCAGCAGCGTATTCACAAGAGAATGATCAGGTCTCTTAGAACAGCCGCTCTTCTAGCAGCATCAATATACTAGCAGCTTCCGACTCAACTAGTTCAACTAATCCCTGCCTTACTCTCAACTAGTCCCTAACCATCCTCTAGCTACCAGAAAAACTGATAGAGCGCGCGAGGCCACCCGACCAATAGTTTCGCCGTTTTCCGGCTTCAGGGCCCATATACTTTCAAATTACCATACACATTGACCAGGTGACTTCACGAGCTCTACCAATTTGTGTGTGTTCCCTACTATTTGTTTCAGCGTACCCGACTTACCATCCACTAACACGGGTACCTAATGACCACAATGAATCAGGGAGCTAGCTGTAAAGAAAAGGCAGCAAAATACAAACCCAACCAATAACATTCAAAATACTGTTGAAATGACCACGGACAACTGGAAGTTTTAAAATGTTTATCTAAAGTTCATTATTTTCTTGCATGAGGTACAGTAAAATAAGGCAATCAATAACCAAGATAACGTAAATTATATAGCTATAAAGAAATAATGACAGAGTAATCATTGAAGTACTGATAAAATGTAACGGGAAGATACTATGCTATTCAATAATATTTAAGCATGGACAGTTTTTATGCATAGATAACTATAGGAGGGCCTATAAAGAGTAACACGCTTCACTTAAGGTGAATGGGCCTTTGAACAATCTAGGCAATGAAGTTCTAGACCATATCAGAAAATGACAAACTGCAATGCAAAATATAATTTCTAACAAGTGAGAAGACATAGGAACAAACTTATGGAAAAATATGTAATTGACTTTCAATAGTTGCGGAAAGGCATGGAAAATATAACATATGCAATGATGAACTTTATTAAAGCAAAAGTTAGAAATTCAGAAGGTGCAAGATTTAAGAGTTTTCAGAGCAATATTTACCTAGATTGGTGTGGAAAACCAAACCCTGGCCACGGGTCAGTTAAGGACAGGAAACCCTCAAGGAAGGATACCCCTCAAAGGACAGCAGGTGCAGAATGGACACCCAGGACAGGACAGGATACCCTCGGGATAGGAATCAGGACAGGACCCTCAGGACAGGACAGCAAACCCTCAAGACAGGACCGCTCAGGACAGGACCGGAACCCACAGTTTGGAAGCAACGCCTGCGCTCCACCCGCTCTGCAGTTATCGATCAAGACCCCGATTGGGTCAGCGAACTCCCAGCAAAGTGCTTCGCCAGCACTTTAAGGTTCAGTAGAAACTTAGTCTATGGTCAAATTCGGACAGAGTGCTCCGCAGCTCTCTGTATCTTCAGTCACCTATTGAGTGCGTTGGGTCAGTGACAGGTCAGCTAAACCAGACAAGTCGGACGGCTCCCTAGGTGAACCCAGGGTAAATATACAGTTTGGGGACAGTGTACCACCCCCCAATGTTGCAAAGTGTCAGAATCCCTCAATTTCGATTGGTCCTAAGGTAGGATTTGGGTAACACACCAATCACGACATAGAGTTTCAAGCCTACATTTGCATAATAGGGTACCGCCTAACTAGATTGGGGTTCTCATGAGAACTGGTGCAGAAATACAATGGCAACTTTAACAATGTTGCTCTGTGAGAACATATGATTGGTTCAGCCGAGTTTTCGGGTCGTTTCTCAGGAGCATCTTGCTCATCACTGCCAACTGGCTGTGTTCCATCAGTCAAGGTCTGCTATGCCTCGGCAAGTCGCGCAGGCGCAGAAGGACCTCCAAAATGGTTCTCGGTACAGACAAACCCCATTCCCCGCGGTACATAAAAAGTAAGCGAAAAACAAATTAATACATAGTAATGTCATTATGAAAACACATCACAGGATTTGTACTTTTAACTCATCATCAAGAAATAAAACTATTGCGTTTAAATGTTAGCCACATTGATACAGTCACAAGAGCAGTGGCACGAGCAGTACCACATGATAAGCACAGCTATGAATTACGCATGCGCATAACTTTCCCTCCACTTCTGCAGACGCGTCAGGACACGTGAGTGTGGCTGACGCATGCGCAGTAACTAAATACAAGCGGCGGCCATTTTATAAACACGGATTAAAATAGTTAGGAAATACACATAGGCAAGCGTCACAAACTTTACGCAAACTTAATATAAATGTTAGTAAGACGTACATTGATTACCTTGTTATACATAAACGAGGTTCTTGACTTCGGCAAGCCGCAAAATATGCGAAGCTTTGCTTCATCAGAGGAACTGGTATCTCCCAATCAAATATAACTCTCATACACGTGTATTAGGATGATTCTTTCTTAGCGGTATATACTGGGTACCCGCTTTTTCACACGTGCGTGCGTAATCATTGAGTTATTTTTTGTATTGTGCACCCTCCACCAGGAGGTATTGCCTTTGGTTTAAGGCAGTAGTGATCGTGAATAGTAGGGGAGGGGTTGTGGTGATGGTGTAGTTAAAAAATCCGGACAGCCAGACTAAGAAAGTTTTAATAGGTCTGGATTCGGAATTGATTTAAAAATTAATGGTGCACTTTTTGAAATTATTAGGGGTTCAAGTGCATTTCATATCTAAAAAGAGGTCAACATGTTTCAGCCTTTTGTAGTCAGAGGATCTCAGGCTTTCGTCAGGACCAGTAAGGGTGAATAAATAGTGATTATAGCAAAAAATTGTGAGAAGAGAAAAGGTAAATTGACCTGATCCTTCGTTATTCAAGGTTTCATTGTACCTGAGAAAAAAGACACACACAAACGACAACAAAAGGGAGATAGGAGACGGGAAAACACATAATATGTACAGTAGTGCCTTTCAATTATTAAGGAACTCATGAATAGCAATGCTTTAGCTCATACTCAATTCAGGCGTCAACTCTTCCTTTTTCATGCTTCGATAGTGGCAGGGACTAGGACTGTAATATGGTGCCCATAATTTTACCAAGGTACATTCTCTGTGCGTGGTTTATAGTGAGGACTATTGTTTGTGGCTGGTTCATAATTTCATTCATGCTCCATTCACACCATGCTTTCTGTCGCATATCAATCGTGTGGTAACAATTTTAAAATCACGTGCCCATGTGGTGGTCAGGTTGATGTGCACAATGACTAATAATGACTTATCACTCGTGTGATTCTAAGTTCGTGCTATAATGGTGGTCGCATTAAGTATACGATGCTTTGTTGTGAAATGCGTCGTTCAAAACTGTAATTTAACCCAATGGCTTGTCGGCGTTATTTGCGTACCTTGTTTTAGATGAAGAATTACTTCATCGGGGAAGGAGGCGGCTCGAGAGAGGTTACTGAGGAAGTATTGAGAAAAGAATGTTACAAGTGGTCGTTAATACTTGCGGTTTGTCGGTCTAATGTCCCGGGCTCGGTGCGCCTCGTTGTACCTGAGTGCCTTCTTACTCGATCTACGCCGCATGTGCTGGCGCTGCCTCTCGTCCCCCGGAACTACAGAGAGATGCGGTTCCGGGTGGACTTTAACTCCGAGTGGTTAGAAAGGGAAGAGTTACTTCCCGCTATGTTAAGAACTTATTAAAAATTGTGTAAAAGGTTTTCATTTGTTTTAATTTATTTAGCACATTGGTTTGTGATCCAGTAATTTTTATTTATTTATTATTTATTTGTTTATTTATTTTTACACTTATAAAGCGCGCTATTGCCAATCGGCGTCCTGGCGCTGAAGTGATAATTCCAGAGAAGCGAGAATCAAAGTACTTATTGGGAGAATAGCCATGTTTTTAGCTCCTTCCGTCCCGTGGCTGTCCCTCAACAAATGAAACATAACTTAAGCCCAACTACACCAAGAGTACCCCAAGTGAGCATAAATTTGTTTGTCCCAATTTAACACATCTATTGCCTGTCGACATTTGCCATAAGTATCGATTCAGATGTCCCAACCAATATCAGCCACACTCATGCCCCACTTCGGAATCCCCTGAAGAATGAGTGAAACCAACCCAATCTTTAATTAGACAATGAATAGGACAGATCAGAATTACCCTAAAGGTATTTCCCCCGACCAGCTGGTTCTATACATCTATAGAACCTCACAGGACATTGGAATCACTCGATTCAATTCAAACCCTATTCTAGAATTACTGGATCACAAACCAATGTGCTAAATAAATTAAAACAAATGAAAACCTTTTACACAATTTTTAATAAGTTCTTAACATAGCGGGAAGTAACTCTTCCCTTTCTAACCACTCGGAGTTAAAGTCCACCCGGAACCGCATCTCTCTGTAGTTCCGGGGGACGAGAGGCAGCGCCAGCACATGCGGCGTAGATCGAGTAAGAAGGCACTCAGGTACAACGAGGCGCACCGAGCCCGGGACATTAGACCGACAAACCGCAAGTATTAACGACCACTTGTAACATTCTTTTCTCAATACTTCCTCAGTAACCTCTCTCGAGCCGCCTCCTTCCCCGATGAAGTAATTCTTCATCTAAAACAAGGTACGCAAATAACGCCGACAAGCCATTGGGTTAAATTACAGTTTTGAACGACGCATTTCACAACAAAGCATCGTATACTTAATGCGACCACCATTATAGCACGAACTTAGAATCACACGAGTGATAAGTCATTATTAGTCATTGTGCACATCAACCTGACCACCACATGGGCACGTGATTTTAAAATTGTTACCACACGATTGATATGCGACAGAAAGCATGGTGTGAATGGAGCATGAATGAAATTATGAACCAGCCACAAACAATAGTCCTCACTATAAACCACGCACAGAGAATGTACCTTGGTAAAATTATGGGCACCATATTACAGTCCTAGTCCCTGCCACTATCGAAGCATGAAAAAGGAAGAGTTGACGCCTGAATTGAGTATGAGCTAAAGCATTGCTATTCATGAGTTCCTTAATAATTGAAAGGCACTACTGTACATATTATGTGTTTTCCCGTCTCCTATCTCCCTTTTGTTGTCGTTTGTGTGTGTCTTTTTTCTCAGGTACAATGAAACCTTGAATAACGAAGGATCAGGTCAATTTACCTTTTCTCTTCTCACAATTTTTTGCTATAATCACTATTTATTCACCCTTACTGGTCCTGACGAAAGCCTGAGATCCTCTGACTACAAAAGGCTGAAACATGTTGACCTCTTTTTAGATATGAAATGCACTTGAACCCCTAATAATTTCAAAAAGTGCACCATTAATTTTTAAATCAATTCCGAATCCAGATCTATTAAAACTTTCTTAGTCTGGCTGTCCGGATTTTTTAACTACACCGTCACCACAACCCCTCCCCTACTATTCACGATCACTACTGCCTTAAACCAAAGGCAATACCTCCTGGTGGAGGGTGCACAATACAAAAAATAACTCAATGATTACGCACGCACGTGTGAAAAAGCGGGTACCCAGTATATACCGCTAAGAAAGAATCATCCTAATACACGTGTATGAGAGTTATATTTGATTGGGAGATACCAGTTCCTCTACTTGTGAAACCCAAGGTTTAAGCAGGACAAGTGATCCTTTCCCCCCCTTGATCATATTGAAATATTTTCACTAACAAATTGAATGAAATGGCGTGGTGGCACTTTGATGGTATCCATTTACACACTTCAAACCGAGATTGTATTTCAGAGTGGGGCTTCTATGGTCAGAGCCTCATTAATGCTCAATCTGTTTAACCAGTGTCATTGAATTCTTTTTTTTTTTTTTTATCTCCCTGCAGTTTCCATCATATCAGCAGGAACAATAGTTGAGCTTCATTATTTCAATCAATAATAGCACTTTATTTTGGACACAAATGCTACAATAAAAGTATATGAGGTTAACATCACAATCCAACACGTTTAGAGGGAATAAATATATAAAAAGGAGTCGGCAATTCGTATAAAAATCAGCAGCAGGGAAAACTCCACAGATAAAACAGTGAATGTCAAAATAGACTGAAACACACATGCAATAATCTTGAAAAGCAGAGTAATGCAAATAAAGTGCAGTGCAAAGTGCCAGAAATAATTCATTAAGGTGCATACAACATTTATGCAGAGATTGAAACACCCAACTAAAAAATCAAAACGATTTTCCTCTGCTAACTGCACAGTTCAGAAAAGAGCAGATATTAAAGCAGTTAGATGGGGACTTCAGTCGCTGTAGATACACAAGGACTAGTCTTTAAAATTTGAAAACTTTTTTGTAAGATCAATAAAAACTTTGGAGAAGAAAGTAACGTGCAAAAGACTTAGGGGGAAGGATTCATTACATGGACATAACAAGACTCTTGAGGGGTCAAATTGGCTAAGCAGGAAGCTGAGACAGCACCTCTAGAATTTTAGACTAAACCTGGAAAGCAGTAGCCTATCCCATGAGCTTTGATAGACCAAATGATTCCGCACCCACTAGTTTTTGTAAATAAATCACAAAACCGTTAAATACAGTTATTTTATTGAGTCATATCTCAGTAACACAATGCACACACTTTAGCTTGATTTTATTTATGAGTTTTCTTTATGGATAGTCTTCTCTTTTTGATAAAACAATCTTCCTCGGTGTGTCCAAGGTGTTTCATCTCAAACTGACACTTCTTCAGGTCTACAAAATACAGGCAATATACAAATTCACAACCACTTTACATTTTTTTTTAACGTTTTTGCACATAACGTCATAGGCAAACATAATACCTAGAGCACAGAGGTATTTTCTTCTTTATTCATATACATTATTAAAGGTTAACGTGACTAATTAGGACTGAAACCCAATTCAGTTACTACTACATTAAGTAGCAATTGCTGTGCACCATGCGATTTCTTTAAACATGTTTACCAAACGACTTTCGATTTAGGTGAGGCTATTAATCTTTATTATTAGTCGACCATAAATTGTAGTGTGAGGAGAGCTACTACTGATTAATATGTCCCTATCCATTTGTTACTTATCATAAATGAGACCAAGTTTTGACTTTACATATTACAACTAATAAGTTAGATTTTTAGAGGGGGCGTGTCTTGGCCGGCTCTAAGTGGGCTCGGCCGGCCAAGCTCATCATCCTACACGATCCTGCAGATATCTTACTAATCGACTCCACATTTTGCACTGCCGCCACTTACCTGTTCCCGCGGCACACTTTGAGACCTTCAACACCTCCCGGGGCCACTGCTGGGCGAGATCCGCTGATGTGCTTGGCCCGGGCCTGGGTCCTGCGGCGCGCATGGACATCTTTTCTTCTTGAGGTCAGGACCGGAGAATTTACGACACCTGCACCCTTCAGACGATTGCCCCCCTCTTGCGCCCGGCGTTTGGGCCTCTGCCATCGGGCCTAGTGAAGCGGGCGGAGCGCCTCCCTTGATCCCCCTACCGTGCTACCCCCTGCTCACTGTGGCCTCCTGCCTCCCTTCCACTGCGGCTGCCGTTCCTGACTCGGCCTTGGTGAGTCACTGGCGTCCTTATCGCAGAGGCCCTGCGGCGCCTCCCGTCTCCTGCCATGTTCTCCTGCCAGCTCGAACAGCCCGACGCTTCACCCAGCAGCGGCCGACAGGCATATCCTCCAGTGCCTGGCTGCGGTGCGGCCTCTCCTCGCCAGGTCGGACGACTCCTGCTCGAGGTCTGTGTCACGCCTCTGCGGCCTGCATCGTTTATGTTACCCAGCTCGCCTGTGGTTTGGGTCCTAACTGGGCTGCCTCGCCTCCTGCTGGCCCAGCCGCCTGCACTCTAACGCTCGCTTCTGTGCAGCCTTTTGATGATGAACTCACTTTCTGGGGCTAACTGCCTCCTGCCTCGCCCTTCTGCTGGCCTGCTTAGCCCGCCGCCTCGCCCTCTGGTACCTGACTGAGGCGTGCCCTCTTTGTGCTACGCTAGGGGCTTGCTGCTCCGGACCTACGCCTCGCCCCTGCTGTTTGCGCCGGTACAGATCCCCGTCTCACCTCCAGTCTCGGGCTTGACTGTGCTGCCCCACTCTCTGCTGACCCTGCTGCCTTTGTTTCCATGCTGGTTCCGACGCCCCTGCCTGTCACTGCTCCTGTTGTTCGGGGTTGTCTGCTGCGGCTGGCCCGCACACCTGGGGCCTGACATGTTTGCTGCACCATGGGTTTGTGAGGAGAACGCCTGCATGTGAAACTTGCCCACTTCTGAAACATCAGGCCACTGGTTTTTCTCTTTCTCCTCGGGTGGCCCTCCAGGGCCTTCACTGGCTGGCTGCATACTATCCACACCTGAAAGCCCCCCTTCCTTCAGTCCTAGCTCCTACCGTTGGTCGATCCAGCTCCCCATATCGCTGGTCATGGGCAGAACCGACCCCAAACAGCCAAAGATCGCGTTTGACCAACGCCGCCAGATGCGCCAGGAGGGTGCCGGGACGGACTGCGTTGACCCATTGGCTACAACAGACATGGTGCAATCTCGAGAGGATGATCTAAAAGCCATTATGCTGGAGGTCAAGTCCACGGTCACCACCATAGCGACGCAGCTGGACCAGTTGTCGGCCCGCCTGGACACGGTGAAGACCCGGGTTGACTCCCATGACGCCTGACTGCTACATGTCGAGACCATGGTCTCTGATGTGGAGGACGGCACCGTCCAGGACCGCCAAAAACCTTTGGAGATGGACAAATTACTCGCCATCATTTGCAATAAGAATGAGGACCTGGAGGCGCCTTCCCGTCGCAGCAACCTCCGCATCACCGGGTTACCCGAATCCGCCAACATCACTCGCATGGAGGACTTCGCTGAGCAGCTAGTCCGGTAGCTCTTTGCTGACGTGCTCTCATCTGTCTTCACTCTGGAGCGGGCCCACCGTTCCCTTGGCCCCTAGCCGGCCCCCGGGTTGCCGGCACATCCTATCATTGCCAAGATCTTGAACTTCAGAGACCGAGATGCCATTCTCCGAGCTGCTCGAGAAAAAGGGGACATTCGCCATCAGGGAAACATCCTCTCATTCGACCCGGACAACACCGTCACAGTTCAGGCAGCACGTCGTGAGTTCTTACCGGCCAAAGGGATCCTGCAGAAGCACGAGATCTCCTACTCACTTGCGTACCCGGCCAAACTACGCGTTAAACAGGGCGCTAAAACACTCACTTTCAAGGACCCCAGGGATGCACTGGCGTTCAACAAGAAACTCGACAAATTCCACTGCTCTTCACCCGCGAACTCCCAGGCGGCCGCTGCTGAGAACCTCAGTGACAATGACTAACTTTACATTTGCTCTTTATGATGGTCTCCACAGGTTTTTCGTGTTTTCATCTGCTCTCCTTTAAAGGTTATTCCTAGTGTCTGCATGCTCCTGTTGCTTGGCCACCCTGCTTAACTGCAGGGGTGTCTCCCGAGCCCTGCCATGCCCTACCGGGATAATTCCCTATCTTAATATGGTCTCCCCCTCCTCGAAGTTGTGGGTTTTGGGGTGGGATAGGGGGGTTTCTCAGCCTGATTGGGGGTTGGAGTGGGTGTGGGGGTGGCGGGTTTTTCGGGGTTTGGTTTGGGGGCGGGAGTGGGTGTTGGGTTCAGGGTCCTCTTATTGCTGCTGTTTGTTCTGTCGTGGTGGGGAAGCTGGGTGGAGGTCGAGACATTGGTAGGCTTCTGGGATTGGTTTTTGATTTGCTATCATGGGAGGGTATGTTGGGTGGGGGGGTTCTGGGACGTTATCTTTCAATTGTTCTTTATTGGTTCTCTGAGGTCAGATTGTATCGCCGCACTGTGTTTCTAGTTCTCTTCTGCAGCAATTCCATGTACGACATTCTCCCCTGTCCAAATTGTATTGCTCTTCCCTCCTCCCTTTTGTGTGGTTCGCCCACCGGGTCTCTGCGCATTGGGGGCTTCCTCCAATGCTTTGCCTGCCCAGGCGACTGGCTTCCAATTTATCATACCATTTGCAGGGGCGTTTATCTTGCGTCGCTGCCGGTGGAAAGTACCACGCTGCTGCACGCCATCCGGGTCTGCCTGATGTCTCTCCTACTTACACTGCGCCACATTTCACTCGGGTATAGTACAACATGACTAATACTATTTGTTGGACCCCCGAAAAGCAAGGCTCAATCACTCTCACTTGCAGCGACACAGGGTAGACATATGTCTCTTGCAGGAGACGCACCTCTTGCCTGGGTCTTCCTCCAGATTCCATTCACGCTATTGAGGAGAATCCCACTCCTCGTTTTGTTCCTCTTACGCAAGGGGGGTCTCCATTCTGATTCGCAGGCGTCTCCCCAGGCAAATTATTCAGGCACTCACGGATCCCGATGGTAGATAGGTAATTCTGCATGGCTCCTTGTTTACTCAACCCATGACGATCGCTGCTGTGTATGGCCCCAATTCGGACGATCCCAATTTCTTCAATCACCTATGGCATCTTATTTCTTCCTTTGGCCCAGCGGCTATTCTCTGGGGGGTAGATTTTAATGTTACCCTTTGAGCGGCACTAGACTGCTCTGGTCCTCATTCTTCCCATCCACGCACTACTACATCACTTCAGTCCATACTTACTGACAACTCGCTTTTTGATGCCTGGCGTCATGTGTGGCCTGATGCCCGCGAGGGCACTTGCGTCACCAGGGCTCGGGGCTGCTGGTCACGCTTTGATCTTTGGCTCACCTCCCCGGATGTCCTGACCTGGCTTATCACTACAACCCATATGGCGCGTACCTTTGATCATGCACCGGTTCAAATCAGCCTTCGTCTCCCCAACTCACCACAGCAAGCATTCACATGGCGGCTCCATCTGAACGTGCTCCGCGACATAGTTTTTTGCGACGATATCCAACCGGCATTCACCAATTATTTTGATCTAAATGTGGGCTCCATAGAATCTCCTTCCGTTCTTTGGGAAGGCTTCAAAACAGTAATACGAGGCGAGTGCATTTCTAAACAGGCCGGTGTCCTCCGTTCTATCCGTACGACTCTGGCAAAGTTGGAAACTGAAATTTGGATGCTGACCAGGCTGCACACGCCAGGCCCGAGACCCTCGCGGCTTTTAAGACGAAAGCACCCTGAATTTTCTGAAGAGGCTGATAGAGAACTTGCCTTTCTGGGCAGAGAGGCCAGATCGCTTAGCTTCGGGGAGGGTGATCGGCCTGGAAAGATCTTAGCCGGCCTCCTACACCCTCCTCGTGCTGCGTCGTCTATTACAGCTCTCAGCGATGGGGGCCCCGCCAGAACCACCTCTCCCGAAGAAATGAAGGCCTGTTTCATGGATTTTTACTTGCAGCTCTATATGTCTGTCGCGCGAGGCCTTCAAACAATATTTCAAGACTATTGCGTTGGTATGGCTGGAGGATTATTATTGGAAATTCTTAGATGAGCCCTTCACGAGGGAAGAGATACTCACTGCCATCAGCAGCTTGCCTAGTGACAAGGCCCCCGGTCTGGATGGTCTTCCTGCCTCTTTTTATAAAACGTATACATCACTTCTAGAACCACATTTGGCTGCTATGTACAACGACTCTTTTGATAACAGCCTCTTTCCTCAGTACCTCCATGAGGCAATGATAACGCTGTTACTCACGCCTGACAAGCCAGCTGACTGTCGCGATTTCTATCACCCCCTCTCTCTTATTAATATTGATAATAAATTTTTTGCTAAATTAATCGCATCTTGCCTTCTTCCACTCATGCCTCTCATTGCCCTCCCTGACCTGTCTGGTTTTATTCTTGGCCGAGCCATCTCGCACAAGCTCCGGACCATATTTTTGGTTTTTCACCAGATCAACCCCAGCCTCCGCGCAGTGGCCGCTCTTCTAGACGCCACTAAGGCGTTCGACACGCTCAAATGGCCCTTTTTATTTTTTCTCCTACCACGCATTGCTTGTAACTCTATGTTTATACAAAAGATATCCCTTCTATACACTCGCCCCTCGGCTCGTCTCCGAATTAATGGGCAGATATCGGAGCCCATCTGTATTGAAAGCGGCACTCTGCAGGGATGTCCTCTATCACCTATGTTCTTCACCATCGTTATGGAGCCTCTTGCGGCCAGACTCTGGCAGTATCACACTCAGAGGGATAAAGGTGTCTCAGCATGTTGCCTTCTAGTCTATGTATGCAGACGACATCACTTTGTATGTTCGCCACCCCAAGACAATCTTAGCCCTCTAGTAAGGGAGATAATACGCTTTGGTGGACTGTCTGGCATACAGGTGAACTGAAGCAAGTCCATGTTATTCCCCCTTACAGACGCCACCAGACCATTTTACGCCAGACTTTCCCTTTATATGGGCCTCTGGCCCCCACCCGCTACCTGGGTATCTGGCTGAGTAGTGCCCTAGATGACCTCTGGAGATCTAACTTCGGGCGTGCTGTGGATTGGCTAGAATCCAAAATTCCGAATTGGAGTTGGCTCCCATTGTCTCTTGCCGGCCGCATAGCCATTGCTAAGATGGTGGTTTTGCCGAAATTCCTTTACCATTTTTTTTAACATCCCTATCCTCCTCACTGCTCATTTCTTTCGCAAACTACGTTCCTTGATCATCTCTCTAGTTTGGGCTGGTAAACAACCTAGAGTTGCGTATGATATCCTCACTCTCCCTATGTCGGTAGGGGGTATGGGTGCTCCTAATTTTAAGCTTTAAGCCTTATGTGCTCAGGCCAGCTTTCTGCATTTTTGGATTCATCCCTCCCCTTATCAACCACACGTAGCTGTGGAGACTGATATTGCATCTTCCGGACCGCGGCCCTATTTGTCCCGGCGTGTCGCCCGCGAGCAGTTGTGGACACGGTTGAGACATTGCGTTGGGCCTGGTCTGTTCTGCGCCGAATCTCCAATCTCCCTATGCTGTCTGCAAATGCCATGCCGATTGTGCGTCATCCTGCATTTCCCCCTCCAGCCTTCCGGCATGTCCGAACATGCATCATTTCTGGGTTTGTCAACATTTGCAGATTTATATCCCGGCATCACATTGTACTCTCTTCCCACCTCTTCTGGTCCACTAGACACACTCTTGTTTTATCAGTTACGCGCTGTAGGCCGGAGTTACATCCTACGTTCCCCCAGCCATCACCTACGATGCCAACCCTCGATTTCATATACACATCCCCGACTCCACACAAAATTGTCACTAAATTATACACACTCACATTGTCATCCACTTCCATCTCCGCTGATAGGGCGCATGGGGCATGGACATCGCCCAGGCCGACTGGCTCTACTGCTGCAATCAGGTTAAGAAACTGTCACCAAACTACCGGCTTCGTCTTATTCATTTCAAGTATCTACATAGGCTATACCGCACTCCTGTCCAGCTTCACAAATTAGGACTCATACCCAGCGATGGTTGCATGCGTTGCGCTGCCCCTGCAGCGGACTTTGCTCATTTAGCATGGCTATGCCCCAAGGTGTCGGAATTTTGGCAGGCGGGTTGCGCCGCTATCTCCGAGATTACCTCTGCGACGGTGCAGCCCGATCCTCCGCTGTGTCTGCTAGGCTTTGTAAAATTCTGCCTGGATGCTTCTCAACGCCTGATCGCAATGCTGCTTATGTTGGCTAGTCATAGGGTGGCCATGTGCTGGGGTCGCAGACCGGCGCTTGAATTCGCTCATTGGCTTGAGGACGCCTCGAGATGCCAGACCTTGCTATTGGAATTCTGGGACTTACTACCTGCGAGGTCTCGTCCAATTGACATATGAGGACCTTTAGTGACATATCTCCATTCCCGAATTCCTTCGAGCCGAGCTGAGACTCCCGCACTCCCCGCCGGTGCTGGTCTGTGACTGCCTCCCTCTATACCCCTGCCTCCCCTGTTCGCTGCATTTACCACCATCACTGCAGTGGTGCCCACATCTCCTCTTGGGAGGGGAAAAATATGTTCATTTTGTTGTCACAACAGTATCGCACAGAATTTGTCTTTTGCATTTGGGGAATGTCTTTACATATACGATATTTGACTTGGAATCCACTGTGTATGTCGATCTGATCTGATGCAAACTGTATTCTGACTGTTTTGAACTTGTCAATAAAGGTTTTGAAAATTAAAAAAATATATATATGTTAGAGTTTCATCTGTATACTATGATGGCCGTAAGACTAATCCTTTAGTCATGAAAGACAGTGTACAAAAACTGGAAATATGTACTCCTACTCCACCAAACATCTGAGTGAAGGAGTTCACCGTTGCGTGTTTTTGTCACCCCCTCTAAGTTCTACAAACTTTTTTTTATAATAAATATCAGAATTTTAGGGGGTGCCCGTGAAAGAGCTGTAATCATTGGTGACATAAGAACCTTTCTGAAAAGTGCATACAAATTATACATATTCTGGTGTCTCTTCTTTCAGTGATAATGGTGGAGTATAAAATGTCAGTAAATAAGCTAGCATTGTGAGGACATAACGGAATGAAGAAAGAGCTAAACTACAGTATACTGTATATTGTGTCAAAGAAAATTCAAGATTCTCAAATGCATATTTACACTTGTATAAGGCTCTCGGGTGTGGCTCTGGAAGTATAAACGGCTCTAGGAAGACATGGTAAAATGAATAGAGTGCCTAAACTGCCAAGCCATACATATTATCAAAGAGGAATTTCTAAGTTCAAAGTTGCGCATGCACGCTTTTGTACAAACTCACAAGCACGACAGTAATAATATTACTGTCATTGTGATATTCGAATAGCGTAGCCCAACAAAGATCTCAGCTCTCTGTAATATCAGAGCAATGAAGGCATTTGAATGGAATGTAAAAACAAGCATTGGCATAGCAAATAGGTCACGCCTTTGGGGCCTTATATGTGTTTAGCCAGAGCTATTGACTTTGCCAATGTCTTCAAGCTGTGCTGTAGAGAAATGTGGCTGCTGTGCAGCATGCTGAAAAGTTATAATAAAAAAGTGTCAGGAGCATTTTTGTTACCTTGTATATGACCAAGAGGGCATTATGTACATCTGAACGACCATATTAAAAAAAGTATTTACAATAAAATATTTCTTCCGTTTTCTTTTGTTCTTGCAATGCTGGCAACTTGTTTCTGCCTATTCCAATGGTTGTTTGGTAAAGCTTTTTTTTGAGGGGGCATAAACAATCGGAGGATGAAGGTTGGGAACTAGTACCTGTATTATAACACTAGCAGCGGCCAGACATAAGCCAATGAAAAATATGGGCAGAGAGTGAGCGGAGCTTCATGTCCCTACCTGAATACATGTGCTGCCCATTCTCGACCTAACAGGGGAGTTTTACAAAGTACCCCTTGGACCACTGTGTGCTCCCCATTACTGATGATGCCAGCAGCTGTCTTTCACAAAGTGTAAGCTGTCTTTCATGGGCAAGGTTGCAGTCTTATGTTAAGCCCTACATTTACAACCACAAGGTGATAGATCCTGTTGTGGCTCCATTATTCCTCCAACTGTAATCAACTCCCAGATATCACCCACACATAGACACCAACATTGCATGCATCATTACATTCCCACAGCATCCACAAACAGCGTGCTCACTCAGCCCATGCATACGCAAACACGTCACTACAGACAGCTTCTACTTTGCAAATAAATAGCACTGCCATTGACGAAGTGTTGTCCTGTTAATCACTTGAGGACATTATAGCACTTATAAACCACAGAGAGAGCCATTGTGAATTTCTAGAAAAGGAGAACGCTATTTTAAGCCCCCTTATTCCAATTGAGAATCAGTCGCAGTGTGCATTTTCAGTACAGTTCATGGCTGCATTATGTTTTGTATTGGCAACCCTTCTGTTGTTGCAAAATTGAGAGTTCTTTCTTGGGGGCCTATAGACAGTATATTCAAATTATTTCCTCCAATTAGGCTCTTCATCTCAACCCAGAATGTACCCGATACAAACCCAAAAGAATTAGTAGCTTAGTGGTGATGTACACGCCAAACATGATCAGATCGATTAAGGCTGGGGAAAATAGATAGGTCGAGTCACTTCGATGTCAGATTTGTAGTGTGATGTATCCAGGGTACAGAAGACATCAACACAAGAAATGGCTGTTTTCGCCTGCAGAAGCTAATGTGTTTTATGGCCATTTGTATAATGTAACTAGACCCAATCTGATCTAGCATAGCCATGTGATGTCATAGAACATGGAATGTTTAGCATGGGTGATGCGTGAGACTAGGACTGGCAACTGCTGTCCTGTCTTGCCAGGTTTGGTCGCACACTTGTTACTTGACTTATAATAAAATGTTGTGAAGAAACTGATGGTGCGTGCTCACTTCAATTGCTACAAGGATGGGATCCACCCCTGAGAAGACCACCCTAAGTGAATTTGCATAGGTACACAGTGGTGGCAGAGACGGAGCTGCGGTGGAGCTCTGTGGCCAAGAAAACAGCGTCAGGACATGTAAATGTTAGTGCTGGTAACTGGGAGAAGAGCACCATGAGGCTGTGATACATTTTATCCCTGAGAACTAACGTAAGGAGGGCTAGTTTTGGGAGCGTGAGGAGGTAGTGTGCCTATTACTTGTGAAGTTTTATTACTTGTGAAGTTCGGCAAGGGAGAGCATGTGGTGTGGCGAGTGCGTGACTGCACAAGCGCAAGCCAGCGCGAACAAAGTGGAGCGGTGGAAGAAGCCTCAAGTGCTGCACATGCATTGACTGAACAAGTACCATTCTGCGTTTTTGCCTGTGGTGCCACAAACCGTGAGCAGGAGGAAGGGGATGGCGAACGGCCTGAGTGACTGTAGCGGAGCATGTTGCAAAGTGTGCCAGGTGAAGAGGTGTTCGCCCGAGCTGTGAGAGGTGCGCATCAGCCTAATTGTATCTCCTAGGAAGACGATTGAGGGCTGCAGGAGGCGAGTGGAGAGGTATTACTGATAGCACAGAATTCTGCATTGCTCGGTGTTTGAGTCGGAAGGAAAAAATTACAATTCAGGGGCAGTTGCTGGCAGTAGTGGCTGTTCGTGTGGAGCTGTAAGGAAGTGCTAGCAGTCAGGTGACCAGTAACTTGCAAACAAGAAGACTCTTAAAAAGATCAAGCATTGGAGAGAGAGCGCGCGTGAGAGAAAGAGAGCCCGCAAGCTGTATACCGCCACAAGCATGAGTATGTGCTTCGAAAAAGAGCTGTACAACGGCTAAAGGTCTCCTATGTAGCGCATGCGCACTGCGTATACGAGACCTAATGACAGCCACTGCAATTCGAGGTATTGTTGGACTTATAATTGTGTGCACACTTGTGTCGGAGCTAGCAGGCACAAACCTACTTATATAGAAGACATCTCAATATTTAAGTGTGCATATTCCATTACAAAATCGGCAAATTAGTAAAAGTGCTGTGAAATGCAGCAACAACCAGACGTAGTTCCAACATCATTACAATAATCCCTGTGAAAGAAACAATGTTGTCATTTTGTTCCTACAAAGTGGAAGTCAATTCAAGACTTCCATTAATATCGAAAATTCATTTAGACACAAGAGTGATCATTTGGAAAGCAAATAAAAATTAATTGGGCACGATTAAAGCCTCGAACATCATCCCATACATAATTGTCCAAAGGAACAAAAAGTGCAGCGGTTTGTGATTCACAAGAACAATAAACTCAAGGAAAGGGTGGGGCACACTACGTAGAATAGCGGCCCCCGTGATTGACCAGCGAACTTTATTGTGCGTGCTCACACGAAAATCTAAAAGCCATCGTAAACTCTTTTAACAATACCATTCTGGAAATGTTATCGACAATGCACGTGGAACCTAACAAGCAATTATTACAGGTACCCGTGCCGATAAAAACTAATCCCACACCTCCCAAGGTTTGCCAGTGATCATCGGATCTCACTAATGGCCTAGGCCCAGATGTAGGTAAAATAGATTTACCGATTATTAATTACTGAAAATTACCGATTTTTACCGATTCGGTAATTAATAATTGGTAAATCTGAGGGGTGGATATGTAGGTATTCCAGGTGTGCCAGAATAACGAATCGGACACATTCGGTATTTACCGATTCGGTAAATACCGAATCTGTAATGCCCATACATTCCTATGGGCTTTGAAGCCCATAGGAATGAATGGGCATTACCGAATCGGTATTTACCGAATCGGTAATTACCGTTTTTCACAAGGGTGCAGGGGGTGTCACTTTGACACCCTCTGGCACCCCCAAAACAGGCTCGGGTGCCTTGTGGCAGGCATACGTGCCCTAAGGGCAGGTCTGCCTGTCACATGGCATAGGTGTGCATGCACACATGTGCATGCACACCGGAATCGGTATTTTACCATCAAATTGGATTTGATGGTAAAATACCGATTCGGTAAGGCCTCTGGGACTCAGAAGAGTCCCACCTACATCTGGGTGCCTCAGATTCGGTAAATTTACCGATTTTTTATTTTACCGAATCGGTAAAAAAATGCCCCCTACATACCTGTCACCCATTTACCGATCGGTAACGGCCAAAATCGACCGTTACCGGTCGGTAAATTGCCTGAAACGGCCACCTACATCTGGCCCTTAGTGTGGCAAAAATGGAGTACCAAAAAACTCTCGCTCTCAACCACAGGAGTTTAAATACGTGCATAATTGGCAATACTTAAGACTGTCATGACAACATTTGTGGCTAGTGTGCGTGAAACAGTCGCCATCTTTGAATGTTTCACAAATAAGCAAACAGTTATCACAACTACTGCAAAGTCAATCTCAGCTCTTTATGTTACTGTTAATTATCGAAAAGGAAAGGAAGGTAAAAGCCACATTAGGCAGAGCATAACTGCTAAGGCACGATTACGATGTGACCCTCGGTCAGAGCCGTTCCTAAGGCATTGTAATTAGCTGTTTGGATTCCGTTCCGACCAACCCATTTTGATGGGGTCGGTCAGAAAAGAATCCAACCCGGATTTCTGAATGGACTCTGAGCCGTTTGCTATTCGGAACGCCCCCAGTAATCCCTTAGCCAGCATTTACCGCCCGAGGGATTAGGTAGCAGATTCCTACAGCCTTTCTGTGCCAGCCTTTCAAACACAGAAAGGCTGTGAGAATCCCACTTTGTAGGCCCCCAGCAGGGCCGCCATAGGTGCAAGGCTGCCGGATGGCGGCCTGGGGGCACCTATGGTCCCTCCTGGTTGATCCCTGCATCTGGTGCAGGGATGAACTGCACCTCAGCTCTATATAATGAAAGCATGCATTCCGGTCGAATTGCATGCTCCCATTAAAAAAGAATCGGAATGAGACCGACCGGTCACATCATACTTGCTGAGTTGGGACCGACGACAGGAGGTTGTTGGGTCCCAGTTCCCAAACGATATCGGACGGACTCGGGTCCTTCCGACATTGTAATCAGGGCCTAAGTCGAGATCAGTAAAATACCAATAACTGGCATCTTCGAGCGAATGATGTAAGCAAAAATCATAATGACGAACACAGCCGAAATCTTAAAATGAGTTAACTGGAATATGCAACCTCCATCTTATAAAATTAAGAAATTCGAAAACGAGCACTATACTGATGGTTTGTAGCCCAATGAATAGAACATTCTTATTAAATGGATGCTACATTTTATTACTAAATATCACTTCTTAATGCAGTTCACACTTCATAGTGGAAAACGTTAAGACCTACGATATGGTGATAGATCCAGTACGAAAACTCTCTTCATACCCAGTTCCTAAAGGAAGAGTGACACAATGCCACAGCAGTTTATAGTATTTCTGTTTCATTTAGATGGGAGGTGTGGTATGTTAATTAATGCCACTTCAAATGTCAAAAAGGAGCGTAAAAAAAGGAGGATACTAGACACAAACGGTCCAGATGAGAAACTCTTATATGTAGTCAGGGTAGAGCCCCGTTGCAGAAAGGCATAGAAAGACAGCAACTACATTAAAATGTATCCAATGTAGAGATAAGAAATTATCAGTTTTAGGAGATCAACATAAAAATTTGAATTTAATCTCGACTGGCAAAGAAATGTATACCATCTTATTAGACTTTATTTGTACAATTTATAAATATTGTATTTCCAGAATCAGAAGTTACACATTTCCCACAAATACAGGAACACATAGAAAGTAATAAAACTCATTATTGGTATTAAGCCCCATTAATACTGCCCTAAGACTGCAAATCCACCTAACTTCAACCTGCCTCAGCGCCAAATGCCTATCGCCACCCCTTTCATTGATTATGATCTGTTCAATGGCATGGAACTAGATCTGTGTTTTAGTGGGATGCTCCTGGTGAATATGGGTTGCTAACAGATATATTTTATCATGATGTTTAATCGCTATCATATTTTCTTGTCTGCGAATCTTCAGACACCTGTCACTGCTGCCTATGTAGATCTTACCACATGCACACCCTATGACATAAACCATGTTTGTGGTGTTGCAATTTATGAATGAGCTGATAATGTGCTCAGTCATAGTGTCGTGTATTTCTATAGGTTCTGAATCGATCCCCCTATTCCTGACCATATTCTGGTTAACCTACCTAGCTAGTTAACTAACAGTCAGCCCATGAGGCAAGAAATCCCCCATGATGCAGATACCGTTATCTGACGCAGTCACACTACGGCACAGGAACGTGTTATCTGATTAGGTCATAACGCTTGAGATCTAATTAGACAAGCGACATTCCTCCAGCCCCTGATAAGGCATACGACGTTCTCATAACAAATCAAACCTATGACAACCTGGATAATCCGTGCGGCCATTGTTTTGATTTCACAGAGAACTTTAGTAAAGAATGTGCTAACGAGCAAGTCGTATGACATCTTTATTGACGTACCTATGTCCATCCTTACGTCAATCCCGGCACCTTTAAGGTATAAATATTGCCGACCTTGCCCTATGCAAACACACGCGTGGTGACAAGACGGAGCAGCCATACTTGCCGAAGCCGAGAGCAGAAGCAGACCCCGCAGGCAGCAGCCCCGCCTTCCTGACGCGCTGAGAGACGCGCTGCTATCTCAAACCGAGAGACCCAGCACCGGCGCTTCTGGGCAGCCCTCGCAGGCAGCCTGGAATATCGAGAGCAGAGAAAGAGATACCATTCCTCATTCATCCTAAATTCCAGGTACAGAACTGAATAACCCCTCCTAGAGAATTCTTTAGTTATTCACTTGGCAAAAACAAACTTAACTTAAACTGTAACTTTCTATTCCCGCCCACGTATTAGACTTAGGTCAGGTACACGGGGTAGGCGTATTTAGAAACACCAGTTGAGTACGTTTAGTCAAATGTATATGTGTATGTAAATATATTTTAATCATTTTAAAACATCATATGGCTCAGAAACCATATCAATGTTTTTACAGTATTATTTTATACTATTGCTTCTAATGTATGCACTTTACTTAACTATAAGTATTGCAATAATATCGATCCATTTCTCTTGTACGAGAAAAGAGACTGATCAATAAATAACACCTTTTATTGAACACGCCCGTCTCCTCCTTTTCTCTACACTCTGATGAGACTAAGAATGCACGTACTGACTGAGTAAAATAATTGCCTTGTGCTCACACGACTCTTGAGATTGACTCTTGATTAGGGGAGAGCAAAGTTGTCATGTTCTATGGTTGTCAGAAACTAAATCCCTTCTTGTCTAATCAGGGGAGTTAATCCTTCCTTGAACATTCGAGAAAGTTTCTAGCGAACTCTGAGCTTAGCTGGCAAACCCAAAAATTAAGTCTAGTATCGACAGTAGTAGACCTAGTTAACGTCTGGCCTAGGCCTTTACTGCTGTAGGTACTATTCCAATGCGCAGAGCCTATTGGGAAAATAGGAGCTACACTACATGGCGCCCAACGCGTTTGGAAAGGGCGATAAAACTAACGTAAGACATTTAGAGTAACTCAGTCGTGCTTTCTCACTCAGACCCCCTATCCCAAATACTCCAAAGACGTCTGGAGTGGGTGAAAGGTTATAATATCCTCCAAAACCTCGCAGGAGGGAACTCCTATGTATGGTTCTTGGTCTAAGTCAACGTTGAAGGATAAACAGTGTTCCAAAATATTGTGCATCTAATCTCTGTTTCCATAAAGAAACCTGATCTGCAAATAAACATAATACCATCCTGTCAGCAAAATGGACAGCGATGAAGAACGAGAGGTTACTAGATTAGCTACTGAAATAGCAGATGCTGATGCTACCATGCAAGCAGCAGACGCGGATATAATACTCATTCCGGTCGCCAAAAGAAGATCTATAACCTTAAAACTTATAGAAAATGGACTGACACCTAGAGGTGGCACAGTCATATTCGTAATCGAGGCACACGAATATCGGCAGACAGAGGTATACTATACATGGATACATGTTCCAGCAGCTAATACTATAACAAAGTACTTCCACTATTACAAAGTAGAGGAACCTCCTAATGCGTACACTCCTTTCGAGGAGGTGGAAGTACCACTCAAATTCCAAGAGCATTTGCTCTTATTTGATGGCGCCCTAAAACATAATAATCACATTACAAGGCTCGGTCCTTTAGGAAGACCAGGAGCAACGTGGCCGGTCTTAGCCGGATACACACCATATCCAGACATCGAAAGAATGCCTGCAGCAGAGCTGCTAATACAGCTAAAACAACTACTAAAAATTCACAGACAATTAGTTCAGTATGTAATGCGGACTTCAACAATTCAGCCAGCGATTAAACTTCCACAGCTGACCCCTCACCAGGGGAACACAAATAAAATTACACCACAGAACATCCAATCCTGCCTAGGTAAAGTTCCAGCTAAACGGGAACAAATACCATTCTGGTTGGCACAGAAAATTACCCAAATAGAGGCGGTGTTTCCTGACACCACCCCATTAGAAAAACACAGGATTCTGACTATATGTCTCCCAATGGGAATCGCACCACACATTGAGGACTGTGACACTTGGGGTACAGTCTTTGCTTCCATCTACACAAAAACGCACGGTGTTCCATCCATTTCGGTGATACCAGATGTGCTAAAACAAATTCAAGATGAATACGGTCCAGAACCTGCTTTAACTCTTGGTATGAAATTACTAAAAGACTTCAAGCAGGTCTCGGCTATATTACTAGCCAACATAAAGGGTGAAGCAGCAAACGTGGCAATCCGCCAGAGGTTAAAAGAGACAGATATAGCAGACCAACCAGCTGAAATTGCCAGAATCATAGAAAAATC
Source organism: Lissotriton helveticus (assembly GCF_964261635.1). Lineage (NCBI taxonomy): Eukaryota > Metazoa > Chordata > Amphibia > Caudata > Salamandridae > Lissotriton > Lissotriton helveticus. The sequence goes on from NC_136068.1 coordinate 1,210,799,923, forward strand.
CTATGAAGAACTAGGCAGAGATAGTCTAGGTGGAATACCAGTAAAACCGCAACTGACTACAAGTCCAGAAAAAATGTTTTTTAATAATAATAATAATTCACCAAAAAAGAACTGGGATGGGAACAAACAATCCAATCCTAAAGAAAAGAAATTCCAGTCCAGAGGAAGGTCTCCTAGGCGAAGAGAGAAATCTCCAAACCCGAGACAAAGGTCACCCCAGAGTGAACCCTCTGGGAATAGATATAACCTTAGAAATAGGGATAATATTAAAAAACCTGATAGATATCAAGACATTGAAACACGTCCCTCTCAATCTTTTCAGAATTCCTCGCAGAAATCGGAAAGAAGAGGACGATCAGAAGAGCACGCCAAGTCCAAAGACAAGGAACCTGCTCAACTGAAAAAGAAATCACAATTTCCAAAAAAGAAGGTAGCCAGTATCAAGGTAGTTAACAATGCCGAGAATACTGAGGACACAATTGAAAAACGGAGAGTGGGCTCAGACAATGCTAGACAGCGCAGCAGAGGTGAGCATAGCTCGCAAAGTCCTTATGAATCATCTGGAGACAGTGGACACGAATGAATACCTTCAAGTGGAAACTGCAGATACCAGAGTTAGCAAGCCCCACAAAATATACGAGATAACATTACGTATAGAGGGAGATAAGACTAGGAAAATAAGGGGACTATTTTGGGATAACCTCTCAAAGGGTTATGACATACTTCTAGCTGAAAAAGACTGGCCACCAGAGTTTGTCAGGGAGTGCCCTCATGGCGAAGAAGTAATTATGCCTGCCTTCTCGAATCAAATCCCGATTCATAAAAAATACACACTTGCTAGAAAGTGGGCAGTGGCCTTAGCACCTGCTTTATATAAAAATCATGTAGGATGGGATGAGGATTCTCCTCCTCACAAAATCCAGTTAAAATCACAACCAACTGCACAAAGGCAGTACCCAATTAAGCAAGAAGCTAAAAAACAAGTAAATGAAATACTAGATCAGCTAGAATACCAGGGGGTGATTGAAACTTGCACCTCACAAATGAACAATCCTTTGTTTCCGGTCTCCAAACCAGACAATTCATACCGTCTAGTTTTGGATTACCGACACCTTAACACATGTTGCAAAACTTTTGCAGTGCAAAACTCACACAGTGCTGCACTAATGAATAACATAGTGCGCAAAAATACAAAACTACCTTGGACATCTCCAACGGATTCTTTTGTCAAAACATAGCACCAGAGAGCAGATATTTAACAGCTTTCTCAGTAAATGGCACTCAAAAACAATTCTGTCGGTTAGCCCAGGGGTACAAGAATAGCCCGGGGGTATTCTCAGCGAGAGTAACAGAATTACTACAACAATATGATGATGAAGCATTATCTTATGTCGATGACATTTACTTAACAGATGATGACTTGGAGACTCACTTGAAAAGAGTGAACACCATAATACTTGGTTTCGCTGCAGAGGGTTACAAATTCAACTTTAAAAAATCCAGAATTGCCCATCTGACAGTCCTATTCCTAGGATATGAGTTATCAAGTGAAGGTAAAAGCCTGGCAGACAATTTCCTAGAGAAATGTGCCGTAATCCAAGCTCCTAAAACACTAAAAAACCTACAGTCAATTCTAGGCTTCCTAAATTTCGGAAGAACATACATTGCAAATTACGCAGAAAGGGTCAAACCCCTTTATGATCTAATTAAACCAGACTTTAAAAGATCCAATTGGACTCAAACACACACAGAAATTTTGAGATCCTTACAAACAGACATGCTAATTAAGACAAAATTAGAAACACGTGATAATACACGCAACCTTGTGATCCGAGTCATCCCAGGGAGATGCGGATTCACATACCTGACCTCTAATGAGGGAGAAAAGGTACCAATTGCATTCAAATCACACTTGTACACTAAGGCTGAAATGAAATTTAGCCCAACGGAAAAAATTCTTACAGCAACACAGACAGCTATAGCAAAAGAACGAGCCCTGGCACAAGGTAAACGAATAATAATCGTGACACCAATACCAGCCTTAGAGGCGGTAACAAAGGCAAGCATTCCAAATGCGAAAGCACTCCATCCGAGATGGATACAATGGGCTAACTCTCTTGCTGCAACAGACGTGGTGTACGAATTTGATCCTTACTTAAAAACACAAGAATTTCTACAATATGAATTCGAATGTCCTCTGCCAACCGAAATTCTGCCTCTAGACCAATACGGCTGTATAATATATACAGACGGATCAGCACAACCCGCAGTAGGGGGTAAACAAGCTTACAGTGCTGCGTGCGCGATTGTTAAAGGTCGTTGGCGCGAAGGGAAATTTAAACCAACCCTGACTAAAACACAATCCCTAGGAGATTGTACAGCTCAGCGAGCTGAACTACTAGCATTCAAGATGGCGCTTGAAAATACAGATCGAGAATTCCCCACACTCATAGTGTGCGATTCATATTACTGCGTTCAATCTTACAATGAATACTTGCAGATCTGGCTTCAGAATGGTTTCAAGGATGCGAAAGGTGGCACAATCAAGCACAAAATGCTCTGGGAACAAGTAGCTCTTTTACAAAAAGAACTACCAAAGACTCACGTGATACATACACTGAGTCATCAACGTGATGGCGTTCACGTTGCAGGGAATTCATTGGCTGATGAGGCCGCGAAGGCAGCTGTACAAACGGCTTCCGTAGCTGCCGTCACCCGGTCAAAAACAAAAATAGACAGTGAAATATTACAAGCTGTCAGCGCTTCAGAAAAGGATTCGATAGAACCACTCCCTAAAGGCTTTCCAGTAAAATACTCATACATAACTGATGCAAACAATGTTCCTTTTGCTCAAATCCCTGGAGTGGGGGATAGGGCAATTCCAAACATGGAACATAGGTTAGGACTAATAATAGCGGCACACGAAGGGCTTGCTTCTACCCATGCTGGCGTCTCAGCCACAGTATCATTATTAAAACAGCGATACTGGTGGCCACAAATGAGGAGACAAACAAGGAACTATGTTCTAGCATGTGAAATATGTCAAAAAATGAAAGTATCAACTGTGAGACGTCCAGCACAGACGCCCCTTCTAATCTCGGATAAACCATTAGCATGTGTTTATCTAGACCACTGCGGTCCCTTACAAAGGGATGGTAACTATAAATATATCTTGGTCGCAGTGGACTCATGCACGAGATTCATATGGATGTGGCCCCAGCGAACGGCTGACGCCAGAACTGTTATAAAAGATTTGCGGGTCTTTATCGGCACATACGCAATTGGCATTCTGCATTCGGACAATGGTCCTGCTTTTAGCTCTCGGGCTTATAAGGAGGCCATGGTCAGCATGGGCGTGCAATTGCGGTACTCTTGTCCATTTCACCCTGAGGGGAACGGAATTGTTGAAAGAAAAAACCGTGACATAAAGCAATCTATAACGGCAAAGGTATTAGGTTCGGGAGCTGGGTGGGTCAAACATCTAATAAGTGTCCAACGTAGTCTAAATAACTTGCCAAGAAATTCTCTGAAGGGATTCAGTCCGTACGAATTATTATTCGGAACTAGGATGTTGATCTCTGACCTTGATAGTCAGACTTCAGTGGTAACAGAAAAAAGCTTTGATGTCAAAGACCGTTTGGCTATTTTGCAGGACTTAAACAAAACAAGAAAAGACCTGAGCAACATACAGTTGAAACAACAGCCAACAACCACTGAAGAATCACCACCTGTCCCAGCAAGACCTGTCTGGATTCCAAAAGTCGGGGATCTAGTCAGGGAGAAGATCGCGGTAAAGAAGGAATTTGGGCCTTCTTACAGAAAAGCAGTTCCTGTCTTGTCTGTCAACGGGACAAGATCAGTTGTACTACCGCCACTTGCTGGAAAAAAGGAGAACCGAGTTGTATCCATCGACCTGGTAAAACCACAACATGTGGCCAATAACAAACAGTAGGCCAAGTGGACTCCCAATAAGTAGCAGAACACCAAGGTTTGCTACCAGTACAGAGGTCCTAACAAAGAGGCTCATCACATTCGAAACGCCAACAGAAGAACAACAAGGACTATGCAACAATGCGATAGAACTTAGACCTCTGAAAACCCAAATAAAGACATTTAGCAGAGACACACCAATCTATACTGAAGTACCAAGTGAAAATGCAAAAAACAAAAATCCTGAACCAATTGGAACAATTGACAGAACTGCATCCGGTTACTTCATCAACTTCGATGATTCCTCTGAAGGCTTCAGCGAACAAAAGACACAGCCATCATCAAAATCCTTTAAAGACAAAGCGAAGGAACTTTTGAAACAACTAAAAGAAACATATCTGATTTCTCCATGGATTGAATTTTGGGTGGGTTTTGGTGCATTTATCCTCATACTTTGGCTCATCATGGTATTTACTTTGGGACGCTTCATTGAGGGAAAATATGCTAAAATGGACACAGCAAGTCAGAACATCAACTTGGTCCTCAAACCACACACATCTTCACACGTCGAGAAACGAGAACTTTCTTCAGAACTTTCTTCAGCCAACTTCACAGCAATTCCAATACCTGGTGGGGTAGCCTGGGACAACACTGACTATGAAATGTATGGTCCGGTCGAGATCCTGAAATATCCACACCAAATCAAGATCTCCTTGAGTGACTTTGCAAAACCAAACTCATTTGCTGATGATTGGGACTTTGAAAGTATAAACAATATGATGTCTGACTTAGTAATGTCTGCTAAATTTACAAAACATGATTATTTGCAAGGTTCTACAAATTATGATAGTATGTATTGCTATAACCACTATGGTAACCATTTCTTGCATAAATCTGCACAACCTAGAAATGTTTTAAATTTTAATCAATGGGAACATTGTGCTACACCTCCAAAAGGGAGCTCTAGAACCGTTTATGACAAATATTCATACTTTCAAGGTTTTAACACTAGTAATGCTGAAACATTTTATTATAAATTGTCAAGACAGGGACCAAAACCATGATAACCAACACAAAATTGATTTATTCTGATTCATTCTTTGAAAAAATGAATACTTTTGGATTCGATTATTGGGACAAAAATGTTGATTTGAAAAGTGTTTGGGGCACAAAAGAATGGCAAGTACAGGGTTTAGAAGCTTTGTTTAGAGCCTGTATGATCCCAGAACAAATGATATTTTTAAATGACACTGTTCAACAAACCACCTGTCTTGGCTTAGCCAAAATCAAAGATTTAAATAACCCGTCTATTCCAAAGCCAACAATGTTTAGCAATAACTCTGATACAGATGAAGAAATAGACGTAAACCATATACTTAACCAAAACAGAACACATCCTGATTGGAAACAATGGTTGATCTGGCCCACAGATACAAATCACTGTCAAGATAGATTCCTGAATAAAACACAGGGTTTCAAAATGACCAGGCCAGACCCTAGATATCCCCAAAGACATCACCCAGGGATAATAACAACCTACAGTGTGGGCAAATTATGCCTTCAATGGCTACAAACTTCCACACTGCCTGAAATTAAGCAACACCTAACTTTACTTACTGATGGTGCTGACTTGCGTGATTTCATAATGGGACCACGCAAACAGCGTCAAAAGCGTTTCATAGCAGCCTCTGTATATGCAGCATATAATGAGGCCTGGAAGGTTACTCAAATTGAGACAGCAGAAAGAATACGGGAAATTGACCGTATTAATTTGGAAAAATCACTTTCTGTAGTGGACAATGGGTTAATGACTCTGTCCTCCAGAATTTTTTCATTGGACAGCATTGTGTCTTCAGCAATCGATATATTATCGCAAGACTTACTGTTATTACAACATGGTCAGTCACAATTGCGTTCTATCGTACAGCTTGGCTGGACGTTACAAAATCTGCGTTCAGGCTATGTGCCTTGGCGTTTAATCAACACTACGTCACTATTCCAAATCTTTAACCTTACTGATAGACAAATCGGTATGGCGCAGAAGGGTGCTGATTATACAATCTTGAGCATTGAAAAACTAGAAAGATTACCGTTGACAATGTCAGAATGACCTGTCAGTGAATGGATAATCCACGGAATCATAAATATTCCAATCTCAACCTTCAGGTTTCAATACTGCCAAAAATATATACAGGCTGGCATGTACGAGAAATTGGGAAAGGGGTACCTTAAAACAACTTGGAACCTGCCCTATTCACATGCATGTGTCAGTAACAAAGGACAGAAAGTGTTTCTTAGTGGCAACAATTGTGCTATGTCACTAAGCGGCACGCTTCTGTGTAACGGTATTAGTTTGCACGGAGCCTGTGAAGGGAATTCATACAACCTTTCATGTCACCAGCAAGGCGCACCTGCAACTGAAATAGAACCATTCTTTCAAAGACTCTATAATGGGAGTTACATTCTTATTGTAGACCGCAGATGCTGTAGTCTTATGCCCGGGACTCCTTATCTCGTCACTACGACGGCGAAGGTCAAGTGCTGTGGACGTTCTTTGTTCCCCAGCTCCTTTCCAGACAGGGAGGCGAGGGCATGGCCCAGTTTGAAAATTACTTCTATTCGAATAGACACTTTAAGCAGAATGAAAACAGTGCTTCTTCAGACGCCTACAAGGCTCACGTCATCAAAAGAAACGTATGATCTACAAGTCGCAAGGACGACTGCAGAGATACATACATTATTATCAACCAATTCCCCCGTACATTTCGCGGAAATCCTGAGCGAAATCTTCAATATTTCTGATACCACAGGAGTCTCAAAGGTATTTAAGACAGTATTTTCGATGGCATTAACACCATTCAAAGCCATACTGGGTATTTTTCCAGATTTCGTCCATTCGATTTTTGGCGGACTTCCCTTGATCCTGGGACTAATTGCAGGAATCCTATTCCTAGTCCTTATTTTTCGTTATGGCAACCCATGTCACAGATCAAACTCTCGCGACAATGGAAGATACGATCCTAGCCATTGGATACCGGGACCGGATATCAAAAATCCTGGGACTCTCCCGGCTTAGAGACCTGAACATGACTTGGTTTCTATCATTTCGACCAATGTGGCAAAGGTGTGTTTTACCTGTACTAAGGTGTCTGCTATGCGGAGAAGAATGCGTGTTAGACACCTGTCTGACGCTACAATCGGATGCGCCGGTGGATGCAGATACACTGTTGGTTCCTACCAAGGTTCACGCACTGTGCTGCCCTCAAAGGCTGCCAATTCTGATGACGGCATTCCTGGAATCTTCACCACTGCGATTGAAGAGTAGTGAAGTACGAGATGAAAGCAGCATCGAACAGGTACGACCTTCTGTCAGCAATGCAAATCAGAATGTCAATGCAGACAATCATGCGCATGAATGCATGGTTACCCCTATTTCCGACTTAGTGGAACTTTCCCATGAAGCTGTTGACAGTTTTTTCGAAAGCCTGAATGATATGATGTTCTCTCCGGAACAGAAATAGAGACTTTTGAGTAAACTCGCACACGGCGTGCCCTGAATTCGGCCTTCAACTTTAAAAATAAAGTCACATGAACAATTACAATCCAGTTCACGGACAGCAACTTTTTTCAGCAAGCCCTTAAAAAAAATTTCTATATATTTTTTCCCCGGGACACTGATCTTCTGCTTAAAGTAAGAAACTATTCCTAGAGAACTAAGATTTCTATTTTTTTAGATACTTTATAGACTTTATATAGACTTTAGCTGCCCGCTGGTATGTTCACAATATATTTTATGTGATGAAATGGTTTCGACTTTTTTTCTGTATAGCCATATTAAGAGCCATTTCATGTGTATTTCTCATATAATGCATATAATGCATAACATATAATGCATAACAATGCGTGTTTACTTTTGCATTTAATTCATAGCTTAAGTGCATACAATATATATGACTGCAATTTTTCAGTATATTTGAAAATTTCAAAATGCATTTATGTATTTTGGGGTGGTAAGGTATACACTATACTCTATAGTATGTTGTACTATGTTATACTATGCATAGATTAGTAGATATGACCATAGTTAGCGTGGAGTGGGTGTCGTGTATTTCTATAGGTTCTGAATCGATCCCCCTATTCCTGACCATATTCTGGTTAACCTACCTAGCTAGTTAACTAACAGTCAGCCCATGAGGCAAGAAATCCCCCATGATGCAGATACCGTTATCTGACGCAGTCACACTACGGCACAGGAACGTGTTATCTGATTAGGTCATAACGCTTGAGATCTAATTAGACAAGCAACATTCCTCCAGCCCCTGATAAGGCATACGACGTTCTCATAACAAATCAAACCTATGACAACCTGGATAATCCGTGCGGCCATTGTTTTGATTTCACAGAGAACTTTAGTAAAGAATGTGCTAACGAGCAAGTCGTATGACATCTTTATTGACGTACCTATGTCCATCCTTACGTCAATCCCGGCACCTTTAAGGTATAAATATTGCCGACCTTGCCCTATGCAAACACACGCGTGGTGACAAGACGGAGCAGCCATACTTGCCGAAGCAGAGAGCAGAAGCAGACCCCGCAGGCAGCAGCCCCGCCTTCCTGACGCGCTGAGAGACGCGCTGCTATCTCAAACCGAGAGACCCAGCACCGGCGCTTCTGGGCAGCCCTCGCAGGCAGCCTGGAATATCGAGAGCAGAGAAAGAGATACCATTCCTCATTCATCCTAAATTCCAGGTACAGAACTGAATAACCCCTCCTAGAGAATTCTTTAGTTATTCACTTGGCAAAAACAAACTTAACTTAAACTGTAACTTTCTATTCCCGCCCACGTATTAGACTTAGGTCAGGTACACGGGGTAGGCGTATTTAGAAACACCAGTTGAGTACGTTTAGTCAAATGTATATGTGTATGTAAATATATTTTAATCATTTTAAAACATCATATGGCTCAGAAACCATATCAATGTTTTTACAGTATTATTTTATACTATTGCTTCTAATGTATGCACTTTACTTAACTATAAGTATTGCAATAATATCGATCCATTTCTCTTGTACGAGAAAAGAGACTGATCAATAAATAACACCTTTTATTGAACACGCCCGTCTCCTCCTTTTCTCTACACTCTGATGAGACTAAGAATGCACGTACTGACTGAGTAAAATAATTGCCTTGTGCTCACACGACTCTTGAGATTGACTCTTGATTAGGGGAGAGCAAAGTTGTCATGTTCTATGGTTGTCAGAAACTAAATCCCTTCTTGTCTAATCAGGGGAGTTAATCCTTCCTTGAACATTCGAGAAAGTTTCTAGCGAACTCTGAGCTTAGCTGGCAAACCCAAAAATTAAGTCTAGTATCGACAGTAGTAGACCTAGTTAACGTCTGGCCTAGGCCTTTACTGCTGTAGGTACTATTCCAATGCGCAGAGCCTATTGGGAAAATAGGAGCTACACTACAATAGTATTATAGCAGAATTTCGTGGTCTTGTTACGTCCTAAGTGGCAGATGGAGCATATGCCACATGTGTAGAAGCCACTTGGTTCGCCCAGAATTCATGTTCTGGGACAAACCTACTCCACATTGTCCTTCACGTTCTCCTTCACATAACTAGGGCACAAACTTTTTTTTAATAGTGGTGCCCCTACGGTAAGCCAATCTGGGTTTACGTGATACAATACCATAGTATTTAGAATGCAATATATGCCAGTTTTTTCGAAGTACATAAAAAATGTGGTTGCTAAATACTTTATATCTTGTGATGGAACTAGCTTCCTTATTTGTCTTGTTGTTCTCTGTGCAAGCAGTAAGAGACGGCTTCCTATCCAGTTGTTTTGGCCCTTACTTCTCCTTTCTCAAGACATTTGTCATCATAACCACGATCTTAGCTATCCCATGAGCTATCAAATCCATTGAAGGTAAGGCTCCAGTGAAGGGGAAAGACTGACTTGCGCATAATCTCTGACGGACCATTTTTTTAATTGAAAGTGGTCCCTTAGTTTTCTGAACCTAGTTTTCAAGGCAGTTTTAACCCACACAATATCGGTTTTCCGCTTAGAGGAGATGTTGGTGAAGAGGGACGGCCTACTTAGGTTTGTTAATTTGGTTTGAATATAATCAAAACAGGTTTTTTTTTTTATGATTCTCTCGCACGTGAGGCAATCATTAATAATTTTTCTTTAACATGATGTGGGAATTAACCCAGATGGAACACCATAGAAGAAAGGTAGCCAGCTTGATAGTATCCTCAGCATACTCCATCCCATGCTCCTGGTGAACTATGAAGGTGAAGCATGCAGGTGGGACACCAATGAGTCACCTGAGCACCCAATTTTGTTCCACTTGAAGGGGGCTGGTGTTCGTATATCCCCAAATTCCTGCACCAGAAGTAAGGATCTGGAGGCACTTTCTCTTGTAGACTTCAAATAAAGGCTACAGATTTTTTCCAAATACTTTGGCCAAATCGAAGATGCAGCCCACTGAACTTACAAATGTATGCCTCACCTTGGCTATGTACGGTCCGTTATTCCTAGCATTCATGACTAGCTCAAAATACAAGAACTCCATGGTCTGGACATCAGGTTGATCATTTAAGGCGACGCCCAGCATCTTGTAGTTTCTGAGCTTACATACCATAATAAAAGCCTTTGTTTGTTTGGTAACCAGGCCCAATGTCCCCATAAAAAATAAAAATTCCTGGAATAGAACATTAAGACCATTGGGGGTTCCAGATAATAAAACACATCATCTGCTTATAATAGAACTGGGACTTCCTACAAATTGAGGGGGCATCCAAAACGGTGCTAGTGTGCTACGCCTAGCTGTTACTATACAGAAAAAGTGGCCTAGATGCAGTCCTGTAGCACCACTCTCCCTAGCTCAAAACTCTCTGGCCATTGGCCTGACAGGAGAGATCTCACTGATGCAGAAAGATCAAAATGAAGGGCTCCTCGAACTGCACCACGTCATCCTCCATCCCCAAATCAGATAAAATCCCCACAGTTTCGACCTGATCACTCTTATCGAAGGGACAAGAGAGATCCATGAAGGCCATGCAAACCGAACCCTGCCTAGCGATGGTGTATTTACTAACCAATAGTTGTAAGTTTTGGCATTGCTCTGTCATGCCGAGCCCCTCCCGGAACCCATACTGCACCCCCAGAACAGTGTGTCCGTCACCTTCAGCCAGGTAAGAAGGTGCTCCAGGACAATTCTCCCCACCAGCTTTACTGCAGAATCCAACAGGGATATAGGACGATAACACCCAGGGGATTGTGAGTTACCCTTCTTAACAAGCATTAATAATGCATCGATTTCACCGGGAGTGTAGTGGATGTAGCACAGCATCCAGAGCTGTTGACTCGAGAGAAGGAAATCCCGCCTCAAGTCTCAGCGGCGCCTCGCAATGTCCTGTGATTCTATGCAAATCACTTAAATCTCTCTGGTGATAAATTATTATGTAAATATGCTGCCAGAGTACAAGACTAAACTTTATGAAAATATAGTTCCACCAAAGTGGATGTTAACAGTATTTCGGTCACACGAAACTGATAAAAGGAACAGATGAGGAACAAGCATTGGTAAATACAGGAACCTATGCTACGGCCAATAGAAATGGGGGAAATGGAAGTAGCATGCATTGAAACCAATGAGAAGCCAGTAAAGAGAGGAGGAGGGATGTAAGTCCCTTTTAAGTTTATATTAAAAACAATAGATTTCTCAAGCACAGTGCTGTGCAGGCGAAACCTAAAAACTGGCACTATAACAGCCGTGTGCCATGTTTGTGGAGACCCACTTTACAGACAGCATTAAAAGAGTTACAGAGGAGAGGGGCTCAGAGGTCTGGTGCCGATTTATACAGGTCCATAGGGACACCATCCGGCCCATTGCTTTATTGGGTGAGCTCTTATTGATTGCCTCCAAAACTTCCTTGTGTGGTGTAAATTCCAGTGTTGGAGGAAAGGCCACCTTCTCGTCTTTGTAACAATGGTCGACCCTCAGGCTGTAAACCTCCTTAAAGTGGTCATCCACACTTCTGGGCTTATGGTAGTGTCAACAGAATTGGACTTAGTGGATACCAACCTAATCCCGTTTGATACCCTCAAAAAAGCCCTGGTTTCCTTAAAACCTACATGCCGTTAACAGTTTACCCTTGGATTAATTTTGCAGTTCTTTGTTCCTGTTCTGTAACGCTGCCATGTATTCTTCTCTGCATCTTTGGGGCAGATTTACAAGAAACTGACGTATCTGTAGAGATGCATCAGTTTTCCTGCGCCACCATGGCCACCATGTATTATTTATAACACAGCGCACTATGGTGCAAGGATTGACAGATGCGTCAGAAATTCTGACGCATCTATTGGCCCAAAAGTCACGCATTGCTGGAGTTGTGTTGCAATCACAACATAACTCCAGCAATGCATATTCAGGCCTATACTTATTGTACTGCGTTACTTCTTATGCTTCTTCAAGCAGGCATAAGGTTTTGATGCAGTGGCACCCTAAAAGTGGCACAGTGAAATCTTGTAGATTTCGATGAGTCACTCTTAAGTGGCTTTCCTGCATGGGAATGCCCTCCCTGCATACATTATACCTGACGCAGGTATAATGTGACGAAGAGCTTTACAATGTGACGCATCTCCCTAGATGCATCATGTTGTAAATTGGCCGCATTGTTTATGCCGCCGCTGCGTCACAAAAGTGACGCAATGGCGGTGCAAAAGTGTCACAGGGGGCTTGTAAATCTGCCCCTCTGTATTTTATGTAAATCCCTGGTGACTCTTGTAGGGCCTTGTAGAGTAACGGCAATGCCTTCCTGAAGCACTGGTCAAACCACTTGGTTTCATGGGACCCCAGTTTACTGGGCTTCAGTAACAGCCTATTGCCACCAAATTCCACTGGACAAATGAACTAACCCTCTCACTGTATGCTGCATATTAACTAAGGCAGTTAAACACCAGGGGCAGATTCAGTGAACACAAGTTAGCCAAATGGGTGTTCTTGTCCGCATTTCTCCACGCCAGGTGCAGACCCTGGAACATAGTGTTCGAGGCATGTGGGATGCTGAATTTATATCTGTGCATAGATCGCCGCCTAGTGTTGGGTCCGGATGATTGCACATTGTTGTCCTGGAAGAGTCTTCGAAGTATCACAAGATAGGTGGCTCCTCCCCTGGACTACAGTGCGCATGGGCATCCTCTCCATCCTCAGATTGTTTTTTCCGCCATTGGGTTCGGATGTACTTTCTTAACTCACGTTCGGAATATATGTAAAAACTTTTTCACAAGGCCAAAAGGCCTTCGGGGCGTCGGTATTGTCTTCCCTTCGGTGCCTCTTACTTGTTCCAGTTCTTCGAGCAGGACGTCGACGGCCGCTTGCCTTTTCGACACCAAAGGCCCCATCCACGATCGACGATGGAACGGAGTCCATTCAAACGATGTCCCGTTTGCAACTCCAAATACCCTCACATAGATGTGCACCCGGTGTGCAATAAATGTCTATCACCGGACCACGACGAGGCCAGCTGCATGGCCTGTTCTCGATTCAGATCGAAGAAAACTCTTCGCCTTCGGCGCGCCGCAAGACGGTCGGCACGGGAGTCAGCGCCCGAACCGGAGGACATCTTCCAGGCGGACGACGAAGAGGGTGTAGAAGAAGAGGATCCTGATCAACAGTTGGATCCCGCGTCGGAGCAGAACTCGAACTATGATGAGGACGAAGAGGAAATCTACGTCCATGATGAAGACATCGTCGAGGTAGGAGACGACGCACAAGCCATCGGAGCCGTCGGCAACGACTCAAGCGCTGAGCAAGGCCCAACCGCAGTAGCGGGCCCAATAAAGACTCTGTACCTTCCAAGGCTCAGGTCGAGGCATCGCCGGAAGGCCTTAGCCAAGATCTTCATCCACGTTCTATAGCCCCGCTTCCAGGCCCGGCTAAGAACATTTCAAAAGAGCCATCGGTCACTCAACCACAATCAGTGGGAAAATCGAAACCGAAACCTACAGACACTAAATCGAAACCGAAACTGGTAAACACAGTCATCGGCTCGGCGACTTCGGAACTGATAAAGTCGAAAAGTGTCATCGACCCCTCGGGGTCGCAAGGAGGTGTCGACCCGAAGAACGGAGCGACTAAGCGCGTCTCTGCAGTCAAGCACGTCACGCTCACGTCGACGACGGACGGGTCCAAAGATGGCGACGCTACCAAAGGACTCAAGACTCCAAAGACCCTCGATCCACCGCTTCGGAAGCCAATAATGGTCAAAGCTTCGAGTCAAAAACAAAACTCGACCCCAAAGAACATGTCGCATCGAAGCAAAGGAGTGTACCTGCTGCGCACCAACAGCTCGAGTCGACGCCTGGCCATAAGCATTATGCTGAACACTCAAAGTCGGTCGGGTCCAAAACAACGCCTCCCTCGAAGAAGGTCAGTCCGTCTTCAATGCTTACGGCGCCCATAAAGTTCGGACTGCCCCCAACCGCACGACCTAAGGAGGTGCAGCTCCAAAAGGGCACCGACACATCCACATCATTGTCAGTAGCCTCAAAGAATCGGCACATGGAGGAGGACGTTCTGTTCCAGCCTCCATCCTATGACAATCAGTCGAAACTATTCATCGACTCCGATTCAGTAAGACTCACAATTTATAAACGGAAAATCATTCCAGAATATCCTATGGAGTCATACAAAATACCACTCAAAAAGAAGAGGGACTCTGCCACCTCACCTGCTCTTTTTGAACCTATACAGTCCTTTGGACAAGACTGCCTATTCTCCCACACATGCCACTGAGGATGTAGAGGAAGGGTACAATGAAGAACAATTTAATTATCCTATTGACACGGATCAACAGGAGTCCCAACCATGGACTGATCCTGTTGACCCTGATGAGACCCACACCATGCCTGACGCTCAGTCCTATGCGGTCAAGACATCACCTACTGAGGATACTGCTGCGTTTATCGCATTAATTGATAGGGCAGCCCTTAACCATGATGTGGATATGCACGCTGACCCAGTAGAGGAAGACTTTCTGTTTGATACCTTCTCAACTTCAGAAAGATCAGTGAAGACGTTGCCTATGCTTAAAGGTGTGCTCAAACATGCTAGTGACATCTTTAAAGAACCAACGAGGGCAAGGGTTGTGAACCCCAGAATTGAAAAGAAATACCGGCCTGCGCCTGTAGACCCTACGTATATCAAGGGCCAACTCCCATTGGACTCCTTGGTGGTGGCTAATGCTCGTAAGAGAGCTAACTCTCAGACAAGTGCTGATGCTCCTCCTCCGGACAAAGAATCCAAGATCTTGGAAGCTTCTGGCAAACGTGTGGCAGCACAAGCGACTAATATTTGGAGAATCTCAAATACACAGGCCCTATTGGCAAGATATGATAGAGCTCATTACGACACGTTAGAGCAGCTACTGCAACACCTGCCTGATGCTTATAAGGAGGGAGTAGAAATGCTGATACAGGAGGGGAAGCTAATCTCAAACGCATCCATTAAATGTGCGTTAGATGCAGCTGACACAGCGGCTAGGGCCATCAACACTAGTGTGATGCTCAGAAGGCATGCCTGGCTACGCATATCTGGTTTCAAGTCAGAAATCCAAACAACTCTGCTTAATCAGCCAGTTAACCCTGACTTTCTATTTGGTCCTGATGTAGACACGACCCTAGAAAAAACTAAAAAGGACACGGAAACTGCCAAGTCCATGGGAGCGCTACAGTCACAACAGTTCAGGGGCGGTTCCTTTCGTCGCTCCGGTAACAGGGGAGCTTCTAGGGGACAAGCATCGCAGCAAGCCCAATACAATAAAGGCAGCAAACAAACCACCTATAACAAGAACAATAGGGGTTGAACCGTGGGAACAGCACCAAAGGCAGAGGGCGGGGAAACAATAATGCCAGATCCTCCGCCACCAATAAACAGTGACGTCTTGTCACTGCCCCCGGACCATATAACACCGGACGGGGGACGACTTCAGCAGTTCCTGCCAGTCTGGGAAGGCATTACCACAGACAGGTGGGTGAGACAGCTTATACAATACGGATATTGTCTAGAACTAACCTCCATCCACCCAACATACCCCTAAGGCACTGTCCTATGTCCGCAGAGCACATGCACTTATTGCAGCAAGAAGTCATCTCCATGCTGCAAAAAGCGGCCATAGAACTCGTGCCTTTAGAACAACAGGGTACAGGGGTGTACTCGCTGTACTTCTTAATCCCAAAAAAGGACGGGTCTCTCAGGCCCATTCTAGACCTCAGACCCCTGAACCAATACATCCTGTCAGAACATTTTCACATGCTCACTTTGCAGCAAGTTCTACCATTGCTCAGTCAGGGGGATTTCCTGGCAACCCTAGATCTGAACGATGCATAATTCCACATTCCCATTCACCCCAGTCACAGGAAATATCTCAGGTTCACCATAAACAACCAGCATTACCAGTTCAAGGTCCTGCCTTTCGGGGTCACTACAGCCCCCAGAGTGTTTACAAATTGCTTGGCGACAGTAGCTGCGCACCTTGGAAGGCAACACATCCATGTCTATCTGGACGACTGGCTTATCCAAGCAAAGTCAGCCCAGCAATGTGCCAGCCACATATCCCACACAATTCACCTCCTGCACAGTCTGGGATTTTCACTAAATTACCAAAAATCTCATCTTCAACCCGCACATCAACAAGAGTACTTGGGCGCAGAAATAAACACTCTGACAGCAACAGCACGGCCAAACTCAGCAAGAGTCAACAGCATGCAAGTGCTGATTCAAAAATTCAGGCCCCAACACTCACTCCCAGCGCAAGTGTTTATGCAGCTAATAGGCATGATGGCCTCCTGCATCTTTATAGTCCCACACGCGAGGCTGCACATGCGTCCGCTTCAGGAATGCTTGGCGCGACAGTGGAACCAGGCTCAGGGACAACTAAAAGACCTAGTGTTGGTGACCAGTCGTGCATACAACTCTCTGCATTGGTGGAACACACAAAACCTTTGCAGGGGACGACCGTTCCAAGAGCCTGTGCCACAGATAGTGCTCACAGCGGACGCATCTCTCCAGGGCTGGGGAGCACATGTCCTCCATTACACAGTGCAGGGCCTATGAACGACGCAGCAGCAGAAGATGCACATCGAGCTACTGGAACTGATGGCAATCTTCATGGCAATGAAGGCGTTCAAATTGCATTTGTGCAACAAAGTCGTGCAGATCCGGACGGACAACATGACTGCAATGTATTACGTCCAAAAGCAAGGAGGGACACACTCTCCACAATTGTCACACCTAGCACAGAGCATGTGGAAGTGGGCCATTCAAAGGAACATGTTCCTCATGGCGGAACACCTCCCAGGCAAGGACAACCTGATGGCGGACCTGCTCAGCAGGCACAGCCATCAAATGCACGAGTGGGAGCTCCATCCCTCAGTGCTGCAACCGTATTTCCAGCAGTGGGGTCATTCAGAGATAGACCTATTCACCACACAAGAAAACGCAAAATGCCAAACCTTCGCCGCCAGGTTCCAAAACCCGCAGTCTCAGGGCAATGCGAAATGGATGAACTGGTCAAACAGATTTGCGTACGCTTTTCGTCCAGCACCGCTCATACCGCTGGTAGCGCGCAAACTGCGCCAGCACTCCATCACGCTCATCCTAGTTGCTCCGACATGGGCAAGGCAAGCATGGTACACCACGTTCCTAGAACTTTCGGTGGTGCCCACCAGCGTCTGCAACTCACACCCAGTCTCCTCACTCAGAGCCATGGAGACATTCAGCACCCAGATCCGCAACAGTTGAGCCTTGCAATATGGCTCCTGAGGTCATAGAGTATGGCTACCTAAACCTGCCCCCTGACTGTATGGACATCATCAAGGAGGCTAGGCGGCCTACAACCAGGGCAGGCTATGCGGCAAAATGGAAGCGTTTTGTCATTTATTGTTCTAATAATGCCATAAATCTGCTAGATGCATCAGCGCAACACATCATAGGTTATTTATTGCACCTATACAGATGCAATCTGGCCTATAGTTCCATCAGGATACATTTAGCTGCACTGGCAGCTTATCTTCAGAACAGACAGCACCTTTCCCTTTTCAAAGTGCCTGCCATTAAAGCTTTTATGGAAGGACTCAAGAGGGTAATTCCTCAAAGACACCCACCTTCCCCTGTCTGGAATCTAAACATAGTTCTCACCAGACTAATGGGTCCACCCTTTGAACCTCTTCACTCTTGTGAAATACAGTTTCTGACATGGAAAGTGGCCTTTCTAGTAGCGATCACATCGCTAAGAAGGGTTAGTGAGCTGCAAGCCCTCACTATTCAGGAGCCTTTCATTCAGATTCATGCTAATAGGGTAGTGCTGCGTACCAGCCCTAAATTTATGCCTAAGGTGGTGTCACAGTTCCACATTAACCAAACAATTGAACTGCCAGTATTCTTCCCAAATCCTGATTCAGTGGCAGACAGAGCACTGCACACACTTGATGTTAAAAGAGCTCTCCTGTATTACATAGACAGGACTAAAGATTTCAGGAAAACTAAGCAACTGTTTGTTGCCTTCTCTCCACAGCACAAAGGCAACCCAATTTCAAAATCAGGTATAGCCAGATGGATTGTTAAGTGCATACAGATCTGTTATCAAAAGGCTAAACGCACATTAACAGTTCCCCCAAGAGCGCTTTCCACACGCAAGTTAGGGGCATCCTTTGCTTTCCTAGATAACATTCCTCTAGACGATATATGTAGAGCAGCCACATGGACCACCATACACACATTCACCAAACACTAATGCGTGGATGTACACTCCAAACAGCAAGCTGCTGTAGGTCAGGCTGTTCTCAAAACTCTTTTTCAGACTGCTGTAGCTGGCACGGGCAACCGCCGCTAAGGAGGATACTGCTATTTATTCTATGCACAGATATAAATTCAGCAGCCCACATGCCTCGAACGGAATATGCAACTTACCAGTATGCATCTGTTCTTAGCATGTAGGGCTGCTGACATTTATATCGCCCACCCTCCTCCCCGGTGCCTGTCGCAGCTGTAGCACTCAGAATAATTCTCAGGCATGGTCATCACTTACTGTATCATACTCCATCTCTGCCACAATGGCGAAAAACAATCTGAGGATGGAGAGGATGCCCATGCCCACTGTAGTCCAGGGGAGGAGCCACCTATCTCGTGATACTTCGAAGACTCTTCCAGGACAACAATGTGCAATCATCCGGACCCAACACTAGGCGTCGATCTATGCACAGATATAAATGTCAGCAGCCCTACATGCCAAGAACAGATGCATACTGGTAAGTAGCATATTCCTGTTAATTACTCCGAAGCCACACTCTTGACTCACCCCACCCCCTTTAGCAAACAAAGGTGTAAGCATAGGGGACTATGGTCACCATAAATGCTGGGAACAATTGATTCTCCCTCCCAAAGGTGGATTTGCCTGGGTAATTAGGGTCACTCGCCTCATCTACATTAACCAGATCACATATTTTGATCAAGTGCAGCTTTGTGAGAACTCTTCAGTCTCTTTGCAGGGATCATGCTCTGGACCGATCCCAATGCCTGGATATTGTCACCTTCCAACTTTGTCATCCCTAATTTGCCATTAAAATCCTGACCTAAAATGATATCATAGCTTTTGTGCTAATAAGCAAGTTTGACTTCCAGGTTCAAAATAAAATCGTTTACCATATCAAAATGTGTTAAATTGTCATGCTGAAGGAAACCATTATACAACTTTAGAAAAGAAATATGTATATGATTAGACCACACATAAAGGAGTGCTTGTAGTAAAATACAGGCACTAGGGGTTACATGAATTCTACTATCTGGGGTGACTTTGATCCAAGCTCTTAGCCCAGACCCAGCACTACCTGAAAATAAAGTTAAACAACCCCTTGTTGTTTATTTTGCTGGCTAATTCCGCAGTGCCCCAAAGAGAACCTTGGTGATGTGAGCCCGTGTAACTGGCATCGCAGGATTTCCGTTGTACCTTTCCAGAGGGAGTTTAGGGGAGTTGGTCACAAGCTGACCCCAATAACAAGCAGTTCATGCAAAGAGGTAGGACCATGTTCTGGTGAGGACTCATTTCTCCCGGATTCCTCAACAGGCCAGCTCTCAGTCACAATACTGAGAGTCAGTCAATCATTATCTGGCATCACCCAGAAGAGAGAAACGATTTTGCACCAGTATGCTAAATAGGGGTGGCTGCACAGATTTGGATAGGGTAGGTCTCTCTCTCAGAGGGGGGTTTATAGCCAGGCCTCTATAAAAAAAGAGTCCAGGGGAGTATCTTGACTTTACCATGATCGATATGCCCTTCCCTGGAGGCCTGAATGAGATCACTGGCAACCCTAGGATTCCTAAAAGTAACAACAATGCAATCTCCATTTAATTATTTGCGCATCTCCTAATTCCCACTCTCCTTGCCATAAAAATCTCTGGGGAAATGTTGTCTCTACATCTAACATTTCCATGTACCTAGTGTGCAGTCTTGCTGATTAGTTCTACCGTAGATTCCTTGGCTTTACGGCACAGCCGTGGGGCGTCAGATAGGATGATTACATATGGGCAGGCTGTTGGTGGCGAATCACATCGGGACGCGTTTTTATAGACAGGAGCTTCCTTGATGTGGGGTTGCCGGGAGGTACTTACATATGCGTGCCCTCTGATGCAAGTTAAGGTGCAGGAGTTGCTGGGGAGGGAGCAAATGTACGACGAATGACCGTAGCAGGTGAAGCGCTAACCCCTGGGGCAGCATGGTTATTTACTGACCCTGCCCCTTTGCCCGCCTCCAGTGGTGGCACCCTAATAGATTGTTTTGCAGCTTAGTGAGGGGTTAAGCAGCTTAATTTGGTTTCAATGGCCCCCAGGCAGGCATAAACAGGATCAGATTTTCTTAAAATAGAGACCTTGAGGTCGCAGTAGAAGCTAGTTATTTTCTCCAGGAGTATGTCCTCCGCAGCTGGCCCCTTGACAGACTCAAGGATAATATTGGATACACAGGGCCTCTTTGGTTTCGATTCAGTAGATGCTTTCTTCCTTTAAACTGACAGGCCCCTCGCCCGTATGCCATTAGGTTGGATTTTAGGTGCCCCTTCTGGTGTCTGTATCAACGGGGATGCATCAACAGTCACTACCTCAACTACCTCTGGGCTTGGCAACATGGGTGAGGCACTCAGATCACCACAGGCACGGGCACTGACAGGGGCTGGTGCTGGGCTGGTGGCCACACTGGGAGGAGAAGAAAGTGACACGCAGTGTTCTGCCAGCATAATCTCCTTTGAGATGACCACTACTGCCTGCTTTTAGAAACCGATCAGGGTAGAACCTGTGGCTGGGGGCAGAGGGGGTGTCGTAGGTTTGCACTTACCCATAATGCTCATATATCACCACCAAAAATGCAAGCAGAGTAATAATAAAATGACAGTGCCTGAGTGGGAGCAGGAGAAAGGGGATAGGGCAAGCACAGCTTTGTCTGGGCGCAGGCGGGCCCGTCTTGACCCGGGCGCGACCCGCATGTATCCTGCGCCGCAAGATTTCCCGGTGCTGTATAAGCGCGATGATCGACCCCCCACCTTGGACCACCACTCAGCAAGCTTACCTCCTGGCATGTTTCCGGCTGGGGAAACGAGTGCCCTAGTCACAATGGGAAAACAATAGTTGATGGATAGAATGCAGAACAATGTCATACATTCACCCCAGTACTGAGATCTGGGCCTAAATCCATAGTTTTTTTGCTCACCATGCCATTCCAGTTTGAACCCAGCCATATGCAAATCAGTCTTGACCCTGTACCCCAATGGAACAGTTCAGCCCAAACTGCCAAGCCAGGTCCTCCCTGGACTGGAAACAAGCATCCTAGGACCGGTTTCGGGCTTACGCCCAGATCTCTGTACTGGGTGAATGTATGACATTGTTCTGCATTCTGTCCATCAACTGTTGTTTTTGCATTTGTCACCCCGAGTGGGACGGGTATGCTCAGACGTGAGTCCCGGGCTCTCCATTCCACTGGGATCAAGCTATCCTGGCTGATGAGGGCTGAAAGTCGAAACCGGTCCTAGGATGTTTGTTTCCAGTTCAGGGAGGACCTGGCTTGGAAGTTTGGTCTGGACTGTTCCCACGGGGCACAGGGTCAACACTGGTTTGCATATGGCTAGGCTCAAACAGGAATGGCATGGTGAGCAAAAAAACAATGGATTTACGCCCAGATCTCTGTACTGGGGTGAATGTATGACATTGTTCTGCATTCTGTCCATCAACTGTTGTTTTTGCATTTGTCACTCCGAGTGTGACCGGTATGCTTAGACGTGAGTCCCGTGCTCTCCATGCCACTGGAATCAAGCTATCCTGGTTGATGAGGGCTGAAAGCCCGAAACCGGTCCTCGGATGTTTGTTTTCAGTTCAGGGAGGACCTGGCTTGGAAGTGCGGGCTGAACTGTTCCCATGGGGCACAGGGTCAAGAGTGATTTGCATATGGCTAGGCTCAAACTGGAATGGCATGTTGAGCAAATAAACAATGGATTTACACCCAGATCTCTGTACTGGGGTGAATGTATGACATTGTTCCGCATTCTGTCCATCAACTGTTGTTTTTGCACTAGTCCCAATGGGGGCCCTGAAGCCCAAATGCCTCCATGCTGTCTCACACAAAGTCAGTTTAATTGGGGTAAAGAAACACACTAAATACAAGATCTATATTATTTAATACTACAAAAACAACAGGCTTAATTCTGTGTAGTAACCAGTGCATATTGGATAAATATGTACATATGACTCTATTTAATTCCTTTTGGTACAAAATTATATTTTATTCTTGTGGTTATTCACTGTATATGTTTGTTATTATTTAATTATTTGTTATTTTTTCTTCTTTTTTTGCTGTTTTGATATTTTCAGTGATTATTTTTGCATACATATACTTCATTATTTACAATTCACAACCACATATGTACATAACACGTACACAAAATATATCACAGACAATACATCACAGTGCTATACAAAAACTCAAATGTAAAACTAGGAGAGGAAGTTCCTTTGTTGATAAATAATTTCAAAGGCTGGCGGTCGATTAGAACACGATGCGCGTTTCGGAGTTTTGTGCCTTTGTCAGGGAAACCGTCTCAACTTTTTCTACAATAAAGTGCAGAATAAACATAATAGGAAACATGTAATAGCACTCTAAGCCTGAAAATCAGGTATTGATACAAATATGAACACTAGGTGCTTCACTATATTTAATGTCTATGCCCATGTTTACACGAGAACACCTGTTTCTCTAAATCGCTACACACAAGTATAAAAACACGCACTCACTTCGTGAAAATACTAAATCTAAAATATGTAAACAGTACAGAAAAAGAAAGAGAATTAAGATGGGAATTTTAAATTTCCTTGAACAAAACAAACCCCGATACAGCTGAATCACCCGTGAAGAGAAAAAGTTTTTTTCCCTGAATGTTTATTTGTCATGCTCACGACCAAGCTAAGGTCGATGGAAATAAAGAAAAGAGGAACAGGAAAGCACTACATTGGTAATCCTCATTCTTTTGCTTTTCATGAACTAGACTATTTTTATCTGCACTCTTATTAAGTTGTTCGACATTATACATAGCCCATGTGTCAATGAGATAGTGGGTGGATAAAGGAAAAATTTATATCATTATCCTATAATGTACCTGTAATCCTAAAGCAAAGCAGTGGTCTCCAATCTGTGACAGCTGAAGATTATATTCTTTAGATATGGAAAAGCATCACAAGGGTTTATTCACTTCTATAATGATATGTGACATAAGAAATAAATGAATTGATTATGTCTATACATTATTTTATTGTTCAAAAAAGCCAATTTTTTAAATAATCTATGGAGGTACTGTCCTAATATGTACCTGATTCTGAAGAACTGCTGAATATCAAGAACCGAATATTGATCCGATAGATGCCTCCTAAGGGTTTCTCAATCTGTAAGGATACATTTGGACATATTTGTTTTAAAAATGTTACTCAAAAAGTCTGTGTTCAAGTTTTAATTTGGAGAAAAATGTATTTTAGCGTGCTGGCCTTATAATATTGTAGTGGAATTGGGTTGTAATACTCACAATGTATTTAAATAATGACACTCCAGCATCTTAGGAATTGGTAAAAATTTGGAATAGTTATCGTCATATATCTGAAGGCTGGTCTACGACACTGTAGAGGGATGAAATAATAAATGAAGAACCGTCTTTAACCAGAGCCACCCAATAGCGTTCCTGATTATCATTGTTATCAATATAGTCTGTTTATACTTACTTAATGATTTTGCAACAACACCTGGAAGGGATTCTAGATGGAGTCCTCGGCCATTTATATCCTATTTGTCTCCCACACGCCTTATCTGAAATAATAGATATGAGCATATATGAAATGACCTATATGGTGCATATCCCTTTTGATGGATAATATCAATGTTTCAGATGTTATTTAAGATGTAGCATTTATACATATGTATACATACTTCCGAGGTATCACTGTATTAAGAAATTACTATTTTAGGGGTATTATTGAGGGATTCGGTATCTCCCAGTTCCATTCTCTATACCTTCAAATAAGAATTACGATGCGTGTCACTGTCACAAACAGTGTATCTTAAGTCCGTGCTGATTAAACAATGCACAAACCCACATTAGGCTCACACTCAAATTGGGGAACGAGTGGTCAAGTTATTATCGCAACAACCCGCTGTTTATGGGGAAATGTGGAGATATCCC
The DNA here is from genome assembly GCF_964261635.1 of Lissotriton helveticus. NCBI lineage: Eukaryota > Metazoa > Chordata > Amphibia > Caudata > Salamandridae > Lissotriton > Lissotriton helveticus. The sequence goes on from NC_136068.1 coordinate 1,210,824,628, forward strand.
CCCCATCCTGCCTTGAATAGAAATGAGAGCTGTGTATTGGCATCTAGATCTTAAACTCTGTACAAACTATGCCTGCAATCCGCCCATATTGAATTGAATTGAAAATAACTTATAACGCGCATAACAATAACCCGGAGGTATCAAGGCGCCTAACCATAAAATCAGAAAATAGAACAATTCATCCATTACACATAAGCTTGCAGGAAGAGGCGAGTTTTAAGTGCACCACGAAATGCCTGTAATGTGGGCAGTGACCTAAGGTCCAAAGGGAGTTCATTCCACCATTTAGGGGCGAGGGTGGAAAAAGCCCTGCCACCCCATTTAGCTCTTCTTATGCGAGGGGCTGACAGAAGCAATTTCCCAGAGGAACGCAAGTTCCTTCCAGGAATGTAGTTGGAAAAGATGGAGCTTACACCCGAGTCACTGTTTTTTGTAATGACTCTGTATATCATGCACAGGACCTTAAACCGTATTCGGTATTCTACCGGAAGCCAGTGCAAAGTTTTTCTGGCTAGCGTAGCCGAAGTACGTCTCGGAGCGTCCAGGACAAATCTTGCTGTGGCATTTTGGACCACCTGTAAGCGCTGCAGGAGGCTCTTTTTCAGCCCCGCATATAGCGCATTACAATAGTCGAGTCGAGAGCCTATTAATGCCACAGCTACCTGTTTTCTAGATTGTAACGAAAGATATTTCCTGATCCTTCGCAGGGTGTGGATTAGGCCCCAACAGGTGGAGATGGTTCTGCTCACCTGTCCATTCATATCCAGGACTGGGTCTATCATCACCCCCAGGTTCTTGGCAGATGTAGTGGGGGAAGGACAAGCTCCAAGCGAGTTAGGCCACCAACTATATTATCCCTAACTGTTATCCTCGACCGCCATTGACCCTGGAAGTTTCTCCGTACATCCCCCACTCCTTTTTTCTCCAACAGGTCTCCGCCGCGCAGACGAACCCGACTGCACCCTCTCCCTGTATCCACTGCACCGTACCTACGGCCCCTCCACCACCCGTTGACCGGGTTGGAATTATCACCGGTCCTCTGGTGGGTTTCACTGAACCCGCCATCTTTTCCCTTTGTGCTGTCTCGCTGCCCCAATTGATTAGCTGACCCACTAATGCCCTTGGTATTTCCCACAGCTTTATCGATCCACGCCAAATGCAGGGAATATGAGACCGCTTTATTTTTTGTACATTTCTGCACGAGCACACCTGACCGCGGCATCACTTTTTGTCCCGCCCGGCCACTTCCACACTACATTCGCTCCCCTAACCACATCAGATGCACACCTCTGAAGTAACTCCCACGGGATCATGTTTTAGATATAGACACTGCTTTCCAATGTTTGTCAAACCGTTGTTGTGGTGGACGTCAGATTTTTACCTTTACCTCACAGTGTAGAACATTTTCGAATTTGTATCGGTTATGTCTTAACCTTTCACTCACCCTGGTATTCCGGTGCTCCATGTTTCATAACATTGCACCATCTAAGATACCAGAAAACCATGTTTATTTCCATGTAAGCATTTGCCTGTAATTTCAGAATGTTTAAGTTCCATGATAACATCATGCCGCTGCTTTCTAGCACGATGACGATAATATTGTTTTAGACACATGCACAAGCACCCCAGTTACAATTTTTCTGTGAGCTCCGTTCCCGGTTCTTCACCTCAAAATGCTTGTTCTGGAACCTTTTCATATAAGTGTCTTCATGTCGTTCCACTACCTTCTTGGCCCTCTCTATAACTACATTTCTAGGTTCATTTCTGGAACCCTTTTCAGTCTCCATTGCTATGTTTTTTTAAAGTTTTTTAGGGTCAATCTGTTCCGTCCTGTTTTCTACACCCAAGCACCCCATCACATCGCCACTTGGGTTTCAAACTGTTCATTTTAGATATTCACGCGTGTTGGAGGTGGTATGTCCCCCTTTGGGGATGCTGCCCACTCACCATTGTGCATTTTTATATTCTGACTGTATTCCCTCAATGTCGGTCTAATGCCATGATGTAATTTCACTGCCCTGATGAGTCACAGGTATCGCCCTGTTGACGAAACACGTGTCGGCTGGCGTTATAAAATCTGAAGAAATCTACATAAAACGACGTGTTCTACCACACCACCGGTGTCAACCTATTTTGTTTTAAACTCATTCAGTATCAGAACTGTTGATTATACGTGTGCCCAGTAACTGCTATACATTATTATCAAACATGTTGAAGGCAAGTTGGCTGTTGACCTGTTCATGAAACCCATGGCGCGCAACACACTGTTGCACTATGACTGTTTCCATCCCATGTCTCAAAAAGACAGTATTTCATTCTGATCGATTCTGCACTTGCGCAGAAACTGTACCAGCATTACTGACTTTGACATGAGAGCTTTAGACATGAGAAAAACATTTTTTGCGAGAGGATATCCGTGCAAACTGGTTAAAAACTCCTATAAGAGTGCGAGGTTTTATGACAGACAGCACCTACTAACTAACAACAACAAACAGAAAAATGCGACACTAATTTTTGTTACTAGACACTCTATGATGAACGCATTAATAGGACAAATCATCTCTTCTAGTTGGCATATCCTAAATGTTGATAAAGATTCTAAAGACAAAATCGCAAAGCCCTTATTTGCCTACCGCAAGAACAAAAACCTCAAAGATCTAATTGTAAGATCCTGATTGCCCCAAATAAAAGAACCAATGCAGAGAAGTATTGTTGGGACTTCACCGTTGACAGGCAAATTTAGATGCGGTACGTGTAAAATTTGTCCCTTAGCAGTAGAAGATGACAAAATAAAACTGAATAGGCAGACTGTGAAGGCGAAAAATATGAAAAACTTTAAAACCAAAAAATGTATTTACCTTCTACTTTGCCCATGTGGATTGGGATACATTGGAGAGACATCTCGCAGTTTTAATGTACGACTCACTGAGCATCGCTCAGCGATTAGAACGAAAAAAATGTCTGCACCAATAGTGGAACATTATGCTACACTAAAACATACCGAGAATGATATTAAACGGTTCATCCTTGAAACCATCACTCCCAAAAACAATCAGAGCAGTGAACCCATTAGAAAAAAGCGTGAGGTATGTAGGATACTCACTTTAGATACCTTCAAAAAAGGATTACATCAGGAAATACCATGGGCGCAAGTCACTGAATATAATCTGTAATGTCGTATACAGACTATAAAATTGTTAGAAATTGATCTGCCAAGATATTCTTGATGAAAGACTCCTTAATGATTTATGAATAACCTACCTCTTCATATCTACTGATATGTTTCTTTTCATGTCTCTTTGGGTTTCCACCAGTTACTTAGAATAGTTCTATGACATGTTTCCCTTAAAGTCGCTATGGGTGTTAGGTTAGCAGTAACACAGTCTGGGATTTTCTCGGATGTTGAGTAACTTTACAAATAGTCATGACATACATAGTTATCATATATTTGACATAGCATTACTCATTAATATTATTATTATTATTATTATTATTATTAATATCACTTTGGAGCCAATTACCAGGTGAAACGGAATTTAAATTGTTATCGTTTTTCAAATTTCCTTCAATTCTTCAATTTTTATTGGATTTTAGAACAATTAGTCATGTCCATTGAAATAGGGCGTTTAAATTAGGCAGGATGAGACGATTTTTTCAGTAAAAAGAAATAGGAGCCTCCACTGCAAGATGGCCGACGCCACCATAACACCATCTAGTTCACTTTTTATGTTTATGAAATGATTTGTGCAGACAAACCGGGGGTGAACAATCTGACGCTTGGCAATGACGTCAGACTCCATTTAAGCATGACCTCAAACCCTTTAAAAGCAAACAAGTTCAAATCTATTCGTTTCTGTTGATTTCGCGCAGAACGGAGTACTGTGCCAAGAGGTTTTGCTGCCCCTCACACGGGAAAGTGTATAATTGACCATTGCACTAAGGACCTAGAAGTTTATCAGGCGTCGATTATATGATAGTTAAAGTAGCAACTTCAGGATATCATGCGCGATATGACTACAGAGCAGAGGTCTTCAAACTTTTTTACCGTGAGCCCCCCTCCCAAAATATTTTGAAGTCGGGCCCCCCTCCAAAATTTTATGAAAAGACTGTAGAAAGCAAAAAGAGCAGGGCTGAGCACAGGGAGTGGTGTGTATGAGATCATTTCATGGGCAGTTTTTTAGTATCTCATAAGCCACACTAAATGTGAGACTTATGAGAAAATATACTACAAAACCTGAAATAGAAGAAAAAAAATACTCCCTTATTTGGGGTTTTGTGAACCGCTCCCATTCCTGGGCCCCAATGGAACTGCACCTTCTGCACTAATCATATCTGCAGCCCCGAGTAGCAGGGTATCTCCTCTGACTCTTTCACCCCCTTTCCGCCAGGCATGGCCATCAACCCAATTTTGAAACACTCTGTCTCTTTCAGAACAAATGAGATCCCATGTGTTTCTCGCCTCTTTGCAGCAATAGTGCCCTCAGCCCTAATGCTATCCAGCATGCCTCTATTCTAAAGTAAGACTGTCATAATTGTGAGCAGGGGGACCTTCACACTCTTGTGCAGGGCACCGCTGCATCTGCCTCAATAATAAGAGCTAATACCTTGTGAAGCAGGACGTCTCCTCTGCCCCTTGTTAACCCACCATCCGCCTTTCTATCTCTGAGGCCTTAGCTAAGGTATCTCCTCTGCTTCAATGTTCTTCTCTCTGGTGCCATTGGTTCAATGCTCAAAGGAACACTGGCACAACAAGGGAGCATTGAGCCCAAATATAAGACAGGAATCATGGTAGAACAGCCATAATAGGGGCTTAGTTGGCACTTCACACCCTTGGGACCTTGTGACACAGCACCTGCAGGAGCAATTGTACCTATTCCTCTGCCCACACTACTAGGCTATTTCTGCTAGACCTGAGGCCTAAAGCAGGCTGTCTGCTCTTTTCTGTAAAACAAAAAGGAAAAGTCCCACATTTCGTCCCCTCTGTTGCTTGGGACACGTTCCCTGTGCAGCATGGGGGACTTGGGCCCCAATACCAACCAGGAAAATGGCTCCCTTCTCCCCCCTTTTCTGCAAGTGACATAGCCTTAATTGGGGTGTAATGACTCCTCACGCCAAAGCCCCAGTGCCAATGCACCTGTTGCACTAATGGTAGTGATGGTACTAAAAATAAAAAATGTATGAATCCACATTTCTCAAAAACGTCTTCAGAGCATCTCATTCAGGAAGTGGGACAGCTGTCTCTGTCCATTTGTGAATTTAAAAAAATAGACCCCACATAGCGTTTTTTTTTTATAGGGTCATCTCCTTGACTCTATCCATGGATTTTGCTCTGTTCTGCTTTTTCCTGAGCCATTAGTCTGAGGCCCAAGAGGTCATGACAATCAGGGATCTGAATATGACCCTGTTGGCCTCCTTCTTCCCACCCCCTCTAATCACCTGAGAGGACATCTGAATGAAAACAGAGGTTAAAATTCGCTAGGTTACGGGGACCAAGGTGTTTTTAATTTTAAAAAACAGTTTCCATATATTGTGTTAAAAGCAACAATCCCTGAATTATTAATGGTGACCTGGAGTACTTGGAAGGTGCAGAAGGTGGGAGGTCAGGGGAGAGGGCTCTAAAGTGATTTAATTTAAAGAGTCACTTGAGGTTTCATGATGAGAAAAATGTATAACTTTTTGAAAGATAATGTAAGGATGCCGATTTTTGAAAAGTGTCCTTTAATGGACTTATAAAAATGTCTACACTAGGTTAGCTATTATGAAAATGTATTCTTGGGAACTATGTGTTTTCATAATGTATACCAAATTATTGTGTGCCAGCCTATTCTATGCTGTTACAACTTAAAAATAATTACTTAAATATTTTCAGTGTTTCTGTTACTTGTTAGGACCTCAGACCACTATAAATACATGTCAGTATTCTGCACTGTGGCAAGTTGAATTCAGTTCTCTGACTCTAATCTCACAACAAGACATCTGCAGTGACAGCATTAACCAATAAATGTTTCATAACTGAAATAGTGCATTTGCCAACAATTAATTTGCACTGATTTTTTTTTATATAAGGAGTCATTTAAGAGCATGTGCAGTTTCTTTATGCAGTTGCCCTGAATTTAAAAAAAGTAACAAAATACTTCTCAACCACAGGGCTCGGGAACACAATTGCTGGCACGACTTGTAATTTAATGTCATGCAAACATTTTAAAAATCACAGACAACCGGTATTTCTTTCTGATATTAATGATAGAGCGCGCGAGGTCACCCAGCCAATGATTCCGCCGTTTCCGGCTTCAGGGCCCATATACTTTCAATTCACACTATTCATTGACCAGGCGACTTCACGGGCTGCTATCAATTGTGTGTGTTCCCTACTTGTTATGACTCAGTGTACCCGACTTACCATCCACCGACACGGGTACCTATGACTTCAATGGATCAGGGGCCTAGCTGTAAAAGGAAAGGCAGCAAATGCAATTTCAAATGACATTCAATGTTTTTAAAATGACCACGGACAACTGGAAGTTTTAAAATGTTTATCTAAAGTTCGTTATCATCAAGCATAAGATACACAAGAATGAGGCAATCAATAACCAAGATAATGTAAATTATATAACTATAGAGAAATAACGACAGGGTAACCATTCAAATGCAAATGGAATGCAAATGGGAAAAATACTAAAATCTCAGAAATGTTTAAGCCTGGACAGACTATGCATGGGTTACTATAGGAGGGCCTATAAAGAGTAACACGCTAAACTTAAAGTAAAGGGACCTTTAAACAGTCTAGGTAAGGAGGTTCTAGACCATATCAGAAAATGACAAACTGCAATGCAAAATATAATCTCTACAAGGTAGGATGACATGAGAACATATCAAGAAAATTATGCAAATGACTTTATGTTTCAATAGTTTGCGGTAAAGCATGGAAAAATCAACATATGCAAAGGTGTCACTTTATTGTAGCAAAAGGTAGAAATATAGAAAGGTGCAAATTTAAAGAACTTAGAGCAGTATTTACCTAGACTGGTGTGGAAACCAAACCCTGGCCACGGGTCAGTTAAGGACAGGAAACCCTCAAGGAAGGATACCCCTCAAAGGACAGCAGGTGCAGAATGGACACCCCGGACAGGACAGGATACCCTCAGATTAGGAATCAGGACAGGACCTCAGGACTGGACAGCAAACCCTCAGGACAGGACCGCTCAGGACAGGACCGCACCCGCAGTTTGGAAGCAACGCCTGCGCTCCACCCTCTCTGCAGCTATCGATCAAGACCCCGATTGGGTCAACGAACTCCCAGCAAAGTGCTTTGCCAGCACTTTAAGGTTCAGTAAAACCTTAGTCTATGGTCAATTTCGGACAGAGTGCTCCGCAGCTCTCTGTATCTTCAGTCACCTATTGAGTACGATGGGTCAGTGACAGGTCAGCTAAACCAGACAAGTTGGACAATTCCCTAGGTAAACCCAGGGTAGATATACTCTTTTGGGACGGTGTACCACCCCCCAATGTTGCAAAGTGTCAGAATCCCTCAATTTGGATTGGTCCTAAGGTAGGATTTGGGTAACACACCAATCAGAACACGCTAATTTGAGCCTATATTAGCATACTTGGGTACCGCCTAGAGAGATTGGGGTTCTCATGAGAAACTGTGCAGAAATACGAGTGACAATTAACATTGTAACACATGAGGAGCAACATTCTCCGCTCTCGTAGCGCAGAGGTGGCTTTCCCAGGCACATCTTGACTGTGGCTGCCAGCTGGCTGAGTTCCACTGTCCAAAGTTGCCACCTTTCAGTATTCTCTGGTCATGCGCAGAAGAGACCGTCAATATGGCTCCCAATCAGTTCGGACCCCCATTCCCCGCGGTACATGAAAAGTAAGGGAGAACAAATTAATACACAAACATAACGTTATGAAATCACATCACAGGGTTGTACTTTCAACTTATCATCATAAAATATACTTATGCAGTCTATATGTTAGCTACATGGATACAATCACAAGAGCAGTGGCACGAGCAGTACCACATGATGGGCACAACTATGTATTACGCATGCGCATAAATTTCCCTCCACTTCTGCAGACGCGTCAGGACACGTGAGTGTGGCTGACGCATGCGCAGTAACTAAATACAAGCGGCAGCCATTTTAAGTGACTCGAGTAAATTATTTTAGTAAAACATATAGGCAAGCGTCTTAATCTTTATTTAAACTAAATATAAACGTTAGTAAGACTTACACTTATTACTTTGTTACACATAAACGAGGTTCATGACTTCGGCAAGATCGCAAAATATGCGAAGCTTTGCTTCATCAATCCCCTCTTTGATGATATTTACTATCATCACAAAATAAATGGAACCAGATGCCAACTTTCTTTCACACTTTATACAATTCTATCTCTTCCAGCAAGCATTCCAATTTCTCTCTTTCAGTTTTGGTAGGGTGAGAAGTCTTCACCTTTTTGTATATCTGATCATTCACTTCTTCCAATTCAATCTCATCCACACTTCGTTTCACCCCTCTGGCATTCACTTCATGCTTTCCGGTGCGCTTGCGGCATTTGCAGCAGACAAATATGAAAAATAGGATGAGACCTATAATTCCAATTGGCATCAGTACTTTGAGCAATAAGCCTTTACCTATACTAGCGAACCAATGACCTACATTTGAGAGACCATCTACCAGTCTCTTCCAGGCACTATCAACCTCGAGTGGTCTGAGTTCCTTTGCCAAATTAGTAATATTTTTCACATATCTTTTGATCTGTACACTTTTATCCGGAATATAAGTGCAACAATGTTGCGCCTTCAACATCCGGCAGACTCCGCCCTCTTTCGCTAATAAGGTGTCAAGAGCAAGTCGATTCTGCAAAACCATTGATCTGATCGCAACCATTTCGGTGTTGACCAGCAGAAATCCATGAGCTGTCTCAGTAGACAATACATCCACTATAGTAGACAATTTGCAAATTCTGTGAGTGTTCAGAACCATTCCCACTCCAGGTATCAGTGCACTGAAAATACTACCCATTATTTCACCTATGCTTTCTCTTTTACTACGCACTAAGCCATTAGTATTTTCACTGCTTCCAGCAACTCCATTCACATGGTATATTTTCGGGAAGACAATGCCAAAATAGCAGCTTCCATACCAGTGATCCGGCAATTTGAAATAAGCCTTGTCCCCACAAATATAATAAATTCCAGGAAACACAGGCTCTGACCCATTTTTGAAACCCCAACCTCCAATTACCTTGTAATTATGTTCGCATTCACTGGAACCAATGAAAATGTTATTATAATAGCTAGTCTTCTCGCGGTGAAGACATAGCTTGCCTTTCTTTTCAAAATCCAGCAACAGAGCAGGACCCGCCCCACCAGTTGAGGTGCCTTCCATGTTCTCTGCCCACTTTGGCTTTTTCTGACTTTCGTCATTAGCCTTCTTTTGTATTTTAATTCTCCTTTTCTCTGCCATGTTTAGGAACATCTTTTCCTGCTCATGCAAAGAACAAGTCAAGTTATCTCTGTGTGCGTCCGCTATGTCAATGTTACCTATAGTCAGGAAATAATCTCCCATGTATCGTATTGCGTCACTTTTGGTATGTACAGGATTCAAGTTCCCACGTATAGGAAGTTCAGAAAAGATCACGTCATTGTTAGAATAATAGTACTGTAACGGTCCTCTTTTGTAAAATAAGCTAGCTAAAATGCTACAGGAAATTCCGTATGTCAGTGGCAAGTGATGGTATGTCACGCCTTCAGCTACAGAAGTAGGTAGCTTCATGCAGACATAGCAATCTTCAATTTCCATAGTCTCTACATAGTGTATTAACAAGTTTGCGAAAACATTTAAGCGTGTCCTGTTTTTGATTCTATGATAATGTAGTTCCTCATCTGATGCTTCTAAGTCTTGTTTTGTTTGTCTCAGTGCTCTTTCATGTCTAGCTACACTCTGTGTTGTCAGCTCTTCACTGTCAGTATTTACAATTTCAGTAGGGACAATGTTAGTATCTTTACTTACAGCAAAGGGAATGAAAATGGTTAGTCCTATCCACAGTAATATCAGGACAACTACACTACAGACACATACCTTGCAGCAGGTTTTGCAACAGCTGCGACTAGGTCTACCACTCACGTTTGAATCAGACATTTTGGCTCAGAAGAAGTTTCTCGACCCCTCTTTGTGATTCTACACAAGTATCTTACTTTGTGCAAATTCACGGTGGCTCTTCTTCCTCTTCGTCAGAGTACTCAGGGACGGGCTCTCCGTCGCTTACGTCAGTGATGTCGAGATCTTCAAGCTCTTCTAACACAAGTGTCCATTCAGGTGACTTGTACTTTTTGTTTTGTCTCTTTATTCGATCACTCCTTCTTTTGGAAGAATCTTCTGGTTGTTCTGCTATACGAGCACTACTCCTTTCTTCTGCACGTTTTTCTTCTACTGTTTTTATTCTCAATCTCAATTTCTTTATGTATTTAGGCTCAAGATGCTTTCTTTTCTTAAGTCTCTTGGTTGGTACTTGGACTTCGTTTCCTTCTCTTGCCCTCTTATTCTCATTAGCTTGTGGCAATTCTGCTTCAGTTTCTTCTTCTTCTATCTGACTAATTCCAGGGCTAGTATCTGTTTCTTCTGCCTGGGTACTAATCTGGCCTTGTTCAGGTATACTGTGTGTTTGCTCTTCAAGTGTCTCTGATTCTGTTTCCTGAACACGTTCTTCTAATTCTATCTGATCCTGTTCAAGCACTTCGATCTCTGGACTTTCTTCTGCTCGAACTATTACACTATGTCTAGTCTGTCCCTTCCCGATATCAGGTGTCAGTGGAGGAGTATCAATCACTTGTTCTGTATTCCTCTCTTGTTCAAGATCCTTCACTTGTTCAGTATCGGGCACTTGTTCAGTCTTATTCACTTGTTCTGTATCAATCACGTGCTCTGTCCCTGTCTGACCTTCTCCTTCCTCAGTTTTGATGTGAATCTCAAGATTCTGAGGCTCTTCGCCTATGCCTTGCTTTTCCTGACTAGTCCACTCTCTACCTTCCCAAAGTCTTTCATTTGTTCGAATAGGGTCTTCAGTGAGGTCAATCAATGGAATCCACTCTTCTGGCCATATGCTTGGCAGCTCGTCTTCAGCTACTTCTGGCTCAGCTCCTTGGACCCCTTCAGCAGGCTGGGCTCCTGGTAGTTCGTTGTCAACTATTCTTGGGCCAACGTCTGCTGATTCTGCAGCTTGACTGGTACTGGGCTGTACGCTGTCAGCTACTTCTGGTCTGGCTCCTGCAGAGTCCTCTGCTGGACGTTCTTCAGCTTCAGGCACTTCGTCTGGTGGTACCTTCTGGGTGTGGCTGGCGTGTATCCAACGCGGAACCCCGGCACACTTGACTGCTGTGGTAGTAACCAGAATCACCTGACGTTTTTCTCCCCACCTTGGCTCCAGGCAGGTCTTCCGAGTGTGCTTCTTTATCTTCACCCAGTCCCCCGGGACCAGTTTGTGGAGAGGAGTCGTTGGATTGAGGATGGCGTCTTCTCCGATCTGGCGAGAGATAGAACGCACTTGGTCACCCAATCTCTTGCAGTATTCAAGTACCAAATCATCAGTAATACTCAACAATTTGCTTCCTGGTACCCATGCTTGTCTCATTATTCTTCCCATAATTATTTCATGGGGACTTAGGCCTGTTTTGCGATCAGGAATACTTCTGAGTCCCATTAGGACCAAGGGCAGGGCCTTCACCCAGTTCAATTTAGTTGCATCACACAGTTTTGCTAGTCTGTTTTTGATAGTTTCATTTATTTGTTCCACCACTCCAGAAGCCTCTGGACGGTAGGCACAGTGTAGCTTTTGTGCAATTCCAAAGGCCTTACAGAGTTCATCGATGACGTCATTATGAAAATGTGAGCCTTGATCTGATTCAATAGTGACTGGCACCCCGAATCTAGGTATCAGTTCTTTTAATAAACACTTAGCTACCGTTTTTGCGTCATTTTTGGGAGTGGGGAAAGCTTCCACCCATTTTGAAAATAAACAGACCATGACAAGGACATATCGTTTCCCTTCACAATGGGGCATGGTGATGAAATCAACCTGTATCCTTACAAAGGGACCCCCGGACCTCCCAATTTTTCCCAGTTCCACTACAGTCTTCTTCCCTGGGTTCATCTTCTGACATGACAGGCACCTCTGGCAGAGGGACTCTGCTACTTTCCTGAACTTCTTACTGTACCAAGTCTGTTGGAACACTAGAATCATGGCGTCCCTACCAATGTGCGATCCTTCATGTATCAACCTCGCCATTACGCTAAGTAGGTGTCTAGGTAACACAGGCATACCAGTTGGACCTATAATGACACCATCCACACGTCTTGGTCTACATCCATCTTCCTTCCACTTCTCTCTTTCTTGCCAAGGTGCCGCCTGCTGCCACTCTTTCACCTCATCCCATGTAGGCACTTCCTCAAACACCTGAAGTTGGCAGCTGGTTCCTGGCCCCCCTCGTTTTGGATTCACGATATACCGATCTCTTGCGCACCATTGGGCCACTCGATCAGCATAATCGTTCCCCAGTGATACCTTGTCCATGCTCTTCTTATGAGCAGCACATTTTACCACTGCCAGTTCCTTTGGTAACTGGATTGCCTCTAAAAGGTCTTGAATAACTTTTCCATTTCGAATAGGAGTACCCGATGAAGTCAGGAACTCCCTCTGCAGCCACAACTGGCCAAAGTCATGCACAACCCCATAACAGTACTGACTGTCAGTATACACTGTTATGCGTATGTTCTTCCCAATTTGGCAAGCTTTTATCATAGCAATCAATTCGGCTACTTGTGCAGACTTGATGTGATATAAATAACCTGCTTCCTCAATTTTCTCGAAGGACACTACTGCATAGGCAGCACTCAGGCCTCCTTGTTCATGCCTTAGACATGAACCATCTACAAATAATTCTTTGTCATGCTCAGGCAAGGGCGTTTCTTTTATGTCTGGGCGTGGCTTGGTATTGAATTCTGTTAGGTCAATACAATCGTGTTCATCATCCACCCCCCCTTCCATATCCTTTGGGTCAGGGAGTAAGGTGGCTGGGTTCAGAATACTGCACCTAACAATGTTTACATTTGCAGCACCCACAAGAATCCTCTCATATTTAGTCAGCCGACTAGGGGTGAGATACTGTGTTTTTGTTCTGGTCAACAAAATTACCACTCCATGCGGAACATACACAGTTACCGGATGTCCCATGACAATTGACTCACTCTGTTCTAAACTGGCACAGGTAGCAGCTACTGCTTTCAGACAACCTGGTAATCCAGCAGCCACTGGATCTAAGGTGGCAGAGAAATATGCCACAGGCCTTCTCGTCGTGCCATGGTCTTGAGTTAGGACTGACAATGCGCAATTATCGCGAGTGTCACAGAATAGGGCAAATTCTTTGGAATAGTCTGGCATTCCCAATGCAGGAGCAGTACACAGACAATTTCGCAGTTTGGTGAAGGCCGTTAAGCTTTCATCATCCCATTCTACAATCTCGGGTGTCCCTCTCTTGGTCATTTTTATCAAGGGCCTGGCTAGGACTGCAAATCCCAGAATCCACTGCCTGCAGTATCCTATCACACTCAGGAACATTCTGATCTCTTTTTGAGTACGGGGTAACTGCATCTTTTGAATTATCCTCACTCTTTCCGATGTCACTTTTCTGACACCTTTTTCTATCTGGTGCCCCAGATATTTCACTGATTTTGCACAAAACTGTAATTTGTCAGGGGACACTTTATGTCCCTTTTCACACAGATGATTCAGTAGGGCAATGGTGTCAATCACACAATCCTTATGACTTTTAGACGCCACCAAGAGGTCGTCTATGTATTGCACTAAGACAGAGTTCCCAGGTAAGACCAAAGTTTCTCAAAAATTTTTCAAGATCTGATTAAAGATAGAGGGGCTCTCTGTATACCCTTGAGGGACCCGGTTCCAGCAATACACGTGACCTTCGAAGGCAAATGAGAAAAGAAATTTGCTATCTGGATGCAAAGGAATGGAAAAGAATGCATGACACAAGTCTATCACTGTGAACCACTCAGCATCCCAGGGAATCTGATATAGAATCACTGCTGGGTTCGGGACAATAGGGCAACAGGGAACTACTATTTTGTTAACTTTTCGCAAATCCTGCACTACTCTGTACTTGCCACTAGGTTTCTTAATGCCCATAATCGGAGAGTTACATGGGCTACTCATCACCTCCTGTATGATGTTTCCTTCTAACAATTTCTTTATTTCCACAGCAACACCAGCTTTCACTTCTGCATTCATCCTGTAGGGTTTAGTATTGGGGTATACTGCATTGTCCTTTATTGCTATTTGTATGGGGTCCACATTTTTCATCAACCCTACATCTTTCCCAGTAAAGTCCCACACCTCCGGCTTCACTGCTTCCTGGAGTTCTTTGGGTAAATCCTGCATGGTCATTCGTTTAATTTCCGAATCAGGGCGGACTAACATTAATTTATAAATGCCGTCTTCATCTGGGGTCTGAATTTCAACACCCTTTGGTGTGCAAAAGATGGTACAGTTCATTTTGCACAGCAAATCGCGTCCCAGTAAGTTTACTGGACTGGTGTCGCAAACGACAAATCTATGCATTTCCTTAAAGTTTCCAATTGATATTTCCATGGGCTTGGTAACAGGAGTACTAATCAATTGATTAGATACACCCACTACTTGGATGGCTTCTCCCGAGAGGGGTAGGTTTGGAACGTCCACTGTTCTCACAGTAGAACGGGTAGCGCCAGTGTCCAACAGAAAGGTGACATCGTTTCCGTCAACCTTTCCTTCAATGTATGGTCCGGACTGGTCTACCGGCAAGGAGGCGCCAAGTACGCACTCCTCGTCCTCCCCTCTCAGGCCCCGTCAGTACTGGTCATCACAAAGGAAGGTATCATTTAGAAGATACTGCGAAGTTGCTGCATTTCTGTTCTCATTGCTTTCCCAGACTTCTATCTCATCTCCCTCTGCCTGTTTTCCCCTGTATACTTGCTTTGGTGCTCGGGGCACCTGAACTGTTTTTACCTGTGGTTGAGTCTTTCTCGGTCTCTCTTTCTGCGTCTGTGGAGTTAAATCAGGAGTTTTGGAGTTATCTTCGGGCAAGTAAGGACACTCGTTACGCCAATGTCCAATTTCGCCGCACTGATGGCAGGGAAATTTCTTCATAGCCTCCTCCCTGCTCATTTTGGGCCGGGGCTTGCCTCCTCCCCCTCCCCCAGGGCCTTCATTCTTAGCATTTTTGACCATGTTACTCAACTGCTTTTCCTGCTGCTCTGCGAGCTTCACCTGAGCCCACATCACTTTTTCCTTTAGAGCCTTTTTCTTTTCTGCCATCTCGTCCTCGCAGTACTTTGCGTACCGCAGGACCTCATCTACCTTTTTGGAGTGCCAACATATTTTGTTATCTTTTATCCACTGACAAATTTCAGGTCTTAAACCATTTACGAACCTGTAAATGAAGTGCGTCATGTCCTTCATCTCGATGTTATCTATACCACTGTATGTTTTAAACACCTGTAACAGCCTTTCATAATAGGAGTGCACTGTCTCCTCTCTTTCCTGCGTTGTTCTATCTATCCTGGTCCAATCAGTTTCCTTTGCTGGGACCTTTAGTTTCAGATGCTGAATTACTTGCTCATATTTTCTCATCACTTCTTTCGATGGTTCCCCAGTTTTTTCATCTCTCGGGTATTCCTCACTAGGCCAGGCTATGGCTATTTTACACTCGGTCCATAGATCGACTGGGACCACAATGTCGAAAAACCCATCCAGGTCTTTCCACAGGCATTTCTGCACCTTTACAAACCTTTCCACTTGCCGGTACCATTCAACTGGCTTCTCCCGCAATTTTGGGAAATCGTTCGTAAAGGACACAATATCCTGTCTGGACCACGGAACGTGCACATACCTCCCACCGGGTACTTCGCGCATGGGGCATAAAGTTTCGAGCTTGTCTACTTCTCTCAGAGGGAACTCAGGGGTAGCTTGTCTGGAGCGGGCCTCCTCTTTCTTATGTGCCCACCTCGTTTTCCATTTTTCCACGTCTCCCCATTTTTGCAAGACTGCAAGCAACTCTTTAATCTGCAATTTTCTTCCTGACACATTCAGACTTTCTAAATCTTTGTCGGAAAACTCAGCTCGGTATGGTTTCTGCAAGGGCTTTGATCTTGATATATCTATCCCCATACTAGCTGCAGTGTCGGTCAGTTTTTCATGGAGCACCCTAGTACTCCGGGTAAGGCTTTTGCACATAAACAGCAATTCTTCTTCGGAATAGGTATTTAACCTGTCCAATCCCACATTTCCTGCCATTAATTCCTCTATTTCTACTCTTAGTTTGTAGAGGTCTAAAGGTTTCGTTTGCGGAGCCTGTTTTTCTAATTCACGACTCCAATTTTCAATTTCTTCTGGCGTTACCAAAGAGACACTCCTGGTACCCGTTGCTGACTCTAATTTAATTTCTTTCGCATCAAAAGGATTATGCCTCTTCTGCACTCCCTTTCCGGTCTGTTTGTTTGGTAGATCCAAGAATACCACTTCAGACTCGCACTCACTGGACTGATCGTCTATCAATAGGGGCTCTTGCCTCGGCGGGGCCATTATCGGGTTCATAACTGGAGGGTTCAGACCTCCTTGATTATTCCCGTACAATGGAACCACTGGTCCAATTGTTACCGGAATAGTCAAAGCTTCAGGACTGGTATTTAACTGGGAAATTTTCTGAATTATTTCTGACCTCTGTTTAGCTATGGCCTCTTGCTCCCTTTCATCTAACACTCTTCCTAATGTTCGGTCAGGTATCATCTGTGGGGTCAGTTGAGGCGTAAAACTCGGGGCAGTAGGATGCGTCTCACTTGGACCCCCACCATAATTTGGTTTCGGGAACAAAGTTCCTGTGCCAAATGACCTACGCTCTTCCCCATATGGAGGCTGCAAAAAGGGTACTCCTGAACTTAATGGTTTCTCTTCGTTTTCATAAAGAGGTCTGGGGTAAAAGAGCTTTTCACGGGAATATTTTTCCTCCTGGTTCACGGGCATACTGGGATATATATTTCGTACCTCTGGGGGCTCGGGCTTCTCAAAATAGGGCAATACCTGGCCCCCTCCCCCCCTACATAGGGATCTGTCCTCCTCCTTAATAGATGGACGCTGGTGGTTCTCTCCTGTACTGGAAGTTCGGGCTCCCTCATTATAAGGGGGCGGACTTCTCGTAAAAATGTCATCTAAAAATTCATCGTCTGACTCCCCAGGAGCTCCCCAATGCTTACTCTTTTCTGTCCGTTTCTCTCCCCCAGAAGGGTTACCTGCTGGCATCATGGGAAACAGACCTTCAACAATCATGCTTTGCCTCCACTGTTTCATCCTCTTATCCCTGGTCTCCTGTTTCAGCCTGGGGTACCATTTAGTCAGACCTTTGTCCATTCGGGGTTTCTCTCTTTCAAAAGCCTCAATCTCCCATTCCTCTAATGCCTCATACTGCGTTAGTCTCGGTCTGGGATGTAATTCATTCATGCGGGTTCTCAAATTGAATAAAATTCTACCATTAAAAGTACCGTCTAACGGAAAAGCCAATACTCCGTCATCTTTTGTGTACTTCACCCAATTCTCCAACCACACACAGGTGTTGTACCCTCGGTCAAACATCATGAATGAGGCAGGAGTATTCGGTGGCGGGACAACAACGCCTTCCCTAGATTTAATCGGTTTGTCCGTTTTGAAATAATTCTTTACCCTACTTACAAGGGACATCTTTCTCTTTCCTCCGTACATAATATCGTATCTATTGGCTTTCCACTGATCCCTTTCAAACCCTTGGTTTCTTGGATCGGGTCTAGTCTCTGGACAATACGAGTGCCACATACGATTTCTACGCTTAACCTTGTTTACAAAGCTACCTCCAATCATAACGCGCCTTGCAATTGCGTGCAACCAATGAGGTGCACGCATTCAAATAATTTCGGCCAATGGGTGCGCGGCCCCTTCGTGAGACAGTTCTCACTCCTCGGCGCTTCACCCCTCCTTTACAATTCCAGCCCCGCTACCCGCCCGCTGTTTCTACCAATCCCAGCGCGGCACGGAGTGACGTCAGAGACGCTTCGCGACTGACTCCCCTCCCTTCACAAGGTAACGGAAACTTTCTTTCCTTTTAAAGTGCTCAGTGCTTGGTTATTTTACAACAAATACACATTCGCCACAGTGCTCAAGTGTCTAGACAGGATAGCTTTGTTTTACTGCAAGTAAACTACTTCCATTTACTTTTCACGCGCTGCGGGCAGATCTCTTCCGCCTACCCTTCACTCTAGCATCGGTGAACCTGTTATTCCCCTAAACTCATCCACTTCTTTCCGGGATATGTTCCGAGTCTAAGGTTTCTCAGCGGACGCCTTTGCTTTCACCCAAGCTCCGAGGAACCTGCTACTTTTCCGATGTGACCCTTACTAGGTTACGCCACTATGGGAATTTTGCCAATGAACCTCGTTACTGACATTTATTCACACATGTATTCAGAAAACCCTAGTTAGTGCTTCCCGGTTATCCTAACCTGCACCTAACTTTCCTTTAAGCCTGTGACCTCAGGACAATGGATTCTATTCACCACTTGCCCTTTCAATTCCCCGGGGAGTTCGGACAACACGAAACAATACGGTTTACGAACGCATGGATTAATACATATAACAATATAAGAACAAGAATAATAACAATACAGCAATTCATGAATTGTTTTTACAAGATATTATTCGTGCGTATTCACAAGAGATTGATCAGGTCTCTTAGAACAGCCGCTCTTTTAGCAGCATTAATGTACTAGCAGCTTCCGACTCAACTAGTCTAACTAATCCTGCCTAACCTTTAGCTAGTCCCTAACCATACCTCTGCTTACCAGAAAACTGATAGAGCGCGCGAGGTCACCCAGCCAATGATTCCGCCGTTTCCGGCTTCAGGGCCCATATACTTTCAATTCACACTATTCATTGACCAGGCGACTTCACGGGCTGCTATCAATTGTGTGTGTTCCCTACTTGTTATGACTCAGTGTACCCGACTTACCATCCACCGACACGGGTACCTATGACTTCAATGGATCAGGGGCCTAGCTGTAAAAGGAAAGGCAGCAAATGCAATTTCAAATGACATTCAATGTTTTTAAAATGACCACGGACAACTGGAAGTTTTAAAATGTTTATCTAAAGTTCGTTATCATCAAGCATAAGATACACAAGAATGAGGCAATCAATAACCAAGATAATGTAAATTATATAACTATAGAGAAATAACGACAGGGTAACCATTCAAATGCAAATGGAATGCAAATGGGAAAAATACTAAAATCTCAGAAATGTTTAAGCCTGGACAGACTATGCATGGGTTACTATAGGAGGGCCTATAAAGAGTAACACGCTAAACTTAAAGTAAAGGGACCTTTAAACAGTCTAGGTAAGGAGGTTCTAGACCATATCAGAAAATGACAAACTGCAATGCAAAATATAATCTCTACAAGGTAGGATGACATGAGAACATATCAAGAAAATTATGCAAATGACTTTATGTTTCAATAGTTTGCGGTAAAGCATGGAAAAATCAACATATGCAAAGGTGTCACTTTATTGTAGCAAAAGGTAGAAATATAGAAAGGTGCAAATTTAAAGAACTTAGAGCAGTATTTACCTAGACTGGTGTGGAAACCAAACCCTGGCCACGGGTCAGTTAAGGACAGGAAACCCTCAAGGAAGGATACCCCTCAAAGGACAGCAGGTGCAGAATGGACACCCCGGACAGGACAGGATACCCTCAGATTAGGAATCAGGACAGGACCTCAGGACTGGACAGCAAACCCTCAGGACAGGACCGCTCAGGACTGGACCGCACCCGCAGTTTGGAAGCAACGCCTGCGCTCCACCCTCTCTGCAGCTATCGATCAAGACCCCGATTGGGTCAACGAACTCCCAGCAAAGTGCTTTGCCAGCACTTTAAGGTTCAGTAAAACCTTAGTCTATGGTCAATTTCGGACAGAGTGCTCCGCAGCTCTCTGTATCTTCAGTCACCTATTGAGTACGATGGGTCAGTGACAGGTCAGCTAAACCAGACAAGTCGGACAATTCCCTAGGTAAACCCAGGGTAGATATACTCTTTTGGGACGGTGTACCACCCCCCAATGTTGCAAAGTGTCAGAATCCCTCAATTTGGATTGGTCCTAAGGTAGGATTTGGGTAACACACCAATCAGAACACGCTAATTTTAGCCTATATTAGCATACTTGGGTACCGCCTAGAGAGATTGGGGTTCTCATGAGAAACTGTGCAGAAATACGAGTGACAATTAACATTGTAACACATGAGGAGCAACATTCTCCGCTCTCGTAGCGCAGAGGTGGCTTTCCCAGGCACATCTTGACTGTGGCTGCCAGCTGGCTGAGTTCCACTGTCCAAAGTTGCCACCTTTCAGTATTCTCTGGTCATGCGCAGAAGAGACCGTCAATATGGCTCCCAATCAGTTCGGACCCCCATTCCCCGCGGTACATGAAAAGTAAGCGAGAACAAATTAATACACAAACATAACGTTATGAAATCACATCACAGGGTTGTACTTTCAACTTATCATCATAAAATATACTTATGCAGTCTATATGTTAGCTACATGGATACAATCACAAGAGCAGTGGCACGAGCAGTACCACATGATGGGCACAACTATGTATTACGCATGCGCATAAATTTCCCTCCACTTCTGCAGACGCGTCAGGACACGTGAGTGTGGCTGACGCATGCGCAGTAACTAAATACAAGCGGCAGCCATTTTAAGTGACTCGAGTAAATTATTTTAGTAAAACATATAGGCAAGCGTCTTAATCTTTATTTAAACTAAATATAAACGTTAGTAAGACTTACACTTATTACTTTGTTACACATAAACGAGGTTCATGACTTCGGCAAGATCGCAAAATATGCGAAGCTTTGCTTCATCATTAACACATACTTTAAATAGAAAATGTTAAAAGGAAACACTTTAAAATGTGTTCTACTGTTGCCCTAATGACCTCTGAATGATAACGAAAGTAGCTAGACAGAAAAGCCATGTTAAGAATGAATGCTGATATCCAGGCCTTTGCAGAATTTTAACACGTGAACAGATGTCAGGCATTCACCATGAAAGATGGCAATTATATCCTCGACTGCTTCATGTAAATGAAGACGGCCTGGAAACAAGATAAACAAAGAAAGCCGCGCTTTCAAGCGATTATCATTATTTACAAGTACTTTGTGAAGCATCTGCGCCCCCTGGGAATGCCTCCACGGACTCCCAGGGGGGCGCGCCCCACAGTTTGAAGACCTCTGGTTTAGGGATATGACCACATGACCAATGGGGCTGTGGTCTCTTACCTCCGAGTAAGGGGTCCCGGCAGTGCTTGTAAATACGATGTGTCAGAGACAGAGGTATCAGAGCAATGGTGTATAAGTGCTCTATGGTGTAGAACGCGCATGCGCATGACGTCAGAGACCGGAAGTGTCGATATGAGGCAGGGCTGTTGTTAGAGCGCTGACCTAGGTTTGTGGACGATCAATAAAGGACGGTGAAAGTGTGATGTGATCACGGGATCATATTTGCACATTAGTTGACAGTAGATAAATATACGCAGGTAAATGTAAGTAATACACATGGGCAAGTGGGAACATTTTTACGTTTTGATAGTGGACTTGTTGTGTTCATACAGTAGATCAAAGAGGACAAGTACGTATAAGCATTTGCATAACAATAATAAGAGGAAGTGAAAACAGTGTCACCTCTAATTACACATACGTGGGATTTCAAAACGAATGCACTCGTGTAGCGAGGACAGTGACAACAAGCATTCCCATAATCTAGCAAGCCTCAGTGCTAAGACTCTAAAGGCAAATCGATGGTCTTATATGGTATTGTAATGCACAGATACGGTAAGGTTCGCCCGTTTATGATAATGGAATGAAATCAAAATAATCACATATGACTGTATGGTTAGACATCATTTCTGGTATGAAAAGAGTGAGTACAGGATGGATAAGCTCAGGGTATGTGACTAGATCCTCAGTCTACATCTTAGGCACATGGTGTGAGTGAGAAACATGACATAAGGGCAGAGTCAAAAAAAGGAACAGATACATAGTTAATGGATTACGTAAACAGCATCAAAACACAAAGATACACAGTTAGCAGGTTACATAGCAAGAGGAGTTGTAGTTTCGGTCTTAAGGGCACAGGTCTAGGATAAGGGGGTGGAAGACTGTGGCAGTGAGACAAATACTGCTGGCTTGACCATAAGAACAGGTGATGTTTCATGAATTCAAAGGTCTAGAAAGTATTGGAGCTCGTCGTCGATGTTTTGGCCATAATTGACAGTGTGGAGGCACATGATCCAGGTCGCTTGTAGGTGCCTGAGTCGGAGTTCTCGATTGCCTCCTCGCACATTTGGTTTGGCAATGTCAATTCCATAGAATTCCGATTTCTTGTGTGTGCCTTGGCAGGTGCATGTGGCTATATGGAGGGCCATGGGATAGCGAGGATCCTGCTGGTGCATGGCTCTGGCATGCTCACTAATGCGATCTTTTAGTGGCCTGATTGTACTGTCAACATATTGGCTGTGGCATGTACATTCCAAAATATACAGCACGAATTTCGTGTTACAGTTAATGTTGACATTGATCTCGCATCTTTGTTTGGGGTGGCCTTGGAAATGTTTGGTGTTGTTTTGTGCCCATTTGCATACACCACAACAACCACATTTGTGGAATCCCTTGGTGTGTGGAGTCAGCCAGTTTGTGGTGTTGGTGGTGGGGGGCACAGTGGGGCTCAGTCTAGTGCATAAAGTATTTCCTCGTCTATATATATATATATTGATGTGAAAATTACACTTAGCTCGATCTCATTTTTAAAATTTGAATGTTAAATTTTGCACTGTGTTTTTAAATTGTACAAAAGCACGTTTGCACTTTTACCTACCTGTCTGTGGTGTTAATTGTCGCTCCTGCTACCCCGGTCCACCGCAAGCACTCGGCTTGATTGTTGTGGAGGGTGCAGTGCGCTTCCTACTTCCGGGTTCCTTTGCCGGCGCAGGACAGGGATTGGTTAGAGGGGAGGGAGGCGGTGCTGAATGCTAGCGCGGCCCCTACAAAACTCTCAGATGCATAACACGCGCAGCGAGGACGCGCAGTGAACGCGCCGATCCCGCGCCGAAGACCCGCGAAAGACAAGCCCGTCTGTGCCCGTCCGTGCCACGACGGGCCAGGCGGAGGGTCATGTCCAACATCCTAGCAATATACAGGTACTGTCATCCGACCATCTAAAAGCCCTAGGCCCAACACCAAATCACAACTGCATGTTGTTGGAAATCCCTGACTCAGGGAAAAATACCTGCCTCGCTTGTAGTTTTACAATATCATCTATTCAACCTTATCCTCCTCGTAGGAATAGACGCAGGAATCAAATAAAGCAATCCTTCCTCACTAACGACCCCTACCTGTTCTACAGCACAAACTGTCGCTCCCTGCCTATGCACAGGCTAGATATCTATGATTTGTTAACAGACAAAAACCCAAGCGCCCTGTTCCTTACGGAAACCTGGCTTCACACGGGGTCTGGCCCTGATGTAGCCATGGCTCTTCCTCCGAACTACGCGATCGTTAGGATGGACAGAGTTCGGAAAACTGGGGGCGGAATTGCAATTGTTTATAACAAAAAATACAAATGTTCTCTTGAGGAAACACTAATCCCTGATTGTGAGTCTGCCTTTTTTAAAATCTGCCTCAATCCCAATTTCACAATGTCTGGCATTCTTATATACAGACCGCCTGGAAACAGCAGTAAATGGGCAGCAGAATTGGCTAATCACATAGCCCCTTTCCTTCTGGCAGCCAAAAATTTCTCCATCATTGGAGATCTAAATCTTCATCTTGACGAGAAATCAAATTCGACATGTATCAATTTGCTGGAAGATCTCACAGCACTCAATATTCACCTACTTAACACAGGGCCCACCCACAGGGCAGGACATTTATTGGACCCTTTATTGTCCAATCTCCCCCAACTCATCTGGCTGGATACTATCCCCATCTGTTGGTCTGACCATTTTCTAATTAAGTTCAAGCTTGAGGCACTTAATGCTTCTACTGTTCAAGCCAAGGTGGTGCCCCCGTTAAAGAAAAACTGGAAATCCTTAGATGTCCCTAAACTCAATGCAGAACTCAGTAGGCATCCACCTAGCACTAATCAAACCATGGAATGTATTGCGATGGCCACACAACAATGGCTGACAAATGCAGCTGAGTCCTGCCTATCCATTCCTAATGTCAAAAAGAAATTACATCGCCCCCCGGCCCCTTGGTTCAATGAGTCACTAAAAGAAGGGAAAAAGAAATGTAAGGCCCTCGAAAGAGTGTGGCGGAAGGATTTTGATCCAATTAAAAAATCCTTATACCACACAGCTAGGAATCACTATCATACTGCATGCAAAAAAGCACGGGCCTCGTATGTAGCTAACACCATTTTGGGAGCTGCAAATAAAGCAAAAGTACTGTTTAACACTGTAAAAAACGTTGCTGGAGCACAAACTACTGCTCCATCACGCCCCTTGAATGAGAAACAGTGTCAGGAATTAGCTCAATTCTTCTCAGACAAAATCGACAAACTAATCATTGAGATAGATGGGAACAAATCTGACCCATCTGAAGAAGATGGTGAGCATACGCCGACTGTAACCCAGACCCTTCAAAAATGGCCTCCTATTACAACAGACACCCTTATAGCCATTATGAAAACAATCAAGTCTGGCTCTCCACAGGATCCCATTCCCATTAATATAATTAAAACACTGGATGTACCAGCCCTTGAAATTTTAGCTGACATTCTAAACTCATCTCTGGAGCTTGCCACAGTACCCTCTATATGGAAGCACGCTATTGTGACCCCATTGCTTAAAAAACCGACAGCAGACCCCGACATACTGGCCAACTATAGGCCTATTTCACTCCTACCTGCTTTCTCTAAATGTCTGGAGAGGCATGTGCATTCTGCCTTATCTCTCTTTGTAGAGGAAAATGCCCTTCTTCACCCCACCCAATCAGGTTTCCGCACAGGGTTCTCTACGGAAACCGCTCTACTGGGTATCTCTGAAACAATCAGGAAACTCCTCGATGATGGTCAGACGGTTGCGCTTGTTCTACTCGACCTAAGCGCAGCCTTCGATACCGTGTCGCATACAAAACTAATCACCCGGCTGGAAAAAAATGGAATCGGTGGAACTGCTCTGAAATGGATCAGATCCTTTTTGAGCCAGCGGACATTCCAAATAGCCTCGGCTGATGCATGCTCGGGACATTTCAAATCCCCACATGGAGTACCGCAGGGTTCCATCCTCAGCCCCCTCTTCTTCAATCTCTATCTTAGACCTTTGGCAGACCTTGTTGAAGAGGCAGGACTAACCTTTATGTCATATGCTGACGATTCTCAGATTGTCTTCTCACTATCTAAACCCCAGGCTTCATCTTCGTCTCCCTTAAGAGATGGCCTTCTGAAAGTCTTCAATTGGATGACAACTAACCAATTGAAACTAAATGGAGATAAAACGGAGATTCTCCTTCTGGGCAAACAGCCAGAGCTGTGGGGTACTCCACACTGGCCTGACCAGATGGGCAATCTTCCAACTCCAGTGACTCATGCTAGAACTTGGGAGTAATACTGGACAATTCCTTGTCCATGAAGCACCAGGCCAACAAAGTAGTGGGCCTCTGCTTTACGATCATGAGGTGGCTCAGGAAGATCCTTTGGATGCTGCCTGTCCCCATGCAAAAAACAGTGGTCAACGCCTTAGTTACATCCCGGCTTGACTACGGGAACATCTTATATTTGGGTGCAAACAAGGCAGTCACAAAGAGGTTGCAGCTTGTTCAAAATGCGGCAGCCCGACTTCTCTGTGTTATACCCAAGAACAACAGCGTGTCTCCTTACCTACGTGAGCTGCACTGGCTAAGGGTTGAAAATCGTATCAGGTTCAAGGCGTTGAACTATATGTTCAAAATCAAAACTGGTACCGCACCCAAATACCTCCAAACATTGGCCTCTCCCTATATTCCAGAGAGAAATCTACGTTCAAAATCAGCTGAAAAATTTGGCGTACCTAGATTCAAACTGGCCAGGATGGGAGGAAGATCATTTGCTTACCTAGGCCCATCCATCTGGAACACCCTCCCTATCCATATTCGAAAGGAGCAAAGTCTCACCAGGTTCCGGAAAGAGATAAAGACCTGGTTGTTTGACCAGTGTCTTTAAAATATCCACTGCTGTTTTATCATCATTGTGTCTGTGTGCTTAGGCGCCGGGAAACCCTTTTTGGGTAGCTGTTTGCGCCATATAAGTTCAAAAAATAAATAAATAAATAAATAAATATATGTGATGAGCAGTCTAGAGCTAATGTTAGGGGATGCTGCCCACTCACCATTGTGTCACTTTTATATTCTGACTGTGTTTCCTCAATGTCGGTCTAATGCCATGATGTAATTTCACAGCCCTGATGAGTCACAGGTATTGCCCTGTTGACGAAACACGTGTCGGCTGGCGTTATAAAATCTGAAGAAATCTACATAAAACAACGTGTTCTACCACATCACGGTGTCAACTTATTTTGTTTTAAACTCATTCAGTATCAGAACTGTTGATTATACGTGTGCCTAGTAACTGCTATACATTTTCCTGGTGCCAAGGTTTCTCTTCCTTGGTTCTTCAAAGAGGTTTAGGGTTCTCCTCTATACTGGTTGCACCGTCCTAAAATCATACGAATCCATCCATCACCCCTCACCATAATTCTGCACTGCTAGAGCGCCCTATCCCTGCTTACATCAGACCCATAGCAGACCTGATACTATTTTTGATAATAATGTCCAGAAATTCTATCTGGTCATTGTTTGTGGCAGAAGTGAAATGTAGGTTTTGATCACACAAATTTAACCATTTCAGACTCTCATTTAGATTGTCCTCAGTATCAGACCAAATAAAAATGATATTGTCTATGAAACGGGACCACTTCCAGACAGACTCAAAACATTGTGCCACCTCACTAAAGATATGTGGATATTCAAATTTGCCAATATAAATTTCGCCACCGTCGCTGCACATGATGCCCCCTTGCTTACCCCATTTATTTGTTGGAATAACTGGCCATTGAACTCAAAGATGTTGTCCTCAAGTACTACTTTGAGGCATTTAATGAAGCTTTCTTCGCAGTCAATGTTCATGGTCTGAATTAACCATTCTACTGCTGAAAATGCCCCATGGATAGGGATATCGCTGTAGAGGCTTTCCATGTCTAGAGTTACTAGCCATTGTCTTTGTGGATTAAAGGGAACCTCCTCTACAAGATTTATAATATGTCGCATATCTTGGACATATTCTGGCGTCTTATGAACATGGGTGCGTAAGATGGCATTCAAGTATTTGGACAATGGCTCTGTAACAGAGCATATCGTCGTAACAATGGGTCTGTATGATGGATCCTTCTCTTTTTTTTATGTATTTTGGGTACACCATACAGACTAGCCATCTTTGGATTCTGTACATTCAGGTAAGATGTGTTCCTTGTCACAATTATCACCATCTCTAAGAGCCTTGTTGGTAATGCGCTGTAATTTAGATTTAATTTTCTCAGTTGGATTTCTGCTGATTTTAGTATAAAAGTTGGTGTCCTTTAACATATCCTCAATTTTTTATACATAATCGGTGGTATTTATGATTGCAATGCCCCCACACATATCACATCTTTTAATAGAGATAGCCCCATTGTTTTTCAGATTTGACAAAGCTTGATATTCCTCTCGTTGGACGTTGAATGGGGTTCCTTGGACATATTTAGTAGCTGCAAACATTTTTTGGTGTACCTCCTGTTCAAATACAATAGCCTCTGATGGTACTTGTTCATTTGAGGGTGTAAAATTAGAGTTTGGCATTAAGCCTGATCTGTTTGTTTGTGTCATAGGCTTTGTTTGTTCTGCAAAAACAGTTTTAATCTGTCTTTTCGAAAAAATGCTGTTAAGTCACTGAATAGTTCGAATTTATTGAGTCCCGAATGTGGAACAAAAGTAAGACTTTTACATAGCAATGAGTTGGTGGCAGGAGTCAAATCAGAAGTGCTTATGTTGAACACCAGAATTTCTTCTACTCTCTCCAGTATTGCACATTGCGCTTTTACCAGGAATTGGCTCTGATTTGCCTGATGATTTCCCCGGTAGTGGGGTTGATTTTGGGGTCGCCAATTGCTCCTGCGTAGATTGCGCCTTCCTAAAAAAGGCTGGGGGGATTGATAGGGTCTAGATGTATACCGGCTGTTTCTACTGTCAAAATGGTTGGGTGCATTTTCGTTACCTGAGTCAGACGTGTCTGAAAATGTAGTTACTTTTCTATTGTATCATCTGTATTCTTGTTGATTTTGTGTTGCACCTTCCTGTTGGGTATAGTTGTGTTCTGATAAATACGGATACGTATTTTCTTTATTAGAAAAGCGAATGTTTTTTCTTAATTTATCAGTTTTTCTTTTATGTAAGTATTCCGTTTAATTCCTGATCTAATTCCTTTAGTGTTTTTTTGCGTCATCTACTGCTGTGTTATTTTTTATATTATTCTCTAATTCTAGGATTTCAGAGATTAGTGTTTGTAACATCTCTTTTGCTGTTTCCACAATCAACATCATTGGATCGCTGGGATAACGATTCGCAATCATTAACCATTTTTCAAGAAATGCCTTAAATTGAACAAATAGTCCCAGGATGTTTTTAACTCTCAATCCTTGAGGGATGACACCTGCTTTTAGATATTCCAACATGCATTGACCATGCAGTTCTATCCTTTTGGTGTTTTTCTTCAGAGCTAGGAGTTTATGAGAATATTCATTTTTGTCAGAATTGGCGGTTGGCTGTTGGCCAAAAGACCCTGTGCCTCCCACCATAGAGGCGAAGTCGTCATCAGTAAATCCAAATGTAGTGAGATTGGCCATGACCAAATGGTGACCTGCTAGTTTGTGTGAAATCCAAAATTGAGAGGGATAATTTTAGTTGATTTATAGTATTAGCTTAGGTACCAGAACATTAAAAAATTAAAAAAATTATAGTGAAACAGAATTTAAAAGAACAATACTGTGTAAAAGGATAATAGTGAATAGTGAATGAACAGTAGATTTCGTAGTGACAGAAAGTGCAAATAGTAGTAAGTATAGTTCTCTGAAAACACAGGCAGAGAGATCCGTTCCGTCGTTATTTAGTTTTCTTTTCAAGACTAAGTAGTACTGAGAACAGTCTCCCCTTTACTCAAAGATCATTTAAACAAGGAAATAATTCTTCAGTCTTCTAACGAAAATCTTCTCCTTCAACAGCTGAGAAAGGTCTACATGACACAGATGTTGTAATTAAACTACAATGCATTTGTAAAGCACAACTACTTTCTGGAAGCTGTATTCTCGGTTTCTTTTTGTCCTCTAGTGTGGTTTTACCCCATTTAATAAAAGCGATAAATAATATTTTTGTCATGTGGATATTCATGTTTATATCCAGAGCTCTTGCCATTGGATGAGTTCATCCTCCTTCAAACTTCTCGCTTATTCCACTAGAGCAACGTTAGCATTAGTGGTTTTCTAAGTGGAATGTAGCAATTGCAGAGATTTGTATGGCAGCCATTGGATCCATCTGCCTTTGCACGTTAAGACTTTGACAAGGAAATTCTGCACAGCCTCTTTGCTTTAATTGTGTTTGTCATAAACTGACTTTTCTGAGCATTTCTATGCCCATGGCATCAGGATACCAACCAGTTGGGAAAAATGTACCTTCATGGTGAATCCAGTACTCTTAACTCTTGTTAGTTCACAGCACCAGCCTGGCTATCTCTCTGCTATACATATGACGTGCTGCAAACATACGAGGTAAAAAAACAAATTGTAGTTTGGCTCAGAGGAATACTGATGGATGGGTGGTGACTTTGAAATGCTTGTGTAAATGCTTAAATGTGAAGTTTTCTTTTTAAAGGAGCCATAGTATACTCCATAGAAATGGATGTGATCCTTTGGCATGCAATCAACAAGTATTTTTCAAAGTGACATTTTCTCTCCGTCTCCTTTTAGGACATCCTGAGACAAAAAAGGAGCCAGAGTCTGACCCAAAATGCACACCAGATCAACGTAGGTGTTTATTATCACATGCTACAATGCTACCATCCTTAGATCTGTTAATGCCATTTTTAGGTATTGATTTATTGCCTTGGATTATATTAACATTTTCGGAAAAGAGATTGTTTTGCAAAGACATATTGTCCCAAACAAATTGTAATAACTTCTTTTACCAGAATACATTTGGAGCGCTAAAGAGAAATACCAAACAAACTAGAGGTGCTGTTCTTGAACATGTTCAGTTGGCTTTGCAGTTGATGGTTAGGTCAAGTGGTGCTCAGTGGTTAGTATGAAGCATAGGTCTGCATTATTAGTTGGGTTTGTAGTTGTTTCATGCATGAGCCTGTGTTACCTCTACTCTGGTGTGCCAGCAAGCGAGTTTTGGATACAGAGGGCAACTCCTTTCAAAACAAGTTGGGTATTTGTGCTTGGAGAATAACATTTGTGCTTCGAGAAAAGTTGTAGGATCTCTAGTTCGTTCTAACGAGAGTGTTATAGTTATTTAGGGCATATTTGTTGACTGGTTGTGTTCTTTTTTTATGTGGCAGATGCACTTGCATTTGAAATGTGTTAGGTACCTGGTCATTAATCAACAGAGCCAAATACAAAGGGATAATGGTGTCTCAGGCAGGTTATTAGGTGGCTACATTTTTTGACAGGTCTTCAGGCACTGAGATTGGATTCCTTTATAGAATGAGAATTTAAGTTACTTTATTGAAAACATTTTTTGATGGAGGGTTTATTAATGTATTTGCTTAAAATCTGGCCAGACTTTTTACTTAATAACCATAGCTGTTATATTCGGGAAGAGCACAACATTTAAACAGAATTTACTGGTAGAGCAGCACGTTTAAATATTCAGATGGTGGCACTCCCTAAGGAAATAGAACAGTATTTGTTAGAAAAATGTGTTACAGAATAATCCTAGCCAAGTAGGGTTTTATTTCATGGCATTATACTGCTATAAATTATTCAGCATTCGGAAAGCTAATAATTATTTCAAGATACAAAACAAGGATAGCAGACACCTGCCTGTTTTTCTATTCCCATAAAGGAACTTATAGACATTTCAGGGGCTTAGAAAATCTACTAGATGTGGCCCAGAATTATCATCGTATCTTGGTACTAGTAACTTGGAGAGAGATAACAGCCCGTATTATTAATTCTGAATCCAGTATATCCCCACTAATTTAATATTTAAGTTTAGTAGGTGTTACACCAGGTACTGGAAACACTACTTTCGTTTATCAGTTCCTATGCAGGTTCAGATCAGAAAGCTGAATAAAGACTTAGAAGAACAGAGAAAGAACCAGCATAGCTCAAGACCTATGCCCATAGCCCGGGGTTCCTCCTCCACATTTGTACACTGGACTTTAGATGGGGTCTCTCGGGCATATAACACCAGTCTCCCTTACTCCATCCATAGCCCAGTGGAGGGTGAACTTCCTGATGGAGGGGTTCTAGTGGACTTCTGTGTTACTGTTCTTGCTGTGATGCTCCAGGAGTGGGCACTGCACTGTTGCTCACCATCACACTGCAATTGGCCCAAGGTCTGAGTAGATGGGGTGTGCTATCAAGGAGAGAAATCTCCTTTAGATGACCCTGAGGAGTGCTGTAAGAAAGAACCCCTACGGCAGAAGATTATCTGTGCCGGTCAGGAGAGCAACCCAGGTCCCTGCAGGTGAACTGCAGCTGATGAAAGAAGATTTAGTCCTAGAGGATGGCAGAAGGCAGAAGGAAATTCCTTAGTGAAGTTTAGGAACCCATGAGACCTCTGGCTGTTGATCCAACTGGCTAGTACTGGGCCCCAGAGGCAAAACTCTGAAGGCTGCACGCAGATTTTTGCACCATTTTGTATTTTTTATTTATAAAGTTTTATATAGAGCAACTAGACCCAAGAGGGTATCAGAGCGCTTTACATTTAGGATTGTTGCGTTAAAAGTTACATCAGTTACAAGACCATCGTAAGGTACAGTACACAAATCAATGTTGAAAGAATTCGTAGGAGGTAGGGGAGGAAGTAGTCATAGCAGGGAGACGAAGAAGAACTGTGCCCAATGTCCGGCTGGGTAGGTGACGGTCAAGGGGGAAACCAGGGCCAATCTCCTCATTAGCGGTCTAGCAGCTCCACTGGGCATCAGCCATGTTGCTCAGGTCTCAGCGTTCAGAAAACCAGGTTTGAGTTATTTGAATTGAGATGTTTGTATAGAACTGACTAGACCGGGAGTTATCAGAGCGCTTAACCAGAGGATCGTTGCATTACATGGTACAACTAAAACGTTGTATATAGCGCTGGCTAGACTCGAAGGTATCAGAGTGCTTTACCAGGGGAACATTGCGTTACAGGTTACATTGGTTACAATAGCGTAGTAAGGTAAAGTAAACAAACAACACGGTTGAGAGAATTCTAAGGAAAGGAGGAAGGAGCCATAGCAGGGAGACGAGGAAGAACTGTGCCCAAGGTCCGGCTGGGTAGGTGACGGTCGAGGGGGAAACCAGGGCCAATCTCCTCATTAGCTGTCTAGCAGCTCCACCGGGCATCAGCCATATTGCTCAGGTCTCAGCGATCAGGAAAAGAACGTTTTGAATAGATAGATAGGCTGTAGTGGTATAATCAAGTAGTGGAAGAGCATGTCCCCACTAGAGGATAGAGGTAAAACAAGTGGGGCGGGGGGTAAACAAACCAGAGAAGGAGCTGGGTCTGCCATTTAGAGCGGATGGGGGATGTGATCGAGGTCTGGACGAAGTCGTTACCCATTTTATAACTTTGCATAGGCATGAGGTTATTATGTGGAAGACGCTTACGATGCAAATTTAGAATCGCCTCTCGTCGTTAATGAGCTTGTCGTACCATGGTTAACATCATAAGATTGTGCATTATGTGGCAGCTGCCTATTTTGCGAAGTTATAACCACCCCTCTGCGTTATTGAGCTCGTCATAGCAGTGTTCGCATCAGGGATAACATAGCATCTTCATTTGAGTACCGGTTTGCCGCCATCTTAGGGTCAGGCACTATGATTATTTTTACTGCAAGCAAGCCCTTCTTCATTTAGTTAGTAACTTTCGCTGCGTTGAATAGTAGAAGTGTTATTTGTTTCCTTACTCTCTGTAGAATAGGCATGAGATGGCGCCTACGCTGCCATGGTATAGCCGCACCAATTCGTTATCGCAACAGGGTTCACTGCACCCGAGGGGCCACCATTTTAGATACAGGCATCAAAGTTTGTTTGTCCCGTGCCTAGCCGCCAGCAAGTTAGATGCAGCATCTCCCAGGATCCGATGCATTGACCCTTGCCCCCTGCCTCTCAGTCACTCACCAGTAATTATTTCAGGTTTTTTTTTTTTTGGGCTGCCAGCAACGGACTGAAGTTACGGGCCCATCCCTCCAGCGATCCCGGAACCACTTGATGGCCCAGATACAGCATATTAAAGGCTATCTTTGTGTGGAGGACTTTGTTCCCTTATCTGTATCCCTTAGGGCCGGAAAGCATGGACAATGAATGAAATATTTGTACCACGGCAATCATGCATTTTCTTGTTTCTCTGTCTGGGAGGCAGGTGGGGTTGTGACTGAGGGTGAGGCCTGGCCTGGGTGAACCATGGGGACTGAAGAAAACCTTCTCCCTAACAGCAGGAGACCCCTAGGGCCGTAAAAGTATGGAACTACTGTGGGGGATAGAGGTTTACTAAGCGAGCTGAGGAGCCAGTGTCCCCACATGCTTTGGAGGAGCCTGCCTCGCATGTAAGCAGAGTGTACATGTATGGGTGCCCCTAGAAGTGGCAGAAGTATTGCAGAAATTGTATGCTGCTGTGATACAAGAAAAATCAAATGGGAAAAAGCATTGGTGTGGCCGCAGAAACCATAAAGCTCTCCAGGTAGGAATTTTGCATATTGAGCAGTGGATTTTCTCACGGGAGACCATGGCACCTTCATGGGCTCAGCAGTTTGTTCAGTGATGGGTTGTGGTTGGAGCCCTGCCCCCTCATGGCTCCTAGTGAAGGTAGAAAATTACACTAAAACCCTCCTTACACATTCCCTTGAATTTAGGAGTAAGGTTATTGTCGGACCGATGGCTTCTATTCTGGCTGGTGTCTCCACACCTGAGTCCACGGATTATGAATTATATTTCTCGGTGATGCAGGTGTGGCAAGCGTGGAGCTTGGTAGGGCAGAGCAGAGCATGTGAGAGGGCGAAACAGCCTTTCCCACAAAACGGCTAAACCACGCGCTGCAATTACAACAAATGCATCTTTATCACGCATTCCTTTACCATGCATGCTGTTACAACAACATGCCTTATCGAAAGCGATGTTGGTCTTTCCCAACTGTTGCGTAGATTGGAGTTGAAATAATAAATAATACCGCTCCAAAGTCCAGCACTTTCCCTAAGGCATGTTGTCGTAACAATATGCGTGGTGAAGGCGCATTCATTGTAAAGACTGTGGAGTAACGGCGTGTGTGGTAAAGGCACACGCTGCTCCGACATGCAACCTGTGAGAGGTGATTTGGAGGTGAATGTTTGCAGCTCCCCTGTTGTGCAGGAGCAGTGCGGGTCGGGTTGGAGGCAACAGCTGTAAATAGCACCTCACATGGTTGTAGGGTTTGGTTTCTCTTGGCCCCGAAATACTGGGTCATTGATTTGTGGACCCTGTAATGCTGGGCTTCGTTGATTGTCTGATTTAAAATTCTATAGCGTGTATGAATACCTAAAATAAGTCATGTTACTAAACACAGCCGAACAGTACTGAGAGCAAATGAGTAGAGGTGGCCACTAGCTTCCGAAGAGCAGTCTTCCAAAGTTACCTGAATGTTATTAACCGATCTGAAGCTTGTAGATGGGACAGAGTTTATTTCAGTGTTAAGTGGCTAAACCTGAGAAGGGGCAACCCCCGAGCCGACTGCTGATTCTTAAGGACATCTAACAGGCGGCCGTTGCTGGATGCAGCTGCTGAGAAAAATAATTAATATATTTGCATCTTAAATGAACGGGGCTTAGGGATTGATACACTTTGAAAGTAATGCACATGGCCTTAAAAAGGATCCTCTTGAAGATGAGCAACGAGCGTAGCATTTTTCAACAAGTTGACGCAGAGGCAGGAGGCGGGGTTCCAAGCGTGGTCCTGGCAGGAAAACTCTGAATTTGTTGAAGTCTTGAGAGTAAATAAAAGAGTGAACTAAGAAGCAGCACATTGTAGTAATCCAAGGGACATAAGATCGAGGCCTAAATCACTTAGCAACATGACTTAGGCGGTAATAAAGGAAGAATGTTGCACAAGACTGTTATTCAGAATGAAACGTTAAGAATATAGCTTATTAATGTGAGAAGCCAAGGAAAGGTTGCAATTGAAGGAAGCTCAAAGATTTCTGACCACCAAAGCATGCATGGGGAAGTGGGCCAAGAAGGACAGGTGAAAGACCTGCAGGAAGACTTTGAGGTCTGTTTTTACCTGAGAGGATGATCTTTTTTTTATGTCCATAATCCATTTCAGGCAATTTTTCCTCATCCGGTCAACCAGAGCAAGCATAGACTCATAGAGAGGCAGTATTGTCATTCTGCACCTTGACATCAAAAGAGACGAGGATTTGTGTGTCTTCAGATAGCTCATCCATCGGAAACCCACAGAACACATCTGTTTAATGAAAGGACAAACATATGGATTACTTAAAAGGGTTGGGGTAGGGAAAAAACCTTGAAGGAGCTCCATGAGTAAAAGCTTTGAAATCAAATTGATAGGGGGAGAAATAGACTGGTTGAGAGCAGTGGGACATGTAGGACTTAATCCAGTCTAAAGTAGTATTGTTAATGGCACTTTCTAAAAGATGGTTAATAAGAATATATTGGGCCACCATATCGAACAAGCCAGACAAATCTAATACAACCAGGCAGAAGAATTGTCCTTGTCTGCCAGCATGCACAAATCGTCAAGTACTGAGACCAGTTTGGTCTCATTGCGATGGCTATGAGAGAGCCTCAAACAGATAGGCAAAGTCCAGGAGTGAATTAGATTCTAAAAAAGAGGAAATCTGTGTTCGAGGCATATGAGCTGCAGATTCTACACTTTGCATTAGATCACCACCTGGTGTTGGGCTCGGATGATTGCATGTTGTTGTCGTCTTGGAAGAAGTCTTTTGTAGTCACGAGATAGGTGACTCCTCCCTTGGACGATAGTGCGCACGGGCATCGGCTCCATCCTTAGATAGTTTTTTTCCGGCGCTGGGTTCGGATGAAATTTTTCCGCTCCGGTTCGAAATCTACTTTTCAAGTACTTTGACGCTTAAAAAAGTATTCAAACTTCACCTAACTACTTTCAATATCGACAAACATCTTCTCAACTCTTTCAGTTCGATTCCCGTTGTCGACGTGGGCCGTTGGACCTATCCACGCCGTGAGGCCTACACCTCATGGAAAGGACGCCATTAAAAAGATGCCCCAAGTGTGGAGCAAAGTTTCCACACAGTGACCACCAAGAGGTCTGTAACCTGTGCTTATCGCCAGAACACGACGAATCAAGCTGTACAGCCTGCGTGTCCTTTCAATCCAAGAAGACCATTCGAGATCGAAGGGCCCGTTGACACGACATGCAGAGATCAGCTCCGGAACCGGTGGATATCTTCGACGAAGAGGTTCCGCTCGTTCCCGAAGAAGATTCAGATGATCTCCAAATCGTCGTATCAGAGGCAGACGACGCAGATGACTCCATACCATCGGGTCAGCGCGTGAGTACTACTGCCCCTGCCCCATACACAGCACCCAAATCGAAGGCAAAGGTCAACACTCCGCCTACGGGGCCCAGTCGCGACCGAAAAACCACTTTGAAAGCCCCGCCATCGAGCCCGGCTCCGAAGAAAATACTCAAGCCTTCCGGCAGCTCCTTACCGAACAAGCCCCATGTGCCGATCCCACCACCTCCCTCAGCACCGAAACCGAAAGAAGTCTCGGCGCCGAAACCATCGACTTCTAAAGACAAACCTATGAAGCCAGCGTCCGACGCCTCGAAGCCGATGACACCAGCTTCCACTCCGAAGCCATCATCTTCGGTACCTAAACCTGCAAGGCCTGATTCCGATGCGCTTAAGCCCTCGAAACAGCCTACGACTCCGAAAACAACACCTTCAGTGCCGAAATCTACGCCAAAGGACACAGTAATAACTCCTAAGTCTAACCACGCCCGGAAACGAACAAATCAGCGCCGGTAATGGTTCCGCAATCGGAAGAACTTTTTCAACCTGATCCTCTACAAAAGAAGATCTACATTGACCCTAAAACAGGTGCTGTATCCACTACACCACACAGGAAGAGGAAATTAGACACAGCACCTGCACCTGCAGTGCTTGTCAAGAAGAAGGACTCTGCCACATATCCTATGCACCCTTCTTCTCCTATACTTCCTTCTCCTTCATCTCCTGTTCCTCCTAACCATTCACCTCAAATTTCTCCTGAACACTCTCCTCTTCATTCTTCATTCTTCACATTCACCTCAAAATGATGATGAGTATAGACTAGGGGGAGGGGTAGACCCAGATGAGCCTTTCCCATACCCTTTTGATGATCCAGACTGGGAGTACCCAAACCCACAAGATGTGCCAGATATTCCTTACCCACAGTCATATCCATCAAAGCCTTCTCCCCGGGAAGATAATATTAGTTTTGGGCACTTGCTGAACAGGGCTGCCATTTACCATGGGGTCACCATGCATTCAGATGAGGCAGAGGAAGATTTTTTTTTAGATACGTTTGAACAATTGCAAAGGTCTGTTCAAATTCTTCATATGATTAAAGGGGTCCTCAAACATGCTTCAGAGGTATTTAAAGATCCTGTATGTGCTAGGATCCTAAACCCTAGAATTGAAAAAAAGTACAGGGGATCCAGCCTACATTAAGGGACAACTACCCTTAGATTCACTAGTTGTCTCAAATTCTAAAAAGAGGGCAAACTCACAGACGTCAGGTGAAGCACCTCCACCTGGTAAAGTATCTAAGGTGATAGATGCTTCGGGCAAGAGAATAGCTGCACAAGCTACCAATACATGGCGTATAGTGAACACACAAGCCCTCCTTGTAAGATATGACTGGGCTCATTATG
The DNA here is from genome assembly GCF_964261635.1 of Lissotriton helveticus. Taxonomy (NCBI): domain Eukaryota; kingdom Metazoa; phylum Chordata; class Amphibia; order Caudata; family Salamandridae; genus Lissotriton; species Lissotriton helveticus. The sequence goes on from NC_136068.1 coordinate 1,210,862,924, forward strand.
ACCAGTTAGAAACACTACTACAACATCTACCTGACCAATATAAGGCGCAGGCAAACGACCTTATACAAGAAGGCAAGTTAATTTCAAATGCCTCAATCAAGTGTGCACTTGATGTAGCAGACACTGCATCTAGAGCTGTAAACACTAGCATCCTACTTAGACGTCATGCTTGGCTACGCATTTCAGAATTTAAGCAGGAAGTGCAAACTACCATCTTAAATCAGCCATTTAACCAACATCAATTGTTTGGACCAGAGGTAGACACAGCACTTGAGAAAATGAAAAAATATACAGATACAGCCAAATCTATGGGAGCTTTGCAGTCCACTCTAGAGGCTCCTTTCGTCGCTCCTTCTATAGAGGAGGCTCCAAGCAAACTGGAGCAGACAATACAGCTTCCTTCAAGTCCAATACACAAACATCCTCTAGTAAAGAATATTTTAGAGGACGCTATAGAGGCAACAACAACAAGGGAAGAGGCCGGGGTAACAACAATAATCGAACCTCTTCGACCACAAAACAGTGACTTCCCTCTGCTCCCCCAACAGCATTCCACTCCTGTGGAGGGCAGATTAACACAGTTCCTACCTGTCTGGAATTCCATCACAACAGACTGGTGGGTAAGACAAATTATCCAGTATGGCTACTGCCTCGAACTTACAGCTACCCCTCCACACATACCACCCAGGCAGCGTCCAATGTCTGCAGAATACCTTACTCTGCTCAAACAAGAAGTCCTATCACTTCTTCAAAAGGACGCTATAGAAATAGTTCTTTTACAACATCAAGGAACAGGGGTTTACTCACTGTATTTTCTAATACCCAAAAAGGACGGGACACAGAGACCAATTCTCGACCTCAGACCCCTCAATCATTATATACAATCAGATCATTTTCATATGATCACTTTACAACAAGTGCTCCCATTGCTGCAACAGGGCGACTTCCTTACAACACTAGATCTAAAGGATGCCTACTTCCACATTCCTATACATCCTTCTTAAACAGGAAGTATCTAAGGTTTGTACTGGAAAGACAGCATTATCAATTCAAAGTCCTTCCATTCGGGGTAACAACTGCACCAAGAGTATTCACAAAGTGCCTAGCAGCAGTAGCTGCACATCTCAGTAGACAACAGATACATGTCTTTCCTTATCTAGACGATTGTCTCATAAAAGCCAAGTCATTCAATCATTGTGTCCTACACACACATCAGACGATTCAAACATTGCACGACTTGGGTTCACGATCAACTACACCAAGTCGCACCTACAGCCCTCTCATGTACATCAATATTTAGGGGCTACAATAAACACTTCTACAGCTCTAGCGTATCCCAGTCCAGCAAGGATACAGAGCATTCAAGCCTTAGTCATAAACTTCCAACATCAACACTCTCTCCCAGCCAGAGTGTTCATGAGACTAATAGGCATGATGGCATCTTGCATTTTCATTGTACCATATGCAAGACTGCAAATGCGTCCATTACAGGAATGTCTAGCACAACAGTGGAATCAGGTTCAAGGGCAACAAACAGACCTGGTGTTGGTAGACAGCTGCACACATAGCTCTCTGCAGTGGTGGAACACCAAAAACTTGACAAAAGGGCGGCCGTTCCTCGAACCTATTTATTTGTGGAATAGGTTCGAGGAACGGCCGCCCTTTTGTCAGGTTTTTGGTGTTCCACCACTGCAGAGAGCGATGTGTGCGGCTGTCTACCAACACCAGGTCTGTTTGTTGCACAGCAGACGCATCTCTCACAGGATGGGGAGCCCATCTCCTACATCATAAAACTCAAGGGCAATGGACCATACAACAAAGATCGTTCCATATCAATCAACTAGAGCTGCTAGCAATATATTTGGCACTCAAAACATTCCAAGAACAAGTACAAAACAAAGCTGTCTTGATCCGGACGGATAACATGACAGCTATGTACTATATACAAAAACAGGGGGGGGGGGGCACTCTCTACAGCTGTCCCAGCTTGCACAGAACATTTGGAGATGGGCTATTCCACAAAACATATATCTGTTAGCAGAACACCTTCCAGGAGTTCACAATCAGATAGCAGATCTGTTGAGTCGACAGACACAACAAATTCTGAATGGGAACTACATCCGCAAGTTCTTCAACCATTCTTTCACGGGTGGGGTCATCCAGACATAGATCTGTTCGCCACACACGAAAACGCAAAATTCCCAACCTTCGCCGCCAGGTTTCCACACCCGCTGCCCAGGGGCAATGCGATATGGATGAACTGGTCAGGCAGATTTGTGTACGCTTTTCCGCCACTACCACTAATACCACTAATAGTGCGCAAGCTTCGGCAACAGTCGCTCAAACTAATTTTAGTAGCTCCCACATGGGCATGCCAACCGTGGTATACAACTCTGCTAGAACTATCCCTAGTTCCACACCAAAACCTACGTCTGACACCATCCCTGCTAACGCTGAACCATGGAGACATCAGACATCCAAATCCAAATCAACTGAATCTGGCGATCTGGCTCCTGAAGTCTTAGAGTTTGGTTATCTTAACCTACCACCAGACTGTATGAACATCATTAAAGAGGCCAGGATACCTACAACTAGGGCTTGCTATGCTGCTAAATGGAAAAGATGTGCCATTTATTGCAACAATAACCAAATTGATCCCCTGAATGCTTCTATATAAAATATCATTTGCTACCTTCTACATTTACAAAGATGTAACTTGGCATATTCATCTATATGCCTACATCTTGCAGCAGTTGCAGCATATCTACAAAATAGGCAACATCTGTCTCTTTTTAGAGTGCCTGCTATTAAAGCATTTATGGAAGGATTAAAAATAATCCTTCCCCCCAGGTTACCCCTCTCCAGCGTGGAACCTAAACGTTGTTCTTAAAAGGCTCATGGTACCGCCTTCTGAACCTCTACACAAATGTGAACTGCAATTCCTCACATGGAAAACAGCTTTCCTTATTGCTATTACCTCTCTTAGGAGAGTAAGTGAGATACAGGCTTTCACTATACAAGAACCATTCTTACAATTACACCGTAACAAGGTGGTTCAAAGAACTAATCCTAAATTCCTTCCAAAAGTCATTACTCCTTTTCATTTAAACCAATCTGTAGAGTTACCTGTGTTTTTCCAAAACCCTGACTCTGTAGCAGAAAGAGCTCTACACACAATAGACATTGAAAGAGCTCTTCTTTATTATATAGATAGGACTAAATCCTTTGGTAAAACAAAGCAATTGTTTGTATCTTCCTCTCCATCACATAAAGGCAACCCCATCTCTAAAGCTGGAATTGCAAGGTGGATGGAAATATGCTATCAAAAAGCAAAACGTGCATTAACAGTTCCTCCTAGAGCGCACTCAACACGCATAGTAGGAGCCTCTATGGTTTTCTTAGGGAACATTACCCTAGTAGACATCTGCAAGGCAGCAACATGGTCTACAACACACATCTTCACTAAACACTTCTGTGTTGATGTGCAAGCCAAGCAGCAAGCTGCAGTAGGCCAAGCTGTTCTAAAAACTCTCTTTCAAAGTACTGCAACAGATACAGGTGACCACCGCTAGGGGAGACACTGCTGCACAATCGATTCAAAGTGTAGAATCTGCAGCTCATACACCTCGAACGGAAAATGCTACTTACCAGTATGCATCTTTTCTTGGCATGTAGAGCTGCAGAGTACTACACGCCCTCCCGCCTCCCCGGACCTGTATCTGTTCCAGTTTTATCTTAATTAGATATACACGCATGGACATCCTTTCTTTACTTCTACTAACTCCAGCATATCCCATCATGGCGAAAAACAATCTAAGGATGGAGCCGATGCCCATGCGCACTATCGTCCAAGGGAGGAGTCACCTTTCTCGTGACTACAAAAGACTTCTTCCAAGACGACAACAACATGCAATCATCCGAGCCCAACACCAGGTTCTAATGCAAAGTGTAGAACTCTGCAGCTTTACATGCCAAGAACAGATGCATACTGGTAAGTAGCATTTTCCTTATTAACAGCTCTCTACAGAATCTTAATTTTAATGGGCAAAAGTGACAGCAAAATCAGACAAATATTACTCAAACCTGCCAGGTCAGCAGATGTTTTCTTCAGTAGTGTCTGTGCTAAAGCCTTGAGGGACCTAAGAAGGGGCTCTGGATTTGTGGCAGTTGGCCTGATGCATGCTGACTAACAGTGATGAGCCCAATCTTAGAATCCTAGATGGATAAAGGATCAAGATGAAATAGTAGACAGACCATCCCCAATAAGGATAAGCAATAGAATTTCAAAAGCAGTCAATGATGGCATATTGCCTGCCACCTTATGGCGTGCCTCTGAAAGAGCTGTCTCAAGAGATGGAGCAAATTACTCTAATAATTTGTAAATTCAGGAAATGTCACCCTGGAAATCTGCCCAATCCCATCACGAGAGTAAACAATTTTGCCGGAACAGCACTCGACCATCATCTTATGAGTATTTTGTTAGAGCATAGAGTTGTCCGTAATTCAGTTTTCTTACAAACGTAATAATCCTTATGCCATGCTCTCTCCAGTTTTTTACAATGGAGTTTGGCTTCCGTAAGTGTGTTGTTGCATAGATCTGATGGCTGAGTACAAAGAGAGATTCAAGTAGAAAAACGTGCAGTCCTATTATTGACAAGCTTGGCTTTGCTATTAATAACTTAAAAGTCCTCTTCCTGTGTTAAAGTGGGCAAAAAGATGTAGGGCACCCAAATACTGGGAGAGCATTACAAAAGCTTGCAGCAGGAAGTCCAGACCAAGCTTGCCTATTGGGAACCTTAACAAGAATATTAACTTGAGCACATCTTGAGTACATCTTTCAAATAGGAGACATCTAAGGGGGATCATAAAATGTTAGTTCAAGCTGGTGCAATAGGTATATCACAAAATACTTTTTCACCCTAGACGAAAGTAAGGTCCAAATGGTGCTCGGTTTGGTGCACAGGTCCAGAAACGAATTGAGTGAGATTAAAGTCTGAAAGACAGTTTATTAAAAGAGCAGTGTCTGGATTTGTGGGCACATCCATATTGGAGAGACCGTTCAAACGGGAATGGTCCATAGTGGGTATGCCATTCTGTCCACTCCTAATGAGGGTCAAGAGTGGTTGTTCAACAACTATTTGAGCAAAAGTAACAATATTTTTGGTCCTCAGGGATTCTTTATGTCTTTGTAGGCAGAGATCTTGTGTATGATAAAAGCCAATAGACATGGTTTTATATATTCTGAAATGCTAATGGTTTCGTGACATGTTAAAACCAACAACAAAATGTCTTGAACTGAAAAAATGCATTTCTAAAGGCTCTCAGCCGTTCATTGTTTACTATGAATATTTTGATAAAGCCACTGGAGCTCTAATTGCCACATGGTACATTGCAGATAATGAGAGCAAACGTTATTTATGGGATGAAATGTCCTTATGATGCTTTTTTAGGGTACGTGATTTGCACTCGGTTTTTCTGTGTTGCCTCTTTAGTAGGTCTGCAATTTGTAGTTCTACTTAAGAACTTGTGATTTTAGTTGTATGTCCATTTAAGTGCTTTTCTTTCTTAAGAAAATACATGCATTGGACAATGATGTATTGTGCGTTATTTTTGTATTACCGAAACCTGAATTTCTACCCCATCATCACTTTCCTGTTTCAGTCTTGGATTGTTCCTCCCTGTTACCTTGAAATTGAAGTGCTTAAAGGGGTACTCATTCCCTAGTTAGAGTGTTGGTGCTGGAATAAGTAGGTGTTGGTCACAGTTTCTTATGAGGTGTGTCTTTGGTGCCTGGGTTAGGGACATGATTCCAACTTTTGTGATAAGGGCGCTTTTGTGCATTTGAAGGCGATTAGAGGCCAAGCTGAGCTGTGTATTGCCAAGCACGAGAAGTGAGTCCCAATCCATTTCCTACCACCATTCGAAATACGGAATCTAACTGGATTGACGCCTTTGAAAAGTGCATGTTTTCTTCAGCCAGTCTTCCAACTCGCCCTCCCATGTTTCACCAGCTAGCAATCTACTTTAATTTGCCTTCCATCTGACAGATGGGTCTTACAAATTATTCAAAACATTCATGCCCTACCATTTCTTTCCTCCCCGCCCAATATCCCTTTCCCACAAGAATGAATTTCAGAGGAGCATCTGTCCATCCTCCTACAGGAGGTGTGCCTGTTATTCTTCAAAGATGCGATAGACAAATTACTGTAAAAGTTTGGGGGCCTATATTGTGCTTTGGACCCGGTTACTTGATTCTGAGTGGCAAGATGGGTATTTTTACATTCCTGCCTTGCAGTCCACAGGCATTAACTGCATTTTAAGGTGGACCAGGAGTATTTTTCAGTTTCTTAAGCTCCCCTTTGGCCTCATCAGCGCCCCTCACGTGTTCACAAAAGTGATGGCTGTGGTCGCTGTTCATTGGGGGTTCAGAAGTCGCTGTGTAAAAGTAGACCTCAGCAAGGCCTACCAATGCTAGGGGTTCGCCCTTCTCTGCACACAAGTCTCCAGACCAGTAAATAGATGTTGGCACGGAAACTAAAATATCAAGAAAAGACTTTAATAAACCTCATGAGGTGGAACTACATTCACACAACACCCTTCGGTAGTGTATGAAGTAGCACAAGGAGTAGAAGAACCATGGGTCTTCTATACCCACACAGGAGCTCAAAAGGAGGCGGTTCAAGTTCACATAGGAAGAGTTACATACATAGATGGTCACACAGAGAATGCACAGTCAACAAAAGGGGAGGAGCCAACAGTTGCTGAGCTTGGTTAAAACAGCCTAACAGTAACAGACCTAAGCAGGTGCATGGGCAGCTACAGACTCTTCTGAGCATGTGTAGAGTAGCAAGGGCTAAGTATAGTCCGGACAAGCGACAGCGAAGAAGGAAAGAGCACATGGCCAGCACATGGTTAGACAAGATGGCTGCCGAAAACAAGATGGCTTCAGCTAAATGCTAACAGCGATCTCTGCCAAATCCCTACAGAGGACCCTTTTAGCATTAGCTGAAGATATTTATAATCTAGAGGAGTCTAAGTATACATCATGTACATTAATCTGCATCATTTCATCAACCTCTTTGTCTAGCATACGTTGGGCATTCATTTGCTTAACATTACGTCTGGTAGGTGTTCAAGCAGTGATACATAAAGAGCAAAGCATTGGACCACATTGTATACATAAACAGCAGGTCATCAGAATCGCAAACAATATACATAACAGAAGGTATATTGGGATTGGGTGCAGAAGGAGGAGCTACGTTGTTGTAAATGGGGGACCCTCACAGAACAATTCCTGGTACATAAACCTGTTAGAATGCTTGAACCGTTTCTAGATTTTATAGAAAAGCCTAGAGATAGATCGCTCTATTTAAAATTGAGGTTCGGAATCCTTCCGGTATATGAAACCATAGCAGGTTGGAAAAAGACAGGCTCCCTTACAACATCTTGCCCCGGGTGCTCTGTCCCCACTGAATCTGTGGCTCATTTCTTTTTTGCTTGTCCGGCATACAGGGCTGCTAGGAAGACATGGTTAAAACCAGTCTGTAAAGAGCTGGGTCTTAGGTGCCACAAGATGGCCCTACGCGTTTTAACCACTGATACATCGTCCCTGGTAACAGTTTGCGGGGTAGCAAAGTATCTGGGCAACGCCTGGCAGACACGTTTAAGGCTGCTAAAGAGAACTCCTCTATAGAAGTTGAGTTCTTGACTGATTAAGGCACTTTTACCTTTTTATATTGAGACTATATGCTTCGTTTTATTGTACATATACTATTTTAAAACTGTATTTTAATATTTGTACTATGGTTGTATGTATATTGGATTGATGGATTTTTTCTTTTATCTATAATGTATAAGGATGTACATACTTTTATGATAAATCTTTTATCGAATAAAGTACATACAAAAAAAACATAACATGGTAAAAAAAAAACAGCCCCAGGTGGTAAACAGTGTCCATAGCCAACCGGTCAAAGTCCATGTTCCTGTATCAGGGTGAATCTCAGCAGCTATTTTGTGTAGTTTGGATATTGCATCAAAAACTGATGGGGCATGATCTGGAATGTACACGCAGCAACTACTTCCGATGATGCGACATACACCACCTCGGTCAGCCAAAACCACGTCCAGGACCATACGGTTTTGGAGCGTTACAATCCTTGCAATCTGTAGTTCCTCTGTGATGTTTCCAAGTGCCATAGCTGTCTGGATGGTCACAGCTTCTACAACCCTTGTCAAACGTCTGATTTTCCTACTGTTCAAGGCAGCACCAACAAACAACAACAGTCCCAAATTAAAATCAACATATTGCTGCAGTGCGGTGTCAGTCTGATCCACCTCGTCGTGATTTACTGTCCTCTTAAATCTGTTTTTGGAACTGCCATTAAACAGTTTTGAGTCTTTGTGATACCATGCAGGAGCCAAAAATACAGGTGGCAATAGAAAGGACACACAGCAGACTCCAGACCATCCACCAGGTAGATGGTAGTATCCCTTATTTCCACATATAAAATAGGTGTTATGTGAAGATGTAAAGCTACTATTATTGTTACCAGCAATGTTCAGAACTAAAGCACATTCACTTTTTCCCACTGGAATTTTCCCAACACTACTCGCACATAAATCTGCTCGGGCTCTAGTTACAGCTATAACAAATGGTCCATTACTCTTTGCAATTCGAGGATTTGGGTAAACATAATATGTAGAAGCATTTTCTCGTCTGTACTCCTCCATCTCCCATTTAGTCCCTTTAGCTCGCGGATCGCCTTCCTCATCAGGATAACACGCTTTATTAAGATAGTAGTTTAATCTCCCTACACCCATATCAGTAATATTAGTCACTTCAGAAGCCAATAGAAGTGCAAACCAGGCTTGACAAGAACCATTGTGAGAAAAGGGAAGAGGAATGAAAGGTGTTCCTCCCTTTTTCTGATGAGCTGGCTTCATTCCACACACAACAGTTAGTAATGTTCGTAGCATTGTGTGTGTGGTTCACCATCTGTATGAACGTGTTGTTCCGACAAGACTGTCTATGCTTCTGCTCATGATAAGGGAGAGTAATATAGTGGTGTTCAATGGGTGCTGGGGTAGCGGCAATCAGCATTTGTAGAGCAGGAGCCACTTCCTCTACAACCCAACTTATCACTGCCATAGTGATCACAGTGACAGTGAACCCAACAATACACATAATCCTCTTATCTCAAATCCTCGCAACAGTTGATGTCTTCTCCATAGGCATATTCATCTCGTTGTTGATGTAACAAAGCAGTTGGAGCTTTAAAGTCCTGGGCAGCCGTTGGTTTCTTTACTGAGGGTTAAGACGGGTGTCACTACACAAAAGACACCCCCCCCCCCCACTCTTCAGCTCAGTTTCTTACTAACCCAGGAGGGTTGCTCAACCAGTCTTTTTCAACAATGAAGTTTCTTTCTGGGGCCGTAGTTGATATTGAGATGCATCAGGGATCGTATGGTCCGGAAAGACTGACTCAGGTTCTTCAGGTGATATGGTCTGGCCTCTCTCTGAATCCAGGATGTCTCGATGGTCGATCAGGGCAGCAGGTTCCACCAGAGTAGATGGCACCTTCTTGCAGTGGGTAGAATGCACCCAGTTCCTCCTGTTCGTCACTCGGGCTGCAGTTCTCGTCGCCAGGAGGACCTGCTCTGGGCTGTGCCACATAGGCTCCAAGCTGCTCAATCTCTGGAAGGACCGGATCATCACATGATCACCAGGCTGAAGTTCGTGGCCTTCACATTTCGACCTGTCAGGAAGTGCTTCTCGAACCTGTTGATGAATAGAAATCAAGCTGTCAGTTAACTGTGACAGGTAGTCACTCATCAAGAAACAAGGTACATCATGTATGGGGCGTGGCTTAGGAATTCCCCAAATATTCATAGGCTTTCCAAATACCACCTCATACGGTGTAAGGCCAGATCATGAATGTGGCACTGATCTAATGGACAACAATGCCAAGGTTAGTGCGTCGGGCCATTTCAAGGATGTGGGAGCCTGAATCTAAGCTAGCTTAAGCTTGAGGGTAGCATTGTATTGCTCAACTAGCCCTGCTGAGTGTGGATGGAAGGCAGCATGACATTTCTGCTTAATCCCTAATCCTTTCAGGACATACTCAACAACTTGCCCAATAAAATGGGGTCCGTTATCACTCCACAAAAGTTTGCAAACACCAAATCTGGGGAACAATTATTTTAGAAGTACCTTTGCTGTAGTAAGAGCTGTTTTATCCTTCATAGGGTACGCCTCTATCCACTTACTGAAGGCACATACCACTACTAGGACATATTTCAGATTATTACAACGTTCAAGCTAGATGGAATCCATTTGCAAAACTTCAAAAGGTGCAGTTGGTGTAGCAAACCCTCCTGTAGGAGTTCATGTCCCTTTCCCAGGATTGTATTGAAGACAAATTAGGCAGGACTGCACTATCTTCTTAGCTGTGCCGCCAATTTCTGGATGCTCCCAAACTTGATTAAGTAATTTCGCTTTAGAGGAGGCTCCAAAATGTGCCGGCCCATGCGCCATATGAATCATAGGTTGTAAATAGGCTGTGGGCAGTTTCCACTTGGTCATATCTTTATTTTTCCAACAGCCCTCATCATCCAATGTTCCCTCCTTAGACCATTGCTCAAGTTCTTCTGTAGAAGCAGATCTCTGCATGTCTAGCACTTCCTGCCTAGCATCATGCCAACGTTCAGTCTGTGACTTTACTACGTACATAGATGTTGTACGTTGTTGCATTGCAGTCTCACGGGCTGTGTGATCTGCAAAAGCATTACCTTGCCCTTTTTATCAGTCACCTTCTTGTGTGCGCTACACTTAACAATCGCTATTTTCTTCGGGTATGTCAAGGCAGTCAGAAGATTGTGTACCAATTCTCCATGCATTATTTGCATCCCATGGGATGTAAGAAAGCCTCTTTCCTTCCAGAGTAACCCAAAATCGTGAGCCACTCCAAAAGCATAGCGGCTATCCGTACAGATGTTCACAGACAAGTCAGTACTAAGTTAACACTCTCTTGTCAAAGCTATTAGCTCAGCTGCCTGAGCATACTCCTGTGGAATACAAGCTGTCTCAACTATCGTCTGAAGTGTTGTGATTGCATATTCAGCTGATGTTGTGCCATCTGGTAATTTAAAAAAGGACCAATCAACCCACAGTTCCCCATTAACATTCGAGAGGGGTGTATCTTGCAAGTCGACACGACCCTTTGTCTGTTCCTCAGTAAGGAATATGCAATCATGAGGTTCTTGTGACTGGGACTGAGTCGCTGTATATGGCAACAGAGTAGCTGGATTCAGGGTTGAACATCTTTTCAAGGTGATATGAGGGGCCAACAGTATCCATTCATATTCTAATTCATATCCTGTCAACCAAGCACTAGTTAAATACTGTGTTTTAGTTTGGTTCAAAAGAGCATCAACTTCAGGGGGTACTAACACAAACAGTCTATGTGACAAGACTATCCCTTCACTCTGACGTACGGACATAGCTGCGACTGCGACAGAATGAAAACACCCAGGCAATGCACGAGCAACTGGATTGAGAACAGATGAAAAATGTGCACAAGGACGTTGCTTGTCACTGTGTGTCTGTAACCATCTCTCTCGTGTAACAGAAGGCGGTAGTAGTGTCCAGAAAATGGAAAAGTCAGCAACATTCAAAGAGAGACATATTTCATCATATCACTTTTATCTCTCTCGTGTACATAGAGTGTAAAAGTCTTAGTGTAATCTGGAGTGCCTAATACTGGTGCAGAACAAAGAGCTTGACGCAACTGGTGGAAAGCATTCTGGCATTCTTTCGTCCATGGAAGGGGCATTGGAGTGTCTTTAGTCAAAAGAGCCAACAAAGGTTTAACAATGTGGGAGAAGCCTAAAATCCATTGCCTACAAAAAGAAGTAAGATCAATCAATGCACGGACATCTTTCTGAGTACGGGACACTGGTGTGTCTAAAATAGCTTGAATGCGGTCTGGTGTAAGTGCACGTCCCTCCTTAGACAGGAGGTGACCTAAATAGGTAACCTTCTGTCTACAATACTACAATTTCTTCTGCGAAACTTTGTGATGGTGTGATGCAAGAAATGAAAGCAATGACAGTGTTCCTTCTTCACATTGTTCAGGCGAATCAGCTGCCAAAATGATGTCATTGACATATTGTATGAGAGCCACCCCAGTCGGCACAGGGAAAGAATCAAGCTATCTTTTCAATGCTTGGCTGTAAATACTAGGACTCTCTGTATACCCTTGGGGAACTCTACAGAATCTAAAGGATCGGTTATTCAAAGTGAAGCCAAACTAATATTGGCTATCAGGATGAATAGGGATTGAGAAGAAAGCATTCTTCAAATCAATCACAGTAAATGTAGTAGCAGTTGGAGAAACCAAGGTAAGGAGTGTTGTGATGTCAGAGACTACCGGTTATTGTGGCACTACCATCTTATTAACCTCTCGTAAATCAATGATAAACCTGTAGATTTTAGTATCAGTGTCTTTTTTTCAGAATGGGAAGGATAGGGCTATTGCAAATTTAGTAAGGGACTTCTTCCACAACCCCCACTTAAGTCAGATCATGAACAATCCGTACGAGTGCCTCTTCACCTTCTCGAGAAATTTGTATTGAGGCAATCGGGGCAATGAAGCGCCCTCCTTTACTTGACTATGCACTGGTGGAATAACCATTTGCCTCACATCAGTATCTGATATAGCCCACAGAGCACTAGGTAGTGAAGCCAAAGCAATATCCTCTCTAATGAGACAGGACTTCTCAACCGCAGGATAGTTATCATTCAAAATAACACGCACACCTTCAGTGGAACAACGTATTGTAGCCCTAAAATACTTGAGCATATCAAGACTCATAATATGGTCCGGTGTGTTAGGAGAAAGCAAAAATGGACATGGAGCAGTACATTTATCAACATGAAATGCAAGTGGTTGTGACAGTGGGCTAAGGGAAGGTGTACCATTGAAACCTATCGATATAATGGTTAATCCACACAGGGGAGCCCTTGGAACCAATTGTTTAGTCAGTGCACTACGAGTAGCTCCTGTATCAACCATAAACCGATGAGTGGAACCCAACACATGTGCTGTAACATAGGGACCCTTCTGATCTACTGTGACTTCAACTGATTCCTTACCCCATCCTAGGCATTCCTATGCATAAGCAGAATCCTTGAAATCAGAAGATAAATAATCAGACATTTGATATTGTTTCGTCTATCAAAAGTATTAGAGAAATTCTGAGCATGCGCACCAGGTTAAAACCTGTCACGATTATCCATGCCTCCCCTATGTCCTGAATACCCCAAGCGGCTCCTCATTTTCCCCCATTTTCGCTTGTTTGTTCAGTTGCAGCAGCTGCCTTTTTCTCCTCTCGCAAACGGAGTGCATCGGCTCATAGTTTAACCACGCATCTAATTAAGTCAGCAACCTGGGAGGGGAGAAAAAGACCGTCACGCAATTGTTTATAATCGTCTCCTATATCAACAGGGTGTAACTCTGTGGAATGCTTTCTAAATTGTGCAAATACTTCTGTGGCAAACATTTCTACAAAATATAACTGCTCTCTGTCCTGCCATTGTTGTACATCGGCTACAAGATCTGAAGCAGAAATGTTATCACGGGCTGCTTTACGAGCAGCAGATCTAAGAGTAGCCGCACGATAAGCGGTCAGAAAAGAGCGAGTCTCTCGGTGAGCATCCAATCCTAACTTATCTTGATCCGAAGGAGAAATATCATCATCAGAATCAGGGATAAAGGCAGAAGGAAAAGTATATGGGGGCGGAGAGCGATCTAGCAAAATTTAATCATCCTGAGGTTTATGAAGGAGAGGGTAGAGGGGGGCGCCGGACAGGGTATTGGCCATTTACCCTTAAACGACGCTCCCTATCCTCTCGCTCTTTTATCTCCTTAATTTCTTTATTTTTTTGTTCCAGCGCTTTCCCATGGATATTTTTGCGTTGTTCTTTTTCTATCAAAGCTTGCTCTCTTCTCACTCATTCACGCACTTCTTTATCCCACATTCGTACACAGTCAAACATATCTAGTCTACTTTTGCGCTTAAACATACATTGTTCCACATACTGAATCTTTCTAAGATCAAATGACCCATTTATAGGCCATCACAACTCAGGATACTCACTAGTATATTTATTCCATAACGTGCTGTACATTATAGAAGAAATACCATTTTTAATATACATGTCCCTATTTGGTGTCTCCTCTGGGGGAGCCGGCTGATTCCGTTCTAGTTCCATATTTGTACCTCCAAGAAAGCAACACATTCTGCGAAGTGTGCTAAGAACAGGCATGCCAAGAATATTGCAGCATGTACAATATTATACGCAAAGTGGCACTTAATGCAATGTGTGCCGTTCAAGTTTTAAAAAAGTTAGAGAAGAATCTCCTCATTACCTATCTATATAAATTGCAATTTATATATATCCAAGCAAGTTCCAAGATATTGGCCAATTACATACAAGAAGTGTTGCATCAAACGACCTTACCAAGAAAGAGTCTCCAGATTCCAAGTACTCATTTGACCAAATGGTCTCTGCACGGCGAACACCAGAAGGCATCTCAGTCGAGTACCGGCACCTCCTGGAGGGTCAGATCAGGAAGAGAGGAAAAACGCAGTGGGTGCAAAGACGCGGGTCTCCTCGGGCAGTGATCGTCCGTAGCGAGATTCCAATCCTTCGTTTCGACCACTCCTTCGGGCATCCAAGTCACCTATGAGCCCCACTGGTTGGGCACCAATTTGTAGAAGTAGACCTCAGCAAGGCCTACCAGTGCTAGGGGTTCACCCTTCCCTGCACACAAGTCCTCAGACCAGTAAATAGACGTTGGCACGGAAACTGAAATATCAAGAAAATACTTTAATAAACCTCCTGAGGTGGAACTACATTTACACAACACCCTTCGGTAGTGTATGGAGTAGCACAAGGAGTAAAAGAACCATGGGTCTTTTATACCCAGACAGGAGCTCAAAAGGAGGAGGTACAAGTACACATAGGAAGAGTTACATACATAGATGGTCATACAGAGAATGCACAGTCAACAAAAGGGGAGGAGCTAACAGTTGTTGATCTTGGTTAAAACAGCCTGACAGTAACAGACCTAAGCAGGTGCATGGGCAGCTACAGACTCTTCTGAGCATGTGCAGATTAGCAGGGGCTAGGTATAGTCAGTCCTTGAGCAAAGCAGAATGGCAAGCGACAGCGAAGAAGGAAAGAGCACATGGCGAGCACATGGTTAGACAAGAGGGCTGCCGAAAACAAGATGGCTTCAGCTAAATGCGAACAACGATCTCTGCCAAATTTCTACATCTGTAGTCCCATATCTCGGCGACTGGCCACTGATTGCAGGCTTGCCACAGTCAGTTGTGAACCCCCTTCATTTTGTGACATCATTGGGGTTCACCATAAACTACCCGAAATCCCATCTGATTTACTCACAAAGGCTTCCATTCATTGGGGGCGATCCTGGATATGGTGGAGTTCAGGCTTTTCTCGGGACCAACGAATCCAGAACATTTGGATTATGATCCCAATGTTTCAGGTTGATTCATGGATAAAGGTAACACTAGGTCTGAGGCTACATTGCCTCTTAGTCTTGTATGTACATCCTCTTGGTCAACCATGCCATATGTCTCATGCGGGGACTTGAAGCTGCAGCAGACCTAGGACTAAGATCACCTTTCCAACACTGTCCAGGTCTCAGGAGTGGCAGCTCAAGGTCTAAACTGTGGTAGACAGTTTGTTCTGTGGTAGGCTGCTCTCCCTTCCCCTATCGGAGCTGACAGTAGTGAGGACTACTGCATAATAGAGGGGTCACGTTAATGTGGTGGTGTCTGAGGACTCTGGTCGCCAGTGAATGCCCAGCTCCACTTCAGTTTACTGAAGCTGCAGGCTGTTTATGTGGCCCTGAAGGCCTTTCTGCTGTCCATCACTGGTAGGCTGGAGAAGCTTCACATGGACAACACCACTACCCTAGCTGAGAGCAGACGCTTCCCCTGATTTTACTCACTTAAAAGATCGTTTTTAACTCTGCCTACTTTGCACAATCTTTAGGAATACTCTTCTAGCTGCTAATTTTTAAATTGTTATATGTGTTCATTTATGCTGTGTTGGGAATTGAATTATGGGCGGTGTATTACGGCTACTACGGGGGACTCGAACTAGGGGCAGATTGCTCGGGACTGCACGCCTGAGACGCCATTTTTCCTCCTGTGGGGCGGTCTAGTCGCTCTGGAGGGGATAAAGAGGGACGCTGCGCCAGCGCGTACGACCCTAGCTGAGAGCAGACGCTTCCCCTGCTTTTATTCACTTAAAAGATCGTTTTTAACTCTGCCTATATTGCACAATCTTTAGGAATACTCTCCGAGCTGCTAATTTTTTAATTGTTATTAGTGTTCATTTGTGCTGTGTTGTGAATTGAATTGGGGGCAGTGTATTATGGCTACTACGGGGGACTCGAACCAGGGGCAGATTACTCGGGATTGCACGCCTGAGACGCCATTTTTCCTCCTGCGGGAAGGTCTAGTCGCTCTGGAGGGGATAAAGAGGGACGCTGCGCTAGCGCGCAGAGGACGCGTGCAGCGGGAGCGGTGCGCGAAAGGCAAGCCCGTCTGCGCCCGTCAGCATCCCGAAAGCGCCCGGCGCAGGAGATGCTGCCCGTTTGTTAGGAGATCACTGCGGTAAGAATCTATCGTTGCTTAGTTACAGCAGAGATAGCCTGTTGAACATCGGGAACCGGAGTGAATGTTGTCTTTCTATGAAGATACCTGTTGACGTGGAGCACTTGAGATGTGCCACCTGCAATTGGGAGGCTGCTTGCTT
Organism: Lissotriton helveticus; assembly: GCF_964261635.1. NCBI lineage: Eukaryota > Metazoa > Chordata > Amphibia > Caudata > Salamandridae > Lissotriton > Lissotriton helveticus. The sequence goes on from NC_136068.1 coordinate 1,210,879,779, forward strand.
TGGGAGAGAGGGAAGAGTCTTAGCTGGAAATGATTGCTTTCCTATATTACAAACTCCCTCGATGGTTTTTAGTGAGGAAAAGCTTAAGGCTATGCTTATCAATGCCAGATCTGTAAAAAAGCATGGATCCCAAATTTTTGACTTACTTGTTGAAGCCAAGCCGGATATTCTGTTCATTACCGAGACCTGGCTTCATGAGGGATCTAAACCCATTTTATTGAAAGTCATACCCCCAAATTATAGGATAATTAGAAACGATAGAGTGGGCAATAGAGGAGGAGGTGTAGCAATTATATTTAAGAACTCCCTCCCTTGCTCACCTATTCCTATCATTGGCCTCGAGGGTGCAGAAGGTTTAGGCTTTCTTTTTTCAATCTCCGCCCACCAGTCGGTGGCTGGGGTAATTATTTACAGTCCTCCAGGGCTGGTGGGCCACTTTTTAGAGACCGTTGGCCATGCCATATAACCTATTGCCACGAGATTCAGCCAATGTCTGGTACTTGGAGATTTTAATCTCCATTTTGACCTAAATGAGGACCCTTAACCCAAGAAGCTATGTGAATGTTTGGATATTTTTAGTATGTCATCGTATTTAATATCTCCCACCCATGAAAAAGGGCACACTCTGGACCAGATCTTCTCCACATGCCATATTATCCTTGATGATCCCCTCCCCACCACATGGTCTGACCATTTTATGTTAACATTTGAGATAGAGAAAGATACGTCCAGGTCTTTATCAAAGGTCGGGAAAAAAATTAAAGAATTTAGATCTTTTAAACTTATTACGCCCGACGCTTTGGCTGATATATTGGACTTCCATCCTATTCCTGGAGAAGGGTCTCTTGAAGACGTTACATTTAGTCTTGAGGAGTGGTTGCAGAATTGGGCATTGTATCTTGCTCCTCCTAGGGTACATAGGACCTATAGAGAAAATATTTCTGCTCCTTGGTTTACAGAAGCTCTGAAGAAAAGTAAGAGTGCCTGTAAATGTTTGGAACGCATATGGAGAAAAAGCTTTGATTCTGAAAGCAAACAGGCATATAAATTGGCACTTAAAGCGCACTATTTTAAGGTACGCGAGGAGAAAAAGAGGTACCTGACCACTAAAATTGATTCAGCCAGTAATAGTGGCAGGGAACTTTTTAAGATTGTTAAGGACTTTGTTTCACCTATAGTCACCCAAAGACCTTTCGCTCCTACACTTGAATGGACCATTCAGATTGCTTAATTTTTTCACAACAAGATTAAGGCCATTCAAGAGACCTTTGATATGCCGGGTGCTCTGAATCGGAACGATAGATTTCCTCTGAAGGAAGACCTGAGGGAAGAATTACTGCTGGAGTTTCCTCCGATGTCTCTGGATACTTCACTTACTATTATGAAGACATTAAAATCTGAGTCCCCTATAGATCCTTGTCCAGCCAAGATAATAGCTGGTGTCGCTGAAGTTTTAAATCCTGCTGTGAATAAAGTCCTGAACCTATCATTGTCTAGTGGTCAGATCCCGGCCAGATGGAAAGTGGGAAAAATGATACCTCTTCTGAAGAAGCCTTCAGCGGATCCTCTGGTGACCAGTAATTATAGGCTCATTACATTGCTCCCTTATTTCGCCAAAACCTTGGAGAAGCATGTAAAAAAGGTTATTACAAATGTTATCGAGGCAACCAATCTTCCGCACTCCAGCCAATCGGGTTTCAGGGCTAATTATAGCACTGAAACTGCTTTACTTGAGGTCTCAGAAAATATCAAAAGTACGCTGGATCGAGGGGGTAATAAAGCAGTCTTGATACTGCTGGACCTCTCGGCAACTTTTGATACCGTGCCCCTTGGGCGACTCCTTCAGAGGCTGGAGGAATGTGGGATCGGGGGCATGGTTTTAAGGTGGTTTTCTTCCTTTTTGGAGGGCCGTCAGCAGGCGGTTACAGCCGAAATCCCTGCACTGAGTGTGGGAGTGCCTCAGGGCTCAGTTTTGAGCCCCAATCTCTTTAATATATATATGTCACCTCTGGCTCCGCTGGCCGAGAGCTTAGGGGCTAAGGTTCTAACCTATGCCGACGACTCACAACTTCTGTTCACTTATGAAAAAGGTGAGCCTTTTGATGAACACCAAATATATTTGTGTCTGAGCGCCGTGTTTGATTGGTTCCATGGGAACCAATTATCCTGCAATTCCGCAAAAACTGAAATAATTTTTTTCGGTCACACCCCAGATGATGAATGGCGGAAATGGTGGCCATCGGATCAACCGCCCCCCTCTAGTCCTGTCACTATGGTCAAGAACCTGGGAGTGATGATGTACTTAGATCTCTCTATGAAGACACAGGTGCAGTCAGTGGCTGGCAAGTATTTTAGGATGCTAAAAATGATAAAGAATTTCCTACCTTTGCTACCATTGGCCTATAGCAAGACAGTGGTCCAGGCCTTGATATTGTGTAGGCTGGACCATGCCAATGTACTCTACTTGGGCATCCCTGAGTATTTAATGAGCCGTCTTCAGGTTGTTCAGAATTCAGCCGCCAGAGCAGTCTCCAAGGTTGGGCCTAGAACCCACATGACAAATCATCTGAAAACACTTCACTGGCTATCAGTAAGGAATAGAGTCGCTTTTAAGTCACTTGTGTTGGCCTTTAAGGCTCTTCATAACAGTGGGGCGCAGTATATTAGGAAAAGAATCTCGCCCTATATTCCGGCCAGGGCCCTGAGGTCATCAACCCAACATCTGCTGTGGGTGCCTAAATTTTGCTTGGCCAGGAAGGGCGGACACTCCTTTCAGGTGGTAGTGAGCAGAATGTGGAACAGGCTCCCTTTGTCTTTGAGACAAGAAGAAGAGCTCTTGAGCTTTCGTCGTCAGCTGAAAACCTGGCTGTTCCATCAATAATTGAGTCTGCGTATGAGTAGGAGTAAATGTCGGTTCTCTCGTCTGGGTATTTTTTAAATTTCCTTTAGTGGCGGGACACTCCTCGGAGTAGCCGTGCGCTTGTACAAATATGCTATAGCATTAACATATGGTACTGTATCAAGCATGTTGTAGTGGGTACTGTGCCAGATACTTTGTGCCTCTGTAGGTGGTTGGGGAGCCAGGATGGCGCCCTCATTACAAATCGCTTAGCAGGGTCCTTGCAAGAACACTTATTAGAAGACATGTTTTGGCTGGAGAGGAACAAATGACTCTTGTACGGCTTCCCACCTCCACATCTGCTGCCCCAAGTTTTGAAGAATATCAAGAACAAATGGGCGCAAGTAATTTTGGTGGCTCCTGATAAGGCCAGGAGAGTGTGGTGCCCAGAACCTCTGGGCATAACCTTCTGATCAGACTGCCACTTTGCGAGGACCACCTGTATCAGCAACAGGGCTGGGTCCTCTACCTGAATCACACAAGCTGTACATTTATGCATGGAGATTGAACAGAAGCAATTAAGTGTATCTGATTTGTCACATTAAGTGATGAATGCCTTCCGTTGGCACCAGACGCACTGCCACAAATCCAGTCTATGCTAGATGCTGTGACAAATGTGTTACTTGGTGTGGTGCTCTCAATACTGACCTGTTGCAGGCGAAGCTTTCGGACATCCTTTTATTTGTTTAGGCTTTATCCCAGCAAGGCCTTGCAGCAGCACTATAAAAGGTTGTTTGTTTGCTCTTTCGGCTTTCTATATTGGCCGGACCAATTGTCCTTGTTCAAATCACATGTTGTGATGAGGTTCATACATTTTTTGACATTTTCTCCCATGCCATCTGTGGTACCAGATTGGGCACTTACCTTGGTCTTGAAATTCTTTTTGTATACGCCCTAACTGCTTACTGTGCCTCCTGACCCTGAAGACTGTCTTACTGTCTTCCTCATTGTGATTATATCAGCTCACCTCATGAGTAAGCTAAAGACACTTTTATTGCAACTGTCCTACACCTTTTTCTCTGACAAATTGGTGCTGAGGACTCAGGCGACCTTCTTGCCAACTGTTGTGACTTCCTTCCACATTGAGTAATCCACCATTCTACCTGTGGTCTTAGCTCAGCCTCACCCCTCAAAACAGGAGGACGGGCTCCATCAGTTGGACCGCAAAAGTTATTTTATCTTTTAGGATGGTCGTACCAAGACCCATATAGTGGTGATCAGCTTTTTGTGGGGTTTTCTAGAGCATAGGAAGGGAAGAATATACAGAAGAGGACCTTGTCGAGGTGAATAATCCTCTACATTAAGATTTGCAACTCACTGGCCAAGAAACATGCCCCCGAAGATCTAAGAGCCTTTTCCACCTGGATTAAGGCTGCTGCTACTACTGCATTAGCATGCCGAGTGTCTGTCCTCGACATCTGCCAGGCCACAACTTGGGCATCATTGCATACAATCACGAAGCACTTGTTGCTTGACAGCCAAGTCAGGCAGGAAGGACATTTCGACCACTGGGTCTTGCAAGACCTTTTGGTCTAAGTTCACCATGAAGACTTTCTACCTTGGGGAGGTACTGCTTTGGTACCTATTCTAAGGTGAGGAATCTGATGTTAGAAGTATTCAGCAGAAGAATAGGTTATTTACCTTCAGTAACACTCTTTTTGGTGGATACTCAATGTAACTGCAGATTGGGCACCACCCTAACACCTCCCCTTCTTTTTAGTGCCGTCAGTTAAATATCGGGAAAATTCCCAAGTTAGGGGTCCATTATGATGACGGGCGGATTTCCTCCGCCAGGCTGGCGGTGGCTACCGCCAGCCTGGCGGAGGAAATCCGCCCGACGTCATCAGCACAATTCCCCTCCGCCATATTAGGATGGCGGAGGGGACCGTGGCGGTGCGAAACACCACCCGCCTGTTTTCCGCCCCGGTCGCCTAGCGGCCGGGGCGGAAAACCTGTAACATGGTGGCGGTGTCTGTTAGACACCGCCCGACATATTACAATTGGCATTCACCAATGCAATTCCGTGGCGGCAATGCCGCCACGGAAAGGCATGCGGAGACTCCCTGCAAGGGCCTGTTGCGGGCCCCCTGGGAGTCCGTGGCTTGGGGGGTTGCACATGGGGGGTACCTCTGGTACCCCCCGCATTTCAAAGTGCAACATGGCAGGCACCGCGCGGTGCCTGTCATGTTGCACTTTGAAACGCAAAACGTGCACTTTACACATGGCAGCGGGCGGAGATTTCTGCTCCGCCCGCCGCAATTGCACCCATACAGGATGCGCCCGCCTGTGTGGCGGGCGCATCCTAATGCCCTGATCGGGACCCCCGCCCTTAAGGCGGGTGGTCCCGAGTCCCGATGTGATGGCGGGCGGACTAAGTCCGCCCGTCATCATAATGGACCCCTTAGTGTTCAGCACATTGTTACCAACAATTGTTTACACTCTGCATCTAAGGACGCACAAAAGTACAAATAAAAAGCTGGCATCAGTGCTCATGGGGTGGCGCATATATGCAGCTCTGCACTCTTACTTCCGGCGCGGTTTTAAGCCAGTGCGGCCCGAACAATGCCACCTAGCAGTGCACGGGAGCACTGCTGTAAAAATAATTCCTGATATAGTCTGGTGCACAGGAATATCTGAAAGTGAAGAACCTGCAATTATATTATACACCAGAAAGGGCATCGCAAGTAGCTTGTACTTCTCTGCATGAACATTTCATCTGTTGTCTCTTTGCTATAATCACACAAGGTGGCATTACAATTTTGCACATTCATTTACTTAATACTTTCTTATGACTCACACAGAGGTTTAGATCATTCCATTTATATTCAACATTGTCGACGAAATTCTTAAGGTTATTCGTAAATCGTCACCTGCATTTACACTCTTGGATGGGTAGCGAATCTCAACTTTTTTGAATTCACAAAGCCCTCCACACTAGCAAACATGTGGCAGTTGCAACTTTTCATGTGTACTCCTTAAAACCTTGTGAGTTTCATTTTCTCATGTGAAAATCTATATTTTCAGGTGCCTGATTTCAAAGTAAATTCATTTTGACATTTCACAACATGAAAAGCTGCATGATGTCTTATTTTGGTATATCTGTTTTCACATAAGTGAAATAATTGTCCTCTATACAAGACCAGAGGTTCTTTTTATGTTGAGCCTAGCGTTGCAGCGCATGCGCTGCTCACTTTGCGAGGCATGCAGTAGTATGGTTTGTTTTAGAAGTGGTGAGGAAGCCCCGCCCATATTTTTTATTGGCTGGCGTCATCGTCCATGGTGAATGCTGGCTTCCAATTGACAATGAGGCTTAGTCTCTCCTTGTTACCGCCCTGTCTCCTTTTGTGACCGCCCATCAGGACTGGATTTTTAATCCCGGCTTCACCTTTTCAGCAATACTGTGTGAGCTTGTTGAGATCGCATGATGTCCCTGTGCCTCAAACTTTCAAAAGCTGAACACTTGCATTACATGCAAAGATGAAACATGCACATTCTTCAATACACCTACATATTTGTGAAATGCGTATGCATGGCAAACACTGAGTCATCGAATGGCAATTTCTCCCAAAACCCGTGTGTTTTCATGCATCTTGTTTCACAGCTAAGCTGATCAGTTTGTCTTTCTCCCCCACCGGGTTTATCTTTTCCTCTGTGAGCGACACTTCTTCTCGTTCCTCCCTGCAATTTTTCTGGAGAACGAACGAGAGGGGATGTAGTCTATCAGCCAGAGCTGCCGACTTTGAAACTGGGGAGAAAGGGTCGAGTCACGGCTTTGACTCAACATTGTGTGATTCTCGGCAAATCACTAAATCTCTCTGTGCCTAAAAGCATCTGATTTTGTGTAAAGTAATTTGGTGATCATGGTAAACCCTTGGGCAGAGTTTGCTGTATGTATTAAACTGCAACAAAAAAACAGTAACCTCTACGTGTATATACCACATCTATAGGAATTATTTTTTTTGTTCAAAACTTTTTATTGATTGTTTCCAGAAAACTAAAAAAGAACATATAATAAGGACATAAGCAACATTGATGGATGCAGCAGAATGAGGAGCCATTACAGAACAGAAATAGGAACACAAAATCTGCAAGGGCGATAACAGTCAGGGGGGAGCAGGGTAAAATAAGAATGAGTAAAAAGGCATACAAAAACAGTGTGTCATGTCATAAACATCCTATATGAAGCAACGACACAAGAAGAGTGACCCACAGGAGGGCTCGAGCCGGAGGTAGCTAGGCCAGCTGGATTAGTGTAGAGGTAGCAAGTGCATGTATACAGGGCAGTCCTAGAAGCTGGAGTGTGAGAGTGTATGAGTCCGGCATTAAGGGAATATGGTGAGTTCAAGGAGGTTTCTGTGTACTGAAGTAGTTGTCAAGCAAGACCCACAGTTGTCTATGAGGAGGGCGCCATGGGGTGTTTTGGAGCGAGATGTTGTCCGCACCCCTCAGATTGGTTACCCAATTTATCCAGCATTTGAAGGAGACCATACGGTTATCTTTCCAGTTATTCAAAATCATCTTTCCAGCGGCCGTGAGGAGAAGGTCAACTAGGGCCAGTTCATTATCTGTTAAGAACTCGGCCCTAAGGAAGCCAAAAACCAGTGTGGATAACTCCCTGGGAGGGGAGAAGGAAAAAACCTTGGCAATGAAGGCGAAGATTTTGTCCCAGAAGGAAGTAACACATACACAATGGATTAGGAGGTTCCAGGTCCCCGTCTTTCTCATTACAGTTCCAACAAGTGGCATTATCTCTTATGTTATGTAAGAAGAGACGTGCCGGTGTCCAGAAGTTTTATGGAGAAGCCAAAACTTCGTCTGGGAGAGTGTAGGGCTTATTTTGCATCTCATGGTCGACTCCCAGGTTTTAGACCAATCCAAATCTGAAATCGGAAGTGATGAGTGAGCTTCCCAGAACTGAATTAGATCTTTATTGAGATTAGAGTGATGTGGCCGCAGAAGTTTGTAGAGTCTGGTGACCTGGTGACCTAGTTTGTTGAGATTAGCAAGAACGTTTGGGAGAGAGGGAGATTTTGTGGATAGTTTTGCTTTGGTGACCGCTGTCTTAATGTTCAAGAAATAGTAAAACTCCACGCGGTCGAGATTATATTTGGCTTGAAGTTCATTAAAGGAGAGGGGGTAAGAGTCTCTAAATAGTTGATGCTGGAAGAATACACCCTTGCTGATCCATTGCTCATTGTGTAGTGGTTTACCTTTGTAGAGTATAGAGGGATTGCACCAAAGCGACTCCCAATCAGAGGGTCTTATGCTAATGTTTAAGAGTTTATCGATTTTCAACAAGGCAAGTCTTTTGTTTTTAAATTTAGACTTCGAACAGAAAGCCGTATTTATCTTAGCAGTGAGGAAGGTGCCTTGTGCCAGGTTTCTAAAAATTGCTTTTTCTACCGCGAGCCAGAGCGGAGTGTAATCATTGGGGGGTGATAGCCAATATGAACCTTGTTTGGCAAGGAAGGCTGTCTGATAAATTTTAAAAACCGCTAAATTGACCCCTCCCAGGGATTTATCAAGACGTAACTTTCTTATGCTGATTCTAGCCTTTTTCCCTTGCCATAGGAATTTAGAGAGAATATTATCTAGCTTATGGTGGAAGTCTTGGGATAAGGTGAGGGGAAGCATCGTAATAAGGTAATTAACTAGGGGAGAAATCAACCTCTTGATAGATTCTACTCTACCCCACCAAGATATAAAACAGGGCAACCAGCCATCAAGTTGTGTTTTATTTTTATTCAGTGTGATGGATTCATTATGGTGTAGGGTTTTGAGGAGGGAGCTGCTGATTTCAATACCCAAGTATTTAATGAAGCCAGTCTGCCATGTGAGACCTGAGCTTCGGAGCATGTCTTTGGTACCCTGGATATTTAGGGGCTTGACCTCAGATTTGTCCCGATTTAATTTGTAGCCGAAATGTGTAGAGTATTTTTAAATGCACGCCCTAAGGGCTCAGATAGTGGTCTCTGAACTTTCCGTGGCTATTAAAATATCGTCAACGTAAGCCGCCAGTTTCACCTGTGTGTCCACGAAATTTACACTCGCTATGTCTTTATTTTGCTTAATGTCCGCTATAAGTGGTTCAAGGGCCAGGAGAAACAGGGCTGGCAAGAGGGGGCAGCCTTGTCTGGTGCCTTGTTCTAACCGAAATTGGTTAGAGAGGGTGCCATTGATGGAGATTCGGGCAGTTGTGGAGGTATATAGTGCCATAAACATATTAATGTAAGAGTTCCCCAAAATAAAGGCTCTAATGGAGTGCTATAAAAAAGACCAAGAAACCCTGTCAAATGCCTTTTCAGTGTTCAGGGTGATGGCGACCAAGGGGGCGGACATTGTTTTGGCTTTCTAAAGTATGTGACACAGTAATCAAGTGTTATCGTTAGACAATCAGTATTTTAGGAAGCCCACTTGAGAGTTGCTGATTAACTTAGGAAGGACGGTGTTTAGTCTGCTAGCAGAATCTTTGTGTAAATTTTGCAGTCCAGATTTATGAGAGAGATAGGCCGAATTTTTTTAGGTAGAAGGGGGTCTTTACCCTCCTTCGGGATAACAATTATAGTGGCTTCACCCATTGTATTAGAGACACTGCCTGAGGTGGCAATCAAGTTGAATAATTTTAGAAGTATGGGGGCGATTGGTTTATGAAATGCTTTATAGAAGCCCGCTGAAAACCCATCTGGGCCCGGGGCTTTTTTGCTTTTGAGGGATTTAATAGCGCCAGATATTTCCTTGTCTGTGATGGGGGATCCTAGCGTGGCGCAATCATCGTCAGAGAGTTTGGGGAGTTTCAACTCGTTTAAGTATTTAGTATAAGCGTCCGGCTCGAATGACATTTTGTTTTTATAGAGGTCCTCATAAAAGGCCTGGAAAGAGGCTAGAATTGTGTCCTGCTTGGTGTGAATAATATTAACGGAGTCTTTAATTGAAGTTATCGTTAAAAGTTTCTATCTGTGTTTGAGGTGAGACGCAAGCAGTTTGCCTGCTTTATTCCCCTCACATAGTTTCATGGCCTTGAATGTATTGATCCATACACCGGCACGCCTGCTTACGATAGCGTTATATTCGTATTTCTTTTTGATTAATTGGTCTAGAATCGGCTTATTATCTAGGTTAGATGAGTGGGCAGTTTCTAGGGCCTAGATGTCTTTCTCAAGAGTGATGAGTTCTGCGTTTAATATTTTATTAGTCCTTGCCCTAATGTCAATAATCACTCCCCTTATTGTAGCTTTCAGGGTGTCCCAAATGGTCGAGATTTTTGCTTCTGGGGAATCGTTCAATTTGATATAGTCTCTGATAGCGTTTTCTATTTGACTCATTCCTTCAGGGTCTGAACGTATTTCCTCATTGAAACGCCAGCGTTTTGGGGGTAGAATAGAGTGAGAGCCCGCGAGTTTAATACTAATACAAGAGTGGTCAGAGACTAATAGGGGCAATGTCTGATTCCTCTAAGAGGTGCGTGAAAGGATTGGATATTAGAATATAGTCAATTCTGGAGTAAGAGTTGTGTGGAACTGAGTAAACGTATAGTATTTTCCATCAGGGTGCTGGAGGCGCCATGAGTGTTGAAGGAGAAACTTGGTGCACAAACGAGAGAGTGCCTCGTGAGAGCGGGAAGACTGGAATGAGCATTTGGATTGTCGGTCCAGTAAAGGGTATAATGGCAGATTAAAGTCACCGCCTACAAGTAAAAGTTTATTTTGTGGAATATTTTCTATGGCTAGAGAGACGGATTCCCAAAAATCTGGGTCGTCAGAGTTCGGACCGTGAATATTTACCACATGTATGGGGTCTTCGTCTCTCATCAGGTGGATAATTAGTAATCTACCATCCAAGTCATGAGTGTGTGAAGTGATGGAAAGGTTCGAATTTTTAGAGATTAGAGTGATCACTCCTCTCTTTTTGTGAACAGCCGAGGAGCATAACGTGTGGGAAATCCAGTTGAGGTTTATAAAGTTTACATCATCCTCTGAGAGCTTAGTCTCTTGGAGTAGTATAATATCTCCTTTTGATTTAGAGAGGTAGTCAAAGACCTTGCGCCGCTTTACTGGGTGGTTGAGGCCCTTGACGTTCAGGGAGACAACCGTGAGGTCTCCTAGAAGGGATCTGGATTTAGCCATCTAGAGCATGGTGGTCGCTGGTGGAGTGGAAGTCATATGATTTTGCAGTTATGCGATCGCTGAACTGGGTTGACACGAACTAGGTGTCAAACACGGTAAGGTGTGTGAGAGGTGATGCGAGCTCTTTACAATGAGAAGGCAACTGTTGCACGTCTTGTGAAGATTTGCTGAAGAGGCATTTTTGCTAAAATAAAAGTCATAAAAAAAAGAACAAGTGGAAACAATCAGTAAACTTTTAAAGCCTAGCCCCCAACTCCTCCCTCCTCCCCTCCCTCCCGCTCCCCCATTCCCTCCCACCCTTCCATCCCTCCCCCACCCACCCACCCACCCACCCAAAGGAATCGAGTTTAGGAGCTACGACGGCAGTACCGTCTGTGGGCAGCGCAGAGGTAATGAATGTAATGTAATACATATACCAGAAGAAACAAGGTTGATAGCTGCATTCCGTTAATGGTGCGGAGCATATTGGAGCTCTTTGCCAGTAACACTTAGCCAATAACAAAATCAAGAGCAAACATATTCTTAGACCAAAAGTGGTGGTATGAGCTCTGCAGTGGTACAGATAGGCGAGACCTACATATTTTGCGAGTAACAAGGTCTAAATAGGTAGCAACCAAACAGACCCTCGGGTCTCTGACGGTTATTGTGGATTGTCCACAAGGAGGGGCAAAATATGGCCCACTGACAACATAATAAGGATACCATCGTTAACTTGTATATAGTGTAACTATTGGTAGTCCACAATTGAAGCAACCAGTGGTAAACTATGTGATTAGACAAGCTATAAACTGTTGATAAGGCATGACTATACTACTAAAGTAGGAACAACAAAGTCAGTAGAGGTGGCAAGGTTGGTAAGCAGTATGTAACAATACCAGTGACTGTAACCAAGTATGTCCGGCAATGGCAGAGTCTTGGGTCTCCGTTTTCCTCTTGTTGGTGGAACCACTTGACAGGTCCATGCGCTGTGTCGGAGAGTCTTCCAGGTGTTGTGCAAGGTCGTGGGGGTTAGAGAAGAGGAGAGGTCCGCCATTTTCAATGATCCTAAACTTTGATAGGCCCGCAAAAGAGAATTGTATATTTTTCGCTTTCAGCTTATTTCTCAGGAGGAGGAAACCTTTCATTATTTCAACAGTTTCTTTAGAATAATCTTGGGTTAATATTATGCGATGACCTTCCCAAGAGACGTGGTGGTTTTTCCTCGCGAACTGCAGAATGGACTCAACATGCTGGTATCAGAGCGGTTTGCAGATCAGGGGGCGAGGGCCCTTCTTTCCTTGGACGTTGAATGTTGGAATTCTATGTGCCCTGTCTAGCTCTAGGCCGTGTTCAAATGTGATCCCCGTTATCATCGGTATCCAAGCTTCAAGGAAAGACACACATGACCCTGCATCTTTCTCTGAATTCTCCGGGACCCCAAAGATTCGAATGTTCCCTCTCCTATTGCGATCTTCCAGTTCAGCGTTTTGTCTTCTAAGGTCATCTGTTGCAGATTGAAGATGCTTTATTATCTTTGATGTTTGAGAAGTCTTGTGTTCTACGTCACTTAGGCATTGTTCTGCTTCCTTGATACTTTTATTCATAGCACTCATGTCCGCCCTAATTGCCGTGAGCTCGAGCTGCATGGTGCCGGTATTACTTTTGGTAGATTTAGCTAAGTCGTGGTCTTCGGCAAGTTTTTTTAGAATCATGTCCATAGTGGCAGTTAAGTCCGATCTGGCTTTTATAGGGGACTCCAAGTGTGATGGTTCCGGGCGCACCTTCTTATTGTTGGAAGTAGGAATCGTTGAGAAGCGTTGGCGCGAGGTAGGTGGGTTTACCGCAGGTCACAGAGAGGACACCTGGCTATATGTTGTCGTTGGTTAGCAAGGAGCAATGGTGGTTGAGGGTAATGAAGAGATTGTGAAGCGTCAGCAGTAACAAGGACCGAGCAGTGAGGGACGATTTTGGGAGTCGGTCACAGCCAGGTAGATTGAGCAAAGTACACTTTTGAGTAAGGGCAAGAAGACCCCACCACCTCTAAATGCAGGAATATCGATTTAGAAGATGAGGTAAGAGGTGGATGTGGGATTGTTTCAGGATGCCGCTTCCGAGTGCTGTTGATATGCTTGATATGATTTGCATATGGCCATGTCTGACCTGGGGTGATGTGGAGTGCAAAAAAACGATGGATTTAGGCCCAGATCTCTGTACTGGGGTGAAAATGACAATGTTCTGCATTCTGTCCATCACCTGTTGTTTTTGCCATTGATATGCTTGTAGCACAGGATGTTGTTAAGGTTTTTTTAATCACAACCACAGTGAAGGCGAATTAACAATTGAAAAGATGACTCACTGCCACCGTTCAGTGACACACTGCTTCAGCTGTTTCACGTATCCAACATTTGGGGGCAGATTTTATTGTGCCAGAGGGTAGTTATGAGATAGGTAAGTGGCTCCCTTGATTGATGAAATATCAGTGCTTCACTCATTTGATAATTGTGCCTCTCTTACTGGAGTTAAGATCAAGCCCAATATTATGAAGACTGTATTGCTGGGGCATAGAAATGACTCAGAGAGCCTCTCCTGCTGGCAATTGTGTCGCTTCTACTTGCAGTTAAGATCCAGCACAGTTAATATGAGGGTAGCACCTAACAATAATGTATTTATCCTAAGGGATCTTAGTTTTGCCATTTGTATTTGACATGTGTTTCCCATTTACCTAACTAGAATATTTTATCTCTATGTAATGTGCTCGAAGGTGTTGCTATGGACTAGCACATTAGTGCTTATTGGGAACAGTCCACCGATTTTCACAAGCTAACAAAGCCTTTAATCCAGGACACACCATCCATGACCTAGGAAGAAGAGCCTGATTGGTTATGTGGAGCTGTATCCACTGCACGTAGAGGACAAGCCCCATTCGATCCTAAGGTTCTCTGGAGGCCATTATTTCTCAGTCTGCAGAATCCTGAAAGTTCAGATATGACAAGGGGGTGTCCTGGATACAGCAGTACGATGGATTGGAAGCTGCAATATTGATCTGCTCCACTGTCTCACACAAGTGGTTGCAAATGAAGTGCCTTGCGGATGCAAGCAAAAAAAACACCACGGCTTAATGTTTTTAGCGAAGCTGGATTGCTCCCAAGAGGGCCTTATTATCATAAAATAGATGTGTTGCATAATTTCCACTGCTTTACTGTGTTGCTCCGGGAGTTCCACTCATGCCTGTGCATAACACTGAGTATCATGTAGACACAGAAAAGCAATAAGAAGCACATGAAAACATTGATTGTGGTTATCCGAATTCAACAGAAATGGGATGTGGGCTAAATTGCCTTTTGAGTAAAAATGAAAGTCCATAGCAGTTTGAACCTGCTGTTCCATACTTCAGCTTTTTCATTTTCTCTAGAAGATTGGCCACATTTTTTGGACGACTCTGTTGCCTCCAATTCCAAGGAGCTCCTGGACACAGACTCCTGCGAGCCCCAGCAGAGCCGTAAGTTACTGCAGGGGGAAAAAAGAGGAACAGTAGGGATTTCACCACGATTTTCCCTTGAAAGAGTAGCCACTTGCCTGGTGCTGTCAGGAGGTCATCTACTGTGGGTGTCAAATTCTAGTTTTTGAAGTCACAACCACTCTGGTAAACCCCTCATCCCAAAATGTAAACCAAATAGTAATCCAATATCTTCAGTTACGGGGGACTCCATATCCCCCCTAGCCCTGAAGTGTAGGGCTGTACATGTATCTGTCATTGTAAGAGCAGCTTGTTGGAAAGGTGCTTCACGATAGTCAACTGCTAAAGGGGGTCTATCTACACAATGACATGGTTATTTCTGCCATCCCTTCTTTCTGTGCATGCGAGGCAGACCCTCTGTAGTACTGCTAGAAGAAGCCCAGGGATCTTTCCAACAACGTTTAAAGGAAACTCCCAATAACCTTATTCGACTTGTACCAATTTCTAGGAAAATGGTTGCAAGGAGGAAAGTCCAGGTAGTGCCTCAGGGTATGAACGGACTTTGCTATCTGTGTCTCCTATCCACCGCAGTCCCATGGCTTCACCTTAAACTTCAATGTAAAATACTCAAGGCACTCTGGAACAGGGCTGCACTGGCCTTAACGGGCTTCAGGCGTTTGCCAGGGAGGCTGGAAGGGTGGGAGGCGATTTTGTTACTGGAGGCCGGTTTTGCAACAATGCTGCAATATCTGCCTCTATTAACAAAATCAGTAGTGCTGGGGGCTAGTTTTAATCAGCAGAAGTGCTCCACGTTTGCTCCCCCTCCCCTTCTCCCTGGGAGTGGGGGCCAACCCGACAAAGTTGCCAGGGCAGCTTTGGGTTCCCAGTACGGCCCTACTCTGGACAACTCTGGAGCGGACAAGATAATAGGAGTCCATTGCTTCCTATTATAGGGATTCCACTGAAACAATCTATGCTACCAGAACCCAGGGTTGGCCATGGAATGTGATTCTAGACCTAATGATAGTTTCCTCATTATACACTGAATCGTTAGGGCAAGACATCAGACAACCTCGTTTCTCTGAATTTCACTGCAGCGTAATAAAGCGTTATTTGTGTGTAAGAAAGAACTAACTCAACGTTTATCTCATCTGTAATGATTGTGTTATACACTAAGGAAACAAGACATAGGCAAGTAAAATTATACATATATATGCAGGCAAAAAAATCAGGAAAACAAGAAATATAATTACATACATATCAAATCACTTACAAGGTTGCTTATGTTTATATCAAATTGTTTATTGATTATAAAAAATAGTCACATTTGGAGAACCATTTATGTATATATTTTTTCCTGATAATTCGGTATATATAAAATGCATTGATTTTTATCCAGTGTCCACATTTCCAATAACTACATTAATTAATACATATTTTGTGGTGCAGTGATCAACATTTTTTCTCTTTTTTACTTATGTTACATGAATTAATCAGACATTTTCACTATCATTAATTTAGCTATCTGTGTTTTGTTTCGCTTTTATTTATTTATTTATTTATTATTTATTTAAAACACTTGTAAAGCGCAGCTGTCACCTAACAGGTATCCTGGCGCTGATGAGCTTACTCCTAAGGTAGATAGAGACGGGAGGCTAAAAAGGAATTAGAAGTGAGCGGACTTGGGGAAGAGCCAAGTTTTAATTCGTTTTCTGAATGGCAGGAGTTGTGGAGTTTGGCGAATGTCGACCGGCAGACTGTTCCATAGTTTGGCGGCGGCCACTCTGAAGGATCTTCCCCCGGTCCTAACCTTGTTAAATCTGGGTACCAACACAAGGCATGCTGAGGTGGATCGGAGAGTTCTAGTGGGGGTGTACCAAGAGAACATTTTTTGTAGGGATCTGGGACCCGTTCCGTGTAGTGCCTTGAATACAAGCCAGAGTGCTTTAAAAGCTATTCGCTGCTTCAGAGGTAGCCAATGTAGTTCGGCTAGGGCTGCTGTGGCCGAAGATCTCCTGGTCCAACCAAGGGCCAGTTTGGCAGCGGCCGACTGGACTCTTTGGAGTCTGTCCAGAAGAATGGCTGGGGACTCGAGTAAAAGAGCATTACAATAGTCAAGGCGACTGAGGATAGTACACCTGACTATTAGTGCTCGGGCCTGGGTGGGGAGTAGTGGCATAATTTTACGTAGAGAACGCAATAGGGCCGAGCAGGTAGAGACTGTTTTGGTTACCTGCGTTTGCATGCTAAGGTTGTTGTTTAGCATGACCCCCAGGTTGCGGACATTAGTGACCGGCTGTGGTTTTTCTAGATTTTCCGGGGGCCAGAATTCAGTAGGAAACAGACGAGGAACCCGGCTCCCAGAGCAGAATAGAACCTCGGTTTTGGAGGAATTGAATTGCAAAGAATTCGAGTGCAGCCAGCCGGCTGTGTCTCTTAAACAGTCATGGAACGATTCCATAGGAATTGAGTCTTCCCCCTCCCAGGATAGGATGAGCTGGGTGTCATCCGCGTAGTTTACCGTTTTCAATTTGTGGGATTTGATTAAGGTGACCAGTGGTTTTAGGTAAACGTTAAAAAGGATCGGGCTGATGGACGAGCCCTGGGGTACACCGTGAAGCACTGGAGAGAAGGTGGATTGAAAAGGGGGGAGGGACACAGCCTGTTTCCTATCCCTCAGGTATGAATGGAACCAAAGCAGGGCGGTGCCGTCGACCCCTGCCTCTCTGAGCCTTTTCAGCAGAATCCCATCGTTAACCGTATCGAATGCGGCAGACAGGTCCAATAAGATCAATGCCACTGCGTGGCCCCTGTCTGCACGCATCCGAAGTTCTTCCATGGCTGTAAGCACAGCCGTTTCGGTACCATGGGCTGGGCGAAAGCCAAATTGGAAGTCATCCAGGATCTGATTCTGCTCAAGATGTGTCGAGAGACAGGAGCTAACCCAGCGTTCCACCACTTTCACTGGAAAGGGTAGAAGCGATATAGGTCGAAAGCTGGAAAGGCACTCGGGGTTCAAGGAGGGTTTTTTCAGCAGCGGGGTGATAAGTGCTTGCTTCCAGGGGGTGGGGACAAATCCACAGCACAGAGATTGATTACAGATCCTACGGAGGGTGTGGAATAGTTCAATTCCGCACACTTTCCAGGTTTTAGGGGGCAGTGGGTCAAGGGGGGACCCAGAAGTGATTCCGTGTGCCAGTCTCTCGAAGTCTACTTCGGGGATAGGGGGGATAGCATGTAAACATTCCCTTGGTAGGTGTCCTGGGCTTAGTGGATCCAGGTTGTTAGTGGCGACTCCGGGGGAATTTGAATTATCTTGTAATGGAGGGGTTGAAAGGTTCTGAATGATTGTCTCAATTTTGTTCGTGAAGAACTGTGCGAGATTGTTGCAAAGGGTCTGTGATGGGGGGATGATTTTCTTGGCACAGTCAGGGTGGATAAGGTTGTCAAGGATCTGGAAGATGCTTTTGGAACTGTTTGCGGCGTTGACTATGGTGGAGCAGTAATAGGTGGATTTGCTCTCCGTGATGGCAGATTTGTATTCTAGGAGCTTGTTTTTCCAGATAATTTTGTTAGAGTCATGGTAACCTTGTCTCCACTTCCTCTCGGCCTGTTTGCAGACTAGTTTGAGAGTTTTCAGGGAGTCGTTTTACCATGGGGCTGGTGCTCTACCTTTAGGCTTACATCTTTTTAGTGGAGCAATAGAGTCCGTAGAGGATACTATCCTCTTACAGAAAGCTCTATAGTTGTCTTCAACCGGGTTGAAAGGGGAGAAGCTATCTTCTACGTTGAAGACGGAAGTAGTGGAGCTCAGTTTTTCCAGAGCTTTCCAGTCTCTATAGTAAAATTCTGATGGGGCGCTATTATTCGGCTTTGAAGTTTTTTTGCTGGTAATGTGGAATTTGATAAGAGCGTGATCTGTCCAGCTCATGGGCAGAATGTCGTCCACATGTATTAAACCGTGACTGGAGAAGATGAGGTCAAGTCGGTGGCCTCCTGAGTGGGTAGGTTGCTTAACCAGCTGGTAGAGTCCCACGCTTTCGCAGGAGAGCAGGAGGTTTTCTAGACCAGTGTCTAAACTCCCGTTAGGCCAGAGGTTGAAATCCCCTAAAATGATTAATTTATTGTGGGAGGTTGCCATATTCGTAAAGGTGGTGAGTAGCGCTTGCTGCTGTGAGGGGGAGAAAGACCCTGGAGGTCGGTAGCAGATAATTGCAGTGAAGATACCTCCGGAGTGGCAGTTTATGGAAAGACCGAGGAGCTCAGTCCCCGCAACCGTGTCCATGTCTATGGCGTTGATGTGCCAGGAGGCTCTGTGTATAATGCCTACTCCGCCACCACGGCCTTTAGGTCTGGGAAGGTGCAGTATTTTGAAGTCTTGAGGGCACGCCCATGCTAATTCAATGTCGCAATTTGCGTGAGTCCATGTTTCCGTTAGGAAGAGGACGTCCAGGTGGTGGGATTCTATAAGGAGATGAATTTCGTTAGCATGCTTAGGCAGTGATCTGACATTCAGAAGGCCTCCCAGGAGCAGATCCTTTTGTGTGAAGTCAAGCAGTGGAGAAGCCGTGTCATCAAAGGTGAGCTTACCTTCATGAGCGTATTCTCTCAGGTTGATCAGGGTTTCTCGAGTATAGCGAGGGGGCAGCGAGCAAATTTGAGCAGAGATGTTGGCGCTGGTCGCGTCCTCGTCGCGGACGAGCGCAGACGAGCTTTCCTTAAGCGCGCCTTCGGCGCGCGCAAACGGCGCTCTCGCTGCACTCGTCCGCTGCGCTTCCTGGGAACGCACATGTTTTAAAGCTGAAGAGGGGAGGGCCAGGGGAAGTAGGCGTGGCCTAAAAAGGGGCGTGGCCTGCGGGCGAGGCAAAGCGCTCGTAGAAGCGTCCTGCGCCTTAAGCTATCAGCGATAAATCCGCTGTAGAGTGCAAGCTGGTACTGGTGAGTAAATTATTTTTAAAAACACAGAGTAACACAGAATAACACAATTTTAAAAATGTCTCCCGGCTATTTTGCCTCAGGAGTGCTGCATCGTAATGGTGGCGCTTGTTCTCAGCGTCCCTTTATGATGTCGGAGTGGGCGTGGCCTAAAAAAGGGGCGTGGCCTGCGGGCGAGGCAAAGCGCTCGTAGAAGCGTCCTGCGCCTTAAGCTATCAGCGATAAATCCGCTGTAGAGTGCAAGCTGGTACTGGTGAGTAAAGTATTTTTAAAAACACAGAGTAACACAGAATAACACAATTTAAAAAATGTCTCCCGGCTATTTTGCCTCAGGAGTGCTGCATCGTAATGGTGGCGCTTGTTCTCAGCGTCCCTTTATGATGTCGGAGTGGGCGTGGCCTAAAAAGGGGCGTGGCCTGCGGGCGAGGCAAAGCGCTCGTAGAAGCATCCTGCGCCTTAAGCTATCAGCGATAAATCCGCTGTAGAGTGCAAGCTGGTACTGGTGAGTAAAGTATTTTTAAAAACACAGAGTAACACAGAATAACACAATTTTAAAAATGTCTCCCGGCTATTTTGCCTCAGGAGTGCTGCATCGTAATATAACATGGTGATAATGTCTGATTAATGTAATTGTAAATGACAATGTATTTTATTATGTATGTGTTGTTTTTTAAAACATAAATAAAAGGCATTGTCATTTACAATGCCACTAGATTAACCGCTTAACTGCGGCGCAAATTCTTCCACAGTGCGGAGAATTAATGAGTGGGTGGGGCTGCATCGGCCAACGGACGTGCCCAGCACCAGCGAGGTAGTGCTTGCGACGGGCGCTGGCCGACGTGAGAACAGAACTGGTTAAACTCTGGCAAATGCGAGACCTATTACATTGCTAATGCTTGTTAATTATTTTACCATGCCCAGCTGTCTGCATATTTGCTTTACTTACCTATCACTATAACAGAAGTGCTGCTTTGAAAAAATTGTTATTGTTAACCACACAAATGTATCTGCAAAAATGCAAGAATAAAAGTGCCCTTTGTAAACATGCACTATTTAGGTCTTGCCTAGCAGCACATGTGCTGTTTCTTAAACACATGCTGTATCTACTCTGTGGTCTTTGAGCATGCCCATCGCTTTTCATTCATTCCTTTTCATGTTATTCGTAAAATCATGCTGTTCATAGGTAAACCTATTTTATTTGTCTCTCATTGTGGTTGTTTTTTCCTCCCATGGAGCCTGGCTATATTAAATGTCTGTGTCCCCTTCTCAGACTTTATATTTTTTTGGCACACAGTTTTTTTCAATTCCCTGGCTCTTGTTTAGAAAATGTTCTTTTTTTTTGGGGGGTGGGGGGGTTCCCCAAAAATTGCGCTTAGATGACGGTACTTTCAATTTCGAAACACACACAGCATTCGCGCCCAGGTGTTGGCATTTTTAGTTTAGCAACACACACAGCATTATCTTTAAATCATGCAGCAGGTGATTAATTATTTGGCAAATTCTGCAAATCCATAATTATGTAGAAAATACGATGACCACAAAATAGTGCAATTCCAGTGTTCCTGCCTACAGGTGAGCTATTTTGTTACTCTTCTGAATGGAAACATAAAGGCTGGCTCTCATTGAAAAGTGAATATATATGAAACAGTCTCTGGCGCCATCTACTAACAACACAATTATTTGGCAGTTGATAGAAAGACAAAGCCAATGTGATTTTTGTTACCTACACAAGTGAGTGTTGACACAAAACAAGAAAGCTGCCTGAAGAGACTCTGTTGGTGTAAACCACTATGTAAAAGAAAAGCATTAATACACAAACATTAACATAACCCTCAAGTTTCTTTAACCTGTTTACTGCGGCTGTTATTTTGGTGCAGTGCGGGCGTTCTAGAGAGAGGGCGGGGCCGCGTCGGCCGTTGAACGTTCGCAGCACCAGCCAGGTAGTGCTCCGAACGTTCAGCGGCCCATGACAGCACTGAAAGGGTTAACATGGTGCTGCGGGGACAGCACTTAAGGAAACAAGCCTCCGTCTGCCTTTTTGAATCGTCCTGGGTCTCAAACGCAGACGTGATGTGTTTCTAGACAAGACTTTTTAGTGAGACTGGTATATTTTTGGCAATATTGTAAAATATTAACTTGAATGCTATACATGTGGTATTTTATCCCGTTAGTAAATATAGACATATGGTAAGTTAAGCAGTGGTGCTGATAAAATATATGTATGACAAACCCAAACCTTGCCTACAACGTAATGTTATATTAACATTATACACTGGCATCAATAGATTTAGTGGTGTCTTGTAATGGATGCTCATTGTTCAAGTTAAATAGTTGTATGGTTTGCGTATATATCGACCAGTACCTATTTGTGTGGTTATCAATACTGGGATGGTCATACTGAGGGTCTGGGTAGCTGATGGAGATACATACTCGACACGCACATTTAAACAACATTTCCCAGAGTTAAAGCACCTGAGACATAAGTGACGTCATGAGCCCTCCTAAGCACCTGAGTCATCACGCAATGAACGCTTTACTGAGCATTTTACATAGAATTAGCAGTATGGTTGTGTCTCAGTTTGCTATTGTTATATTGTAACATAGTGATGTTCCATTCCATTCCATTATGATTTGTTTTTGTTTCAGCAGATTTCAGAACTTTATGTAGTCCGAGGCTGCTCTACTGAAAAGAGGCAAATGTTATGTTTACTGAGTACTTCATTTGTTTAAAAAATTGTGCAGGGGCCCAAAGTTGTTCATAGGAGCCAGTGGTCGAAGTGGGCGGGATCGGAAGGCCCCATCTTCTTTCTTTAAAAAGATTCTGTTCCCCTACTTTTTCTTTTCAAAACTGTGTCCCAGGATGGCAGAAATAGCAAAGGCATTCAGATAAGGCTAGGCTTGCTTTCGTGGACGTGCGGGGATGGGCAGAGAAGGAAAAGGACTCTGTCTCTTCCTTACTGCCCAGAGAAGACACAGACAATGTCCTCTTTTTGTCTGGGCTGGCAGCTGCCCCCACTCTCTTCTTGTTATTCCAGCTTGCTCCTCACTTACTGAAAACCGTGACTTGAAGAAACGGTTCAAAACCTCCCTTTCCTTCTTTGCTTGAGTTGCATCCCTGTGAAATGGATCTAAAAAAGAAAAACACTCTTGCGGGAAATACCATTTTTCTGACATTTTTCTATTCAAAAGTGCAGCCTCTGGATGGAAATAAATAAAAGGTTTTAAATATGAAAAATAAATGCATAACTAAATAAAGCAAGTCAGATTGGGTGCAAAGTGGCCAGATTGGTTTTATTCACACCCTAACACATCAGCCTCACTTTACAGACTTTGCAGTGAAGCGCTACTTTTGTTTTCTCGTCTTTCTTTGAACAGCATTGTTGTCCCCAGGTGAGGAAGTGCACCATTCCTGGATGTATTACAATACCTGGTTGATGGGTGGATTGGAAAACAAAATGTGTACCATGGCTCTGTGTTTATGGGTGTGGTTTTTACGTTTTGTAAGGATATAAGCAATGAACATTGAAACGGTTCCCTTCAGGGCCCTGTAGTCATAACATAACATAATATAACATTTAACTTTTCAGGTAAACCCACTCGCTGATTTCTGAATAGTGAGTGAGAGATCGTTAAGGTAACCATGTTGTTTCTGCTTATATTTCACATGCTTTACTTAATCCTGCATTCCCTATGAGTGTTTGCTTTTACTTTTTTTTTAGGTCTCCTGGCGTTGAACCGCGCGAAAGCGCGGTCTCGCCAGAGACCTATTGTGAGAGACTGGGCTTCCCAGGACAGGGGACAGGAGATGGCCGCGCGCTGGGGAATGGAACGGGCCACGCGCACGTGAACGCGTGCTCGCTGTGGCCAGCTCCTGTCTCCTCTCTTGGAAAGCTGTACCAAACAGCCCCTCCCCCTTACGCATGCGCACACACCTAGACACGAGCACACCTACACACACACGCATACAGAGAACACACCCTCCCCCCCGCCGCACACATACACACACAAGCGCGCACCCAC
Source organism: Lissotriton helveticus (assembly GCF_964261635.1). NCBI lineage: Eukaryota > Metazoa > Chordata > Amphibia > Caudata > Salamandridae > Lissotriton > Lissotriton helveticus. Next base: position 1,210,903,192 of record NC_136068.1, read on the forward strand.
ACACAAGCGCACCCCCCCTCCAACTAAGCCCCACTTACCGGCTTTGTGGACTTCTGCAGACTCTGCGGGGCTCTCCCTCGGTCATGGGAGCCCCGCGTCACCAGCACTCAAGTGGCGGGACTGTGTTGCACGCCAGAAAGAATTCTGAAGGAGGTCACGGGACGCGACGCGCTTCTGACGCAGCGTACAGGCCGGGCGGCTCTCCTCGGCGGAAGTCTGGACACCGACTCCGGTCCTGTTCACATCTCCAGCTGCATCGGGCCGGGCGCGCCCTGAGCGGGACAGGCAGAGCCGGGACCCCGTCAGCGGGCGGAAGGCTGGGTGCTCAGCAGGTGAGTTTGGTGCCAGTGCTGTGGTGCTGTCAGGCAGGGAGGAATTTTATGGCGCAGGCGGCCCGGGAAGCATCAGTGAAGTTCGGGCGGCCCGAGAACCTCCACCCGGGCGGGGCACCGCGCTGGAGAGCTCCGCGGCGGAGCGGCTGTCATGGAGAGGGCGCCTCGGCGAGCCATTGCTGCTTTTCATTTTTGCTTCCGACTGCCCCTTACGGAAGACCTCCCCAAAGTTCACTTCATAATAGTGTCGGAAGGGGCGACCCCAGTACCCACGGCGGGGTCCCTCGATCATACCGCAGGAACGGGTAACAGCAGCCCCGGTTACCGAAAGACACGGATAAAGGCGCTTAAGCAACCAAGTACCACAGTGGAGTTTGTTTACACCTGGGCTGTAATAGTTATTGGTTGGAATCACTGAGGCAATCAACGGTTTAAAAAAGCCGTGTCTGAAGTGCAAGCTCCGCGACACCTTTCCACTTGGAATCAGGAGTACTATAGCTTTTAAGAAATGCTATTTCACAAATTTAGTTCCGTCAGTTGTACACTGCAGACATATTTGTAACCGCTAGCGTTCTATAGAAACACTTAACGTTCAGGAGCCATACTGCTATCTTTGTCCTGCTTGATGAATATACCTCGTTCTCGTATGTGCGGTCTGGCACGTTTTGGTCTCTTTGCCAGTGCTGGCTCGTGATTCAGGGTATGTGTACAAATATTTTGACACGTCTGTAGCAGACAAAAACTTTTAATTGGATAGCACACTGAACAAACTACACAGCCATATAGTATATACATTTTACTGTTATTTTTCAGTGCAACAGCATACTCTTGCACACACTCTCACTGCTCACCAATTCAAAGTTTGCTAAAAATGTTATGCAACGCATTGTCATACACAATGCCAATAACTCAAACTTTAATGCTGGGAGACCTATTGCATTGTAAATGCTTGTTTTTTTAGACAGCATATTACTCTTATCAAGTGCATAATTTGAATTGAGCCACTTCCCAATTGTTTATAGCAGGCTCAATAAGGTTGTATCTGAAGGCAGTGCGAGTTTCTCTCAGTGGGGCAGTATTGTGTTCAGTGGGGGAGAGGATGTGGCACTATGGCCAGAGCGGTCGAATTTGGAACTGGGGAACTGGGTTTAGCCTTTATGACCAGTCCACCAGACCCCTTTACTGAGGGAGTATATTCCCATGCTAGACCTTAGAAGGCCTGATGTCTTAGCACAAGCAGGAGTACCCTAATGCTGCCAAGTGTGGGTTAACCTTGAAGGCCTGTCCACCACAATCCATACTGAAGTTAATCTCCAGTCTTTCGGGCAGGCCTACGAAGCAGCACACCCTAGAGCAACAGTGATCCAGTCACTGTGACTCTGTCACTGAGCTCACATGAACCTTGAGCAGGTTATGGTGGTGCGAATGGTGTGACCGCACTGGGTACCTATTTCGGGTGGGTGCGTAGTTTTTGCAAGTATATATTGGTTTAAAAAAAAACTTGCTGCCTCCTTCCTGGCCGCCAGCAATTTCCAGCAACAATAAAAATGTCATGATAACTTCGGTGATTAATGTTCTTCCTAGAGAGAGATCGGAGTTTTGCCTAGTGGAAGAGTTGATTCCTAGAAAGGTAGCACAGAGGGTTAATGTGCCTGCTGCAAAGACCATGTACAATGCAGATCACAAAGTGCACATAATGTTAACTAGGTTAGTAGATTACTGTATAGAGATCCTTTTGTTACTTGCAGTTTAGAAGTTAAAATCCTAACATAGAAGAGTGAGCTATTAAACTATACGGCCTACTAGTATGGTTGTCATGTGGCTTCTACACCTTGGAGTCCTTTGTCTTGTGTAACATTTCCTATATAGTGATTTACACACATATGATTTATTGTCTCTGTGTAGTGTGTGTGATGTAAAGTTCTTTGACACCGTACAGTGTCTCAGATGCATTTAATTTGATTTACAGTGCCACTCAAACCAGAGTGTGGTTACGGAGACTTGAGGGGGACTGTTACAGGGTGGTAGTGAGGGAGTCCTAGGCGTAGATGATCATTGGGGGCACCAACAAACATTGCTGCACAAGGCGCCACCAGCACTAAAGCCGGCCCTGCCCCTGAGGCCAGTCCGCCTCACCCACAGGTACCTCCATTGGCCTTGTTTCGGCAGGAGTAGCTGCAACTCACCAAGGATTGGCAATGCAGGATTTGCACGTACACCAAACTAAGTTCGCAAACATCACAGTCTCTCTGCTTCATGGAAAACTACTATTATGTGCCACCTGCTCTGGACTAACTGGAATTATGCAGTAATGGGGGACAAAATGATACCGCAGTGTTGACTAAATTATGCAACAAAAAAAGGCTGCAGCGAAATACAATATAATTTCTTATACTTTATTATTTAGACATTTTTACACATGTTAAGTCTCTGCAAAGATTCTGCCTCATTATTATCAGTATAACATACAAATGCAGCAGTGAGAAAGGTGATCAGTCAACCTTTGCAAAGGGCCGTCTACTTTGCAGCAACTCAAGTCACGTTTTTTAGTAACTTTTTATTCGTTTGAGCTACAAAAATGATTAGTTAAAACTAAGATTATGCAGTGGATGATGTATTGTGTAGCAAAGATGGCAGAGCCATAATTATATAAAAAAACATTTGCAAACTAGGATATTTTGCCATTCATGTTTGAACTGCTCTTGTGGAAGAAGGGAGAAGTGCTAATGAGTGAAACTGCATGGCTTATGATTCCACTTTTAAGCGTATTTGAGACATTGTGTGATTGGAAATATATCCCACCTTGTGAATGTATTTAAATGCCAATAACTCCTATTAAACCTTAAATAATCAAGTGTATCCATTGGTTGAATTAATTAACACAATAAGCTGTAACTGGTCGGTGAAATGGGATGTTTGGCAGATTCTGGCCACACCTCTGACTCCGCCCACTGATCCAATCCCCGCCCTCGTAGTCTCCGCCCACAGTTCCCCTACTATTTTTTCCCCCACTTCAACCACTGATAGGAGTCCACTGCTGAATGCAATGGCTGCCTAGTTTTCGATTCTGCCCCGTGCTTTTTAGGTCTCTCTTACACAGCGCATGTGCTGTGCTTGCGAGGGGTATTGTTTACAGTAAAAGGCTTGGAGCCCACCTTTTCTTCCTATTCGCTGGCTTCCTTTTCTTTCTTATATAGTGCCTCCCAATTGACAAGTAAGCTGCAGTTCGTACCTCTCGCTCCTCTGCACTTTACTCCTGTGCTTTGATGCCGACTACTGTGCTGAGGTGCTATTTGTAGCGCATGTGCGCTGTTTAAATTGCTTTTAAACAGTGTGTTTTCGATTTTCTCTACCCCACTTGCTGGGAATTTAAACTGGTGTGCCTACTTGCAGTTTGCAGTTTCGAGCCGCTCCCTCCGCTCCCTGGTCCACCGCTGCTGATAGTCAGCTGTTCGTGTGGAGGGAGTGTCTTTCACAGGAAGAAGGGCTTTCTGCTGTTTTACCCACTTCCGGGGGCCGTTCACTGTGCCGCCATTTAGGAGCGGGACGCTCTAGTCTACAGAAAGCAGGACTGCATTCCCTCTAAAAGTGAGTTAATGCAGCCGACGCGCAGTGGAGGCGTGCAGCGGGCGCGTCGGCAACACGCTGAAGGCAGTCTTAAGGCAAGCCCGTCTGTGCCCGTCCGTGTCCGGACAGCATCCAGGGCCAGTCATGCTGCCTAAATTTCTTTTGGAGGCCTGGGCAGCTGGGACAGAGATAAGCTTTTAGCATTAAGTGCTCGCTGCTTAGTGTCCTCCTGGGCCCTTTTATTGCTCTTGTTGCAATTTCTTCGTTGCCAAAACATGCACTTGACATTCACCAATCCCTGGTGAATACAATTGGGATCTTATGTTCCTGATGGAGACGTGTTTGCGTGAAGTCTCTAACTCGGCTGTGGCCTTACCAATTCCTCAGGGCTATCGTATAGTCTGTGCGAATAGGCTAGATAACAAACCAGGGGGTGGCCTGGCTATTATTCACAAAGACATCTGGGTTACGTCAACTACCCACTTAGTTTTGCATAAATCTGGTCTCCTCAGAATATTTTGCGGGGCTCCTTCTCTATAGGGCCCCGGGCTGTGGCCGTCGTTTCACCCCCATCCTAGCAGACTATATCGCCAAGGCTAGAACCCGCTACTCCAATTTCACAGTTCTAAGTGATCTAAACGTTCGTGTTGATGATCTTGCCTACTCTCATAGCATATCGTCAATGGTGGGTTTTAAACCTTATTTGCTCCAACTTACCGGAGTGTACGGTGGATACGCCCTCCCCGGTGATTTGGTTGGATCAATTTTTGATCCCTTTCCAATTACACCTAAATCCAAGGCCAGGGTTACCTCTTGCTTGATGGAATTGCAGAGGAACTGGAGTAAGGTCTCAGTGTAGTCCTTAACCCACCCTTTTTTTTATAGATATTTCTATTAAAACGAAAAACATATCCATCACAGATATAGGAGCAATCAGTACAGAATCAAATAATGTTGTCTGCAAAACATAGCTAACGATTGATCACTTGCAATCAGCCACTTGTATCTTGTCTGTTCCATCGGTTCTCTGTCATTTCCATTTCAGTAGTAGGCGTGAGGCACACAGATCATCCCTGTATACATTCCACTTGCCCCATTTCCTATCCCATTTCTCGGGACAACCTCTAGATTTGAACCCCTCTTTTTCAGCTATCATACATTTATCTAGGTCCTCTGCCCAGGTCTTCAATAATGGTTTTCAGCTTCTCCCCACTTCACTATATTGCGTTTTACCAGTGAAAATTCTAACTTAACCCCTTTTCTCAAGGTCTCGGAGCCCCTCCTCACTAGTAATCTTGAGGACAGCATTTCTAATTTGAATATCTGGTTTACACAGGCCCTGGTTAAAGTTGCACCACTGAAGCTTGCAAACTCATCTAGATCTACCCCCTTCACTCCTTGGTTCACCGAGGATAGTAGGGCAATAAAAAGCGACTGTAAAAGACGGGAGCGCAAGTGGGGGTAATCCTACACCATGGAGAATAAAATTGACTATAGAACAGCTATATAAGAATACCGCAAGCTTCTCATTATTAAGAGAAAAGACTTCTTGACCGATCAAATCGCCAGGGCTAGGAATTCCTCTAGGGAAGTTTTTAAGGGTGGTGAAATCTTTCACCAACCCTACGGCGCTTCAGCATCCTGTTGTTCCTTCTGTGGATATGTGCAACAATCTTTCTATTTTCTTTGAGGAGAAAATATCACTGATCTATGCCTCTTTCCTGTAGACCTTCATCTTAGGGAGGAGAACGCTATGGATGGCCTTAGCCAGACCTGGCCTGTATTTTCTGAGTTCGCCACAATATCTGTTAAGGCCTCCCTGGCTGAACTGCAGAAATGCAAATCAGGGTCACCTAGTGATCCCTGGCCATCTAGACTATACAGTGGGCTGTCAGAAAGGCTCAATCCCTACCTTAATGCCATCTGGAATTCCTCTTTCAGGCTAGGGGTTTTTCCTTCTGCCTGAAAACAGTAATTTCTCCTCCCCATATTGAAAAAACTGAACGCCGATCCAGAAATCGTCAGTAACTTAAGGCCCATCTCTCTCCTCCCGGCCCCGGCTAAAATCTTAGAGAAATTAGCACATCAGCAGTTGGCTGCCTTTGTTGAACCTAACAGGCTTCTGCATGATTTGCAGTCTGGCTTTCGTGCTGGCTACAGCACCGAGTCGGCTCTGATTGAGATGGCTGATGCCATTCGATGGGCAGTGGATAGGGGTGCAGCCTCCATGCTGGTGCTGCTTGACCTGTCGTCAGCGTTTTACACAGTGTCTCATTCCATCCTGCTTGATCGGCTTAGGAAAATTGTTATCCGTTGGACGGCGCTGGACTGGGTCACGTCTTACCACCATGGCCGAGATCAGCAGGTCTTTCTCCCCCCCTTTCTCCTCTGAGGCCAAGCCGCTAACATGGGGGGTGCCCCAAGGCTCTGCCCTTAGTCCTTTGACTCTTTCAGAGAGTGCCTTAAAAATATCTCCGTCTGGATGAGTAGCAATTTTTTAAAGATCAATGGCGACAAGACTAAGGTTCTGTTTTTTAACAAAGCAGCCCCTCCCCTAGCTGCCTTGTGGTGGCCCGTTGAACTGGGAACTGCTCCTACCCCAAAGGATTCAGTCAAGAATCTTGGCGTCCGTTGGGACAACATCCTATCCCTTTCCACGCAGAACCAGCATATTTCTACGATCTGCTTCGGTAAGATGAAGATGATTAGGAAATTCATCGACTTCTTGAGACAGGGCGTAAAACTGTGGTGCATGCGTTAGTCACCTCCCATCTTGACTACCCGAAAGGTCCCCCTCCGGCATCATATTTCCACTTACCTCAGGCAAATTCATTGGCTCCCTGTGGCCAAGAGAGTTGAATTTAAGACCCTTCACATTTGCCTTCCGGACCTTCCAGGGAAGAGGTCCTACGTATCTGAGGCTGAGACTTCGCCCTTACCTTCAGGGCACATTGCTGCGGTCCAACTTGAAACCCTACATATGCGTTCCCTGATTTCCAAAGAGAGAATGGGAGGCAGAACTTTCGAGGTGGGAACCTCTAAATGCTTGAATGACCTGCCCCTCCAACTTCATATGATGCACTCTGAGCAGGAGTTTAGAACGGCCGTGAAGATCTGTTTGTTTACCGGCAAAGACTAGTTCTCCGCTGGCTTGGCTACGATGTTATCCACGTTAGCGCAAGGACACCTCAGTTGAGTTATCTGCATGCTCTATAAATGTCTCTTATTATTATTATTATCTTTCCTGTTTTTTTCCTATTCTCCTCTTTCCTGGTCTTTTCATCTCTCACCTAGCAGACATCACAAGCCGCCCGATTCCAAAAATACCTATTGTTTACTTACAGTGGGCTTAGAGCCCATCATAAGTGTTTCTTAAAAATTCCTCTTAAACCATATATCACACCACCGGCGGTGCAGTACAACATCTCTAAGATCTGTTGACTAAGCCAATAAATCCCAAAGGCGAAACATATTGGCTTTGCCTGTGCTTGTTTTATATAAGTTCCCGTGACCCACCAGTGAAAATAAAGGCAAGCAATTACTGAGCCATTCTTAATGCAAACTTCATTGTCTAAATCATTTGAAAAACAAATTTACATACAAACTCCCTATTATGTTTGTGTATTATGTAGTTCGCATTTCATGTTGATGTAATGGAATGCGAGCTAGAGGATTGGATGAAAGAGTGCGGAATACGGTGGTGTGGTACTTTGCTGCTCTCCTTACTAAGGAATCAATTATACTTACTTCAATAAGTGTCCGACCCATTCATCAAACACAACACTGGCGACGCGTTGATAGATTGGAGTTTAAGTGGAGAGCAGCCGCAGGCTTGACGGACTGCCAGCGGCTATTCAGCCAGCATGACAGTCTTCTCATTTACCCTTGAGGATTCTTAAGCATTGCTGCATACATTTGGGGATATTTGAAGGCACCTGCATGGAGTATTTGTTTTTGGTGGGTGGTGCAGAGTATCTGCTTTGGATGTGTGCGCAGAGCACAGACAGCAGTTAATTTTTGCGTGCGCCCCTTACTTGGTCACGTGAGGGGCTTCTCGCGAGTTTAATGTAGATGGTGCTTGTGCTTTCCAAGCTTCATGTTGAACTTCAAATACGGTGCTGCCATTTTGGACCCCCTTCGGTATTGTTTGTTGTAATGCTCTTGTGATGGCCGTGATCGATTGAAGGAAGATAGTTAATGAATTTTCACAGGGTAAGGATACTAAGCCTGTTTACAGAGGTAGCGTGTGCCTTATGCACCTATATGTTTCTTCTGCAATTTGTGCTACACATATTGAAAATTGGAATAAGGGGGAAGCAAGCTTCAAAGAATCTTAGACTGAGTTATTTCTATATATCTAAGATTTTTGTTGTGGTAAAGTTAGGACTTTGAGCTAGTCCAGCCTTCCTGGTGAAGTGCAGACTTTGAATGATTCCACAACAAACTAAACATGATTCATCATAGTTTTTCGTTGAGTCCTACACAGGCATTCTGGTGAACAGGTACGGATCCACCAGTGCGTTGATGTGAATGGACAGATTATTTTCTGAATTATACTGCTGCTATTGATATGGGTGAGAGTATGTCTCCTGAACATAAAAAATATATACGTTACATTCCTTGGGTTCGCTGGGACTTGAGAATTACTTGCAGATTTCTAAAAGATCACAAGTGGTGGGAGCTATTCATTATTTTAATTATGGATAGCCATTATGCACCTAAAGTATGTTTCTGCATCATTTGTTATAAGTTCTTCCAGAGGAAGCAAAACAAACATCAGTCGATTGATAAGTAAGTGAGTGAATTGAGAAAGCTCCCCACGAATTGAAAGTTCTGAGATTTGCTTAAGGACCTTATCAGAGATCGAGTGGTGATGTATGCCATTAATTCGACAGTTCACAAGAGATTGTAGGTCAATGGTGATATTGATTTGGATACCATTTTAGCTATTGCACACAAAGCTAACATTTCTAGTCATTGTGCCATTGCGTTAAAAGAAGACGAGAAAAACTCTGATGGGGGTAATGATTCAAACAATGATTTAATAAAAACATTTTAGGATAATTTAGTTTAAAGATCAAAGATGGATGCTTGGTGATTGCCAACAATAAACGATTATGCCAGATGACTAATGGGGTAGACAGTTAGGTATATTTGCGAACTCAGGATCTCCTTTTATTATTATTAATGAGGAGATGTGGAAAGAAAAATGCATACCTAAAGTGGGGAATATGTTATTCACGTCTGATATTCATCCTGAAGGATACAGTGGTGAGAGTATCGATATTTGGGGATTTTGAAGCTTTACATTTATATTTAAGAATAGATCTGCTTTTAGAATACTGTATACATCAATAAAGGGTCCCTCAGTTTTGGGGTGGCTAGACCAAAAGAACATTCACATTATTCTTGACCCCAACAGTAAAGACAAAGATTTGATTTTGGATGAAGGGTTGAAAATGGGGGAGAGGATGTTGAATGAATTTCCAAAAGTATTTAACCATACTATTGGCTGTTTAAAAGGTTTCCAAGTTAAGATTGTTTTAAAGGATGTTGTTTGTCCTACATTTAGAAATATCACATTGTTTTGAGGGATGAAGTCACAAAGGCATTACAGGTATTAGTGAATGCAAACAATGTTGAACCAGTGGGGCTTGGATATTTCCTTTGGTGGTGGCACACTGTAGTAATAGCAAATTGAGACTATGTGTTGATTTGCGTCACTTGCACAACAAACATAGTTGGTGACCAGTTTCTGTTGTCATGGATTATTGAAATGTCATTGCTGAATGGAGCTAGGTGGTTTTCCACAATGGATCTCTAATCAGCTTATTATGAAATACCCCTGACAAGAGAATCAAGAAATCTGACATTGTTTACAACTGCTATTGGTTGTTTCAAATTTAAACTAATGACATTTTGTCTGGCTTCAGCTGCAGCGGTTTTCCAGAGGCTGATGTTTCAGTTGTTTGGAAAGACCAAAGGAGTCCCAGACTGAGATCATATCCTTATTTTTGGAAAGACAAGGGGTTTAACTGTGGAGTTTTCTAAATGCTCTTTTGCTCACAATAGCATTACTTATTTTGGGTATGTTATTAATGCTGATGGTGTAAACCCCAAATAGGTGTTAATAGATGCTATTCAATGTGCTCTGGCACTAGGTAATAAAGATAAATTCATATCTTTTGTTTGTCTGCCTGAGTTTGTTCAAAATATATCACGAATTTCACTGAGAAAACGTTCATATTAGAAAACTTCTTAGGAACAGGAATACATTTGAGTGGTCTGTGGATTGTGAATTCGACTTTCAGTGTGTGAAAGAATCATTGCTAATGATGCTTCTTTAAAGGCTTTTGACCCTGGAGCACCTTGTGTCATGCCCACCGATACGGTTAATAGGGGCCGGGGGCAGTGTTGACTGAGATTGGTGAGGGAGGTCATAAAAGTGTAATTCAGTATGCCTCTAGGTCTATTTCTCCCAAGGAGGAGAAATATTTTGTCATTGAAAAGGAGACTTTAACCTTGGCACGTGTCAATTTCAGAGCTTTCATTTGGGGTAAGCCTTTCACTATTAGATGCGCTCACAAACCTTTGGTGAGGATATTGCCGACCATAGGTAGTGTAAATATGTCTCCCAGATTAGCAAGACTTTCTGTTAAATTCCAAGATTACAACTATAATATGGTCTATGTGCCGGCTAAGGTTAACGTTGTGCTAATGTTTTGTCATGGATACCCAATTAATTGGAGGAATATGAGGGTGAGGTGTGGAAGGAATTCTAGGTGGCACATATTCATGATTCAGGTCATGTAGCTATCAGTAAGGAAAACTGAACATGTGAGTATAAAAAAGGATGTTATTTTGCAGTTGGTGATTGGTCACTTACAATAGGGTTGGCCTAGTAAAAGTACTCTGGATCAGCGTGTAAACCATTTTGGGAAGTAAAATCTGAGTTTTCTGTTGTGGATGATGTTATTTTGAGGGATGAAAGAGTTGTACCTCCAAAATCGGTGTGTCTGGATATTGTGAGGTTATTTCATGAAGGAAATTTTGGCATTGTCAGAACCAAATGTGGTGGAAAAATTGTATTGGTGGACTGGTATGGACATTACTATTGAACGATTTGTGAGATCATGTTTACCTTGTGGTATGGCTGATAAATCACAAAGGACTTTTAGACCTCCCATGTTGCCAGGGGTTGTTCCTAAATTTCCGGGGGCATCTGTTGCTATTGATATTACAGGTCTAGTGCAAGAGTCTCAGAAATATATTATAACCTTAATTGATTTGTTTTCGTGGTGACCATTTATGGAAGTGGTGAATTAAATTGACACTGATCTAGTTTTGAGGTTTTTGAATGGTTTGTTTACTTCTGAGGTCATTCTCACAAATATTTTGAGTGATAACGGCACACAATTCCTTTCTAATACGGGCAAAGAGTATTTTGACAGGATTGGGGTTAAGCATAAAATTATGTCTTTGTATAATCCTAGTTGTAACGGTATGATTGAGCATTTCAACAGGGTCATAAAGAATGTGATTCAACTGGCGGTGCAGAGTGGTTTATCTTGGGAAGTCTAATTCAAAAAGGGCAGTTTGGGCTTACAGGGTGTCTGAGAAAGTGGCTAATGGGTTGAGTCTGTTTGTGATGATGAGAGGTAGGAATCTCAGAATCAAGTACAATCCAGGGTGGTTGTGTTAAGTATTGGAAAATCCAAGAATTAGACGCAAGGTTAGAATTAAACCACAGAAGCAAAAATGGGTTTATGATCAACAGCATAATACCAAACCAGTGAAGATTAATGTTGGTCAGTGGATCAGGATAAGGAAACCAGGAAACATTCCCAAGTGGACAAGCAATTTCCAAAACCTCTAAGGTCATTGAAACTTTAGGTAATGCAGTTCATTTGAGTGACGGCAAAGTGTGAAATATTAAAAGGATTGCTAATACCATCAAGTTGGAGTGTGAAGGTAACTACTAAGAAAAAAGAAAAGAGGGATGAAGGTCAACCATTTGGCATGTTTGAGAAGGAAGCTGCATGTGTACCTTCAGGCTGTGTACCTATGAGCATAAAAGAAGATAATGATGTGACCTTGGAGAGTGCCAGTCTTAGAGAGGTTTCACCACAATATGTTGGTCGTAATTTACAGGATGATATTTCTCCTACATGTGATGAAGGATCTTCCTTACAGGGAAATTCGTTGCAGGGGGATTCTTCCTTTGGGCATCAGTATTTGCCAGAAAGGAGTTGGAAACCTAAGGTGTGGATAAAGGATTATACTAGTGATGACTTATCCATTTGAAATTTTTCAAATTGTTCTAATGATGACAATTCTAATTCATGTTATTTACCTTGTTCTTTTTATTCACTGTTGATAGGTTCAAGTTGTTCTTATGATGACAATTCTAATTCATGTTGTTCTAATGATGACAATTCTAATTCATGTTAATTACTTTGGTACTTTTATTAGTTGTTTGACTAGTTTTGGCTAATTTCTTTGTGTATGTTTTACCATTTATGTCTCATATTTTGTTTTTTTTGCCTTTTTTTGTTTGGGATGAAAGGGAGATGTGTTATGTTGGTCTTTTTTACGTAGATCGCATTTCAAGTAGATGTAATGGAATGAGAGCTGGCAGATCCGTATAGGAGTGCAGAATATGGAAGTGTGGGACTGGGGTGCTATCCTTACTAAGGAATAAATACTACTTCCATAAATGTTGGACCCAGCGGCGGCTCCTCCACTATGGAAAGAAGTGTTGTCGTCCCCTGCCCACAGAGGAAAACAAAACATAAAATGATAATAAAACAGTTATATTATGATTTAATTTTTGGTCAGTAACTGAGTCTTGAGGGTGGGCCTTACTAGAAATGGTGGCGGGGTGATGGGCACTGCTGTCAGTGCACATGTCTAGAAATGGTGGTGGAGTGATGGGCACTGCTGTCAGTGCACATGTCGGTTTAGCTGGCCATCTTGGGACGGCCAAACCGGCATGCACTATGGTATCTCTCCAACCCTGCTGCGTTGCTCGGTTAAGAACAACAGCAGGCAGAGGCTCCAAGCCCCCGATGGATCGCAAAACCAGCCCACTGCCCCCAAACCCGATGCTGCTCTCATGGGTATTGGCTGTAGGGGATCCTGTGCTTAGAGGATCAGAAGAGCGGCGAGCCGAAGAGCGGCAGTTACGTTTTTTTTGTTTTATTACTGACACCATCCGCTACTGATCGGACCTATTCTTCAAACCCGACACTCCTCTATCTTTTCTTCTTGCAAATTGTATGCAATTGCTTGCTATGATTTGTGTAAGCTCCATCACATAAAACCAGAAAGCGTCATCAAGTAAAATCTGAAAGCATTTATTATTGTGAGCTTGATTCAATTTGAACCACTGACCTAGAGAAAAGAATGCTTATAAGTTAAATTGCTGAGAAATAGTTTTCCTGGTTACTCACTGTATTTTAATTGCTTTACTGAGAATGTAATTATGAAAAATTCACTATGCTGCTTTCAATAAAATGCTAAATAATGTTCTTGCTTTTTCAGGGTCACGAGAACCAAAACCCAGAAGGCCAGGTACATCTGCAAGCAATTTAATGATTTTATTTTAGCGATGGAATTGGTTGTGTTTTGGATAAATGCAGCTTCTAAAGTATGCATTTACCTGATACAGCCTATAGTTTGTTTCAATGCTACACACTGTCAGGGAGTCATATGCCATAGCCTAAGTGTGTTAATGCCAGTTGTGTGTCCTATATAATCTGATGTTTCATTGGTGCACCATTAGAAATCCAGTGTTATCATAAATCATTGATTCACGTGTTGGGTACTTCCTGACTAAGGTTCAATGGTTGTCTTTTGTTTTGTACATCATATTACAAGTATTTATTGCGCTAGATGCTTTGTGCATGAATTGAAACGTAAACCCTGATTTTGAATGCGTTTGAGAAGTGCAGTGCACATGAATATTAATGCCTTTGTTATGTAACACACAGAATGCAGACACTGAAACAACAAGAGAATACCGTAAAACCCCAATTCAAATACAGTGACATTTTTAGGACCATATATATATAAGATTTATTTTTTGCTTTTATCTTTATAAATATAGTCCAAAATTACCTATAGTACTGACCAAAACTCAACGCTAGTTGATAGTGTCAGACTGTGCAGCTCTGCAGGACTGTCTGCATACAAGTTGTACGCACCTATCAGGGTAGTTTTTGCAATATGCACTTGCGAAAATTAGGAAAGCCACAGTCCAATTTTCTATTGTCGTCAGCACCCCGGGCTTTTTTTACAATTCAAATTCTTCTTACTTTGCCCCTTCTTTCGCCCATAATTCTCTGTGTAGCAATTTTAACATCTCCACATACTCCCCTTTCAATATTTTCTCCTTGGTTGCCAACATGAGATGCACTTCCAATGGCTTTGTCACTCCCATATATGGGAATTTCTGAATTTTAAGTTGCTTAGTTTCTTTTGCCCCGTCCCCTTGCACTCCTGTTTTGCCTGATCTTTTACCTTATTGTCTTTCTTTTCTTGCTGCGTTTTTCCCTTCAGCCCAGTATCTGCATTTTGTACTTGTGGTGGCTATCCTCCTTGACCTTTTTTCTGTGGTCGGCCCACACCCTTTCCTTGTCCAGGTGCCTGTCTGTCCTGTATCTTATACATGCAAACCTTTCCGGAGGCATATCGCTCCACTGTCCTCATCTCCCTCCGTGTTCAACCCTACCAACACTTTTTGTATCTCGTGACCCCGAATCCCAGAACCCCCATTTCCTTTCCCGGTGTCAAGGTCGAGCTCTGCACTCGATCCAGCCATCTAACCAGTCATGAAGGGGCTCCAACCACATTGGCCTGTGCAAGGGTTTATCCACCACTATTTCACCCTCTCTTCCAGGCTCCTTTCATAATACTCCAACTGTTTATTCTCCTCTGCCACTTCCCAGGACCCCCTGTGCACCTCCTCCAGTGCCTTTGCACTGTCTTGCTTTTGCTGCGTAGACCTTTGCTTACTTCCCACTCTATACCAGCAGGCCATTGTACGCCCTCCTAGTCCATACCTTCTCCCTTGTTGCCCTGTCTTTCTTCCAGCTGACCCAGAGGACACATTGAGCCTTCCAAGTTGGTGCACTGCCAAGGCCACCCAAGACCTTTGTGTATCAGTGTTGTAACCGTCCCTCATCGACATCCTGCTGGCCACCCTAGACCTTGCAATCCCTTTCCCTCTGTGTCTCTGAGCTGCATATGACTCTCCGAAGTCTGCCTGTCCGTGTACATGATCCAGCGCTACTCAAAAAAAAATCTCCAAACCATCGCTATATCTTCCAGGAGCTATCACACTTTACTCGTCGATGGGACCCATAACACCGCGAGTCACTCATTCACACAAATTACTCTACTCCCAAGATAAGTGGAAAGCCAAAGGATGAGTTGCTGGATATATCGGAGTGTCCTACCTTATTGATTTAACCTAAATTCTATACATTATATACATATGCATTGATTTTACCATGGTTTTTAATTCTCGAGAGAAACATTTAAGACACAACACTGTTTGGTCAATGAATCAGCTAGTAAAAGTGAACTAATGGACAACAAGACCAGCCTAATTCTCCATTTATTTATTTTTTATTAATGATTTGTATCTCCTAGCCTGACCTTATTTATTTAAACTTTGATTCTGACTCAATTAAACATTTTATTTATCATCTAAAAAAAGAGAACATAAATTCAAACAGTTTACATTTATTAGCAGAATAGTTCAGAAAAATAAGTCAGACATAGTACCAATCTTCTCGGCAATAGAAATCAGTATTAGAACACCAGTGTTCCCAAAAACAGCCTCTGTTTTCTTTCTTGATGTTCACCTCCCATCGGGACTCCGGCCCATCAAAAGTTAAAGTCAAGAAAATGTCAAAGTCTTTGCACCAAAGAAAAATCGATCAATCCAACAGCATGTCGTGGTGTGAAAAGTAATTCAAAAGCAAGCTTTTTCTCTCTTCCAAACGACCTCTTTATACCTTTTTCCCTAACTATCTAACTAAAATTTGAAACTTTTAGAGTCCATACTCCATTCTTATTGGTCCATTCAAGGGGTGGGTGAGGATAACCTCATCTCCTCACTGTCCATATTTCTGCCAAGTCATAGTTCTAATCACAATAAAGTTCAGATTGTTTGTTATTAAATTTTTTCACTCGTGTCCTTTAACTTGTCACTTCACAGAACTTTCCCCGGCTCATGACACTGACATCTCAACTTGGCACCATTCTGCTCTTCGAGCCACGCAGACCTTGACACCAGCCGCCCAGGCACAGACTGCTTGCACCTCTCTCGAGCACAGTTGCGCATGCGTAGAAAGACATTATCATGGAGTCTCGCAAACCCTCCATGTTTTACGAGGCCTCATGGGCCATAACGGGAACTATTATAGAAACAAACAAATTAAACGTTAGATTTCGAAGTATAGCCCTTCTGTTTACCTCCCCCCATTCTAATGTGACCTTGTTAGTTAATACCTAGCTTTAGAGCCACATATATGCATTGTTTTCTTACCATTCTCCGTCATTTCTGCCACAATTATACATTTAAGAAGCATACATACATAGCCTTTCATTAGATTATAGCATTTGCGCACTATATTAGTAAGACAGTTTCACTGAATTAATGTATTACGGTTTGCAACACAAGCAAATTAGTATCCCACATGTATTTGTGTATGTGCTTTCTATTCTGCTTTGGTTAATTTCAAAACCACAAATTAATACATATTACTGTTATGGGAAGGGACATCATGAGGGGTATATAAAAAGTTTAGTTTTTACCCTTGCTCCATCAACTCCCCCCTATGGTGATTTATCAGCAAATTACACCCAAAATTTTTGTAAACTTTTTCAACACATGTTTCAAGTTCTTTTCTATTAGTATGGTTTAAACTGTAGTATCTTCCATTTTCTTCCTATCTTGATACAGTTTCTCATTAAACTCTTCCATTTCAATGTCCCCCATTTCCCATTCTCTTCCTTTGTTTTCTTCAATTTGCTTTTTTATAGACTTTTTAAGGTTTCTTCTATTTTTAAGTTTGCAACCTAATCTTAAAACTAAGAGTATAACTATCATTATTGTTACTGGAATTAATACCTTCCCTATTATTGATCTAACTATTTCATAAAACCATTTCTTAACAGCTGAAAAACTCTTACCAAGTTTCTCAAGAACACCATCAACCTCCAGTGGTATAATTTCGTTTTGCAACTCTGTAATGTTTGTAATATATCTTTCAATGTTTTGACTTTTGCCGGTGATATAGGTGCAACAGTGCTGTACCTTTAAAATTCCACAGACTCCTCCCTCTTTTGCCAAAATTATATCAAGAGCAAGCTGATTTTGCATCACCATAGCTCTCATAGCAACCATTTCTGTATTTACCATTAGAAATCCCCCTGCAGTGTCCGTTGATAAACGATCCACTCTCGTTGACAGTTTCCTCATTCTGATTGCATTAAAATATATACCCACTTCTGGTATCAATGCTCCAAAAACATCACCTATTATTTCTAACACACTCTCCCTTCTTCTACGACTTAAAGGGTTACCTATTTCAGGAATTCTGTTAGTTCCTCTATCTACATGGAAAATTTTAGGAAATACCGGGCCTACATAGCAGGACCCATATCAATGATCAGGCAATCTATAATAAGCTTTGTTCCCACATAAAAAATATATACCGGGAAAGACTGAATCATTACCTCCTTTAAATCCCCAACCCCCTTTTATAATAAATGTATCTTCACATTGACTCGCTCCCACAAAATAGTTATCATATACAGTGTTGTCTCTTCGAGTACAAAGCTTTCCCAATGGTGGAGTATCTATACTTATGGCAACATTCACATTATGTCTCTCAATATTATCATCCTCAAATGTCCACATTGTAGATTTAGATTTCTTTGAAATTATTATTTTTTTTATATTGGTTTCTCCTTTCCTCTACCATGCCCAAAAAGGCTTTCTCTTCATTTCTCATTTTACAAGTCAAGTTATGTTTGAACGCATAATTATAGGTCAGTTCTTGTGTTTCCCAAAAATATTCTCCAAAAACTTTTACAGGTTTGATTTTGTTCAGACCAGCTAACACACTACATGTAACACCATATGTTAATGGAAGGTGATGATATGTCACACCCTCTAATACAGATGCAGGTAATTTCACACAAACATACCAATCACTGGCATCCATTGTTCTCACATATTCAGACAATAACTAAGAAAATGTATTCCTAGAAAAATCACTGATCGAATTATCTTGATACATTTCTGGTCTATAAAAAAATTTCATTTCACCCTTGGACTCATAGGCCTTTTCTTTCATACTCTCATTTGCCTTTGCCGTTTCAAAATCAGGCCTGAAAGGAATCACAATAGCTAATATCAACCATACCAACATTAATAACCCTGTACATGTTAACCACATCCTACACCATTTTCTAAAAATAGTACATTTCGATCTTTGTACATCATTAGTAGCCATTTGTTTTTCTTTTTTTTTTACACTGGGTTTAATACAATCTTTTCTAACCTGATAGTGTCTTTTCAAATCCCTTTACACTTAAAAGTGTCTTTATCATCCAAGATCAACAATCTTGTTCCTTTCACCTTTTTATATCTGTCTTTGGTTTGCCAATTTAGGTACTCTTATCTCTTTTAAGTTTCAATTCACTCACTTTCTTTTTCCTCACCTTGATGATCCAAATTCTCTTGACTGCTGTAGACTTCCTTTATCAGAGGCAGTACGAGGTATGACCATTCATGTGACTTGTATTTTTGATTCGGTCTTCTTACTCTTTTTGACCTTTGCAAAACCTCTATATTTTCTCCCAACAAATCCTTCTGACTAGTTATCTCATTTACTTGTTCTTCTTGAACTTTACCTTTTTTAACCAGTTTGAATTTCAGTCCATCATTTCCCTTAGGCCAATTATATCCTTTACGTGGTCTTTTGTTTTCAGGTTCGACAGTACCACGTTCCACTCTCCAAGCTCTCTTTCTTGAACTCCTCCTTAATTGAGCTTCGACTTCTCTGTCATCAGACTCAGTGTCAGATTGCTCATCAGTTCCTTTTATGGTGAACTTTATAATATCTGTTTCATTCACTGAATCTGTTTTCTCGTTTGTCAGTTCTTTCACTCTGTTTGGAACTTCTTCATAGCTTGTACTTGAAAGCTCATCCTTATCGTGAGTTGTTTCCTTTTCACCAGTTGCATGATTTACGTACCTGCTTTCAGAGCTTTCCATCTGTCCTTTAGCACTTTTCTGACTACCAGGTTTATCTTTATTTTGATCAATGTTCACACTGGTATCAGACTTTGCCAGATCTTGACTTTCATGTCAATCTTCAGAATCTGGTACTTCAACAATTTCACCTTCTCCCCCAGATGCAGAGCTTGTATCTGATATTTCCAGATGTCGACGAACAGGTCGAGTTTCAGTATCTGGATTTCTATCTGGTTCAGCTTCTGAATCCGAATCAGTTGTACTCTCTGCTTCTACTTGTGGATTCTCAGGCTCAGGGACAACGAATCATGTGGCTGGCATGCACCAATCTCTTTACTCCAGCACACTTTACTGCAGTGGTGCTAACCAGAATGACTTGTCTTGGTTTCTGCCAACGAGGAACTAGACAGTTTCTTCTCCTGCGTACTTTTATCCGAACCCAATCTCCAGGGAATAGATCGTGAGCTGGATGTTTCTCTTTTGAGTTTGCCTCAGTTCCCACCTGATGGAACCTGAACACGTCAGACAGGTTCTTGCAGTAATCCAGTATGATATTGTCATTAATAGTCAACAGTTTATCAACTGGCACAAATGCTTGTCTCATCACTCTTCCCATCAGAATCTCATGAGGACTCAATCCTGTCTTTCTATCAGGTATACTCCTTAGGGTTATCAGAAAAAGTGGCAAAGCATCAGGCCATTTCAGTCCAGTGGCCAGACACATTTTTGCAATTCTGTACTGTATTGTTCCATTTACCTGTTCCACTACCCCAGAAACCTCTGGTCTGTAGGCACAATGTAATTTCTAACGAATGTCCAGTGCCTCACAAATCATCTGTATTAACTCATTCTGGAAATGAGTTCCTCTGTCACTCTCAATTGTTATTGGGAAACCATAACGTGGAATGATTTCTCTCAACAATAATTTTGCAACAGTTACTCCATCATTTCGTCTGGTAGGGAAGGCCTCCACCCACCAGGAAAACAGGCAAATGATCACAAGTACATATCAAAGCCTATTACAAGGTGGTAGTTCTATGAAATCCAATTGCATTCTTGTAAATGGACCTCCCTCCCGTCCTATGGTTCCCAAACTCACAACTGTTTTTCTTTTTGGGTTTATCTGCTGACATACAAGACATCGCTGACAAAGGCTCTCAGCGATCATCATGAACATAGGATTATACCAAGTTTGCCTAAACAACCTAATCATGGCATCCCTCCCAACATGAGCTTGACCATGGCACATTCGGGCCATGTTAGAAATCATGGTATCAGGCATTACTAGTCTTTAATCATGTAAACCCACATTTCATCCTCCTCTCTTAGTCTACATCCTGCTTTTAACCATATATCTTTTTCTTCCTCACTTGTTTCCTCTTGTATTTGTCTTACCTCCTGCCAAGTCTCAACCACTGTTGTTATCACTAAAGGACTTGAAACATGCTCTTCTTGAGTTTGAGTTTAAAATTATTTATAGAGCGCACGTACACCTGGCGGTTTCATGGCGCTATAAGGTGCTGAGCCCAGGAGGGCAGGAGGCAAAGGAGAGTGGAGAGAAGCAGTTATGGGGAAAAAGCTTGAGAAAAGAGAAAAGTTTTTAGGGCCTTACTGAAGAGTGTGTATTGGGCGCAGGATCTGAGGTGGGCAGGGAGAGAGTTCCAAAAAGCAGGGGTGAGTGTAGAAAATTTCGTGCAACCCCACTTTTTGCGTTTAAAGCGAGGAACTATGAGCAATTGTTGAGCGGATGAGCGTAGCTCCCTGACAGGGACGTAGGGTTTGATTTCAGAAGAGATAAAGGCAGGGGCTGTGCCGGCCTGGGCCTGAAAGGTGATGCAGCCCAGCTTGAACTGGGCTCGTTCTCGGATAGGGAGCCAGTGTAGGGACTTGAGGAGGGGAGTGACGTGATGGGATTTGGCCAGGTTGAAGACCAGGCGAGCCGCCTGGTTTTGGACCAGCTGAAGTCGTCGCATGCTGTAGGCGGGCATGCCACAGTAAAGGGCATTGCCATAATCCAGGCGAGAGGATACCATTGCCAGGACTATGAGCTTAAGGGCAGAGAAAGAAAAAAAACGGGAAACTTTGCGAATGGTACGAAGTGAAAGAAAAGAAGAGGACACCACAGAGCTAACTTGGGAGTGAAGAGTGAGTTGGTCGTTTAGTTTGAAACCGAGGGTTTTAACAGATGAAGTGGGGGGAAGAGGAGGACCCAAGGAGGGGGGCCAGAAGAGAGGGGTCCAGGGACTGGAGCAACCACCTGTCAGAACCATCTCCGTTTTGTGGGGGTTTAACTTCAGGTGGTTGTAGTTCATCCAGTCCCGGATGAAAAGCATCACCGATTGGAAGTTGGACATGGACTCGGGGGATGTGGATAAAGAAAAATGAGCTGAAGGTCATCCGCATAATTGTAGACGGAGATCTCCATCTGTTGAAGGGCAAAAATGAGGGGGGCAATGTACAAATTAAATAACAGAGGGGAAAGGGAGGAGCCCTGGGGAACTCCGCATTGAACTGCGCGGAAGTCTGCCGAATAGTCGCCCAGGCGTACCGCCTGGGTGCGGTCCCTCAGGAAGGAGGACAGCCAGACCAAGGCCGAGCCCCCAATCCCCGCCGCCCTGACACGGGACAGTAAGATGGAGTGGTCAACCGTGTCGAAGGCGGCGGAGAGATCGAGGAGGACCAGGGCCTGGGGGTGGTTGGTGTCCATGCCCTCTCTGAGGTTGTCAAGGACCGATAACACTACAGACTCCGTGGAGTGTGCGGGCGGAAGCCCGCCTGACGGGGGGCTAATACCCTGTTCTCCTCCACAAAGGTGCCAAGCGCTCTGGTCACATGGCGCTCTAGTACCTTCCCCAGATAGGGCAATAAAGAGATGGGGCGATAGTTTTCAAGAGCGGAAGGGTCGGCGCCGGGTTTTTTGAGAATGGGAAGGATGATGGCCGATTTGAGAGATGGAATGACAATGCCCTGTGACAGTGAGCTATTGAGGAAATTAAGAGGGGGCAAGACACAGGCAGAAAAGATCTGTTTCAGGATGTGAGCAGGGCAGGGATCCAGAGGGGAACCTGATTTGACCAAGGGCAGGAGGGAGAGGAAAAATTCTTTTGAAAGAAGGGGCAGGGAATCAAGGCGAGCCGAGACTGACGGATTCTGGGGGTCGACAAAGGAGGAGGGGGGGGATTTCTGCTTTGATATTGGAGATTTTGTCTAGGAAAAAGGAGTTGAGGGAATCACATAAAGACTGGGAAGGAACTGGTTTAAGGGTAACACGGTCAGAGTAGGCAAGATCGTGCACGATGGAGAAGATTTCTCTGGGCTGAGTTTCGGCAGTTAGGATTTTAGAGGAAAAATAGGCAGTCTTGGTCGCCAAGATTGATTTTTTGTACAAGGCCAGAAGGGTGATATATTGGTTTTTAAGGTTCGGGCAACAATCCCGCCTCCAGGTCCGCTCAGCACGACGAACCCTGAGCTTTAGGGCCTTGAGTTCCTCATTAAACCAGCGGTTTGCGTCATTGGTGCGTCTGGATGACACCCGCCTTAGGGGGGCGACAGAGTCGCAGCCTGATCGAAGCCATGAGTTAAGGGAGTCGGCTTGCGCGGATGACGACAGACCGTAAAAGTCCGGGCTGGACGCAGAGAGTATGGCGGATAGAGAGGCCACATCTACATGCTTCCAGGAGCGCGCCCAGATGTTTTTGGGAAGAGAGGGCTTGGGGGCTGGACTAAGAGGTAGGGAAAAAGAGATCAAGAAATGGTCGGACCAAGTGCAAGGGGAGATAGACAGAGAGGTTACTGGGCAGTTCAGGGTCCAAATCTGGTCAAGGATGTGTCCCTGGATGTGGGTGGGGAAGTGAACGTGAGGGGCGAAGTTAAGGGAACAAAGGGTTTCCGAGAATTCTTTTGATGTGGAACATTCAGCCGGGTCTGAAGGCCAAAAGTTAAAGTCTCCTAACACCAGGATTGAAGAGTTGTTGACTGCTAGAGTAGCAACCAGGTCTTGGAAGCTAGGAAGGAAGAGATGGGAGGGTGGTGGAGGACGGTACATAAGAAGGCAGGTAAGCGGGGTAGTAAAAGAAAGTGAGCGAGCGACTAAGAAGTCAGATGAGGCGATGGAGGGGAAGACTAGAGTTTGAAAGGAAAATTTCTTTGCGGGCAATGAGAGCGACACCGCCGCCCAATTTGCCAGAAGGTCGGTCAGCTCGTAAAGCATAGTATGAGGCTGGGAGCGCCGCTAGTAGAGAGGGAAGGGAGTTGTCGCAGAACCAGGTCTCTGTGAGAAATAGGAGATCGGGTTTGTACAGGTCCAGTAAGAGGAAAAGTTTGTGGCAGTGCTTGACTGCTCACCTGGTGTTAAGATAATAGGCGGATAAGGTAGTGGGGGCAGGAGGAGCCGGTAGGTCAGGACGGGGGCCGATAGTAGGGGGAGAGGGTAAGGGGGGGGAGAGGGGAGAGGAGCGCGAGGCTGCCAAACCCAGGCTGTTGATTCGTGCTGTCCCGGTATCGTCCAGAGGCCACGGGCCTTGGAGGTTAATCAACTGCTCGGATGAATATTGAATAATCTGGGCATAGTGGGGAGCCCCTAGCCCCGGCCGGACGCGGACGGGCGCAGACGGGCTTACCTTATGCGCGCCTTCGGCGCGCAAACGGCGTGCCCGCTGCGCTCGTACGCGGCGCGTCCGGAAGAAGCACATAATTTATGGGTAGGTGGAGCGGCGGCCGGGGGCGTGGCCTCGAAAAAAGGGGCGTGGCCTCTGGCCTCGCCGGGATGGCGGCGAGAGATGTTTTACTTGGGGGGGCCGAAGCACCGCTAAATCCGCTGCGCGACCGGAGTTGAGTAGGAGCGAAATAGGTAGGTATTGAGCAGCAGTATTCAGTGACTAACAGTGCAAATAATTAAAACAAACAAGTTAAAACGAGACACGCTCCCGGCTTTCCGCCTCAGGAGCTCAGAACTTACAGGTCTGGCGCTTGCAATCAGCGCCTATAAGTAGGGCGGCGTCCGGGGGCGTGGCCTCGGAAAAAGGGGCGTGGCCTCCAGGCCCGCCGGGATGGCGGCGAGAGATGTTTCTTCTTCTCTATCCCGATTTATAGATGCAAGATTTTTAGCGCAGTTTTAGCAATAGAGTCAACAAAGCGGTTGTCTCCGTTCTTGTGAGCTGCACATTCCACGACAGCAATTTTCTCAGGTAACTGGATTGCGTTAATCAACGTTTTCACAAACTCAGCAGAAGTTAAATAACCTCGTTGGGACCACAGTTGACCATTTTCGTAGAAAACCCCAAAGCCATACTGACTGTCAGTCACTCTTTTCCCAGTGCACATGCTCGAATCAAAGCAATCAGCAATCAGCTCCGCTATTTGAGCAGAACAAATTCCTCTCAGACAAGATGCTTCTAGAACATCTGCCACTGTACATACAGCATATGCAGCACTCAGAGCACCTACATCTGTTCTCAAGCATGAACCATCTACAAACATTACATAATCAGATTCAAGTAATGGTTCATCCTTAATGTCAGGTCTTGGTTTGGTACAATACTCAAGAACATCCAAACATTCATGATCAACTTCATTTTTCACCTCCACATCCATTGCATCAGGTAGCAATGTAGAAGGATTCACATTTACACGTCGTGTTATTGTCACATTATCTGCACCCAGAATTATCTTTTCATACTTTGTCATTCTGTTATTTGTAAGGAACTGTGTTTTAGTCCTAGTGAGGAGAATTTCCACTGACTGAGGTACATATACCTTCCCCGGGTATCCCATCACTATGCCTTTGCTTTGTTCCAAACTCACACTTGTGGCAGCTACTGCTTTCAGACATCCTGGTAATGCCTTGGCAACTGGATCCAATACAGCTAAGAAGTATGCAATTGGCTTTCTCAATTTCCAAAGGCTTGAAATTAGAACTGATAATACACATCCGCAGGGAGTTCCGCAGGGCTCGGCTCTCAGCCCCACTTTATTCAACCTCTACGTGCAGCCGCTGGCTGCTGTCGCTAAGCGCTGGAACCTTACTATGGTATCCTACGCTGACGACACGCAGCTGGCGGTTGCAATAAGTGGGGCCTCTGACCTTGAGCCTGCCAAGTTCCGTGAGGGATTTTTCTCAGTGGTCCGCTGGATGACAGACAACTACCTTCAATTGAACGCCAAAAAAACCGAGGTGCTCATTGTCGTAAAGCAGAGTCATCTCTGGGGCGATAAATGGTGGCCATCTGAGCTTGGTCCGACCCCTACTCCTGTCATCGAGGTTAAAAACCTAGGGGTCTGGCTTGATCCTCAACTTAATTTTGCTACTCACACTAAAAAAGTGGCTGCTACCTGTTTCGGCACTCTTCGCAAACTTAGATCTACTTTTAAATTTTTTGATGCTCCTACTAGACAGCTTATTGTACAAGCTACGATTCTGTCTAGGCTGGACTACGCAAGCTCTCTTTTGCTTGGAGCTAATCAGGCTGAACTTCTCAGACTCCAACGCGTTCAGAACACTGCCGCCAGGGCTCTGGTAGGCTTACCTAGATTCTGTTCGGCCAAAAAAACTATTCAGAAGCTCCACTGGCTCCCTGTGGCTCAGAGAATTAAGTTTAAGTCTCTGCCTCTCGTTCAAAATCCTTAAACATTCTTCTCCTCAGATCCTGGAGCATCTCATCTCTCCTTATATACCCACTCGCTCTCTGAGGTCTTCAAGCCTTCATCTGGCTACAGTTCCACGCTTCAAGAGGTCCAGATCCGGCGGCCGCTCCTTTCGTGTGCTTGCTGCCAGGCTATGGAACTCTCTCCCCGTTCATATCCGTGCGACTGACAGTCTCTTGGCTTTTAGGAGAGCTGTAAAAACTTTCCTTTTTCCATTGGATTCCTAGTGTTGTTGTGTTTGCTTTCTTTGGTATTGCTTTGTCCGGTTTTCTGTTCTATTAGCGCCAGGACGCCCCTTTGCTGGGGCATCTGTGCGCTCTATAAATACGGATAACATAACATAATATAACATCCCTCTTGTTCACTGCAATACAGTTCAAACTCTTTCTCATAATCAGGCATGCCCAACGCTGGTGCTTCACACAGACGGGTTTTTTAGTTGTTCAAAGATTCCATTTCTGTTTTGTTTAGCACTATAGGATTGTTCACATCTGCTCTTGTCAGTCTCTGTAGTGGCTTTGCTA
This sequence comes from Lissotriton helveticus, assembly GCF_964261635.1. Taxonomy (NCBI): domain Eukaryota; kingdom Metazoa; phylum Chordata; class Amphibia; order Caudata; family Salamandridae; genus Lissotriton; species Lissotriton helveticus. The sequence goes on from NC_136068.1 coordinate 1,210,929,531, forward strand.
TCAGGGAAAATCCACTGATCCATTGTCGACAATAACCTACCATTCCTAGGAACATTCTCACCTGTTTCTGAGTTTTAGGAGGTTTCATTCCTTGTATCATTCTGATTCTTTCTATGGTGACCTGTCTGATTCCATGTGCAATCTTGTGACCTAGATACTGCACTTTTCTCTGACAGAATTGTAATTTGGATGGTGACACCTTATGTCCTCCGTCTTCCAAATGGTTCAGTAATTCAATAGTATCTAAAACACATGCATCTTTGGTTCTTGATGCAAACAATAGGTCATCAATATAGTGAACCAATACTGAATTTCGAGGCAAGTTCAAACTTTCCAATTACTGCTTTAACAGCTGATTAAAGATGGCGGGACTCTCAGTATACCCCTGAGGAATTCAGCACCATGCCAAAATACGGTCTCCAAACCGGAATGTAAATTTTGTCTGGCTATTAGGGTGTAATGGAACCGTAAAGAACGCATTACATAAATCAATAACTGTGTACCATTCTGCATCATGTGGAATTTGGTACAGGATCACTGCTGGATTTGGTACAACAGGACAACATGGGACAACAATTTTATTAACTTTTCTCAAATCCTGTACTATTCTAAATGTTCCGTTAGGCTTTTTCAATCCCACTATAGGTGAATTACATGGACTGCTTACTATTGCTCTCGAAATTCCCTGTTCAATCATCTTGTTTATTACAGGAGTTACTCCTTCAATTATTTCTGTTGTCAATCTATACTAAGGAATATTTGGGTAGCTCACTCCTTCTTTTACAGACACTTTTACCGGATCCACACCTTTCATTAATCCAATATCTTCTCCTGTGAAATCCCACACCTCTTCCTTGACTGTCTTTTTTTAATTCGCCAGGTATCTTTTCTTTGTTGAATACAGGAAACATGCTATTTTGCTCTGAATCTATCATTGACATGGTCATTCTATACAATCTATCTTCGTCTAGAGTTTGGAGTTCAATGCCATCTGGTGAACAATAAATGGCACAGTTCATCTTGCACAGTATGTCCCTACTAAGAAGGTTAACAGGACTACTATCACATACTACAATTCGATGCATATCTTCGAAATTGCCAATTTCAACCTTAACTGGTTCAGTAAGGGATGTTTTAATCTGCCTATTCGCAACACCTACTACTTGGATGAAGTCACCTGAGAGAGGAAGATTTTAACTTTTAATGATCTAACGGTAGAACGGGTAGCACCTGTGACCTCTAGGAAAGTTACATTTACACCATTCACCTTTCCATTCACAAAAGCACCAGATTGATCTAACTCTAGAGTTGTGCCAAGTACGCACTCTACTCCCTCTCCTTGGCACCGTCAATAACTTTAATCTGACTCACTCTCATCCTCCTTCAGCCAGTACTGTGAACTCACATTCACTCGAGGTGATCTTGTTACCGGCTCTCCGACGAAGATTCCTGTCTCTGCACTGTATTTCTGTAGATTTACACTGTGTGGAAGTGGTGGTTGTGGCACCTGACTCTGCTGGGTAATTACCTGTTGCTGTGGCGATGACTGCTGATTTACCTCATTCTGCACCTGCGGATTTAATGATGTATTTTCGGGATTAACTCTCGGTGGCAACTTACACTCTTTCTTCCAATGCCCTAACCTACTGCAATTGTAACATGGAAACTTTTTCTTCTCCGCTTCTACATTACCCATTCCTTTTCCTTTGTTAAAGTTCCCTTTCATTCTTGCTTGACCTCCATCATGACTTTTGTTTTCCAATTGAGCTACTTGATGTTCAGCCACTTTCACTTGTGCCCACATGGCTTTCTCTTTAAGCTTTCTTTGCTTAACTTCGATCTCATCACTACAATATTTTGCATGCCTCAACACCTCATCAACAGAACATGACTGCCAACCCATCAAATTATGCTTGATCATATCCCCTATTTCTGGTCTTAATCCAAAGACAAATCGATACACAAAATGACTCATAATAAGAATGTACTGATTCTTTGGGTTCCTGCAATGTCCTGTCAATTTTTACCCAATCTGTTTCTTTTGGGGGAATTTTATTCTTCAACAATGTTATTACCTGTTCATATTTCTGCATTACTTCAGGTCCTTGAGTGCCTGTTCTTAAATCTCTTTTGTATTCTGTTTTTGGCCAATCCACTGTAATCTTGCATTCAGACCATACATGTTCTGGTACTACTATGTCAAACAACCCATCTAAATCTTCCCATAACACTTTTGGGACCTTTACAAATCGATCCACTTGTCGGTACTATTCCACTGGTTTCTCTCATAACCTGGGGAAATCATTTGTAAATGACAATATATCCTGTCTAGTCCAGGGAACATACACATACCCTCCTCCTTGTATTTTTCTCATAGGAAACTCATTCGCTACAGGCTCCTTTTCTCTAACAGGAAGTGCTAATGATGTTTTGTCATTAATTTCTTCTCTTTTCTTTGTCTATTTACTCTTCCACCGTTCCACATCTCCCCACTTCCTCAACAACACAATTAATTATTTTATCTGTTAATCTTCCAGCAGTGTTCATTTTGTCAATTTCCTTTTCAGTAAAATCTACTCTAAAAGGTTTTTGTAATATTTTAATCTTTGCAAATTCTATTTCAAATTCATTTGCCAATCCCTCTAATCGGTCATGCAGATTTTTAGCTCTCCGTGTAATGCTTTTACACATGAACAATAATTCATCATCTTGGTATGCTTTTAATCTATCCGTTCCAATTATTAATTCTTCCATGTAAATTTTGTCTTGGAGTACCAGTAATCCTAGTCTCCATTGGCAGAACATTTGAATCATACCTTAATTCTTCTCTTTCAACATTATTTTTATGCTCTACAACTCGTCTCGGAACACCAGTAAGTCTGGTTTCCATTGATGGGGCATTAGAATCATATCTCAGTTCTTCTCTCTCATTACTACCTTTATTTTCAAACAATGGCCTTGGGGTAACAGTAAATCTGGTCTCCATTGGTGGGGCATTTGGAGTCACTGCCACTGGACTCGGTTGATAAGGAGGGGGTCCTCTATTTAATATCTCCTCCAACACTTCATTTTCTGTTTCACTATCCCCATAAATCTTTTTCCTTGACTCCACATTATTCCTCTTTTCTGTGCACTTCTGTCCTACCAATTCCTCAACTGTTCTTACCGGATACATTCCATCACACATATCAGCATTTCTCCATCTCCGCATTCTATTCTCATGAGTCATTCCCCACAACCCTCTCAATCTACCTCTAGGTCCTCTGAACTCTTCAAATCTTTCTCGTTCAACTCATGCATTTCATCTTCCCACTTGGTCAATGCCTCAAATTGAGTTGGTCTAGATCTCGGTTCAAGCTTAGTCATTCCCTCTCTTAAATTTCGTGCCCAGCCATAGGGGAAGGGAAGAGCTGAAGGGCACTCAGAGGTACTGAAGAAAAGTCGAGTTCATCATGGCAAAGTTGTGATTATGTTACCAACATTTTATGCCTCTGAAAAATGCACTATTTTCTGTAGAAGATCTTGATTGTCACAAAAAATTATAATGAAATATATGCCTGCCAATAAGAAGTCCAGCCAATGGGTGGAGCTTCTGAGGGAGACATGAGCCAGCACAACTACTGTCAGGTGTTCTCAGAGCAGATCCTCCCTAGAACAGTCCACCTAGTCATGTTCGCAGACAACTGAGAGAGTATTGTACTGGTGGCTTTGGTTCCATGAGTGGCGGGGTCTCAGAATCTACAGTAACTAACTAAAAGTAGCTGTAAACCCTGCCATGCCTATAGGTTGTCTGTTAGGCAACAACCTGGAGCACACTATCTGGATGGAGGCAGAGCCTAGGTCACAGGTGGAGAAGTTGGGATTGCCTGAAAGGGTCTGTATCACTACAAGGTCCATGGCTGCCCTAGAATGGAGCCAAGGGTGCCTAGAGCCTGGAACAGTGGCCAAGGCAGCTGCCAAGAAGAGTAAGGAAAAGGGGCTTGAGAAACCAGCCTCTGAAGTTCCCGTTGTCCAGGATGACAGGGCACCAAAGGAGGATGGTCCTGAGTCAATCGGGGAGGACATGTCACACTGGGTGACCTGCCTGAGCTTACTGGATGGCAAGTCGCGAGGGGGCCCACCAAGGAGGACTTCTGCAAAGCTGAGAATGAGTGCTTCCCCCAAATGTTTTGCCTTCCTTCTCCATTTTTTTGGGATAGAACAGTTCATATCCATATCCTCGAGCCCAAATTTTGCATCACAAGCCCTCATCGATGGGGTCCTCAACGTCAGCAGAGGACGTCGCACCGCATCCACCTCTGAACCATGCATCGCTTCGGCTGCATGATGCATCTTTGATGCAGACTCATCACAACGCAGCACAAAGCAAGATTTAAAGTACTTTGCTCAGTGGGCCTCAAGGGGCCCTAGTAGCCAGTCTGCGCTCCATTGCGGTGGACCTAAACTTGTGACTTTGTCTCGGTCTGGCACAACTACATATCCACAGTTGATGCTTTGTGCTTTTGGCACTATTTCTACTAAATCTTTAAACCTGTATATTTCTGGTTCTGTTGATTGGATTTTTGTCATTTTTTTATATATTAAAACGTTCTCTATTGTTCTAAACTGGTGTGGGATCCTTTTGTGGTGTGGTTTCAGTGTGTTACTGTTTGAAGTGTTACACAAATACTCCACACATTGCCTCTGAGTTACATCTGACTGCTCTGTGCCCAGATACCCGAGGGTTGAGCACAGGTTAAATTAGGCTTTAATTGTGGCTTCACCCTGACAGAAACCCAATTTCTTCAGCATCTTGTGTCCCTTCCCTTCAAGTGCATCCTCTATGTTATCTGTAAATCCCCGAAACAGAAGTCTGGGGTACAAAGCAGATCCTTCAGCAGCCAGACAGCAGGTACACAAAAATTGTCTTGGCTTCCTGTCTTCGGCCTTTCAAGTGTGCCCCAAAGTGGTATATGTAAATTCAGCAGATCTGTCTACCAAACTTTGACACTCGAACAAGATTTGACCCTGCAATGTCAAAAAGGATAGCCACAGCTCCAACACTGCGTATTTTTGGAGGTTCAGTATCTGTTGTTTGCTTCTAGGAGGCATTTTACACATTTTTCAGACCTATTCAGGTGCTAATCCCCGGCTTGGACAAGATTGAGAGCAAATGCAAATTAGCCTCCAGGAACTTCAGGCAGGGAAACTGTAACTTTCTAACCTACTTCATGTAACTTTGAAGATCTCGTTCATGCAGCACCTATAGGTATTTAGTCTTCTGTCCTTTCACTCTCTGAACCAACATTAAACAGTTGCTCAATGGTATATGGTGTGTTGTCTGTATTCAAATGTATACAGTAAGAAAGACGGTATTCAAACATTTTGTTTTGATGAACACAAGCACAAGTTTCTAGGATTCTTCTAGACAAGAGGCTTCCACTTTCATTGGTCCAGATTATGCCCCTATTGCAAAACATACGCACCTTGTGTAAAGTTTGACCAACTGGAATAGTAGGTGGAGCAGATTTTTAAGTAGTCTAGTAATAAAGAAGAATATTTGTTAGCCACAATACTTTTGAATCTGAGATGTTAGATTTCTTAAAATGAAGGAAATAGGCATGCCTGTGCAGAACCTGTGGAAGATGGATAATGCTTAAAGTGATATACTGCAAATAACAGTTTTAAGATGAAGTGTATCGCAAAGTTTGCCACACCAAAGTGAAAATCAATGATTGATTACATTTTGGGAGATACTTCTTAAATTTTATTATCATATTAGCTTTTTCCCACGTAGTGGAAAGTTTCTCCGTTTTTATAGAAGTTGTGGCATGTCAATAATTCTTAAAAATTTTCCCTCCCAGCTATGAGCATTACATCATCTATAGGTAGGACCAACGGGATGTAAGACCATGTAAAGACTGAAAATGTTTATCATTGGCCAATGGCAGCCGTATATCTATTGGTATTTATGTAGCATGAACCTAGCCATAAGGAACGGAACGCTGTACAATACATGGGCTTGAGATCGTGTAACTCGAGTGCAGATTACAGAAATACATTTCACACAATCTTGTTCAAATTTTTAGGTGTAGGGAGATTAAGTGGGTTACATAGACTCACACAAGTAAACACCGAGGCCAGAATTAGAACCTGGTGTTATATCCTGGTCATTCCATTTAGAATTGTTATGTTGTAGTGTTGATCTGTAGATTTTAGAATGATTGAGACAGATTCTTATATGGCATTCGAAGTTAGGCAGTTGCTGCTGAGCTTCAGATCTAGGCTGTTGTGTGGGATCAATGCTGAGAAGTTACATTAAAAAGGAACAATCTTTTATAAACCCGACTTTGACTGATCCTTGGAAGAACCCATCTAACATTTGGCGACGATTGGGATTTGTTTTTCCTTCTGCATCATTCCTACTCCGGAGATTTCTCATTTTCTATTCAAATATTCTGATGGATTGCTGCAAATAATAGTGGATGGTATGAAGTGCGGAAGCGGAACATTACTGATTCAGTGGAGCCACAGGTCGTATGTTTTGGCTTATTTTAGCTTATACCCTGACCTTCTCCCGTAACCGTCACCCGCCCGTGAGCGCTTTGCCTTACCTCGCGCAGCATAGAATTCTCTTGTAATTCGACGGCCATTCTCATCTCCGTCTCAGCCTTGGCCTACGTCATACGTTCACGTTGTACGTATCACGTACACGCATCGCAGCGCAACGTGCCTCCATCTTGGAACCAGGCACTATGTTCAGGACTCCTTGGTTTTCATGGTAGTTTCGATGATGCGCACATCTTTATTCTTCAGCGCGCACGCAATCTGATGGAATTAACTCTTTAAGTACAGTCAGTTCGATGATGCGCACATCTTCATCTTTCAACGTATACATTTTTCTGCTGTCAATGTTTATTACCAAGGATTCATATATATATATTTTCAATTCATTGTATACAAAGTCATCTTGAAAATCTATTTTTTCACAGATTGGAGGTTTTCAATTTGCAAGGCATTTCTCCTTTGGTGTATGTGTACAGGAATTTATAGTTCTGTATTTCATTTCCTTTTAATTTTTCGGTGATATGCACACCTTTTCATATTGTTCATATATATTCATGTAGGTGCATATTTACTTACAAAGCATATTTCACCTGAAAGTGGTTGTGTACTATTTTTAAGGAATATTTATCTATATTTTTTTACTTCTTTTCAAATTAATTTGTTTCATTTAACAAGTTACTATCAATATATATTTCAGTTATTCTGTCTTAAAATGACACAAAATATCGCTACTTCCCCACATTTTCTACCTGAATAGCACTTGATGGCACTAAATTTGATCCTGTATGGAAATTTGCTCTTCTTTACAACAGTTTTGGCGCTGAAGGTCAACGCATTTTTGATCATTTACCTACTGCAGTTCAAACCAATGAAATTGATTGGGATTTTTATACGCTGTTTCCAGACTTGCCAATTATTTTATTGATGAAACTAGTGTTGTTGTTGAAAGGCACAAATTTTACACTAGACGTCAATAAGAGTTTGAAACCATAGATACATGTTTACGGAGTTAAGAGTCTTGATTGCCACTTGTGAATTTGATGGCAATATAGATTTTTATCTTAGGGATCAATTAATTGTCAACTGCTTCAACAAGAAAGTTCAGGAGAGACTCCTTTGTTGTAGAGACCCCTCTTTAAAAGAAACGCTAGAATTAGCTAGAGGTATTGAAAGGTCTGCGGTTTCTCAGAAAGAACTGAATAAAAACAAATCTGATAGTCCTTGTGAAGCAGTCAATGCTTTGAGCACAAAACCCAAAAATCTGTTTTTTAATAAAAATAAGGACAGTTGTAAGGATTCTAAAAAACAAAATACTTGTTTCAGATGTGGTTCTCCTTCGCACTTAGCAAATGCCAAAAATTGTCCTGCTCTTGGCAAGCTTTGCCTTAATTGTAAGAAGTATGGGTGGAGTGGTGTGGCTCACTGGTTAGAGGTGGCAGACCTGTAAGCAGAGAACGGCCCGGGACCAGGGTTCAATCCCCAACGCGGCAGGGTCTTAGACCAGGGTCAACGTACTCGATAATTCTCGCCTCAGTGCCTACTCTAACCAGGGAACACACTCGGCAACTCTGGGCATTAAGCTTGCCTCATCTCTACAACGGCCCCCCACAGACGCCGGGGATGCCTGGTTTCACCCTGGAGATACCCAGAAAGGGATTTTGGAAAAGGGGGGTGGTGATGGACAGAGTTTCTGAATGATGCAGAACACTCTTACCAAGTCAATAGATCATGGTTTTAATCCATCACCGTTTTTTAGCTCACTGCACCATCCCAGCTCAGAACCTGGCTATATGCAAATTAGTCTGTTCCTGTCCCAGTGCATGATGGGAACAGGGCAAACCAAACTACCAAGCCAATTCTTATACTGGGAAGGAAACAAGCTTCCGGGGACCGGTTTCTGGCATCACAGCCTTCTTCGGCCCGGCTTGCTTGAATCCTGATGGTGCAATGAGCAAGGGACTCACGTCTGAGTATACCCTCCTACACATAGTGTGGATAAAACAGATTTTGGAAAAGGGGGGTGGTGATGGACAGAGTTTCTGAATGATGCAGAACACTCTTACCAAGTCAATAGATCATGGTTTTAATCCATCACCGTTTTTTAGCTCACTGCACCATCCCAGCTCAGAACCTGGCTATATGCAAATTAGTCTGTTCCTGTCCCAGTGCATGATGGGAACAGGGCAAACCAAACTACCAAGCCAATTCTTATACTGGGAAGGAAACAAGCTTCCGGGGACCGGTTTCTGGCATCACAGCCTTCTTCGGCCCGGCTTGCTTGAATCCTGATGGTGCAATGAGCAAGGGACTCACGTCTGAGTATACCCTCCCACACATAGTGTGGATAAAACAGATTTTGGAAAAGGGGGGTGGTGATGGACAGAGTTTCTGAATGATGCAGAACACTCTTACCAAGTCAATAGATCATGGTTTTAATCCATCACCGTTTTTTAGCTCACTGCACCATCCCAGCTCAGAACCTGGCTATATGCAAATTAGTCTGTTCCTGTCCCAGTGCATGATGGGAACAGGGCAAACCAAACTACCAAGCCAATTCTTATACTGGGAAGGAAACAAGCTTCCGGGGACCGGTTTCTGGCATCACAGCCTTCTTCGGCCCGGCTTGCTTGAATCCTGATGGTGCAATGAGCAAGGGACTCACGTCTGAGTATACCCTCCCACACATAGTGTGGATAAAACAGATTTTGGAAAAGGGGGGTGGTGATGGACAGAGTTTCTGAATGATGCAGAACACTCTTACCAAGTCAATAGATCATGGTTTTAATCCATCACCGTTTTTTAGCTCACTGCACCATCCCAGCTCAGAACCTGGCTATATGCAAATTAGTCTCTTCCTGTCCCAGTGCATGATGGGAACAGGGCAAACCAAACTACCAAGCCAATTCTTATACTGGGAAGGAAACAAGCTTCCGGGGACCGGTTTCTGGCATCACAGCCTTCTTCGGCCCGGCTTGCTTGAATCCTGATGGTGCAATGAGCAAGGGACTCACGTCTGAGTATACCCTCCCACACATAGTGTGGATAAAACAGATTTTGGAAAAGGGGGGTGGTGATGGACAGAGTTTCTGAATGATGCAGAACACTCTTACCAAGTCAATAGATCATGGTTTTAATCCATCACCGTTTTTTAGCTCACTGCACCATCCCAGCTCAGAACCTGGCTATATGCAAATTAGTCTGTTCCTGTCCCAGTGCATGATGGGAACAGGGCAAACCAAACTACCAAGCCAATTCTTATACTGGGAAGGAAACAAGCTTCCGGGGACCGGTTTCTGGCATCACACTATGTGTGGGAGGGTATACTCAGACGTGAGTCCCTTGCTCATTGCACCATCAGGATTCAAGCAAGCCGGGCCGAAGAAGGCTGTGATGCCAGAAACCGGTCCCCGGAAGCTTGTTTCCTTCCCAGTATAAGAATTGGCTTGGTAGTTTGGTTTGCCCTGTTCCCATCATGCACTGGGACAGGAACAGACTAATTTGCATATAGCCAGGTTCTGAGCTGGGATGGTGCAGTGAGCTAAAAAAACGATGATGGATTAAAACCATGATCTATTGACTTGGTAAGAGTATTCTGCATCATTCAGAAACTCTGTCCATCACCACCCCCCTTTTCCAAAATCGATACCCAGAAAGGGACCATCTCACAGGGAAAACCAGGACGGGTTCCCCAGCGGTCTACAGCACCAGGACACTTGGGTAGAGTAACAGTGCGCTTTACAAGAATACCACACATGGGCATTTTACAAGAGTGTGCAATAGGCTTCCTGTCAAAGTTAATTCCATTGAAAATGTGGTGGACTCTATGGAAAACAATGTGTGTACAGTTAAAAGTTCGCAAAAGAAAATTGTACTTTCTGTTGATACTGATTTAGATGATGGTGGTCCTGTATGTGATGTCACCATTGGTGATGTAAATATTCAAATAACTGTTGATTCTGGGTCTCCAGTCACTTTCATAACTGATATATTGTTTGATAAACATTGGAAGTCTGTTAAACTTTTTCCTCCTGACATACACACCATTTCGTTTGGTGGTCATAACATTGACATGTCAGGATTCATTCAAGACTACATTTAATTTAAAGATAGAACAATCTTCACAAAAATATATGTGGCTAAGAAAGGATATAATTTGCTAGGATGGAAGGATCTAGGGAAATTTGGTATGGTTCTAAGACCTGGCACATCATGTCCCATTTCTTTATTGGATGTTCCAGTCAACAATCCTTCTTTGCAAAAACATTTTCAAAAACATAATTCTTTATTTGAGGACAAACTAGGATTGGTTCACAATTTTGAACATCAGATTATATTAATAAAAGATGCAGTACCCATCATTCATAAAGTAAGAAGTGTACCACTTAGCATTAGGGACCAACTTAAACTACATTTAAAGAAACTTTGTTTGGACAAAGTTATAGAGCCTATTAATTTGCCTGAATGGGTCGCACCGATTGTTGTCGCGAAAAAAAAAGGGTTCTAATGAAATAAGACTTTGTGTGGATCTAAGATCCTTAAACAAAAATATTCTTATTGACTGTTTTCCCTTGCCCAAAATCCAAGACATGTTAGCGCAATTAGGTGATGCAAATTTTTTTTCTTGTATTGACTTGAAGTCCGCTTATCATCAGGTGGAACTTAATGAAGATTCTCGTTCTCTAACTTTATTCAACACTCCATTTGGTGCTTACAGGTTTTTAAGAGTGCCTTTTGGGCTTGCATCAGGCGCTTCTGTATTTCAGAAATTGATGTTTAAACTCTTTGGTAACTGCACGAATGTTCTTGCGTACCAAGATGACATTTTGATTTACTCAAAGAATGCTGATGAACATATTTCAAAATTATCTGAAGTTTTGGAGATTCTTGAGACAAATGGTTTCACTGTCAGAAAAGAAAAATGCAAATTTATGGTGAATAACATTGATTATCTTGGCCATCACATTTCAGAGGCTGGTATCTCTCCTAAACAAGATGTAGTTAAAGCTATTGTAGATAGTCCTTGTCCTTCGAATAAGGATCAATTAAGGTCTTTTCTTGGAATATGTGAGTATTATTCTAGATTCATTGATTGTTTTGCTGTCCAAACTGAACCTTTGAGGAGATTACTCAGGAAAAATGAGACTTTCGTTTGGGAAGAATCTGAGAACAAAGCCTTTAATGATTTGAAAAAACTGATAGTTAATGCACCTGCTCTACATTCATGCAGGGATGACATTCAGTCTATTTTCACGGTTGATGCTAGTGGCGTGGGACTTGGTGCAGTCCTTACTCAAATTGTGGATGGTGTTGAGTGTACGGTTGCTTTTGCTTCCAGATCTTTATCTTTGACAGAACGACGATACAGCACCATCGAAAGTGAGGCTTTGGCTTGTCTGTGGGCCACTAAACATTTTGAAACCTTTTTATGGGGCAGGAAATTTATTTTACTAACTGATCACAAGCCGCTAGTTTTCTTGTTATCAAAAAAAGATCATGATAAAGTGAGTCCTAGATTAGTTAGATTGCTTTCAAGAATGTTTGAGTTTAACTTCTCTACCAAACATATTCCTGAGGGAAAAAACACACGTGCAGATTTTCTGTCTAGATGTCTTTTACTTAGTGATGACAACTCTTCTTTCCACATTGATGACACTGAATGTGTCGTTGGCTTAGTTGACGGGTTATTTGTTTCTGAAGGTACTATCAATTCTTCAGAGTGGTTAAAATGTGTTGAGCTTGACTCTGTTCAAAATCTACTTAAATCTCACCTCATTAATGGTTAGCCTGATGAAAGGAATTTAGATGTAGGCTTACGCCAGTATCACAAAGTTAAGGACGAACTCTCGATTGAAAATGAGTTTGTAATGAGAGGAAGTTTATTTATTCCTCCGAGTAAATTTAAATTGCGATTGTTAAATTTGGCACATCAAGGTCATCTTGGTATGACAGGCACCAAGAAGAGGTTAAGATTGTACTATTGGTGGCCAGGGATGGACGTTGATGTGGAGAATTTTGTGGAGCGTTGTCCCAGTTGTGTTGATGCTGATAAATCTTTCAAACTTCGCAATACTCTTCTTCATCCTGTTGATTTTACAGATAGGCCCTGGGAAAATTTAGGTATGGATTTCATTGGACCCATGTAAAATTTGAAACCTAATATGAGATTTGCTTTAGTCATTGTAGACTATTTTTCAAAATGGGTGGAATGTAAGTTTCTTGCTGAACCGTCTACTGATTCTGTAACTAAACTGCTTAATGATTTGTTTCATAGGGAAGGATTTTCTAAGTTCATAGTTTCAGATAATGGTGTCCAATTCAAATCTCATGCAATGTCATCATTTTTTAATAGTTTTGATATTAAACACATGACAGTGGCTTTGTATAGCCCACAAGGGAATGGAATGGTGGAGAGAGTGAAAAAATGTTAAAGGATACTATTCAATTAGCTGTGGTTCAGGGGGATTCTATTTTAAAAGCTATTCAAGAGAGATTATGAAGCTACCATAACACTCCACACTCTACTACAGGTGTCACTCCTTTTCTTCTTCTTAGACAACGTTTTGCCTCATCTAAATGTAGTCCTTATTGGGTCCTAGATCAAGTTAAATGTGCTAAAAAACGACCTGACTTAAAACAGGTTTGTGTCAATGTTGAAAAGAGTCAATGCAAAATGAAAGCGATGTATGATGATAAAATGAAAACGAAAGGTCTCCAATTTAAAGTTGGAGATTTTGTAAAAGTCAAAAGACCTTTTAGGGACAGAAGCCATAAGTCAAAATTTCATCCTATGACAAAAATTGTTAAAGTGTCCAAACATGCTGTTCCAGTTGAAAATGGTAAATGGTGGAGTAAAAGAAATGTTGTGTTAGTAAAGAAAACTTTGCAAGATAATTTACAACCTCATCTGAATTACGATTGCTCCGATGGTTTTCTTCCAGATTGTTTAAATTCTAGTGTTCCTTCATCAAATTGTTGTTCTGGCGGTGGTGGTGATGCTCAAGTGAATTCTGCATCTTCTGCTTTTGCATCTTCATTGCCAATGGAGGACATGAACTCTGCTTCTTCAGTTTTTTCATCTTCTTTGCCAATGGAGGACAATGTAGTTTCTGTTGATGATTTGCATTCTGTTAGAAAGAGCAAACGTGTATCTCATGCTCCACATTATCTTAAAGATTATAGTCATTGATAGTTTTATTTTTATTTGTTGTCTTCCTGTGTGAAAAGGGGAAGATGTGTTATATCCTGTTCATTCCATTTAGAATTGTTATGTTGTAGTGTTGATCTGTAGATCTTAGAATGTTTGGGACAGGTTCTTATATGGGATTCGAAGTTAGGCAGTTGCTGCTGAGCTTCAGATCTAGGCTGTTGTGTGGGATCGATGCTGAGAAGAAGTTACATTAAAAAGGAACAATCTTTTATAAACCCGACTCTGACTGATCCTTGGAAGAACCCATCTAACACCTGGGTTCCCAGGTTTCAAAGTCGGCAGCTATAGCCACTAGGCTACATATCCACTCTTGTGTGGAGCTCCAACTTACACTAGTAGAGAGACCTAAAACTAGATCACCCGAGTATCATTCGAACCAGCAACTGTCATTGCAGTACTGAAGTGGCACCCATATGTATGAGACTCATATGACCCTTTTTGAGTGATCTGACTGGATTGGATTCTGGCTTAATCAAATGAGAAATGCTTTGTTATGTACATAAGAGATTTTGCTGTTGATATATAGAGGCTTTGTGATCTCTGTTGAAGACATCCAATAAGAAACTGAGAGCCACCAGAGGGGGGATTGTGCTGCGCCCCGGTGGACGAGTTATGGGCAGTTGATCCATGGAGAGCTAGTCACCCAGCCTCAGAAAAGTAAGATGAGGCACAAATGAAGAGTGGGAAAAAATTATTGTGGAGATGACACTGGACTGCAGCCAGGTAGGGGAGGCTAAAAAACTAAACATGAAGATTTGAAATGGGGGACTCTATCTGAGCGGGCTACCTGCTCGTTGAGGTAGAACGCAACCCTTTAAACTCGTGTTTTTCATGCATTAATGATTGCTGTAAGAAATGTCCTTGGGATTAATGGAGACTTATATGGAAAAGAGTTTCTCACTGGTTGGGCAGAATGGGAGGCGTAGGTTGGAAGGGAGCAGGTAGTTACTTGATACGCTGTGCTAATGTGATGTTAAGATGGGACACACCCCTTCTGATTGGCTTGTACAGGACAGACATCAGGATGAATTTAGACAAATATGACAGTGTTTGGTTAAAGGAGGAGGTGATGGTAGAGTATTCCTCCTCTCACCACATACAGTGGAACCACTTGGGCCCCAGTGATTGTGCAAGAAGGGTTACCTATAGTATTTACTTGTGTAAACATCTTATAGATTAGCCCATGTGCCTTCACTCAGTTGCCTTCATCATGATCTCTAGATAAACCGGAAGCTCTAGAATTAAATGAGCAGTCTTTTGGCATGGCTGCTGTATAGTTAACTAATTTCTCCCGAATACATTTGGAACTTATTAGGAAATTGGAAAGTAGTATATATTTCGATTGCCAAGGTGGACATACCTACCTCTATATGCCTCACTGAAAGCAGTTGTGTCCATGCATTTGCGAGTAAGAAGAACAAGTAATCCAAGAACCTTCAGCCATGTTGGTAAAAACCTGCCTATTGCAAATTAAAAAAATCTTGTGTGTATTAGTGGATTTATTATCGAGTCAAGAAAGTTGCTTTTTAAAATCAGTGTTGTATTTGACAACATGTAGCAGAGACTTGTACAACATGACTAACAACAGATTATCGTCACTACTAACACTTGCCGTGTCGGAGATGTGGCGAGTGCAAAGTAAGTGGTTTTATTTCTTTATTTAATATTACTTTTCCTATCGTCTGTCGACTTCCACCACTCCCTGGCCCTACCACCCCACAGCTCCTACCTGTGCGAGTCGCTACTGGGTGACTCATGCAGGTTTCCACAGCACTGTCACAACTGTTGCACTTGCTCGATTTCTCACCTCATGGAAGTTCCTATCCTAAATATATCCCAAACCACCTAAAAGATTCAACAAAGACCCCTGCAGACCTGTATCAACGACAGTAAAAAGGTCATGGTGCATGAGAACTCCTGCAGCCCCTTCTCTACTCTCTAACAAATTTGTTCTTGCGTTCATAAAGGGTGTCTGTGTCCTTCAGAAGTGCCTGAAGCAAGAGCGTAGATCCCCAGGTAAACCTTTTAATTCAAGATGGCAGAAAAGTTATTGGGCTACCACTTTGCGTGGCGCTGTAAGCCCTGCTGTTGAAGTGTATAGGGCCACAGCTGTTGCAGGGGCAATGCATGGGGCTGAACTTTGGGGTAGTGTAGATGTAGCTTCACTTGCACAGATTGAGAATAAGTTCATCAGATCTCTTTTTAATCTTCCCCACAGTACACCCCTCATATCTCTTTGTCTTGAACTCTCATTAAAGCAAATTGATCACGTCACCCAATTAAAGCCCCTGTTGTATTGGATCCGTCTGTGGTCCACCGAGGAATTGGCAGCCTACATGGAGTCTCGGAGGAACTAAATAACATTGATATTGATGGAGGAGCTGTGGAAATCCCCAGCTACATTAAAGAAAGACATTATAGTTAAGTCGAACCAAGCATATTGGGACTTTACATATGAACATGTGATGCCGCCACAAGTTGGAGAGTATTAAGGACCAGTTTTTAAATCACAAAGCAGTTTAAAATGTGAACCGTATCTGTATAAGATACCCCCCTCGCCCCCACCCTCACCCCCCTCATCCCTAAGGTAAGGACTTTGTATATGAACTTTAGCTTTAATATTCTGCCATTGGTTATTTTTACCAGCAAATGGGACACAGAGGGCTCTTCGAGTGCAAAATGCCCCTTATGTTCAACTTGGTCTCAGACAGCAACTCATTTTTAATTTTTTTGCCAAGTGTACACTTTTCCTCGTAGGAGGTGGCTCGTCCCATTCTGCAAGCTTATGAATATTACACATTACTGGAAAGCATGCAGAATGTTCAGGTGTGACACTAGAGAATAGGTGGTCTTTTGCGGTTGTTAGGTATTTGTCTTGGTTATGGAGACTTAGATAAGCTGGGCATATCTTAATTGTTGCTTGGGTCCCAGTTGACAGTCATTTTTCAGAAGTAGTGTAAAATTTACATTTTAATACATTTTTAATTGTTGCCCAAAGGTTTTTATACTGTAATATTTAATGATACATTTTAATATGGTTTTATTTTTGTATGTTGTTATGTAATGTGAATATTGTTTATTTGCTGTGTAAGCCTTGCTTTGATGTCTTTCTTAAACCAAAATGAAGCAGATTGATTGAATGATTGTGATTTGCGCTCTCAGGCCACACCTTATGTGCACTACTTAGAGAGGGGTTTTTGCTCCACCTAAATCTTGGTTTCTTGAGTACAGATTTTGATTGTGCAAAAGTTGTGTGCTTCCCGTGAACAAAAATACCTGTATTGCACTTTTTTCCTTCTGGGAAAGGTTATACTGAACACATCAGGTCTGAGATGGTTAAAGTTACAAGCTTTAGGCCTGATCTATTTATTAGGAAATGTTATGGTTTATTTATTGTAAAACCATATATTAAATCCATTGAACGTTTAAAGGTAGATTGTCATAATTTGTGAACCCTTGTAGACCGGTATTTTGTTACAGCAAATCTCAAAGACTTCCATGGTAGGAAAGGGTTATGGTATTGGTTAAGCTCTGTGACAAACCCTGGAAAAGAAGATTTGCACTTTGAGAATCCTTATAATGCAATTTTAGGAAGTTTTATACATTGTCTTGCCAAATGTAATTGTGTACATATTTGTAATTTTATGACTTCTGAGATAGGGGCTTTGGCTCCAGCCAATTGTCTATTCCCTCGAGTACAGATTTTCATTTGGGCAGAAGTTGTGTGCTTCCCCTTAAAAAGAGTACTTGTATTGCACGTTTTGCTTTGTGGGAAAGCTCAACAAAGCAGCACTGAGTTTCTTTTTATGGTGACAAGCCATTGATCAAAGCAATAGGCTTGTACGGTTTATTGTGAAATTTATGACAAGGGAGCAGGCCAGACTTATTTCTTGTGAAAAGAATATTTTAAAGTCAAAAAGGCTTTAAAGGTGGATTGTCATCATACTGCATTAATGCCTGTGCACAGATATTTTGTGACATGGAATTTCACAGGTTACTTTAGTAAGCAGTGATTTTGGTGTTGGTTAATTGATTTGAAACACCCTGTGTGTAGAAGATTTACACAATGATAATACTTGCTAGGCCCTCTTGGGAGGGCTTGGCAGGTGTAGTTCTCTTCCAGGCATTTGAAATTAATAAAAGAAAGAATGCATCCTACATATACAAACACTGGGTATCTTTGGGTCATCCGTCTTCTGACTTTTTGAGTGTTGTTTGCCTTCTGCTTCTACCCCTGATAGCATACTACAAGGGACAATAGGTTAACCCATTTCTGCCATTGGTGCGGTTGCCTTCTGAGTAATGGCATTTTGCCTGATCACATGCTCACATCTGCCTGGAGACACGGATGCTTCAGTGCCTAGACTGGTGGCCAGTCCTTTAGTTTTCCTTTTTTTAACCTTTCATAGGTGCCATTTCATTCTTTCCTCTACCCCCAAGCGGTCCTTCTGGGCTGCTCGCTTGCTGCTCATTTCACCTGCAGTTAGCTGCATCCTGTGGAACCACTAATTTTTTTAATGGACGGCCATCTTCGAATGTTATTGTCCTTATTTCATCATTGCTTTACCATTCCAAGATGGTGGCCATATCTGAAACATTATGTTGACCACCTTGGATCAGTAAATAACTTCCCTACCAATACTGAAAATTCACAGCCTATTCCAGGGGTCTAGCTTACAGACAGAGCAAGCTCTTCGGAAATGTTTTGCAACATCCAACTCCGTTCTTTCAAGGCTCCAGATGTTACACCATCATATCAGCAGGGACATAAAATCCCATGTTCCCCTCTCCTGTTGCAATGGCTACCAAGCATTTGTAGTTTGCAGTGTCAAACTGAGGGCTTGTTGAGAGAGGGCAGAATATGGCATTTACTTCCTTGCTGGAGATCCATCATGTCGGACAGGCAGACCTTGCAGATTGTTCAAGGGGCTATGACATGTCCTTCCTACCATGTCTCCCCCCTCCTTCCTCCCACACTAGAGCAACACTCAGAGAAGTATTGCAGTCCCACAGATGTTACCTGCTCTTCAAAGTAAGTAAGGAACACTTTCAGTATCCTGTGCAGACTTGCCGACTGAGCTAGTTCATGTCATCCTTGCAGCCTTCTGCCCTTCTAGAAAATTAATCTACGCTGGGACATATTTGTTGCCTGGAGTGGAACTTGTAATATCAACCCCTTACAAGTCAACCCTTCTGATATTCTTTTGTTTGTTTTTTCCTTAGCACAGCAAGGCCTTTCGATGGTCATGGTGAAATGGTACTTGTCAGCCCTTATGGCCTTTCTCAATACACCTAACAACCCGTCTTTGTTTAAGTCACCGGGACTGATGCATTTTATAAAAGGGGAATGATGACTTTTATAAAAGTCTCGACACATTTCCCTTAAACCGTTTATTGTGCCTCAATTGGACCAGAATTTGGTACAGACATTTCCCATGCCCAGCTAATCGATATGGTTCTCACCAGTGAAAATGTCTTCCTCGTTTCAATCACCTCTACATGCCGCGTGAGTGAACTGCATGTGCTTTTGCTGAAGCCACCATAGACTAATCTAACTGACAAATTGGTACAAAGGACCCAGGCAGTTTTCCTGCTGAAGATTATGACTCCCATGTTGTCTAGCAATCACTCTATCAGCATATGTAGTCCTGCCTCACCTTTCAAAAGGGGAATAGAAACTCCATCAACTTGACTCTAAAAAGGCACGGAGGTCTATCGCATAGTTGACTACTTTTTTTTTTTAAACAGTTTTTTTATTGAAAATAAGGCAGCATCAGTCACATATATAGTCACCATCAATACATTGACAAATACAGATGTTTTACACACATTATCTGTTGAAATATCAGCTTCACTCAGCCATCGATATCCCTTCTGTCACCTCAGTGTTTTGACATTTCCATTTTTGTAGTCAGCGATACACATAGGTCCCCCCTATTAACATTCCACTTTCCCCATTTCTTTTCCCACTTCCGAGGGCAACCCCTACATTTAAAAACCTTTTTTTTGGCAATCATATTTTATCTCGGTCTCTTTCCCAAGTTCCGAAGGTTGGAGTGTCCGCTACTCCCCATTTGGTAGCTATGTTTCGTTTTACCAATGTGTATCCCAGGTCAACCCACTGCTGCTCGATTTCGGCGATGTTGGTAGCCTTCCAAGTGTCGAGGAGCCCCAGTTGTGGTGTCAAAGTGATGTCCTTGTGCAGTGCTTGTTGCATGAGCTGTGTGGCCCTCTCCCATAGGGCCTGAATGTGTGGGCAGTCCCACATGATGTGATAGACGGTCGCCTCCCCATTGCAGCGACCGAGACATCGGGAATTGCGGCGCCTACTGATCTTTGCAAGGGTGATACCTGTCATGTAAGCCCTGTGTAGAACCTTCAATGGGAACTATAAGAACTCTCCCTCACGACCCATTTATTTTAAGGATCAATGTCACAAATTCCACATTAGGCACTAACAAATACCAGAAAACCAATTATTTCTTTCACTTTTCTTATTTCATTTTATTTATTCATCATTATATAGTTCTTTATGATTCTTTTAAACTTTTTTTCTTTTTTTACAAAGTTATATTTTATGAAAAAATTATTTTTGTAAATTAGGCAGTTTTTTTTTTACAAAATTACAATATTGCACAATTATTTATACATAAAACCTTTACTAATTGACACACAGACCTGGGACCTTCAATTGGACAAGGCAGAGTCTGAGAGGGATGGCCACTTCTCTAGGGGACATAAAAGTTGACTGCCAGTCATCATCCTCAAGCCGCCCAGATCCCTCTGCCATTTATCCCAGAGGGACTGAAACTGATCTGGCAAGTTGTTACAGAGCTTCCGGTATGTGAGTGACACTGCTTTTTTTGGCAGAGGTTCAGAAATGAGACGGTCTTCGAGGGGAGACAATTCAGTTAATTCCTCGGCCCCATGGAGGGCTGTCATGAGAGCATGCCGGATCTGGAGCTAGCGAAAGACCTCTCCCCGTGCAAGCTGATATTCCTTTTCTAATTCTGTGAATTTCAGTATTTTGCCCTTTTTCCATAGGTGACATATTGTCGAAATGCCAATAATGTCCCATCTGTCAAAGCCTGGTTGGTTACAGATGGTGCCCAGGCTTTGGCCTGACCGTAGTGCGGCAGCCCTAGTCAACACATCAAGCCAGCCAAGTCTCTGATTCGCCCAACGCCAGACGTCCACTGTGTGGGCCCTAGGGCCCTGATAGTGGCCCTTCCTGGCATTCGAATAGAGGGCACCCAAGTATCCTGCACGACCCATTTGGTAACTGTCCAAGAGAAAGGCTGGTTCCGTTGGGAGCGGAACAACCAGTGGTTCACCACCACCACCAGCTGCGAGCCCCAATAGTACAGACTCATATCCGGGCATGCTATCCCCCCGTCGTGCCAGTCCTTGGTTAGTTTAGTCAAAGCAATACGAGGCACCCTCCCATCCCACAACAGAGTCCGGACCTCACCCTCTAATTTATTGAATTATGAGTCGGGAACCTTTTATGGGCAGTTCTGAAGTATATACAGGAAACGGGGAAGAGCTAACATTTTGTAAAGCGCGGCACGGCCCAACAGAGAAAGAGGCAGCATGTGCCAGTGTTTAACTTCGTCACACAGCCTGTCCAGAGGCGCAGCTAGGTTTTTGGGGTGGAAAACTACGGGATCCGGGGTGACATAGATCCCCAAGTATCAAAACCCATTGGCAGCTATTTCAATATCACAATCAGGTGGGAGTACAGGAGGCAAGCCGTGGATGGCAACGATCACGGATTTCGACCAATTAATGGAGTACCCTGAGTACCTGCCGAATTTGGTGAAGATATTTAAAAGTCTATGCACTGATCTCTTTGAAGATGCCAGATACAGGAGAATATCATCGGTGTAGAGGGATATTCTGTCTTCCGCCCATTTCAATCCTTGTAACACCGGATCTCTCCGGACCCACAAAGCCAGCAGCTCTCTAAGATCAAACTGAAGATCAAAGGAGACAATGGGCATCCTTGGGGATGTTCGTGAGAAGCGGTTGTTAACCTCCACCTGACCTTTAGGGTCTGTGTAAAGCAGCTTGACCACCCACCCCAAGAATCTTGGGCCAAACCCAAAGCATCGCAGCACCTCAAAGAGGTAAGGCCACTCGATGGAGTCAAACTCCATCTTGGCGTCCAAGGACAGCAATACCCCATCTTCTGTTATGATGTGTTGACGGCCCAAGACATTATGGAGACGAAGGATATTCATTGCGGTATTTCGATTGGGCAAGAAGCCGCATTGATCAGCATGGACCAGTGACGGGAGGATTGGAGTAAGACAGGCGGCCAGGAGCTTTGCGAGAATGTTGGCTACTACATTAATCAAGGAAATCGGTCTATAGGAATGGCAGCTTTCTGCGGGTTTGCCCGGCTTGCGGATAACCACTATGGATGCCAGTCGCTGATCCTCCGGTAAGATCCCTTTCTCATAGCTCTCAATATACATGCCCTTCAGGTGGGGCACAAGAAGCGAGGCAGTAGCCTAGAGAAATTTAATAGGGACCCCATTGGGTCCCATGGCCTTCCCTGATTGGATGCTGTGCATTGCGGCGCTTATTTCCTTATCAGAGATCGGCCTCCAACGCGTCTCTTTCCTAAGCAGACAGAACAGGCAGACGAATGTCCACCAGTGCGTGGCAAGAATCATCCGCCATGGCCCTGGCCGACGGCGAGTATATTTGCTCCAAGTGATCCGCAGAGGCCTCTGCAATTACCTGGGGATCCGATTTAATTGCGGGTTTATATAGCGCTAGGAATCGACTCCCGGAGGAGTATCTCCACGCTTCGACCGCTGGGGAACCCGTCCTGGCTCACCCTGAGAGATGGTCCCTGATGGGTATCTCTAAGGTGCGACCAAGCATCCCCGGCAGTCTGGGGGGGCCGTTGTGAAGATGAGGCAAGCTGATGCCCAGAGTTGCCGAGTGTGGTTTCTGACTAGAGTAGGCACCGAGGCGAGAATTATCGAGTCCGCTGACCCTAGTCCACGACCCTGCCGCGTCGGGAATCGAACCCTGGCCCTGGGCCGTTCTCTGCTTACGGGTCTGCCGCCTCTAACCAGTGAGCCAAACTACTCCACTAGCGATAGCGTCTGAGCGTCATCAACTAGTAGACGAGGCACCCACCTCTCCGATTGGTCCCGTTTCTCCAACCAAGTGAGCGGCTTGCCCGCTCTATCTCCAAGTTCATACAGCTTGTGGCTTGTGACCAGAAGGCATGCTCTAGCCCGCTCCTTGGCCAGGGTTTTATATTCAAGTTGCTTCATAACTAAGCTATGTTCTGTACTCTCACTAGGGGCGCGAGAATGCTCAGCTTCATGATGCAGCAATTCTCTTTTAAGCTGTTCTAGGTGTAGATTTTGTTTCCTAGGATATCTGACCTTGAGGGCTAATGCCTGACCCTTCACCACTGTTTTAAAGGCCTCCCAGACTATCTGTGCCGAGTCCACCGACCCGACGTTCTCCTTGAAGTAATTCTCTGTTTGTGTCACCAGGCTCTCTTTAATATCTGGGACACGGAGCAGCCAGGGAGTGATGAATATCGTGTTGCGCTGTCGCTGATTATAATGTGTGAATTCAACCCATACCGAGGAGTGGTCTGAGATGCCCCGGGGCAAGCAGCATGGATTCCGGAAGCTACCAATATGGATCGATTGGGTCAGGAAAAAATCTATCCGGGAGAGACTACCATGTTCACCCGACTGGTAGGTGTATTGTGCCAGGTCTGGGTGGAAATAACGCCATATGTCGACGACCCCCATGGCTGCGAAGAAGTCTGACGTGTGTACCAGAGCGGCATTGGGGGCGAGCCGGGTATCTAACCACTAGGTCATTGGGAGTCATATTAAAATCCCCCCCAGAAGTTGCGGACCCTCTGGGAGGTCCAACAGGAGTCGTCCCAGGTCGATCAACCTTCAGCGCTGGTGGGATGTAGACTGAAACATCATTGATGGGTTTCCCCTCCCAGCTAGCCTCCAACACCGCAAATTTACCCTGTGGGTCCGCCCATGTACGGTTCGGTGTAAGTGCAAGACTTCTCCTCACCAGAATACCTGTATCTCTGGACTCGGAGGTGTACCCCGCATGAACAAGGAGTTTATAACCCTAGCGGGACACCGCTTTCCAATTATTACTCACAAAGTGAGTTTCCTGTATTAGGACGAGATCAGAAGTGCGGCGCCGGAGATATTGCAGACTAGACCCCGTTTCAGCTTGTCCCCCAACACATTGACGTTTCACGTGAGCGCTGACAATGAGGTCTCAACTGAGGTAGTAGCCATCGAGCAAATAAAAATATGGAGATGTGGGTCCCACCCGGATCATCACTCGTCCCACCCCAATTGTCAGAAACAGGACTGTACATAGATGCACAGAGGGTGAAGAGCGGCCGGAGGCCATGTTAGGTGTGATTGACAATAGTATCAGTGACAGGGTGTATCGCTGCAAATAAACTGTGAAGCCAAAAAGAAAAATATAACATCCCCCCACCTCCCAACCCCTTCTCCCCCTCCCTGTCCCCTTGCCAGTGGATCTAAAACTACCCACTCCCCTGTCGCCCTCCCTAAAATTACTGAGGTGCTTGTTGAGCAGCCGCCCCGCCCAACTCGAAACGTTATGCATGGAAAACCGTTACAGACAAGAGACAGGAATCTCTCCCAAGATTGGGCCATATAGTGAATACAATCGAAAAGTGATACCCCTCACACCCAGATAGCCAGCAGTTAGGCTTACTTTATCCAAGGTCTCAATTCAGCATAATGTCAACAGAACCCTCCAACCATGGACCCCAAATAATTACTCTTAGATACAACACATGTGCAGCCCGAGTCACTCAGTTGTGATGCTCGAACCATAGGAGAGTCAGGGTCCAACCGTTCCGCAGCTCCCCGAGGGTGTCTCATGATCCGCAGCGGTGGACTCGGTCCGGGACCCTGTGGTGGGCTTCCATCTGTTTTGGCGCGGACCATTAGGTTTCTCTGTGGTGGGCCTTCCCACTCAACACCAGTCCCATGCGTCCTCAGGGGTGGAGAAGAACCAGGACTTACCCTCTGCGACCACACGCAGCTTCGCTGGGAAGAACATTGGATACTTAATGTCTCGATCGCTCAGCGCCTTCTTAACCGTTAAAAAACTGCGCAGTTAGTTTTGGCATTTCGGTGTAAAATCCTAGAAGATTGTGATGGCGCTGTTCTCCAGAGTAAGTGGCGGCTGGAACAGGCAGCCTGAAGAATAGCATCACGATCTTGGAAGTTAAAACCCCGAGCTATAATTGGCCGAGGTGGAGCTCCAGGCTTAGGTGGCCCCGATTTCCCCCCCTCCCTTACCCCCTCCGGAATTCGGTGAGCCCGTTCAATAGAAAAGTAATTGGATAGT
Organism: Lissotriton helveticus; assembly: GCF_964261635.1. Classification (NCBI taxonomy): domain Eukaryota; kingdom Metazoa; phylum Chordata; class Amphibia; order Caudata; family Salamandridae; genus Lissotriton; species Lissotriton helveticus. The sequence goes on from NC_136068.1 coordinate 1,210,954,687, forward strand.
CCCTTTGGTTTCAGACGGTTGGAAATCAAGTCCTCCACAAAGAGATCGGTCGCCGGGTCCTCTGCTCGTTCCGGGACCCCCAGAATGCGCACGTTGTTTTGCCGCACCCTCCCTTCATAATCATCCAGTTGCATCTCCATTTTGGCCTGGGTTTCTCGCAGTAGTTGTACATCACGTTTGAGTTGGGAGGTCTCCCTCGTTAATTCAGTAGTGACGTCTTCAACCTCCTTGATTCCGTCGTCCATCTTTTGGAGGTCTGCTCTGATGAGCAAGACCTCGACGTTCACCACGTCAATTCGAGTCTCCAGCGAGGTACGCACACCATTAATAGCAGTCATGATGTACTGAAGTGTGAGGTCTTTGGAGGCGGATGCGGGCCCTTCTTCATCGTGGACCTCTGAGTGGGGGCCCCCTGACCCTCACTGGTTTTTGACCAGGCAACCTTATCAGGTTTAGTCTGCATCACAGGTTTCGTGCCTCTCCCCCCCTGCCATGGGTTCTGGCGTGTGGCCAAGTATATAGGACAGAATTAGGGCCGATACCGGTAATCGCTGCCACCAGCCCGGGCTGCACTTGCCTCCGAGGCAGGTTTCCCGGTCTGGGCATTCACAGATAGCTCAAAACAGGGAGCGATGGGTCCTCGCCACACGGTGTACGGAAGTCTCTAGGCTGGGGGAATATGCATGCCCCAGGAAGCATGGTGGGCCGAAGGGTCCTCTTCAAATGGTTGCTAGGCGGGTGGCCGCCTCTACGGACATGCTCTGCTCCTGGCACCCCCACAGATCTCCCAGGACAGGGTGGGGGCACCACACAGGTCACTGGGGCGCAGTCAGAAGGCTCCTCAGGGTTGGTAGGCTAACTGGGCTTCTTCACCACTGCCTGCGCCCACCAGGGCAGGGGCATGGCCTCACTTTCTACCTCGCCGGCTGGATCCCTCAGCAGGTGTGGGTGGACTCTTTCAAGATGCAGCCCTTTGTAGCCGCAGCCGCTGGAGTCTATTGACTTAGTCTATAGCAGCTGCCCCACTGCGCCGTACCTCATAAGCAATGAATGCCTTCTCTGTCCACTCAGGCACCAATCCAGCCGCCGCCAAACTCCGCCGTCATCTGTTATGTTATGTTATGTTATGTTAAAAATGATTTGTAAAGCGCTCATACACTGGTTGGCTTCATGGCGCTGATACTAGGGGGGTGCCGACCCGGCGCAGTTCATTCGTATGCTTTGATGTACAGCCATGTTTCGAGATATTTTCGGAACCTCTATAGGTCAGTGCTTGACCTGAATTCCAGGGCAATGGAGTTCCACAATCGGTGGGCCAGAGTTGCAAACCTACAGCCCCCTTGGCGCTTCAGCTTGAAGGTAGGGACAGTCAAAAGTTGGAGGTGGGTTGAGCGGAGGTTTCGTGAGGGGTGTAGCGAGATATGAGGCTATACATGAATTTAGGTCTCCGGCCATTCAGGTATTTAAACACCAGGCAGCCAATTTTGAATGTGCAGCGTTGTGGAATAGGGAGCCAGTGCAGCTTCCTAAGGAGGGGGGAGCTGTTCGTATATCAGTCTAGCCGCTTGGTTCTGTACCATCTGTAACCGTTTTGTAAGGCCAAGTGGTAGACTAAGATAGATTGCGTTGGCGTAGTCTAGACGTGATAGGACCATGGCTATCAGGACCTGTAACAGAGCTGCTTGGGTCAGTAGCCTGCTTATCTTTATAATTTTACGCAACTGAAAGAAGCAGGTGGAGATCACAGAGCCTACATGAGTTTTTAGGGAAAGGTCATTGCTTATGGTGACCCCTAAGCTTTTCAGTGAGGGGGAGGGGACGGGGGACAGGGTCCTAATTCGTTTGGCAAGTAATGTGGTCCCCACTGATTGTGATCACCACCTGTCAGAACCAGTTCGGTTTTGCCTGGGTTTAGTTTTATGTGGTTGTGGTCCATCCAATGACGAATGAATTTCATGGTGGACTGAAAGTTAAATATTGAAAGGGAGGAGTTATTAATTGTGAATAGTCGTTTGCATAGTTGAAGGTGGCCACTCTCCTTTCCTTCAAGTCTCTGATCAGTGGGAGAAGGTAAAAGTTGAACAGGTCTTTTAACACCCGCCTGGCTCTGGGAAGCCGCAGTTCCACTCCATCCGCCCCCGGGCCGGAGCGCTACCATTCCCCACAACGGGCTGGCGCGTTGCAGTTTCTTGCTGGTGTTGGACACACACCCCGGCTCTGCCGATTCACCGCCCGGGAAGGAAGTATTTGCGGGGCCTGCCCTTGCTTCTCACAGCACCTCAGGTGTTGCAGCCAGGCGGCAGTGCAAGCGGAGGCTCCGTCTGCTCTAGGAGCTGGAGGCAGATCACCACGATCGTCTAGCCGCCATTTTGTGTTGTCGCTCCCCTGGAGGGCTCGTCACTCGGGGGTCGATATAGCCGCAATCAGGCACCAAGGCGGCGACCAACTGGTCTGGTCGCATTAGGGGCTCGAGCTCCGCCGCTGCGACGCTCAGTCGATTGTGAGACAGGATTACGGCAGGATAATAGGCAAAGGCTGCGGAGCTCCACTAGCTTGAGGCCATTGCCATTGGCTGCTGACCACGCCACCGATGACTACCTTTTTGCTGGATTTTCTGTGGCAAAGAGCCCTCTGCATGAAGGTATGGTACGCACTGGCCAAGAAGCACACTCGTGAAGGCCTGCAGCGTAATTCCACTAACGCCAATGCCACTACAATTGCTTTGGCATGAGGGGTTCCTGTTCGAGATAGCTGCCAGGTTGCAACACGGATGTCGGTTTCCATGTTCACGAAATACTAGTACCTTTACAGTCAGGTCAGGCTGGAAGGTCACTTCACCTGCTTGCTTCTGCAGGACGTTTGGTCTGAGCCCACTCACAAGGACCCTCCATCTTTTGAAGGTATCTATTCTTAAGGTGAGGAATCTGCGTTTAGAAGTATCCATCAGAAGAACAAGTTACTTAACTTTGGTCACCCTCTTTTGGGTGAATACCCAAACTGCAGATTACTCACTGCCTTCCTCTTTTCCGTCTGGTGGCCCATTTAACATCTAAAAAGTCCCAATTTAGGAATTCAGAGCACTGTCTAATACTGTTTGTTTTATGCTCCATGCTTGAGGGTTTTGAAGAAGGACACGAGGTGCTGTCATCAGCTCACCGGTGTGGTGCTCCTCTGTCACTTCTGGGGCAGTATGTATCCGTTGCAGACCCCTACTGTGCAACCTCCAGGCAATAGCAATGCTGGAAGTATTCTCTGGATCCAGTCTAACACTTAAAGATATTCCAAAGGCGAGGAATATGAAGTTAGATTGAGTATCCAACAGAAAATGAGTTACAAAGGTAAGTAGCTTGTTCATTTGCCGGTTCCAATTAACAAGTAAGGATGTTTATTGAGCCCAGCATTCTAACTAGATATCTGCATTAGGTGCATTATGCTACTGAACTGTCTTATCTCCTTTTAATGTATTATTATAGTTTGTAGAATGTTATGAAGGTGTACCAGTAATGGCTATTTCCTTTCTTTTAAGCAAAAGGCAATCCGAGTCACGCAGCTCCCTTATCATTTTCAACTAATCGAGATGAGCTCCTGAACTGTAAGTATTTTGAAACTAAGTGTTTCTGAAAAATCTTCACATTTCTGAAGTGATGCCTAGTCATTGCATGCATATATTTTAGCTTTATTTTGGTAGGTATGCTGGTCTCCTGTTTCTGGAGTAGTAGCAGATTGTGCTCTAAACAGAAGTCTAACAACAATTACATTTTTGGCTGGATTATGTTGATTGTATTCATTTACATATTTTACAAATCATTATTTTAATTAGACTGCACTTATTTTTTTATAATTATATAGGCAGAAAGTTGTTTTGTAGCCTGCTAGATCCAAATATTCGATCGCTACATTTTGCTTCCCCCAGAAACCCGTGTTTTAACTGTAGATGCTTGGTCAGAGGTTGTGTATGTGCTTCTTTGTAGTTCAGTGGGTATGGGGTTGCTATGGGGTTAACTACCGAACACAGAACTCTGAATACTGGAGGCTAGTACCGGGGAGACTGGCATCTCTGCTTCATACACCAGTTCTCGTCATTAAAGGAACATTCCTAGCATGCGTCTGCAGGATTAGGAATAAATACAAGTGAATTACAGATTTCAGTGGCTATTCGCCTGTTATTTAAGACTGGTTAGGTCGAGCTGGAGAAAGCAATGCGAAGCATTGCGTCCAGCTCGACAACTATTGTTGCCCGCCTCCTGGGAATCTGAGACAGGGGTCGGGCACGTGCGGCGATTGGTATCTGTGAATGTGCACGTCCAGGCCGGCGCTGTGCACATCTCCTGCCTCAGATTCCCTGAGGTGCGCAAACACATACATACACACACAGCCACGCACGCACCCCCCCCCCACCGCTCACGGGGTCACGCGCACACACACACAGCCAAGCACCCCCCCCCCCACCATCACTCACGGGCTCACGCGCACACACACAGCCACGCACGCACCCCCCCACCACCACTCACGGGCTCACGCGCACACACACAGCCCCCTCTCCCTCACTCACCGGGTCTCTCAGGCTCCTCTCGTCCCGCGGTGGTGGCGGCATTACACACGGACACATTCATTTTTGGTAGGCACCGGGGTTAAACGATTTGCCTAGAATTACAGGATGTAGAGCAGACGCACTACGCCGCATTCAAGGTCTCTCTAGCACAACAGGCATTTCCTGGAAGTCCGCCTTACGTCACAGAACGTACTTGCTCTCCCATTGGGCGTCCCTTCTGTCACGTGATATTGTTCAAGACCTATCCTTAGCCCTGTTCTCGTAGGCAGTTGGACAGCGAAGCCCGGGCGGTGCTGTGACCACTGCCCGGCATGGAAACTTCTCTTCCCCACCTCGCTGAGAGCGGCCCCTTCCCCTCTCTCCCCCCATCCCCGACACCGAGTACTGGCTGGGAGAGAGGAGGCATTAACCCATCCAGGCCAAGAGCGTAGTGGGATGACTGGCTCCTTTGGAACCTTGGGAGGGGAAGTTAGAGGTACCGGGATGCTGTAGTGCGTGTACATGTGCGTGCGTAGTCTCTTGTTCCTACTGTAATGCACCATTTGCTCCTCTTGTATTTTGTTGGCTCACGATTGTCACTTTTTCCTCATGTAATGTAACGTTTGCTTTTGTAATTTGTTCGCTTGTAATGTTCTCTTGTTCATTTATGTATTTGAATGTAGTGCAGACCTCATCCAAACGTGTTAGTGTGCTTTACAATAAAAATGCACCATTACATAATGTACAAATAAACGGACTCCTTATGTAATGTATCTGGTACGATTGTAAAGCGCTCTGTCAACTTCAGGTAAAGTCCGCGCTTTATAAAAACGCATTAATAAATATTGTTGCAAATGCGCAAAATTCGTTACACTCTGCTTGTTATCTAACGGAGGCTGTAGAGATGGTTCGTGTTTTTGGAGTCTGGGCCAGGTATGACAGGCTCGAAGCACCTGGAAGGTGTAAATCAGAGGCAGGGTAAACATTTCACGTCTGAACACGACAGACCCACAGGGTTGAGCAGGCTGCATTTCTCCGCTGGAAAAGCAGAAATCTGCAGGAAACCAGAATCGATAAATCAGGAGGTGACCCTACGCTCATAAACAGGTCTTTAAAAAAAAATGTGAGATACTGGTTTCCTCCCAGTGCAGGGTGAACGGACAGGGGGCTTGATTTGGTCCCAAAACGTCCAAGACAGTCCATGCCCACAAACAACGAATCTCAGGGCTAACTAACATGCTAGTAAACCCGACATTTAAACTTTGAACCCCTTCCATTGGGGTTGCGGTCAATTCAACCACAGCAAACCAAACACAAGTTCTAACAGAGCTTTATTTAAAGCTGCTAACATTTACAAACTACTCTGTTTGAAATGCTTCATAAAAACGGCATGTCCCTTTGCAGCGCATAGAGCTAGCTAACCCTCATCTAGACGCCCCAATGTTTGGCACATTTGGATCAAAAAACAGAAGTCATTTGCTCAGGATCACACGGAGTTCTCAAGTGAGGGAGTAAGAGTTGAACCTATGTGTTTCTGTAATTTAGAAACGAAAACCAATCAATCATGCCACTTGTATAGCGCACTACTCACCCGGGAGGGTCTCAAGGCGCTTGGGGGGAGGGGTATGCTACTGCTCGAACAGCCAGGTCTTGAGTTGTTTCCTGAAGGCGAGATGGTCCTGGGTCAGCCGAAGGTGGACGGGGAGGGAGTTCCAAGTCTTGGCAGCCAGGTAAGAGAAGGATCTTCCTCCGGCGGTGGCTCTTCGGATGCGTGGTACGGCTGCGAGGGCGAGGCTGGTGGACCGTAGCTGGCGGGTGGGCGTGTAGAAGGTCAGGCGGTTGTTGAGGTACTTGGGGCCCAGGTCGTGGAGAGACTTGTGTGCGTGGGTGAGGAGCCGGAACGTGATCCTCTTGTCGACGGGGAGCCAGTGCAGGTTCCTCAGGTGGCTGGAGATTTGGCTGCGTTGGGAGACATCCAGGATGAGTCGGGCGGAGGCGTTCTGGATGCGCTGGAGTCTTTTCTGTAGCTTGGCTGTGGTTCCGGCGTAGAGGGCGTTTCCGTAGTCCAGTCGGCTGGTGACGAGTGCCTGGGTGACAGTCTTCCTGGTCTCGGTCGGGATCCAGCGGAAGATCTTGCGAAGCATACGCAGGGTGTTGAAGCACGATGAGGAGACGGCGTTGACTTGTCTGGTCATCGAGAGGGGGGGTCCAGGATGAAGCCCAGGTTGCGTGCGTGGTCGGTTGGCTTGGGTGCGGTGCCCCGACACTCGACATAGAAATATATGCATAATATTGGAGCCTGTTTGCTCTGATATATTAAATTGCATTTATACAGCGCTTCCTATTTGACAGCATTTTTAAACTCTTGTTCAAGCTGATTCAAATTGCATTACGCCTGAAAACACTCCTAGCTGACAAGGTGCCATGCTACAATAGGTACGCTCAGTCAGACCTAAGTTTCCTGTTACGCAGTTTATATGTCTGATACATTTCGAAAAGGATGCTCGTTTCCTTGGAAACTTTGCTAGTTGTTACTATTAGAACCATGCATTCAGAACTGTGTAGGCAGCTCACGAGAATAGTGTACCTGCTGTAGAATTCCGTTTGAAGACCCAAGCCTTCATGCTTCTGAGGTCGATAAAACCGAGTGACTCTGATTTTTAAAACGGAGCTTCTCCCTTGGACAGCGGGCGCTGGAAGTCACAGGGCTAAGAGAACCGATGAATAAACGAACATGATTATTTATTGTCAATAGCTGACGAATACCCCTTGGTGCATTAGTGTGTGTTAAAGGTGTGCACAGTGTATGCCATAGTAAGACTCTGCGTTGGGCGGGGTTCTCTTCTGAGACCATCGTCAGCTTATCGTGATAAATTCGAGGCTTTGACATTATTGTCATCTATTCGAGGCTTTACGCCCTGGCTGACACGTGTTGTGTTTATAATAACTAGTATACTATTATGAAAAGATCGCTTTGGACTTGCTCGCTTCAATTTAAGGAGAGTAGGAGACTCTTGGTAATGTAGCGGAAAGCACATATTTTGAAAGAAAATCCTCACAAACCTATATGAACCCAGCCCCAAACTGAATAAAAGCTTCAAAAGGAGGAACCCCCAGCCACCAACCTTCCCACCCAAATTAGGGGTCACACATTAAAAACACAGTGGGAACAAAGAACTTGTCACCATTTCTTTGTTTCTTTCTTTTTCTTAAATAATTTATGTTTGTGGCAGCATCAAGTGCAAGTACATACGAGTTCTGCTCATGTTGTCAGTGACTTATGATGTCATAAAATGGGCACGGTCAGTGCCTCGTTCCCCCACCACCATCAGGGCAATCCAAGCCTGTGCAGAAAATAGAGTTATGTATATATGTTTAGGTCTCGACTACTGCCAATCCCACACTCCAACTCCTTCCTCCAACTACAAATCCACCCTCCAAAAACACCATCCAACTCCACCCTCCAACTCCAACATCCAAATACACCCTACAAATCCACCCTCCAACTACAACTCCAGCCTCCAAATCCACACTCCAAAGCCACCCTCCAAATCCACCCGCAAACTCCACCCTCCAACTCCGACTCCACACTCCAACTCCAACTCCACCCTCCAACTCCACCCCTCCAAGTCCACCCCTCCAACTCCACCCTTCCAACTACACCCTCAAACTACACCATCCAAATCAAAATCCTACATCCAAATCCACCCACCAAATCCACACTCCACCCTCCAACACAACCCCTCAATGCCACAGCATTACTCAGCGCCACAGCATTACTCAGCGCCACAGCATTACTGAGTGCCACAGCATTACTCAGCGCAACAGCATTACTCAATGCCACAGCATTACTCAATTGCATAGCATCACTTAGCATCACTCAACGCCACAGCACCACTCACTCAGCACCACAGCATCACTCAGCACCACAGCATCACTCAGCGCCACAGCATCACTCAGCGCCACAGCACCACTCAATGCCACAGCACCACTTAATGCCACAGCACCACTCAACGCCACAGCACCACTCAGCGCTACAGCATCACTCAGCGCACCTCAACGCCACAGCACCACTCAGCGCACAGCATCCCTCAATGCCACAGCACCACTGAATGCCACAGCATCACTCAGCACCACTGAATGCCACAGCATCACTCAGCACCACTGAATGTCACAGCATCACTCAGCACCACTGAAGGCCACAGCATCACTCAGCACCACTGAAGGCCACAGCATCACTCAGCACCACTGAAGGCCACAGCATCAATCTGTGCAACCATTCAACAACAACTGGTTCTAATATGTTCTCTCAATGTTTCAAGCTTTATTACAAATGTCACAAAAAGATGTTAATATTTCACTTCTGTTCTTGGATTTTCATCACAATAAAATACACTGAACATAATCTTCCCAAAAGTTATTTACAAAAGTTTAAGCTATTGCCATTATAAATTACAATAACTTTTATTTAAGTATTAATTATTAAAAAACATAAAAGCCATTGTTATTTGTAATATTAATACATCTAAGTCATGTAAATACAACACATATTGCATTACAAATGCTATAGGTGTCACGTTTGCGAAAGTTAAAACTATTGGCATTGTAAATGACAAAGCTATTAATTTCGCTATTCTCAAAACCAACACATAATTAAAAAAATTGTCATTTACAATACCAATACCTCAAACTTTCCTAATGCGAGACCTATTGCATTGCAAATGCTTGTTTTTATAAGACTTTGTTTTGAGATCTCTGGTAAAGCAGAAAAGATCAGGCGTTCGCCAAAATCTCACACAAAGGTTAAACAGACCCTAGCCTAATCGATTTGCCGAGTTTCTGATGCATGTGGATTATCAGATGTTTCAAGCCAATTTCACTTATTGCACTCAAATAATTATCTTTTTACGCTGCATCTTACTATAGCTTTAGGGACAAATCTAAAACAGCAAACCTCCATTTCTTATGCCAAAATGCACAAAACAAAGGATCGTGCATCATCACTAAACTCTGACATTTCTATAGTCTGTTGTGCCTCTTGCATTATTAGTGCACTTCCTTTGACAGGACACAACAAAGGCTGCTGATTTGTTTTCCTTGACCAATTTCCAGCTTTGCTTTTAAATTTCAAGACCCCTGTAGATGATTTTTGTTACAGCAAGCCTGTGCACACGTTCTAAAATACCGAATACGTCTTTCAATATAGTGTACAGTTGTATATAGACTTTAGAAAAACCTATCAATTGAGTAACATCAGAGCAGACTGATTGTAATATCTTCTTTATTCCTGAATGGTTGCCCAGCCAACACGTGTTTTATCTGGGGAAGTACCCCGCGATCCGGGTTATTCAGGTACCACCAAATGGTGTGGTCAGCGTTCTCTATCTCCGATATCCATACTCGGCATCTGATCTACTCCTCAATCATCGCTAGCTAGATTTACAATAGCGCTTTACCTAAACAGATATCAGCACTGGGTATCTGGATTTTTGTGTATATGGATTTAATTTTTCTCTCAAGTTTATTAACCTAATCAATCAGGACTTAACGTTGCATTTGAAGCTATAGGCTATATTTTCCATTTGACGTCTGTCACAAGGACTATAGATCAGGAGGATCTACTTGTACCTCATCAGCCGGGACGGAAGTACACCCACAGAGAGACATTCAGTCTAGCAAGTTTGCCAGGAGCCCTGAAGAAGTCGTGGGGTACTTCCCCAGACCAAACATGTGTTGGCGTTGACAGAGGCACACAGGGTGGCTAAGCAAGAAAATACCCACTTTCTAAAAGTGTTGTTTTCAAACGCACAATATAAAAATCATCTTTACTAAGAGATGCATTTATATATTCTGTCATACCCATCAGGACATGTCCTACCTTTCACATACACTGCACCCTGCCCACAGGAGTACTTTGGGCCTACCTTAGGGGTTACTCACATTTAATAAAAGGGAAGTTTAGGGCCTGGCAAGTGGGTGCACTACTGCCACGTCGACCTGGCAAGTGCACCCATTTTCTGCTAGTGAACTACAGTGTAATTCGTTTTTCACTATGGAAAGGCTATCTGTCCCACAGGATAGACTGGGATTTTATTGATAACATCTTATAAGAATAACTTCCCATCACTTCCTTAGCAACAGTAATGAACCAACGCCTCACCTCCACGACAACAGTAGAAAACTGACGCCTCCCTTCCCCTGCACCCCAGTAGGGAACCGAAACCTCACCTTCTCTGGGGTCCTAAGGAACCGACGCATCACCTCCCCTGTGGTCGTAAGGAACCAAAGAAGCCCGGCACCAACAAAGCACCACCTCTCCGATGTCGTGCACCGTCTTTGCTCTCATCATTTGCCAAGGTACTGTTCTTTGGGGGTCTGTGTGACTCCGCACCCGACGCCGCACACCGCGTGGCCAGCGCCATGCTTTGGATTTTAATCTGTCACATTGTCGTAATAGCTACAGGTGGAGTTATTTGTTAATACAAGCTTTAGTTACGTGAATGACTTATTTTGGAGTATAGCTTGGTAAATGCATGGTGGATTTTTGTCGTTTTAGTCTTGTTTGGTTGAGATAAAGATTACTTTTTTTTGAGTCTCATCGTCTCATCTAGCAAATGCAGCGCATGCGCTGCTTCGCCTTGGGGAGACTATTGTTGTCGGTTTGGTGCGCGAAGGGGACAAAACATGTGCACGCACGGACAAGCGATGTGCACGCGCACAGCGACAGGAGATGTGCACTCCGTCCACGTGCCCCTCTCCTGTCCCCGTGTAGGGCTTGCGTTACATAGCGCGTATCGGGCGCTTTCACTTTCCCTCCCCCGTCGGGACTAGGGAGACAGCTTTTGTTTCTCTGTGACGTAACTTGCAATTTTGGCAGCTTCTCACGAGGGTCATACCTGATTCCTGAGGGTGAGTAGCTCCACTATTTGAATATGTATACATAATACAACCCAGTTTTGTTTCTAGAAACTAACTGTGAGTCTGTGAATGAGTGAATGATTGATTGATGGGTACTTTCATACACCACCATCAACTCTCCGGTGTTTTCAAGTGTGGAAGCATGCTGTGTAGTATAACCTTTTGAGTTGTCTGCGCGTTGCTCAACAGCAGCATTCTTCTACTGAGCCCAAGGCTCAGAACCTGGGGGAAGCTGGGGAGCCAGGCTCGAGTCCCCTGGGAGGCACAAATATCCTGTGATTCTGGGCTAATCACATCATCTTCCTGTGCCTAAAAAAGGCGAATGCGTCTGTGTAATGCAACTAGTGTTCATGTGAAGCGCTCTGATACCTTGTGTATTTGTACCTACGTATTTGGAGTAACTTATAACAAATAGCGCAGCGGCTTGAGCCAGAGCGAAGAAAACCACGAAAAGCGATGGCTGTGTCTACATGCCAAGTGCAGTGTTTTTTTGGCAAGTGGTTTTGTGTTCGTTTGGCCGAAGGTAGTCTGCTGGCTTCTACCTACCCTCTTCAAGTGACAGAGCGACTACTCTGCGCATTGAAAGTTAGGGAGTTGTAGTGAATGGATCAGAATCATAGGATCCGTGGCTGAAATACTAAACCCCAGGTCTTAAGCTGGTCCCAAGGTTGATGTCCAGCCTCTCCCCTCCTCCCCCCCCTCCCAATACTCCTTTACATGTTGTGGGCTCTCTCTCGGCTCCCAATTACCACCCTTTGTCTTTCCCCTCTGTTTGTTTATTTAAATCACATTACCAGAAGCCAAACCTGCAAATGTTACTACTTTACACCCACAACGAGCACCATACACCTCAGCAAGGACTGCAGCTTTGTTATAAAGGAGACTTCGATGCTCACAGACCCCATCGTGTTAGTCTCTGGGACTGAGAAACACAACATTTGCAGTGCAATAGGTCTCTCATTTGCAAAAGTTTGAGTTATTGGCATTGTGAATGACATTGCCTTCCATTTATGTTTTGAAAACCCGCAAGCGGTGCCTAGACACGCACTTTGCACTTAGAATTGTTGCTTATGAGAAGTCTGGCAGTAACTGTACCTCTTTTACTGCTCGCCTTGCTTCTCGTAAACAACGATTATAAGTACAGATCTGTGCTTAGGCACCACTCGCAGGTTTTCAAAACCTAAATAAAAGGCTCTGTCATTTACAATGCCAATAGCTCAAACTCTTGCAACTGCAAGACCTATTGCATTGCAAATGCTTGTTCTAAACTGGTGGGCTGCCCATTTTTAGTGTTTTCATTGTATTACTGTATGTGTGCACACATGCTTTACAGCCTCTGAGATAAGCCTGTCTGTTCATGCCAAGCTACCAAGGGGGTGAGCAGGGTTTGGTTAAGGGCGTAGCTCCCTTACCCTGACTAGAAGCATGGGTCCCTACTTGGACAAAGGTGCAAACCATTGCCAACTAGAGACCCCCATTTCTACAACTTGCAGTTCCCGTTAGGCGAGGCATTACACTGGTTTATGGCCTAAGCATAGAAAGCGTAGGCAGATGTCCTACTCAGAGATGGTGTTGCCAGAGCATCGAACTAACAATAAGAGTATGTGTACCTAATGGAGTGCTCTGCTTTAGTGTCTCACAAGAACACTGGACTGATAGACCAAAAGGGAGGGAGATAGAGAACAAGCCCTGGTCTCTGAATCCCAGTTTTTTGTATCGCAGAGTGTTCACTCTCCTGGGCTAGTTTGTTATTTAAATGAGTTAGTTGGATTTGTCCATATGTGTAAGACATACTGGACAAGATGTTTCCACTCTGATGACCCATGTGGGGGTTCCGTATTTAGGTTAATGGATGGGATCAAATATCAAGTGATAGGAATCCAGTTTGGAAGTGATAGGAAACCATTTTGGGAGTGAATGTAATTTGTTGTTACTGCTACAAGATATATGCAGATCATTTTAAAAATAAATTTGTTTGATGCCATGATTTTCAAGCAGAGCAATCAAGCATGGACAGTCCCTCCCTATTAACAGAAGATAATCCTCTAACTGGTAGCATTGTAACTTGATGCAATGGCATGTCACATAGATTGCAAGTTAACCAGTATTGCAATCTAAAACAAGCATTGAAAATGCAATAGGTCTCGCCTTTGATTAAGTTGAAGCCATTTGCTTTGCTAATGGTATTGTATAGCAAAGCAAATGGCTTTAACTTAATGAAAGGCGAAACCTATTGCATTTTTAATGCTTGCTTTGCAATGTCATCCAAATCTTAGAAACCGTGGATCAAATCAGCATTTCTGTTACTGTGGGGGTTGGGCGGGGGCTTGGGTCCTAGAAAAAGAAACATGCAAGGACGAAGAACAGGGCACTCTCCCTTTTGTCCACATTCGCCCTTTCTTCCTTCGCACACAAACCCCTCATTAAGAAGCACTAGCTACAATCTACCCTACCATGGACCACTGTCAGAGCTAAAAATATTGCACCTGAGTGTACCACAAAACAGATCTGTAATGCTGAAGTCAAGCACCAATTGCATGATTCTTATTACAGCAACAACATTTTTTTTTAATGTTGCTATAGAGAAAGCGCTACCGAAACCAACCTATCTACCCAGATACCATTTACACTTAACACGAAGGACAGCTCTGCCCATAGGTTTCTGGAATGAGGAGCTTATTTCTGGGTGCGAGGTGGGAGTTTGTGGTGTAGATGGTCATAGTTAGCAGGTTGTACAGCATGGGTCCTTATACTGCTGGGTATTTACGTGCTTTCGAACTGTTGTTTGTGCAGGGCCCTTAGAGTCACTTGGCACAGTATTTGTGGCCGTTCCAACTAGCAGTCTGCCCCTGTGAGCGACAAAAGGGAGGTTTGGTGGGGGCAAAGTCAACTAACGAGGAAGGGGGTTCGGGCAGTAGGCAGTCGCCATATAGGCCATGCAAGGCCTTCTACTAGGCATCAAATAGGCCACTCCTCCTGCTTTGTGAGAAACATTACTTGTACAGACCTTAGAACTCTGAAAGACAGGCATAGGACAGGCTTAGCGTGCCTTGGGCAGGCTAGCCTCGGATGTGGCTCCAGTAGGCATGAGTCATCCAGGCCTTTCACAGGACTTCGACAAGAAAGAGCAGTATAGGCTGGAACAAGGCTTTCATGGACAGACCTCATGCAACTCTTGTGTTTCAGGAAGAGTCAAGACACCTTACAGACCATGCATGATCGTAGAGAGAAAACAATAAGCGCAGAGACAGAAAGGTAAGGAGCACAAGCGAGATACACGTTACAGAGAGAATAACACAGGCAGGCAGACAAGTACTGGAGGGAGAGAGGCCAAAGGAGAGAAAGGGTGTTGTGGTGAGAGACCGAGTGCTCTCTTCTGCTTCTGGGCCCATGAAAGCCGGTGATAAGCAGTCTCTGTTCACATTCCCTAAAACCTGCCCTGCTGCATTTCCCTCCCTGCCCGTATGCTACAGATCAAAGCTGATAGCACGCGGTGTGCTTTGGCTGGGCTCGGTTCATTAATCGCCGGAAGGACAGACACTACCTCCTTTGTCACAGAGCCAGGGCCGCAACCCCCACACCACACAGACTTAAACACGACCCTTGTCCTAATGAGTCCCCTTCCAGGGCCCAACGCATACCTCTGGGCCAGAGGAGCGGCGCACGAACGAAGATGAACACCCCTCCTGCCCCCACGAAATAAGGGGCTCCAGGAGGACAAGCAGTCTGACCTAAATAACTGACCCTCCCCCAGAGAACAATACCCTCGCAGGCGACCGTGGTGATGTAGTACAGTCCCAAGGCACACACTGCTAGTGTATCTCTGTTAGTGATTTGGACACAAAACCTCGCTCCTATTTATAGATCGCGAGGTTTTAGTTTTCACAACTAGAACCTATTGAATAATAGAACAAGCAAACAATGCTGACAGCTTCAGCGGTCGCATCACATCTCCGAAGTGGCACGCGCCTTGCCCGGTGATAACAAGCATAATACAGTGCTGGGATACACATGGCATTTGACCAATGCCCGGCGCACCCTCGTGTGATTTGGCGGGTTTAAGTTCTTTGCTTTACTTTGCTTATTACATGTCCAACCCCTCAGCATTAGGCTCAAGCTACCACATTTTACAAATAACGGCTGGTAGATGTTGACAACCTACCAGCAGCTGACCATGCTCTGGTGACGTAGACTCTTACTTAAGAAGACTAAGAGGAACTAAGTGCCAGCACTCAGGCGAGCAAGGGGAAAAGCAATATTTCCTAGTGAGTGAAACATTCACTTATGCACATCGGGTGGACATTATATTGCTCATAATGCCTTGGATGCACATTGAACAAGCGCTTGCCATTGCGGGAAGGCAGCCACTGTTTATTTTTGCATCCCGCTTTCACTCCTTTTGGGGCGGCCATACGGACTGCATCTCACGGCTTGTTTATATAACACGCCTCCTTGAGATAAGAAACTGCTTCAGGACAGCCGTGAAGCAGGCGATCTAGTCTGGATGCGCCGAACCAAAAGGCGAAAGGGAGGCAACGCAAACAGCTCTTTTCCAATGGCAGGCCACCATTTAGCAAGGAAACCACCCGAGAATTATAAGATTTATTGGATTCTCTGTTATGCTCTAAACGCACTGTTATTGTCTTTGACTAATTACCATATAAAGTAATGAATTACATTATCATGTATATTGACAATTTGAATCAACAGAAGATTATGGTACGTATGTGTGATGGATGTATGCAGTGAGTTTGTTGCAATATGTATTTTCTCTGTGAATTCATATCTATCATATTCATAATTTTCAACACAGCCATATATAATAATAAAACTGTTCTGTATTTTCTAACTTTTAGTGTCACTACTATTATTTGACATGTTTTGATTGTTAGGTCTCGCCTATGCAGCGCACATGTGCTATATAGGAGAGAGACATGTAGCCATTGGCACAGCTTTCCCTGCAAAGACGTGCATGCGTTGCATTGCTTGCAATGGCAACACATGCACATCTGGCGATTCGCTTGCGGGAGCGCGCAGCGCCATACGGTGGCGCCATATGGTCACAATCATCGCGCCTAGCTGCATGCTCCCGCAAGAGAATCGCGCAGGCCCCCACACCCCCTGCTGTTGCGCGAGGCGGGCGCTTGTGCTGGTTTTCCCTTTCCTTTACTTTAATATGTCTCCTCGTTCGTTTTATACTTCATTGTTTGTGATTCTGGCTTTCTACAAAACGGAAGCCATCAGGTTTTCATTTACAGAAGCAAAGCATGCTCTGTTAGTCACTGAATAAGGGGAGTTGAACGCTGCTTGCACTTTCACTTTCTACCAGTAACCAAGTTCTCTCAGCTAATTAGAGACAAGGTACAAAAAAAAAGGCAAAACAACTAGACCTTGCTACAAAGATAGTAGTTAGTCTTTCTTCAGTTTTCATGGCGTTGACACTGGCTTCTCTAACTGTCATGGTGGCCCCCAGGCAGTGATGCTGCCGTGCTGGGATGTTACTGTGGCTTCGAGTTTTCATGGCGTTGACACTGGCTTCGCTAACTGTCATGGCCGCCCCCAGGCAATGTTGCTGCCCTCTTGGGGTGTTACTGTGTCTTTCGCAGAGAGGAGCTAGCATCTTCGCCCCTCGATACAGAGGAGTGAAGCGTATCTCTGTATTAATGAGTCGGGCCAGAGGCTCCCAGAGCGAGAAGTGACTTCGCAGGTCGAATTGAGGGACAGGTAAGAAATAAGGGACGCAACACTCTTGGAATCGAAATGTGCTTTGCAGGCAATGGAAACACTTATTGTATTGGTAAATGCATTAGGTTTTGCCTATGTGATAAACATTTTTTTGGGTAGGTTTTAAGTTGGTGAGCAGATGTGCAATATAATAATCTCCAAGTGTTATGACTTGTTTCTTGGGAAAGGCAATATATTGTGATGTTATGTAGGACAGATTTAGCCACTCTCTGGTGTAGAATGGGAATTGGATGGCGATGTTAAGTTGTGAATTCGGTCGCAACACATTGAGAGGATTCGGGGACATAATAGCATTTCAACATTCTTAGGCATGCAAAATAAATACTAGTAGTGTCACTACTATTATTTGACATGTTTTGATTTTTTGTAATTGAAGTTGCCCTAGAATATTTACAGTACACATGCCCAGAGATAACACTGGTCGATAATATGTTGCCAACAGAAGCTTTGTGCTTACTCGCAGATTTTTTGCTTTAGGCTTTGGCATTGAGGAATATTCTACTTTGAGACACTAATCTTCAACCCACTTTACATGAGCTTAGCCTTTACCTTGTGTTGACACTGTCTCATCAGATAATCTAAGGGAAAGCGCCTAAGAAGCAGGATAGAGTTTGACATGATATATTTTAAGCCCATAATAAGAGACAGAATAACGTGAGTCTTCATTCAAAAGTCCGGTAAAATCAGAGGTTGCTCACCTCCAGGAAGGAGCCCATATGTTACCAATTCACAGTGAAAATCATAGTCAGCATAAGGTGATCGAAATCGTTGCAGAAATTGACAAATCAGAACACAAAATGTAATGCAGCATTATCTAACACCATTCCCTAGGTGAATATAAATACAACACCCTTTGACCTAATGTTATCCGATCTGTCAGTAAAAATCTAGTAACACTTGAAACAGTGACAGTCCAATATTACGAATAGGCTTACAGTGGCCGGGAAGAAAAGCCTTGAAACTGTTACATAGAAAAGTAATACTTCTACTCCATTCTTCGAGAGCAGCATGTGAATCCATTGCATAATTGCACGTTTTGCTATGTGCGATAAGCAAAGAAATGAAATTACACATCATGGGTGCGTTAAGATTCAAGATGGCGGTTAGGCCTACTACAGTCCTAGTTTAGTCACCCACTGAAAAATAATATTTTGCAAAGTGTAGAGCTTTTATTTTAGTGCAAAAATGTTCACAACTTTAGTTTGGGTTTTTAAAATAAATCAGAATCAAATTGATAATTTCTTTAACATGTAGTACAAATTGCACACAAATTTTAGTGATTTGCAAACTGTGCACTGTATAGCTTTGAACATACGCAAGTACACTTACCTCAAGGATGTACGCTGTTTCCATGATATGCATCCTCACTTTTTTACACAGTAACTATAAGCTGTATATAAATGTGGTGTTATCAGTGTTGTCTTCAATGATGGGATTTATGATGTCATCTGAGATGTCATCAGTGATGTCATTTAATGTCATGAGTGATGTAGTATGTGAGGTCTGAAACAGTGCATGGAGTGGTTGCAAGTTATAGTTCACTCAGTGAAATAGAAGTGGTTAATTTCAGCGTCTTCTTTTGGTTTTTTTAATGTTAATTTTCGCATTTCAACACCTAACGTCACTTTAACATTAGTTGTTTTCAGTGAATATATATACTAGCAACTTTTTTCACGTAAGTAGAGATCTCTGCTGCAGAGGAGGCAATCTCCTTAAGAGAAAGAATACGGAAAATATCAATAAAAAAAATAACAATTATTTTACCACCAAAAATAAATGCAAAAAATGTAAACTACTTATCATTAACCCCGAACTAAAATATATATAAATATTTGTGTTCTATATAGCCCGAACTAGACCCGAGGGCATCAGAGCGCTTTACATGAGCACCAGTTGCGTTACAAAGTCATTCATTTTTGTTAGTAGCTCCTGACAGGCCGCAGGCAACCGTCGCTGGGGAACCAGGAGAACCTGCATTAACTCCTTTAAGGCAGGCAGGAAGCTCACCACTCCATTCTCAGGATACATCCTACAATAAATCTACTGGTTAAACCACTGGAGCTGGCCCGCTAAGTAATGAGGGTCAAGTTCGGGTGCAGCTAGCCCACCCACCCTCCAACACAGAGCCCTGCATTTTAGACAGAGCTGCCACCCTACTCCTACCTGCCCACCATATTAGCTCCAAAAGAAGACTCTCCAGTTCCCATAACATTCAGCGAGGCACCAGCACCGGCAAAGTGGAGAATAAACTGATAGTGATATCTTCCCCCAAAACATCTGCCTTCTCCCACGTAAGCACTAGCAGGTGTCCAAGGGACAGGAAATCCTCAATGACCTGCGTAGGAGATCTGAATGCAGGGGCATAGAGAGCATTTTGGTATTCCCAAAACCTTGTATTACGGCTATATATGGGCAAACCTGCATCTGACTGGAGCGCCATAACCAAGGATTACCTGATGCTCGGTTTTAATAAGCAAACACAAGGAGATGATGGACGGAGCTCTGAAACTTTTCAGACACTCACCCCCCAGTCACAGATCTGGGTTGAATCCATCATCATTCTTTAGCTCACTTTGCCACCTCAGTTCAAACCCAGCTATATGCAAATCAGTCTTGACTCTGTGCCTCATAGGAACAGTCCAGCCCGAACTGCCAAAGGTCTTCTCTGAACTGAACTGAAAACAAGCATCCTGGGACCGGTTTCTGGGCAGCACCCTTCATCAGCCAGGCTAGCTTGATTCCAGGGCAAAGTGGGCAAGGGACCCACGTCTGGGCATACCCTGCCAACTCATGGCAAACAAAGCAAACACAAGGAGATGATGTACGGAGCGCTGAAACTTTTCAGACACTCATCCCCAGTCACAGATATAGGTTGAATCCATCATCATTCTTTAGCTCACTTTGCCACCACAGTTCAGACCCAGCTATATGCAAGTCAGTCTTGACTCTGTGCCTCATGGGAACATTCCAGCCCAGACTGCCAAGCCAGGCACAGGGTCAAGACTGATTTGCATATAGCTGTGTCTGAACTGGGGAGGTGAAGTGAGCTAAAGAGCGATGATGGATTCAACCCAGGTCTGTGACTAGGGGTGAGTGTCTGAAAAGTTTCAGCGCTCTGTCCATCATCTTCTTGTGTTTGCTCAGTTTTATTAGCCACGCCAAAAGAAACGCCTGCTTTATCATGTTCTGCATGCATCCGACTCAGATTTTCCCTGTAATCAAAACAACAGAGTTTCTCAACTTGGGTTGCCAGCATCTCCCTAGCCTCCAGCAACGTATATTTAACTGCTGGATTTAATGGCCTCACCGTTCAAGATCCCGGAGCTTTTTTCCTGAGATTCTACTTCACCCACCAGCGATTTATGCACTCCTGCCACTTCGGCAATATAGCTATCCCCCCAGATCACAACCTTAAATGCATCCCACTCTATCAAAGGGGTCAAAGCAGTCCCCACATTGTCCTGAAAATAAGCACTAATGGCCTCACTTATGTTACTTTTAAAGATCTGATCATCCAGTGCCTCAACTCTCAGCCTCTAAACAGGTATGCGAGGATGCTCACACTCCCAATACGGAGAGACTGATACCGGATTATGATCCAAAACAATTCTACACATGTACTTAATACTGTGGACCACACTATGCACAAATGAGGAGCACAAAAATGTATCAAGCCTGACATGAAGCTCATGCAAGCCTGAATAAAATTAGAAGTTCAACTCAAAATCAAATCAGGAAGTTGTACAACACAGGATTCGGGTGCCTCCAAGAATCCACAAGACCCAACTGCCGTTGCCAGGTTGTGAAAATACGAGCTGTGCTGGGCAACGGGGAATCCCTCAAGGGTGGATGCAAACAATCCATTTCAGAATCCACAACACAGTTGAAATCTCCCCCACCCCAATAATATGGACTGGGTCTGGAATGGTGCCCCCCTGTCCAAATTAGGCACATGAATTCTGGCAATACCAAGATCATGGCCTTCCCACCTCTCAGACTGAACCATGTACCTGCCCTCAAATCAACAAGCTCAACTGTTTTGTGGAAGGGAACCTTGGGTCTCATCCATAACAGAACTCCCCTGGCAAAAGCTGACTATGATGTGACATACACCTAGCCCCGCCATCTCATGTGCAAAGCCAAACCCTCATCCCTAGTAAGATGAGTCTCCTGGAGCAGGGCTATATGCATCCCCCGCCTCTTAAGATATAAGTACACTTTGTACCTTTTGGACATGCTACTAAGACCCCGGAAACTCCAAGAGATGAAGTTGACCTCACGGGGTTGCCATGCAGAACGAGCAAGGGTGGAAACCTCTGAAGCCCATCCAACAGTGGTCCAGCCTACAACCCATATCAACCTAAAGCAGCAGATAGGGGCAACTTTCTCTAAAACCTAAAACCTTGAACAACTAACTCAACTCCTGTTCCCCAGTATCAGAAGCAAATGACTCCCATCCAAACCAGTTGGATACTTTCCAACACACCTCCTTGCACAAAACCACAAAGGAAGGAGGGGGTGGAAAGGCTCCAACCCAGGTGAACACTTGCCTTGAAACACACCATCAGCCAGAAACAGACAGGATACCCATCTCCAAATTGAGCCCAATACGCACACACTTTATAAACAAACACACCCACACTCTGCCAGACTTAAACAATTTCATCTGATGTGTCTGGTGTAATCTTAGGCAATGATTCTGCTGAGTTCCATGAAGAGACAGATGTTTGATCAGAGTCCAAATCATTCAGATCCCTTTCATCTTGAACTGACCGAGCCGCAGATCCCCCACCACTCAAGGATTCCAAGACGTGCCGACATTCAAAATGCATCTGCAACAGGGAAGTCGCGGCCCCATGAACATCTAAATACTCTTCTTAGGGCCCCTTCAGTTACGCTGACTTCTCCTTGGCTTGGCCTTCACTTTTTCAGAGATTGATGGTCCACCCACTCCCAAACAGACTGTGGTGTCATGAAAACTGTACCTCCTCGCCACTAGTCACCACATGGCGTATGTGATCCTAAGCTGTTAAAGGCACTTTTTGGCATCAGTGAAAGAGGCCCTCTGCTTTTGCACATCTTGTGTAAAATCAGAGAAGAGCATGACTCTGTGATTCTTGACCATGAGGATTCTGCGACCCCTGTGAGGTGCAACTTCATCTTTTGGACCATCCGGGGGCCTAGTAGCATCTCTCTTAAGAGGCGGTGACTCACATAGCCCTGCTCCAGTAACCAAGTCTGGCCAATGCCAGGATATGATCACTGTCCTCAAGATGCAAGAGCTTTCCCACTATTGGATTGAGAGTCGCACCAGGACAAGGAGGCTGCAAAGGCATGTGATGGGCATGCTCCAAACCATGTGGGAAGAGGCTTTCTAGGGCCACATTTTTTTTGATCCAATACTGAAGGAAACTGGCCATATTGAAATGAAATGAAATGAAATGAAAAAGAAACTTAATAAAGCGCACTGCGGCCAAGCGGCTTCCTGGCGATGGGGACTAGACCTGACTCAACGGTGGAATCCGAAGGAGCTAGCAGGGGAATGCCTGGGAAAACAAAAATGTTTTCAGGGCTTTACGAAAATGGATGTAGATGGGGATGGAGCGAATGAAGAGAGGAAGACTGTTCCAGAACCGGGGGGCCAGGACCGAGAAACGGGTGCCCCCCATTCTGGATTTGCGGAAGCGGGGAACGTGCAAAAGAGAAAGAGAAGAGGAACGGAGAGTGTGGCTGGGGGCGTAAGGAGTGATCATAGAACTAATAAAAAGGGGAGCTGAGTGGGTGTGCGCCCGAAAGGCCAGACAGGCCAATTTGAAAAAGGATCTAAGGTGCACGGGAAGCCAATGGAGGGACTTGAGTGCAGGGGTAATGTGGGAAGATTTGGGAAGACGAAGAATGAGGCGGGCTGCTTGATTTTGGATGGCCTGAAGACGTCGGGTTTCATAAGTGGGTATGCCCACGTACAGGCCATTCCCGTAGTCAAGGCGGGAGGTGATAAGAGCCATGACTATGGATTTAAGGGCGTCCGCTGAGAAATACCGGGAGATCTTCCGAATGAGACGAAGGGACAAAAAACAAGAAGATACGACGGAACTGACTTGGGCGTGCATGGTCAGATCATGGCTGACCTTGATGCCCAGGGTCCGAACGGAGGGAACCGGGGAGGGAGGGGAACCAAAGGAAGGGGGCCAGTGAACCGTGGACCAAGGATTTGAGGGACCACCCGTGAGGACAAGCTCCGTCTTGTCCGGATTGAGCTTCAAGTGGTTGGTGCTCATCCATTCAGAAATAAAGACTAACGTGGAGCAGAACTTAGGGAGAGAGTCCGAGGGGGAGGAGAGATCAAAGACGAGCTGGAGGTCGTCCGAGTAATTATACACAGAGACCCCCAGCTCGCGAAGAGAAATAATAAGGGGGTGAATATAGAGGTTAAAAAGAAGAGGGGAGAGGGAGGAGCCTTGGGGAACCCCGCAGGTAACCGAGCGAGGGGGAGCGGAAAAGCCCGAGAGGTGAACCGCTTGGGACCTGCCTTGAAGAAAGGGCGCAAGCCAGGAGAAGGCTGCACCCCGAATGCCCGCTGCGCTGACACGGTCGAGAAGGATGGAATGGTCGACCGTGTCAAACGCAGCGGACATATCGAGGAGAACCAGGGCTTGGGGAAGATTGATGTCAGCTTTCCCCTTAAGTTCGTCCAGGACCGCAATGATCACTGTCTCCGTGGAGTGTCCTGGTCGGAAGCCCGCCTGATGGGAGGCCAAAAGGTGGTTCTCCTCGACATAAGAGGACAAGCAAGATGTAACATAGCTTTCAAGGATCTTACCCAAGTAAGGAAGAAGAGAAATAGGCCTGAAATTAGAGGGGAGGGAGGGATCTAGACTGGGTTTTTTAAGAATAGGAAAAACTATAGCGGTTTTAAAGGAAGAAGGAACAGAACCCAGAGCCAAGGAGGCGTTGAGAAGGGCAAGAGGAGGGGCGGGACAGCTGATAAAAAGAGCTTTGAGGATCCGTGCCGGAGCACAGTCTGCTGGAGAACCAGACTTGACTTTTGAAAGCAGATTGAGGAAACGATCGATGGAAATGGGAGGAAAGTGATCCAGAAAAGAAGAGGGCAAAGGGGGGGGCAGGGGGCACCAGGTTGATGCACCGTGGGAATGTTGGCCTTTATGGTGGCGATCTTATCAATGAAGTAATCATTGAGTGAAGAGCAGAGGATCTGGGTTGGAACAAGACTGGTGCTAGTGCGGTCAGAGGTGGCGAGGTGACGGACGAGGGAAAAAATTTCTCGGGGTTTGTTAGCAGATAGGGCAACTCTCTCGATGAAGTATTTAGTTTTGGCCGTCAGGATCGCTTTTTTGTAGTCATTGAGGAGAAGTCTGTATTTAGCCCGGAGAGTGATGCAATAGTTTCGTCTCCAATGGCGTTCCGAACGTCTGAGGTCGAGTTTGAGGTCTTTGAGCTCCCTGGTGAACCATTTATGTGCGTCATAGGGGCGGACGGATTTGACCTTCTTAAGCGGGGCAACCTGATCGCAGGAGGAAGAAAGCCAGGTGCTAATGGCTTCTGTCTGCGAATCTAAAGAAAGATCAGTGAGATCAGGCACTGAGGAGGCCAGGGAAGAAGAAAGAGGGTTAAGGTCCGTTTGGTTCCAACTGCGAACTAGTACATTTTTAGGTAAAGACAGTTTGTCGGTCAAGGCCGAAAAAATGGAAAATAAAATAATGAAATGATCAGACCAAATACAGGGAAGTATAGAAGGGGGTGAGACATCACGGCGCAATGACCGGATTTGGTCCAGAGTGTGGCCCTTGACATGGGTGGGGGCCAGGATGTGAGACGAGAAGTTCAGACACTGAAGGGTGGCAGAGAAGTCTCTGGAAGAAGGATCTTCCCTTGGGTCACCTGGCCAGTAGTTAAAATCGCCAAGCAGGATAACCGATGAGTTATTGACCGCCAGTGTGGCCAAAAGATCCTGTGAGGCAGCTACAAATGAAGGCATGGGTTGAGGGGGACGGTACATGAGGACAACAGTGAGAGGGTCAGGAAGATTAAGAGATCGGGCCACCAGGTAGTCCACGTTGGGTATGGGTGGGTGAACAAGAAGTTGAAATTTCAAGGTGGAGCGAATAATCATCGCCACACCACCCCCTGCCTTCCCAGCCGGGCGGTCCGCTCGAAGAGCATAATAGGTGTCAGGGAGAATGGCCAGGAGGTCCGGAAGAGAATCAGGAAAACCAGGTTTCAGTGAGAAATAAATAATCTGGAGAGTCAGTGTTCAAAAGATTGGAAAGTTCCGTCTGATGCCTGACTGCCGAACGAGTGTTGAGCAGGCAAGCAGCAGCTGCAAGGGGGGCTGATGAAAAACGAGTGGCAAGCGGAGAAGCAGGGGAGGGAGAGATGGAGCTCTGGGTGAGAGGGAGTGAGCAGGGAAGGTGGGGAGCAAGAATACCAAAGGAGTCAAGACGTTGGAGCAGAGAAGGGGAAGGAGGGAAGGGGGCCGGGTGTGCGGAGAGTTGGGCTGATAAGTATGCCAGAGGACGGGCAGGGTCTGTGGCCCCTGGTCCCGGCCCGTCGCGGACGGGCGCAGACGGGCTTGCCTTAGGCGCGGCTTCGGCGTGCAAACGGCGCGCCCGCTGCGCCCGTCCGCTGCGCGTACGTGGGAGGCACATGTTTTGTAGCGATGTTCAGGGCGTGGCCTCGTACAGGTGGGCGTGGCCTGCCGGGAGGCTCGCTGATGGCGGCGAGTGGGGAGAGCCTGTCCCGCAGCGGCGTTCACCTCGGCTGCGCGGGAGGCAGGGAAGCGAGCAAGAGCCCCAAAGGAAGGTGAGTGGACAAAAGTTAAAAACAAACAAATTAGCACAATTTTTAAAAAGATCGAGATTTGGGTTTGGGCTGTGCTCCCGGGGAAGCCTCAGGAGAGTCTGAATCAAGGGCCGAGCTAATAGTCAGCTCCTCTTAAGTAAACGGGTGGGCGTGGCCTCGTACAGGTGGGCGTGGCCTGCGGGGAGGCTCGCTGATGGCGGCGAGTGGGGGGGCCTGTCCCGCAGCGGGGTTCACCTCGGCTGCGCGGGGGGCAGGGAAGCGAGCAAGAGCCCCAAAGGAAGGTGAGTGGACAAAAGTTAAAAACAAACAAATTAGCACAATTTTTAAAAAGATCGAGATTTGGGTTTGGGCTGTGCTCCCGGGGAAGCCTCAGGAGAGTCTGAATCAAGGGCCGAGCTAGTAGTCAGCTCCTCTTAAGTAAACGGGTGGGCGTGGCCTCGTACAGGTGGGCGTGGCCTGCGGGGAGGCTCGCTGATAGCGGCGAGTGGGGAGAGCCTGTCCCGCAGCGGCGTTCACCTCGGCTGTGCGGTGGGCAGGGAAGCGAGCAAGAGCCCCAAAGGAAGGTGAGTGGACAAAAGTTAAAAACAAACAAATTAGCACACTTTTTAAAAAGATCGAGAATTGGGTTTGGGCTGTGCTCCCGGGGAAGCCTCAGGAGAGTCTGAATCAAGGGCCCTCAATTAGCTCCGGAAGCCCTATAATTCTGATGTTACTCCAGCAAGCTCTATTTTCAGCATCCTAAGCTCTGGTTTCCAAAAATGGCACCTTTTGCACCAAAGACATTTCAGGCGGGAGATCATCTATTGCACGCCTCACCACAGCATCACTCTGCACCACCACAGCAACACTCTGCACCACCACAGCATCACTCTGCACCACCACAGCATCACTCAGCAACACCACAGCATCACTCAGCAACACCACATCATCACTCAGGGCCAAGAATGCATCACTCAGCAGCACCACAGCGTCACTTAGCGCCACCACAGCGCCACTCAGCACTACCACAGCATCACTCAGGGCCAAGAATCCATCACTCAACACCACCACAGGATAACTCAGCACCACCACAGGATCACTCAGAAACACCACAGGATCACTCAGCACCACCGCAGGATCACTCAGCACCACCACAGCATCACTCTGCACCACCACAGCATCACTCAGGGGCAAGAATGCATCACTCAATACCACCACAGGATAGCTCAGCACCACCACAGGATCACGCAGCACCACCACAGCATCACTCAGCACTACCACAGCACCACCAGAGCATCACTCAGCGCCACCACAGCATCACTCAGCACCACCACAGCATCACTCAGCACCACCACAGCATCACTCAGCACACAACAATATCGCTTAGGGCCACCACAGCATCAATCAGGGCCACCGCAGCATCACTCAGGGCCACCACAGCATCTCTCAGCACCACCACACTATCACTCAGCACCACAACAGCATCACTCAGCACCACCACAGCAACACTCACCACTACCACAGCATCACTCGGCACCACCACAGTATCACTCAGCAACACCACATCATCACTAAGGGCCAAGAATGCATCACTCAGCACTACCACATCATCACTCAGCAACACCACATCATCACTCAGGGCCAAGAATGCATCCCTCAGCACCACCAGAGCGTCTCTCAGCGCCACCACAACGTCACTCAGCGCAACCACAGGATCACCCAGCGCAACCACAAGATCACTCAGCGCAACCACAGCATCACTCTGCGCAACCACAGCATCACTCAGCGCAACCACAGCATCACTCAGTGCAACCACAGCATCACTCAGCGCAACCACAGCATCACTCAGCACCACCACAGCATCACTAGTTCAAATATGTTCTTTCAATGTTTCAAGCTTTATTACAAATGTCACAAAAAGATGTTAATATTTCACTTCTGTTCTTGGATTTTCGTCACAATAAAATACACTGAACATAATCTTCACAAAAGTTATTTACAAAAGTTTAAGCTATTGACATTATAAATTACAATAACTTTTATTTAAGTATTAATTATTTTAAAAAATTCAAAGCCATTGTTATTTGTAATAGCAATACATGTAAGTCATGTAAATACAACACATATTGCATTACAAATGCTATAGGTCTCACATTTGCGAAAGTTATAACTATTGGCATTGTAAATGACAAAGCTATTAATTTTGCAATTTTCAAAACCAACACATAAATAAAAAATGTGTCATTTACAATACCAATAGCTCAAACTTTCCTAATGCGAGACCTATAGCATTGCAAATGCTTGTTTAGCTTTAGAGGCTCCTTATAGGCAGCAATAGCATGGAGAACTAAATCCAGAGTGGGCGCCGCGCTGTCCCCACTAGCCGTTATTTTGTCCTGCACACAGGAACCCACCTTCAGACATGAGCCAGGCTCAAATGTCTCCCCCTTCTTGATGACATTTCACGTGCTGACTCCCTGTCACTGAAATGAAAACACTCTGTGAGGGTTCACATACCACAGTAGCCGTTGCGGCAGCTCAAGTATAAGGCACCACGTAGCAGCACTAGCAGATCTGAATATAGGTTGAAGTCGAAGCACGGGCTGAAGACTGCAAAGGGGCCGTAATCATAGGAGCCCACCACCCGGGCATTCGCCAAAAAGCTGGCACCCAGTGATGGGGCCCGCAGCGAATACATGCAACTCACTCTCCAGCCAACCCCCATTATTTGCCCTAATCAAAAATACTCAAGGTACCTGCAGCGGAACCAACATCTCAGGAAGAGACAAATATATTCTGGCGCTAGTCCCCTGCTCGAGCAGCCAATCCACTCACACACACACACACACACCCTTTATGTAGGTGCTCTTCCAACAGGACAAACAGCCATCAACTGTCAGCAATCAGCCATCTTGTTGAGACCTTCTTCAAAATGCTCATTGGCAAGGTCACGTCTGGACTTACACATAGCTGACTTAGTGTGATTTATTTTATTTTTTTTAATTTTATTTTGAAATTTTTATATAGCGCGAACAAGATCTTTGCAGATATCAGAGCGCTTTACAAAGCAGGGCATACCAACAAGAGAGTGAAACTCAAATCATTAGGGAGTAAAGTAAAACAGGTACATCAATATGCAGATATTACAGATAGATGTGTGCATATATAGTCAGGTAAGTCAATAATACAGGTAAAACACATCGTCGTAGTGATCAGGCAGAATAATACAGAATGGTGCAGAGTCTATACGGATAACGTTAATAGGTCAAGTGTCAAGTGTATTTGGCCATGAGAATAGCTTTTACTTCTTTCTTAAAAAGTGTGATGGAGGAGATAAGCCTAGTTTCAGGAGGGAGTGAGTTCCAGATCCTGGGTGCCATTCCTGAGAAGGAGCGTTTATAAGTTTTTTCCTTACGGAATCTTCGAGGTTTTAGCAGAAGATTGTTAGTGCCTCTGGTGTTTCTAGAGCCGCCAGAGATTGACAGCTTCTGAGCGAGGTATCCGGGAGAGCTCAGATGTACAGCCTTGTGTGTCATGCAGGCGATTTTCAGGTGAATTCTGGCTTCCAAAGGCAGCCAGTTCAAGGATTTCAAGTCAGGGGAGATATGCGAGTGTTTTTTTGACCCCGTGATGAGTCTCGCTGCAGCGTTTAGAGAAGCTCTTAGGGGTGCAGTAGTGGTTAACGGAAGACCGCAGAGGGCGATGCTGCCGTAGTCAATTCGCGGGATTACTAGTGCTTGTACTGCAGTTTGGAAGTCTTTGGCTGGCAGGAAGGGTTTAAGTTTCCTCAGGATATTGATTTGGAAGTTTGCTCCCTTAGTAGCCTTGCTGATATGATGCTGCATGTTGAGATTGGAGTCGAGAGTTATGCCTAGAGATTTTGCTGAGTCTACTATGGTGGGTTGGACATTGAGTGCAGTTAGCTGTTTCAGCCAGGATTGAGTAGTAGAGATCTTCGCGGGAGGTGAGATCAGAAGGAACTCTGTTTTCAGAGCATTGAGTTTGAGATGATTATCGGCAAGCCAGGATTGGGTGCTTCTGATCGTTGAGTTCAGGAGTAGAATGTCTTTGGGGGATTGTAGTTTGAGATATAGTTGGGTGTCATCTGCGTACATGTGAAAAAGTACATTGGATGCTTGTAGCAAGGTAGTGAGAGGTTCCATAACTAGGTTGAACAAAGTTGGTGATAGGGAGGATCCTTGAGGGACGCCTAACGAAACAGGTATTGGCGAGGACATCAGGTTGTTACTCTTGAATTTCTGCGATCTGTTGTGTAAAAAGGAGGTGAACCACTTGAAAACAGTCCCAGATATACCCATCCTTGTGTTCAAAAGTTCGAGTAAATTCTCATGTTTAACAGTGTCGAATGCTGAAGAGAGATCAAGAAGGATGAGGAGGTAGGTATCATTTTGATCTAGGATTTGAAGGGCATCGTCAATTATGTGAGTCATAGCAGTTTCAGTACTGTGTCCTGCTCGGAAGCCTGATTGATGAGCGTTGAGGAGATCAAACTGATTAATGTGTTTAGTCAGTTGTAGTTGCGCGCATTTTTCCAATAGTTTGGCGAGAGTGGGAATATTGGTAATGGGGCGATCGTTGTTTAGGTCGGTTGGGTCGACCGTAGGTTTTTTTAGTAAAGGAGTGACTTGTCCAACTTTGAGGGAGTCAGGGATGGTTCCTTGTTGGAGCGAGCTGTTGATAATTTTGGTCCAGAGTGGAAGTAGCAATGTAGTGAAATCTTTGACAGCATTAGCGGGGAGGGGATCCGTGAGGTGATTGGAGGGTTTCAAGGTACTGAGCAGTTTGCCTATTTCTTCTTCGGTGTAGGTGTCAAAGGAAGACCATGTAGCGTTGTTTTTTGGTTCGGTGTGTGTTATGCAGTTGGGCGTGGTGAAGAGGCTTGCGGCAGTGCGGAGATCACTCTTAATGTTGTCAGTTTTTTGGGTAAAGAAAGCGGTGAAGTCTTCACAGGAGGGTGCTTCGCACGCATTGCTAAGAGGTTGGGGTTGTTCCTTGGCTTGTGTTCTGATTAGCTCAAACAGTTTTCTTGGGCGGTTTTTTGCTTGGTCGAGCTGGAGGCTGAAGAAGTTTGCTTTTGAGCGCTTTATTTTCCTGAAGTAGGTGTTTCTCTTTTTCTTCAGCGTTTTCAGATGCAGTGCAGAAGGAGCAGTTCTCCAGGTGCGCTCTGCTATTCGCATGGCTCGTCTATCTTCATTGAGACTCCCGTCGTACCATGGATTGGAGATTTTAGTGGAGACTCTTTTTAGTTGCAGGGGAGCCTCATTAATTATTGAGGTCATGGCGTGGAGATAGTGGTCAGTCAAGGATTGGACATCTGTGGCGCCCGTAGGAGGGAGCAGGAGATCGCGGCTGTTCGGGGGTAGGGAGTATGGGTTGAGTTTTTTCAGGTCTCTTTTCCAGACTTTAGGTCTGGAGGATTGCCCAGTGTTGAGTTTGACTTTTTCATTGATGATGAATGTGACAATATGATTGTCTGACCAGTCACATGGTTGGATAGACTCAAGTTGGATGGCGTCCTCTTTGGCGATGATCAGGTCGAGGGTAGAGCCTTTCTCGTGGGTCGGGCTGTTGCATATTTGGGTGAGGTCTAGGGCGTCGAGGAAGTTTTTAAGACTATTTACCACCGCATCATTGTGATCGTTCCAGTGGAACGATCACAATTGTTGTTAGTAGTGGTCTTCTTCCTTTACAAATGATCTATTCACACTGTGAAATCTGACGTATACAGCATTCTGATACTCTTGCATCTATTTGATGGTAAAAAAAATTCTATGACAAATAGAATTCTCTTCACCATCTTTTGGTGATTTTGAAAGTGTTCTGAAGCTCTGCTAGTGCTGTTTGATAATCTTGCATCAGATAAATATCTAACAAAAGAAAGCGACATCAATGGCTCAATGTCTTTTTTTACTGTATGCTTTCAATGTTTTAACTATTTGACACATTTAAGATGTACCCATTTTATGTCTGTCTCCTTAGTTGCAGAGAAACTCTCGCTGGATTTTAACACCGCACACAAAAGGATAGTTCTGACTGAAAGAAATACAAAAATGTCTGTCACGGATACTCCCCTGCACTACAGCGACAACCCTCAGCGTTTCACTCATTGTTCCCAAGTGTTGGGCTTTCAAGGTTTCTCTAGAGGCATCCACTATTGGGAAGTCGAAATAAAGAGCAGTAATTTCTGTGGTATTGGTGTCTCCTACAAAAGCATCGACCGGAGAGGTACCGAAAGCCGCCTTGGGAGAAATAAAGTGTCTTGGTGCATTGAGTGGTTTAATGCCAAGCTTTCAGCATGGCACAATGATGTGGAAGAAATTCTCCACAATCCCAGCCCCGACAGAGTCGGTGTACTTCTTAACTGTGACAACGGTCAAGTGTCTTTTTTTTCTCATGCTAGCAAAACAATCCTCTTGTATAAATTCCAAGCCCAGTTCACTGAAGCGGTCTTTCCTGCTTTCTGGGTGTTTTCCAGTAACACCACTTTAGCACTGTGCCCACTGAAATAAATATGGACATATCATTAACAAGCAGGAAAAAATTATCAAAATTAGCTATCTGTATTGGTTAAATTTATCTCATGCATCCATATCTGAAAATGTCTTCTCTTAATTCAAATGAGCCCTCAGCTTGTGCGTCATAGGAATCATGTGAAGCTGCATTTCAAGCACTTATGTGTTTATCACTGGTGATTTACGCGTTTTTTAAATTTCATAGTATTTTATCAAGACATTTTACACATACATTTAGTATCACTTTCCCTTTGCAGGATAACATCATCTGGAAGAAATTTGGCCTAGTGAAATGTTGGTTTCCTTGTGATAATAGTCATGTAGATTTGGTCTCAAAGTCCATACTATAGCTCTTCGAAAAGTGAAAAAAAATACCTTTGCTTCCGCCTCGATCAGGGAATGCAATAATCAACTGTGTGAAAGACTTTATACAATTTTTTAAATGTGCTTTTATATTCAGCCTAAATGTGTACAGAGGCAGGATATTCAGCTTTTACCTAACCATTGTGATAGAGGGACATTCCATGGACACATTAATATGGTGTGCATTTCCTCCTGTACCAGTCTCGGAGGTAACTCAGCATGCCAAGCACTACCTACAGAAATCAATGTGCGCTCTCCAGGGCATGGGAAGCGGATGGTTCTAGTCACTTTATCATGTTCTTGGAGTCACTAAAATGTGAACCATTTAGTTGAGTAAAAAAAGCGCGGGTTGTTTACACCGCTAAGAGGCCATATATATATTTCCTAAATATGCAGGTTTTGGTGAGTAAACATGTATACGCCATATTAGTAAATGGGGAGGGGAATGTATTTTACCAAATGTAACGGTGGCAGTGTTTCAACTTCCTGCCTTCCATAATTTAACAGTGGTATGAAAATGGCAGCTGCATAATCCCGTATATCACTAAACCTTTTGGCAGGTTAGCATTCCCATTCCACCTGACTGGTAGCCGGATAGGCTCTTTGGTGAACTTGTCTATTTAGCATCCTTTGACTCTGATCCTCCAGTGGGCTGTAGCCTGCCTGATACGGCTCAAGAGAACTAAGCAAAACTATTCGACAGAACCTGTAACACTGTTGCCCCGCAGCTATGGCACTTGAATATCTCACTTTAGGCTTAACTAAACTGGAGGATCAAAAGATCCCACCATTGGCTGCTGAAAGGAGAGTCAGATTCTTTGTTGCCTGTCAATTCTATGTAAGATTATTAGCAGAAAAAAATAAAAATAATGTATTGTTAATTGCAGAATTCTTAATGATGATGGCCATGGTGTTCTTTTCATGTACAGTACACGTTCTCCATTGCAATTCCAGCCTTGCGGTGATTCTAATCATCATTTATTCCACACAGATTTCTACCTTGGAGGATGTTCGTTCCATTCGCTGCTGATTGCAGGCTACTGCCTGAGGCTGAGGGGACTCGAGTAATCTTTGTCTTTTGCAGAATTTTACTTGAATGTGCTTAAGTGCATGTATTTTTAATGTTAAAATTCGTTAAGAAGGAGATTAAATGCGTTCACCTCCATTATAAAGTTATATTATATTATGGTAGTTAAAACTCGGTTTCAAAATAAAATTAAAATGGTGGTAGTCAACAGAAAGATTTGTTAGCTGTGGATGTTTACTTGCGTGATCGGCATCTATTTATAAAATATTCACTTTCTTCACAGCTTCTTTCCAGTAACATTTAGAGCATAATTTGTCTAACCCACACGTCTGTCAATGGTTAATCCAAGTAACTTCTATTGTTCATTTGTGTCATTCGCCCGGTGCTCAATTCTCTTTGAAGGTACTTCCGTTTTTGGCCAATGAAGAACTCTATTTGGAGGTGGTGAGGATAATTTCTTCCTGTTTTAACATTGTATACAACGATGAGAAATAGTGTTCTTTGCTTCTGCAGAACAATATTCGAGGTTACTGGACAACATTCTGTGCTTATTTCAACACATCCCTTGAGTGCACTGAAGACCCTTCTTTGCCCAGTGCTAAATTCTGCTTGAGGGAGTTTCAAAGCATGTCCTGGCTTTTTTCCAGAGGCTAAGTCTGTGCTTTCTATGCCTGTTATGGAACTATTACAGAGAATGATTCAGAGCATTATCTGCCCATTAGTGAGTTATTTCTGTAGTTCAGAATTTTAAAGTGACAGTGCATGGTGATTCACAAAATTCCTGTTATATAGTAGAATTACCCCACAGGGTTATTCAGAGCATTACTTGTTTGTTGTATTAAGTAGGCCTGGGCGGTGAATTCTGTTCCGCTCTCGAATTTGGGGAATTTGGGTAATTTTGCGTTCCGCGGAGAACGCAAAATTGCCCAAAATTCTGCGTTCTGCGATTTCACAAAATTTTTTGCTTGTTGGCGTTCTCAAAATGCGTGTTCGTGAGATATTTCCCCTCGAGCACGCAAACAGGAAAAAAGCATCACGAACAAGCAATTCCGCATGTTCGCGGAATTTCTGCGTGTTCGCTGAGATTTTTTACAGTTTCACGGAGATTTGTGTTACGCAAATTCCACCCACAACTAGTATTAAGCACCACAGAGGGCTGTGTAGAGCATTCTTTGATCAATAACGAAATGTCACACATGGTGATTCAGAACATTCTTTGCCAGTTTGGATCACCCTAGAGAATTTATGGGGCATTATTTGTTCATTGGATAATTTACCCGAGATGGTGACTTAGAGCATTGTTTGATTATCAAATACCCCACCTATGTGCCCTCCCACGTGTGGATGGATGTGGTATACTACAAACCTAGCCAAAAAGGCAGCAGAGCTCTGTATTTCCTAAATGGAGTTACATTGTAGCATTTCTTATGAATATGGGCAACTAGTTCCAGATCCTGGGAGCATTGATGGAAAAAGCCTGCTGCCTTGTGTTTTGTTCTTTTTTACACTTCATAGTCTCCAGCCTGATGATGGACTGACTGTGGGTATGCCGAGAGCCACCAGAGATGGTGAGCTTGTCAGTAAGATAAGATGAGGGTCTGGTCATTATGGCTTTGTAAATGATGCAGTTGGTTTTGAAGCCGGTGCAGGCTGGCAAGGGGATCTTGTGGAATTCCATTAGGACAGAGGTGATTTGATTGTCTTCCAGCCTGATGAGACATGTGGCAGCATGTAAGATGCCCATATGAGGTGCCACTGTGGAGTCTGGAAGGCCATGAAGAAGGGTGTTACCACATTATAGATGCATGGATGTCAGGGCATGAGCAGCAGTCCTGAAGTTACTTTCTGGAATAAACAGTTTCACTCTCTTTAGAAGAAAGAACTGGGACCATGCCAAATTTGTGTTTGTTGGCAATGTATTCCTTGAGAGTCGGTGTTTAAGGTGAATTCAGTGAAAGTTGGGGTTCGAAGCCATGAAGGTTAATATCCTTGAACTAGGTTTGTACTATTTCTTGCTTGTTGTTTTTGCAAATAACAAGAATCCTGCCTTGGTTAGGTTGAGCGTCCGTTGTATGCTGGACATCCAGGTCTGCATGAGGTGCAGGCAGTGTTTAAGGTATCTGATGTCCGAAGCAGAGGTGACTTTCAGGAGAGTTGTGTATCATGGACATGTTGCTGATAATGCTCTTACCTGTGAGTAAAGTCCAGAGAAGCTCTCCATGTAGAGGATAAAGATGACAGATAGCAATATGGAACCCTGGGGAATTCAGCTTGGGGTAGGGATTTTTGGGACCTGTTGACAGGGGACTGAAGAGAACCCTGGGAAATTCCATTTGAGATAGGGTTTTTATGGACCTGGAGGTGTCCATCTGAACAAACTGGTGTGATTTGGAAAAGTGGGAAGATAACTAGTGTGGGACATGAATCCCATTCAAAGCTCGAGGGCATGGATGAGGTTTTGATGGTCGACTATGTCGAAGGCAGCTGAGAGGTCCAGCAATATCAGTAGGCACGTGTCCTCTTCATCTGTGGCCAAGAAAAAGACGTCTACAATGTGTAAAATAGTAGTCTATGCTTCAGCATAATCTGAGGCCAGATTCGTAGTTATGCAGGAGATGGCTAGCATTGATGTGATTTTGAAGTTGAGCGTAGACTGCTTTTCAGTGATCTCGCCAGTAAAGGGTAGGTGAGTAGTGGGCCGGAAGGAGGTCAAGGTCTTCAGAGTCTAATGTACTTTTCTTTAGTAGTGGGAGTATTTGGCCTGCATTCAGATGATGAGAAGTGGTGAGAATTTTCCCCGGAGCCAGTGCTTAATATGAGCTGGTGGTTTCCGCTGCTCAGCACCGCCACTTAATTGTCAGCACCGGTGCTTGGGTCAGCCTGCCACAAGGTGATGCTGTATAGGTAATTTAGAGATGACCACAACAACAGTTAAATGTTAATCCTATATTCATAAAAATTACAATTACCTGCCATCCTAGCCTTTCTGATAGCTTTGCTGTCCTGAAATAGTCTGAATTGTCACACTTGTAGGAGGGTGATGGTTAGTAGTTGTGTTGGTACTATCATTGGCAGCTTGGCAGAGGCAGTGTGTGGTGCAAGCTGCAGTGGCCTCCTGGCGAGAGCCCTGGCACTTATTTCTTTACAAATTAAGCACTGCCTGAAGCGAGCTTTGATGAAGGACGAGAGTAAGAACTCACAGCTGGCAGCTAATCTATTTGCTCTACTGTCTCCATTGGTTCTAAAGTACAACCACTTCTTGCTAATTGATGATTTTAATTTTGCACTTTGAGGACAAGGTGGCCTCCGTAGGCAGAGCACTGGAGAATGAAATGCAAACTTTACAATTTAAACAATGGATAGGAGGTCCAACACATAAGGCAGGATGCACTTTTGACCTGCTATTTTTCAAAATCGGAACAATTAAGAATCATAGCTTTGACCATATCTTCGGGTCTGACCACTTTTTGATTAATTTCTCATTCATGTTATCTATTGGTATATCAGTGAGTTCCAGCACTGCCTCTGCTCAGAAGAGAGCTTTGAGGAAAGTCAATCCTAAATCGTTTGCCAATAAGTTAACCCTCCTGGGACCAGTGACGAGGCTCCCTTTAAAACTTTTTTAGAGGACTCTACTTAAGCCGTAACTAAGGCAATGGATGCATGCGCTCCCTGGAAGACATGCGACTCCCCCAGAGCATCCCCTTTATAAAAATAGTGTTCCACCAAACTTAGATTAGGAAAAAGGAATTACAAAGCCCTTGAGCGCTGCTGGCGACTATCAAACATGGAGAAAAGCAGTACTTTGTAAAAAGATTAGAGGTGATTAGTGGCTCGTCGAGGGAGATATTTATAATGGTGAAGGAGCTTTGGCTCAGCGTCGTGAAGAGCTAGATACATTTCTCATTGAGAAAATAGAGATCTAGTCAACTTTTGATGACCAAGCTCCTCTAGAAGAACTCTTTTAATAATTTTGACCCTCATGGGAGAGCTTTAATCCATCGAGGCAGTGTCAAGCTTTTCAATCCAGAAGTGGTAGAAAAGGCCATGTTACAAGTGGAATTTGGGTCACCTTTGGACTCGTGTCCCCTGTTTATCTTTTCCCTGCTAACCTCTAGGTTAAGCCCATTTCTCACTCAGTTTTTTTACCTCTCTCTAAACAAGGCTAAATATCCTGCCATGTGGAAGCAGGCTTGAATTCCGCCAAAGGCAAAGAAAGCGGCGTTCGATGCTTCCATCTTGTCCAACTATAACCTGATCTTTTTACTTCCGTATGTGTCCAAGGTGCTAGAAAGACTAGTTAATGCCCAGCTAATGCATTTTTCTTGTTGAAAAACTAACTTCTTGGACCCTGTTTAAAAGTATTTTTAGAACCAGAAATAGCAGTGAGTCCACTCTTTTTGGCAGTTTTGGATACCATTAGATTGGCTGTTGATCAGGGTGAAGCAGCTGCCCTGATCTTGTTATATTTGTCTGCAGCTTTCGACATGGTCGCACAGACTATATTTTCCTGGGCAAACTCAAATTTCACCTTGACGACCTTATTGATCCCAACTCCACCCACCTACTCAACAGTCTGGGCACCATAGGCCTCACCGGACTCGTCCACAAACCCACGCACATCGCAGGCCACACGCTAAACCCCATCTTCACCTCCAGCGACAGAATCAAATACAGCCATGCCGCAGAAACCACATGGTTCGACCATTCCATTGTCCACTTCAACTTCACAACCCCCCAGTCCTCCAACCCCATGCCGCCCAGCACCCCTCATCGCAGCTGGGCAAAATCTACAAACCCGAATAGACAGAAACACTAGCTCCCAGCCTGTTCAAGCGCTCCAACTACCTGGACCAAAATGGCATACACTCCAACAACTGGCTGACATATATACAAGATTATGCTGGCCAGCATGGCAGAAATATAATTCTCGAGCTCTGTTTCATCCTATAAAATCCTGCCCTTATCACCTACATGCGGATGCCATAGTTGGTGGTGCTGCCTGGGGCAGATAGCTGACACTCCTGGGTGTTCCAATCTGCACTGTTGTGCTCCTGGGAATTCCCGACGATTGAAGCTTGACAGAGCTGTGGGAGCGACCTACAACAGATTGCATACTGACCAAGCCAAAGCTGTTCGGGGGCCTAGTGTCTCCTGACATGCAGGCCAGAGGTTCTTGGAAACGGGCCTCCGCTGGGGCCGCCAACACACCACTGGGTGCCTGTATATAAACTGATGTGACCTCCTGGTTCCTCCTGTGGCCACGGCCACCTCCAGGGACTGGACTGGGAGGGTTGGCTCCTCCTGTGCAAGACTAGACAGTATTGTGACCCCAGGGGAGCAGTGCATCTACATGTCGGCACCACTAACCGGTATTGGTAGCTGACAGGAATGAACTTCCACCCAAAGGGGCTGGGAGAGCTCTGTGCTGTGACGGCACCCCCTTGGGACATTAGAAGTACCCCCAGGTGAAGCCTTATATACTTGGATGTATCTCTCTCTTCCTTTGGGAGGGCGTGTAGCACATGCCCATCACACACATCAGAGACCCCCTTAGGTGGTGTGAGGGAATGTGCCAGTGAGTAATTATTATTATTATTATTATTATTATTATTATTATTATTATTATTATTATTATTATTATTATTATTGAGCCCTTGAGGTGACATGCCACTTATGCTAAGGCTTTACACCACTCCTGCGGTGCTGGTGACCTTGAGCGACTTAGGAGCCTGAAGACTAACGGCAAACTCTATGGGTAATGCCTGGCTGATCCCACCTAGACCGGAGGTCTTGACCAGCGCAGTGTTGCACTTATACCCTGAGCACCAAAATTGTGCATGCCGCCATCGGGCTGCCTGCTGAGTCGATTTGTTTTGAACACTTTGTCTGAAGCCAGTTGGCTGGATTTTGACTGGGTGTAGGGACTGGAATGTCGCTGGCCCTGTGACGGGCTGTGCACCCCACAGTACGCAGATGTTCCCCTTGACCCTCTCCTGAGATGACTGCAACTGACATTGTACAAGATCTTTGGGGCCGTCGAGGACTCCAAAACTACTCCCAAAGGGAGATTGTCATGGTGTCAGGGAGCTTGGCTTCTTGTGGGCTGATTACCATAAACTAGCGGACAAGGTCAAAGGCTCTAAAGCGGTAATACAAGTCCTGCAACTGTCAGAGCGAGCTCCGACAGTACAAATAACAGGCTTTTCAGACCGTGTGAGCAGACTGCAAAGCCGCATGAAAGATGCAAAAGGGTGCAACAATGTCCTGATAGTCTGGATCCCTGAGGGTTCTGAAGGACCAGATATAGTAAAATATTTGAGCACTAACTATATACTGAGGAGGCCCCCACGTAGGTCACCCAATTATTTGCCCTGGAATGAGCACACGGGGTCCCGGCCCCTTGGCGCACACCCAGACCAGTTGTCGCTAAGTAGTTACATTATAAGGACAGATATACCTTACTGCAATGACCATGGCCCAAAGGCCATTTCAAGTGGGCAATGGTCAAGTCTCCCTGTTCCCTGATTTCACTGCTACTGTACAGGCCAAGCAGGTCTTCTTCAAGTGAAACAGGCGATTAGGGAAGGAAGGCTCTGGTACTGACTCTTTTTTCCTGGAAAAGCTTAAGATTGTGTTAAAAGGGAACTTGCACTTCTGCCTTACTACGGATGAGGCTTAGGCATGGCTTGACTCCTATCATGCTGGGGTTGTAGACCAGGTACCTAGAGCACCGGGCATAGAACGAAGACATGGATTTGAGTGCCATGCTCCGCACCAGTCCAATTTGCACTCAGCAGAAACATCCAAGAATCAAGTGGTGAGAGACAGCGAGGCGGCTTTGCGGGAAATAGTGGAGATTACTGTTGCCCACCCATCTGATTCTGAGGTTAGCTTGCCTCTGGACACCTTTCTTGGGACTCAGACTATGACGGCCCACAACGTGAGGGGGGCTACCCATTAAGGGTGACTCCTCTGCCTGTGGAGGATTTCCTTTAACGTCACTTTCCAGGATGTCTCAAGACTGCTGATGTTTTTACTTTGGTGGATGGTGCTGGGGGCCCCTTTCGGGGGCAATCAGCCGTTTTATGGAATTTTGTTGTGGCCTCCCACAGGGACAATAAACGTTCACTTGGGGGTCAGCAACGACCAGAGACTTTATTTTTGTTTGAACCTTTCTTAGAAGTCCACCTCACACCGCCATTACACAGGGCCCGTTAATGACGAAGCTGCATGCTACTTGCACTTTCGTTTATCTAAGTTTGTGTGGCCAGCCGTTGCTATACTGCTCTGGGGCTGGGGAGTTAGGTCAGCTGGTGGAGTGTCATACTGTCTTGGTAGGAGTATGTAAGATGAATAATGGGTGCTGCTGTGAGGGTGTGGGACAGTGAGGTTGGCGGACTTATGGTCATATTACATTATTGTCCATGCCTACTACACAGCATAGCATTACTTTCTTGTCATGGAACATCAGGGGCATGGGGTTCACGGTGGAATGCCACAAGATCCACATGTGATGTGCACACCACCAAGCTTCAAGAGACGCACCTAACCAGTGAGGAAGCGTATTGGTTGCGATGCTGCTGGCGTAGCCAGGTGCACGCCATAGCATACTCAGCCTTGGCACGGGACGGGCTCATTTTGGTTCGACCTGGGGTTCCCTTTGAATCCACTGTAGTTAGGATAGATAAGAGGGGCGGTACATTTTGGTGGAGGGGAGACTTGGGACACAGGTGGTGCTGGGTAGCATATATGCACCCAATCACGATCATGCACACTTCTGGGAGTTGCTCTCAGCCCAGTGTGTGCAGTTGTCCCTGGTTGCATTGCTGCTTGGGGGTGACATTAATAGTGTGTTGGACGTCGCCCTCGACCACTCTACCCTGCCGATGCCAGGGGCTCTTGCTAATAAAATGGCCAAAGTCTTGAGGGACTGGTTGGCACAGTGGAAACCAGAGGATGTTTGACCCACACAACACACTGCAGTTAGGGACTACTCATTTATTCTATTGTATATCAAGTGTATACGTGGTTGGATCATTAGATCTGCTCCAGAGGTCCCTGCTGCTACATCACACACTCTGAAAACCTAGGCCAAAATCTTTCAGACCATAGCCTGCTTTTATTGTTTTTTCAACCATTTGATGCACACCCTGCAATATCAATGTGGCGTCTTCACAAATCTGCTCTTTTTGATGTCCCCTTCTGAGAGAAATCTCCCTGCGGAAGGCCATAATACTATATTTGGCCAGAGAATGGCCTTGTGCTGTCGGGTTTAATGGGAGGCACTCAAGTTGGTGGTACGTGGGCACTGCCTGAGCCAAACCGTAGGAATTTGGCGGTACTTTCACCGCAAACAAATGCGGCTTGATAGTACACTGCATGCACTGGATAACAAACTGTGGCTTGAACCGACTGCCTACCAACTGTTACTTGAAGCTAGGGAGCAATGTATGTGGTCCTCAAGTGTCTTCACTGTCATAACTATTAAGAATATGCCAGTACAGCCGATGAGGAGGAGGGGAGGCCGGGGAGATTGTTGGCCTGGCTAGTCCGAACAGAAGGCAGAGGCACCCCCATTACGCGGCCTCTCTCCCAAAGTAGTGACTCTCTCTTTACACCTGCAGAAAACACAGTCTAGGAGTTGTAATGCACTCACTCAAGTCCTATGTGCTCTTTTGGACGTCTCTTAAGTTGCATGTCGTGGCACGAATAGTGCTTCCCAAGATGGTCATGCTCCCTCATTTGCTTTACCACTTTGAAAACCTTTTGGTGAACGTACCTACTGCCTTGTTTCGACAACTCGACTCTCAACTCAGAGATCTGGTGTGGGATGGTGAGCTTCACAGGATTGCCCTTGTCACCCTTTGCTGCCTGACTTGTGGTGGGTGCTGGGAGCCTCCGATTTTGAGTTGTATTTCGAGGTAGCCATCTCCAATGGATCATCAAATGGTTGGATGCGTCCAGCCAGGAAGAACTAGGCTTTATTGGTTCTGAACCGAATCAGGGTATTCTATTGGCCAAGCTACTTAACTCAAAACTGCGTATCCGTCAACCGGGGTTCCTACTCTCGGCAGCCCTGTATTGCTGGCAAGCCTGTACAAAATGGCGAAGACTAACGTGCTGTATGCCCCAGAACTCCAGTTGGTGCGGTTGCCGTATTGGGAACCCCTGTCCTTCTTCAAAGCTGGTCATCTGAATGCGTGGACCCATGCTGGAGTGGTTACCATGGGAATTGCTTCCAAACAGGTAACCTCAACCCCTTGGTGGACTTAACTACTACCCACGGACTGCCTCCTCAAAATTAAGGGCTACCACCAACATTTCATAAGTTATGGGGGGCGAGAGCTTCAGAATCCCTGACTCGTGTTGTCCTTCATTTATTATTGACGATGTGGTGGAATGGCTACCTAATCACCTGGTTCTTAAAGGCGCTTAATGTGCAAGCTCGGAAACCTCTAGCTCCCCTTCATACACGTTGGAACACTGAGTTGGGCTCGGATCTGACTGACTTTGAGTGGGGACAATTGATAGCTTACTTTTATACAGTCTCCCGTAACACACGCCTCATATACATACAGTTCAACTACACGCATAGAGCATACCTAACGCTGCATAAAGTAGGGGTCGTATATGGGGGAGACACTGGGAGGTTCCCTTGTTGCCATCTCTTGGATACAGATGTTAGACAATTAACCTGCAGCCGTTCCGGGGATCAATCCTACTGAAATTAAATGCTACTTTGAACATAGCACGCAAACATACCATCAATGGTGTCCCTATATCTGTGTAATGTTGGTTAAACAAAATTACTAACGGATGACTTGTATGCGTTTTTTTAGGCATTATTCTCCAAATGTAGAATATTACTAGAGGAGGTTCTTTAAATGTTTGCTGAGGCCCTTTGCCTCCTCTTATTATTGATGTGCTTTCAGCTTCTGCCCAGCGGGCCCCACCAGGAGGATGCCTGAGGAGGCAGCTGTGCATGCCACTTGAGGTTTATAGCCTTCTAGCAAGAAAAAGTACAATGTCCGCAAACAAAGCTGCCACCTTGTTATGCTTTGTGCGCTTGTAAATGGTGAGCAATTTGCACCAGGGGGATACTGTACTCCGCAATATACTGTTCAAAAGAAAAGGGACAGGCTGTCTAAGAAGAGATCCTCATGGGTAAATCAGTTTTTTTCATGCCTATAGAGTAAGTCCATAAATGCTAGAAGCCCCGGACATAGTGGCCGACCCTGTAGTAGTATTTCAAGGGCATATGGAAGGACGTACCGCGTGAGATGGAAAATTCTATTGATTCATTGTTGAATAATTGACACCAATCTAGGGGAGGTGGGTGGTCATTTAGTCTTGGGAATGAGAAGTTGGAGCACATCCTCTGTTTTATAATGAGCCCTGACCTGATCCAACTTCCCCCAATGAAGCGGCCGGCTAGCCAGCAGTACAATCATTGGATGTTGGACAGCTAGGTAATACTGCCCGAATGAGGGAGCACCCAGCCCGCCCTGGCTCACAGGCCCACATTGCTATTCTTTGGCTTTCAGATCCCCAGATTAAGAGATAGAGCATGCTGTCAAGCTCCCGGAAAACCTTCCCAGGAGGAATGACGGCACGGTTGCAAGGTAGAATAGTAGACGCAGGAACATTATCATCTTTGATAGGACTATCTTGCCCAGGGTAGCCAACAAGAGGCCCTTCCAGAATTGAATCTGGTACTGCAATGCTGATTGGATGCAAAACAGGTCATCCTCTTACAGCTCAGTCTCAGTATGGTAGATTTGGAACCCCAGGTACCTGAATGTATGTTCCTCCCAAGAGACAGCGCCCCTCCCAAGATCTGTGGGTTGGCAAAGAGCACCTTTACTGAACGGAAAAACGCATGATTTTCCCCAACTGATCCGCAGGCCAGCAGTATTGCCAAATTCC
Source organism: Lissotriton helveticus (assembly GCF_964261635.1). Lineage (NCBI taxonomy): Eukaryota > Metazoa > Chordata > Amphibia > Caudata > Salamandridae > Lissotriton > Lissotriton helveticus. The sequence goes on from NC_136068.1 coordinate 1,210,999,532, forward strand.
CGCAAAGTCGAGCTAGTGGTGTAAGCTCAAGATAGAGATATCTGAAATAAAGCAGCATATCATCTGCGTACAATGAGATTGCAAGCCTAGTGCCTTCTAAAGGGATATGCTATGCCTTGGCCTCAGCCCGTATGCATACTGCAAGGGTCTCTTTTACAATGGTGAAAAGCAAGGGAGAGAGGGGGCGTCACCCCCTAGTGCTCCTGTATACAGGAAAGGAAGCCAAATTCAGTTTGCCCATGCAAATGTGTGAAAAGTGGGCAGTGTAAAATATCTGAGTGAGGACGAGCAGTCACTTACCCATCCCTCTTTGAGTGAGGACCTGGAAAAGGGAGTACCATTCTAGTGATGGAACCAGGTCCAGCACCAGGCAGGCTGAGCAAAGTAATTGAGAGGGAGCTTTGCTCATAATATGAAATGTTAGGACACCACAGAGGGGCATTTCTACTAAGGTCAGACTGTGAACTTATATGAAAACTACCATCATTGTTTTAATAATGCAGTGGAATTCAAGGCTAGGTACTTAACAATCTGAGCAGACTTTGAACTTAAGACAAAAAGCAGATGTCACTCTAATTGGGAGTACTGTTCGTTTTCCTTTAAAGTACATAAACGGGTGTTTTTTGCCGGAAAATGCAGGTCTTAAAGAGATTTCGAATTGTTTGTCATTACATTTGTCAGTAACAATATTTCAGCAAACATACGGGTTTTCAATTGCAATAACTGTTCACATAAAGCACACTACCACTTCAGCTATGTCTCGGCACTAATAGTAGGTGTTTTTATTATTCAACTCATGATAATCATTTTAAGAGACTGAGAATGCTGAAAGCCTGAATCGACTGTGCCTGGATTTGTTGCAATTTAAACATTCTTTACATTAATGTGAAATGTGAAAATGAGTGTTTGCATTACGATACTTGAGCCATTATAATGTATTCATTTTTTTACTATGGGTGAATGAGATCTGTAATTGCTACTGTGCATACCTTTGCTTGCTTTGCTAATTGCCTCGCCCCTCCCCTCCCCCCATCTCATTTCACTAACATAGCCACGGCCACTTCAGCAGAGTAGCCAATGCTTACATTGTTGCACGAGGAGCAGGGAGCCATCCACACAGTCAGAAACATAAATGCCCTTCAGGATGAATAAGTATCCCTTCTATAGTACAAGAAGCATTGACGTTTGGCAACCATTCGAGCGTAAAAACATATTTACCAATACATTGCAGTTTTGAGGTTGGCCCTAGCTTCAATTTAACTTGACAGTACTGCTGTGTACCGTTCTGATTGTGCTGTTTTATATGTGGCTACCTCAAAGTGTGCACCACATTATGAATGTGCCAAGTGGCTTAGAATCTGTCTGTTATTCACAACAGTTCCCTGCATCTTGGGTGTGTCTTTGTACTGTCGCATCACTATCTCTCTCTTCCAGATGTCCGCACTGGATGCACAGATTCAGTCCCTGTAGTTCTGCAGGTCTTGTAAAATATTCCTGGCAACATTTTTCCACTCAGCAAGAGGGAATTCTCTTTCCAAAATGTCAGTAGTAGTTGTGTTTATTGCGAGTCTGTACATCTCATTCTCTTTCAACTTTTTAACTTGTCAGGTGACATTTTTAGGTTTGGCCTAGAGATTGCTTTACTTTTTTCACCAGCCTCATCTAATAACAAAAATCATAAATAAAAAATACATACATATACATCCATAAAGAGGGTTTGTGTCAACCCTCTAAATCCAGTGGTTTGGTCAGCTGTCAATCACATATAACCTCTGCTAACCTCAGCATGCATGCAACATGGGACCATGGATCAGGCCACTTTAGCCACTGGCTCTCTTGCACTATGAGTGAGAGCATTTTGACTGATTGATTACTTGTGCCTTTTGACTTTAAAAAAACCACACTTCATTACAGGGGTTAATGAGCGAATACATTACTTTTCCAATAATTGTTTTTCTTTTCATTCTTGATCTTTTTGTTTTATTAGTCAGCATTGTGTGTTTCAACCATATCTTTGTCTTACAGTAATTCGAAGTCAATTGTTCCATTTCTTTTCACCAATAAGGATCATATTTTCCTGTGGTGTGTATTCATACTAAGAAATGGTTTCTATAGTTGGTCTCTGTACACCTGCCTGCTAGTAAGCACCTGTACTGTTCTTATAAACTATAGGTGGTGGTTAATTATTATTTAAAGTTGGCATTTTTTAATGCAAGAGTATTGCCACTACAGTTAGCTGGCACTTAAAATAATTGTAAGCGCAAAAGAAGAGGCTCTGATTGATTATGATGTGGTTCCTTAACGTAGATTTAAGGCAACAAGTTATAAACACAATGATATAGTATTAAGTAATGCACAATACACTGTCAGAAAGAACCGACGACAACAAAGGATTTATCAAAAAAGTACAAAATGAACATTTTATTGAATATAGAAAAATAAAAAAATATAACATTCATTCATTCACTTGCATGTCCATCATGCGTACTCACAGACATACTAAAGATTGTTAAAAGACATTGTTCAGTTTGTTGAAAAATTTCTCAAAATTGACAGGTTAACAATTTATATAAAGAACAATTTCAGTTAAACACAATGTGGCACGAATGTAGTTGACAGGGGTGTTCTACGCGCGTTTCGGCACACCAGAAGTGCCTTTGTCAGGAAAATGGGGCCACAAGAAAGAACGGTGTAGAGTGTGTGCAATAGAAGTTGTCTTGTCAATAAAAGAGGTCTGTAATAACAGCATAGGACAATATAATTACAAAGATATGCATTGAACACGGGATGGAAGACATCAGTATGGTAAAGCAAAAGCAATAACTAAAGAGTATATTTAATTAGGGAGAAACATAGGGTATTGTAATGATAAGGATAGGGCAATCGTGAGGTGTAGGAAAGGGGATAAAGGAAAGAAAAAGGAGGAAAGACACCTAAAGATTTGTGTTTATACATAACGGTCACCCGTACTTGTGTCTTTATTAGCAAGCTTCCTACATATTGTGAACAAATTAAAATCTTGAATATACCTATAAATGGAAGGAATTGAGGGACCTGTTGAATAGACAGGTCGTCGGAGAATTGCCTAATCTTGGAATGAATCTATACTGTAAACCGTACATATGTTTAGAGTGTACATCAAATTTCCTTTTTCCTCAAAATGTATTATTCGTGTTGTTGAATATCTGGCTAGTAGTTACCTTAAATGCCAGAGAATCACAATGAACAGGCAGTCTCCCTAATTCAGTGATAGAGAAATAAGGGTTGAATCCTCACAAAGTATTAATAAAAGTGTACTGGAAATGAAGCATATCAAAGTGTTACGGATGGGCAATTATAATTAAATGGGTATTTACCATATTTGTAGATGAGATACATGTCATGTTTACACCTGTGTGTCCAGGGAAAGGAGATCAATGCTAATTAAAGCCTCAATATAAAGGTATGCGGGATATCTCAATTCTTTCAAGACGTGACCAACTGTCACCAAAGTGTTTCCGGGGTTAAAGGAGACAAGAAATATATGAGATAAACCCCATTAATTAAAGGAGGGCATCATTCTATAGCATTGGTGGCTGTTGAAAACAATGACATCTAGATAGTCTATGTAAATATTAAGGAACTCCAAACTTAGGGCTCGATTAGGATCGCGTTTTTCCCGCATCCTCCGAGCCGGCGGAAACCACCGCCGGCCCGGAGGATGCGGGAAAACCGCTGCGGAGGCACATAAGACCCACTGCCAAATTAGGATAGCGGTGGGTCTCAAAATCCGTCCGCAGCTTTTCCGCCGCGGTCGCCTTCCAACCGCGGCAGAAAAGCTCTAACTTGACTGGCGGTGTCTATCAGACACCGCCAGCCATATTAGGATGGCGGAAATCATATGCTTTTCCACGGCGGCTTTTCCGCCGTGGAAAAGCATACGGACATTGACTTCGGGGGCCGTTGCGGGCCCCGTTGGTGAAGGGGGGTCAGGGGTGCACATGGGGGGTACCTATGGTACCCCCCTGCATTTGTATGCAGAAATCGGCAGGCACCGCACGGTGCCTGCTGCTTTCTGCATACAAATGCAATGTATGCATTTTTTACCATTGCGGCGGGTGCAGCTTAAAGCCGCACCCGCCGCAATGGTAAAAATAGAGGATGTGACCGCCAGGGAGGCGGTCACATCCTAATTGCACAGGAGGGAACTCCGCAGGCAATGCGGAGGTTCCCTCCTACTCTATGGTGGCGGACGGACTCAGGTCCGTCCGCCATCATAATCGGCCCCTAAGTTGGGTAAAATATGGTACAGACGAGCAGGCTCACTAGAGTTTACATATAATGATATCTGCAATAGAAATTTGTAGCCCATGTGAGGCAACCGTGTAATGAAATCGGAAAAAAAATAGCAATTGCGATGTGAAACTTCAGATCCCTGCTTCTAAAGGGATGTAGTCAGCTAAATTATTCAGATGTCCGGAATGTGAGAGGAGATTGCAGATGAATTTAAACTATATCGGAGGCATCAGCAAACCGTCAGTTAATAGTGAATCGCATATGTTAAACTGGTAGTGTCACAGTTAAGGGGAACTGTTTACGTCCGTTTGGAGAAACTGCTACAACGATCGGGGTATGTTTTAGCCGGCAAAGATGTACTGTCGTGCACAGCAGTAGTTGGGTTGGTGATGTCAAAGGATGGTGGGGCTGGGCGCGCTAATTAAAAGTAACTGACCTGACTTTAAGGGTTATTTTAAGGCTAGAGGGAGTGAGTACTTGTGATTGAAGTCGGAGCCTCCGGATGAGGGGTTCCAGCTTCTGCACGTCTGCCCAAAAACTAAACTTAGCGTGCGTCAGATACGATTTTATGACCTGCGACTAGTTTATCACATGGGGCAAATTATCCAATGCGATTGATCTGACCGAAAAATCTTTATTGATGCTCTAGAGATCAGGCGATTGTACACTATAGACTGTGCGATGACTATAGTAACTATAAACTGTGCGATGACTATAGGAACTAAGCTGTCTGCTAAAACTAAGATACAATGCTGCAATCTATTTGGGACACGCTAAAGATAGGGGAACTTGGTGTCACGAGGCAATCTCTTACCGAGTGTCAGTATCGAATGAATAACCAATAGTGAAATGATGTGGAAAAAGCGATAGAACGGAAAGGGGTAAGAGTATTGATGTATATCACATCAAGCTGTCATTAGACGATGGACGATTTAAAACAGGAGTTTATGGAAGCAGTCCTAGTAGTGTAAATATAGGCAATCTAGCCAGTATTGTGTCGTATGGCCTACTCCCATGTAATTTCCTGGTTTAATCCATGTTTGGCTTTATCTTATAAATTATAGGTGGTGCTAAATTATTATTTAAAGTTGGTATTTTTAATGCAAGAGTATTGCCACTACAGTGAGCTGCAGTTTTAAAAAATTGTTGCATAGGCTTACAATAACAATTATAAAATGTAACCTTTGCCAAGGCCAGATCTATTTGCTTGTTCAGTGCTTGTTCTAGTTATGTGTCGATTTCATTGTGGTGCGGTTAGATCTGCTATCTTACCACCTTGCAACAAAAGGAAATGTCATGCAAGTTTGACAATACACAAGAACATCTACCTCTTCCTTTACCTAAAAGTAATACCACTAAGTATCAGTCACTTTTTTCTAGTGACTGCTGGTAGACTATACCTCCAGATACATAGACTCCTCTAGAATGATATTGGGATCTAATGTTTGTTTTGTGATAAATTATGGCAAGGGTTGAAAACAATAGTTTAGATTGATTTTCCGATTGCATTGTTTCGAAACTTGCAGTCGATTAAATTTTCTGAGGATCCCTGGACTAACATTTTTATCTTTTTTCCAGGTATATTAAAGATTGTCTTGCATTAGAAGACATAAATCATATATATATATATATATATATATATCTGCCTTTTTGTGATATTATTCGTTACAAATATGTTTGAAAAAGAGTTTATTTCTGTTGAACATCAAGAGATAAAATGTAAATGACTTATAATGTACTGATATTCCTTCAAGAGTATGTATAAATATTGGCATACGTTTTGTTTCAATAAACATATTATTACTTCACGAAGATGACTTTGTATTTGTTTAAAGCAGTCAATCTGATTACTTAATGCAGATGTGTGTGTTCACCTGCACGTAGTGTTCTATTAATTTGTCTTACTTTTCTGGCAAGATGGGGTGAATAAGGATCCCAGGCAGTTTATTGTGTTAAACGCAATGTTTAATTTAGGCAGATGGATCAAGGCTGAGTTTTTAACCCTTTTCATGCAGAGACTATGACATTCTCTTTTTTCTGCATTACAGATAATTTCATCCTCACACCAAGGTAGGAAATCCTTCTGGTGCTTGCACCACCAAGGCAGAAAATCCTTCTGGTACTTGCACTTGATGGATTGCAGTATTTCTGACCCCTGGAAGTGGATAGTAGCGTATATGCTCAAAGAAATTTCCCTAGTTTCCACAAGCATTGCATTCTGGTTGGCTGGCAAGCCATCTGGGTCCTGGACCATGACCATAAAATCATGGTAAAATGTAGAAAAAAAACTCAGAGGCTGTGAGGGTGTGGGCCCCTTGGATATAGTTAACACTTGGCTTACCTCCTTGTGTGGCAGTGTATTTCTTGGGTATCCCTCCTTTGGTTAGGGATAGAAAGGGCTTCAAGGCACAGTATATGCATCTCTGGACTCCTTAGGCTAGCAAGGGTCTTCCAAGTAGGCAAGGTCAGCAGTACAGCCAGCTTAGCTTCTCTATGGGCCTCAGTCATCTTCCAACTCAGGAGTATGTGGGCCACAGTGATTTCCACCTTCTGGAAGCACCAAAAGCAGCAGATTACACACACCTCTGTATACAAGAAGTGTTCTTTAAAACATTGAATAAAAGATTAAGCCGGAAGGACCACAACTCTCACCCAATTTTTGGTTAATGTGTTCCCTAGATTTAAAAGGTTCAGACAAACACCCTTGGGCATAGTTTACCTCCTGAAACTGGAGTCTAGGAAGGTCATTTTTCAAGAATTAAGTGCAGCTTGGTGTGCATATGCCTGTAGGGGCTTACAGAGGCTATGATAAGTATTTTCCCCAGACAACCCTTAAAACAAACAACTGGAGATGTAGTGTGGGGTGGTGAGGTTCTCACTTAAGGGCATCATTGATTCTTCGATCTAGCAACTGCTGTTTTTACAATTACAAATGGTTGCATATTGATATAGGGAACCCTAATTCAGCTGGGCACCCTAAAGCGTATATGCTACCAGCAGGTCTTGTGATGGTGGGGTTCAGGGAAGGGACCCCCTTGAGACAACTGGGTGGAAAGGTCCATTGTGTATCTCACGTCAAAGGGTAAACCAAGAGCTGCACCATTATGTCTTTCAGAAGGTACCACAGGATTGGAGGCTACAGACTGTTGCTCAAAACTTCCAAGAACGATTTAGAAACTTTCAGTAAGAAAGAAACATTATGGGGATGGTGCAACTGCTGAGGTTCAGAAACAGTACACACCACCATGTGGGGTATTGTGATGATGAGTACCACATTTATCAGTACTGAGGCTTGTATACAGTGTTCATCAGTTGTGTAAATAAAGATTCATGAACTACCATGCAGTGGCAGCATAATTTTCAGGCTGCCTTGCAGTATTCCCCGAATCTTTATTTAGAACAGAATTTAGAATGACAACCCTACGAGTAAGACCTGGCTATTCACCTTAATTGACTTGTCCATGGACTCATTGATTGCACACGATTATTTCATTGAGCACGAGTCCACTGCACTTCCTATTATTGCTTGAGTTGAATCATCTTGGTGATGTTTTTTTTCCTACATCAGATGGACAAACCTCGTCAGAATTTCTAAGCAGGATCTATTAGGACTCTATATATGTATAAGTTGCCCATGTCTTTCTCCTAAAATTCACGTATTAATCCACTTTAGTGTGATCATCGACTGAGTGATACAATTCGAAATCGAGTTCTGTGTTATCTTGGAAGAACTTTTTTAGCGTTAAAACCTTTTCTTTTGTTTCAAAGGTGTGTTTTAGATCTTTAATGCAAAAAGTAGGTCTGTGTTTCTAATGCGTTTTTGTGGCAGTCCCACATGTTTTTGTTTCATGGTCTCCTTAACTTGCGCCCCTATGAGCTAGGGTGATTTTGCCCAAAATACATTGGTGCGTTGTATGATGATGCTTCTGATACAAAAATTAACAAATCAAAACGCCAGTACTGCACCTTTCTTTAACCATTTCATTGATAGGCAATGAGTCAAACACGAGCCATCAAAACCACTTTTTCATTTTGATTTAATCAAAACTTTGTTTATGCCAGTTTACATCAAATTATTCAAAACATCTCAAGTTATAAATACTTCATTTCCTTAACAAAAATAACTTTCACTCCCCTAGATTGCCCTTTGGAAACCCATTTGGAATTACACTTCACACACACTTTTCTCCAGTCTCCCTACAATTCAGGCACTCTATGCCTGATTCATACTCATATTCAGCTAACCACCACATTCATACCAACACACTCTACTTTCACACGCTGGGGTGCCTCAACAGATTCTTTTCCTGGCAAGACACAAAGTTTCAACAACCCACAAAAACAGAAAAATGACTTCAAAAACACAAGGCCATCAACCGCTGATACAACAAGCATTGGAAATGCAATAGGTCTCGCAGTTGTCTGTTTTGGAGCTATTGGTATTGTAAATGCCAAATATTTTTACCTATGCAATAGATATGCCCTCGCCACCTTAATAAAATAACGTACTCCGTTGTGTATGTTTTTATGTAGTATTAACATAGTTATAAAAAAAAGAAATAAAAAGAGAAATGGCCTTTTCGTAATAAAACACTAACCAATCCTGATTGCCACAGTTTTAAGTAATTTGCAATTACTTCCTGGCATAAAACACACTTATTGAATATGTTTTCGTTGTTTTTAATACTAGAATACTTGTATCCAATGTATATAGTGCTGGCATGCCAAGACATCAGCTTCAAAGCACATACATAGAACAAGTAGCAATAAATACAAAGTAGACAAAGGTAAAACAAAGGAGTACAACAGAGTATAACAACTCGTTCAGGTGTGTAATGGCCCTTTTGTTTGTATTGTTGTGCACAGAGAGCCTCACACAAACTTGTAGGCACAGAAACACGCATACACAGACAAACGCATACACAGACATACCCACATTCAGAAACACAGCCAGCTGAAGCCTCATACACAGATACATGCAAACACACAAGCAAGCATTCACACACACACACACTCATTCACACACATGCAGGCACAAACGCATACACACAAACACAGACACACATGTGCACACAGACCTGCACTTAACGAAGCATGCCCATACATATACAGCATTACCACAGGGAAATAGATCTACACATACACGCATGCACATATACAAGCACACACACACTCCTACATACCTACACACATGAGGGAATGAGGGAAATGTCTGTAACAGAGCCAAAAGCCCTTAAAGTGTGATTGGTGCGCAATAACAATCATCGATCATAATAAGAATGTGTGATCTTGGGCAGATGTCTCATCCTAAACATAGGCGCTCTTAGAACCCTTGGTGTTAGTATGTGTACTTTACATAAATTATGCATTGACGCACTACTCCATCCATGCACTAGCGTGCATCAATCATTCCTTTTGCTTCACTGCACACCATACCTGCAGCGCAAAGTCACATAAAAAGTACAACTCAGGCCCTCGCACACACATCCACAGACTTCCAAGCACACCCACGGGGTAGCATGCGACCCAACAGCAAATGCGCTTACAGCGCCTCGTCAGCGTGTGCAGCACTGGTTTAATGGAAATATAAAAAATATTTGCAACAGTAACGAAACAGGCTAGTAATGCGTAACAATTCAACTTCTAAATCTTAAATCTCAGAAATTCATAGGCCTATTGCACGGGTTGGGGGCAGGGAGAGGACAATTAACATGATCTTTAGAAATCAGGTACACGCCCCTCAGTGGGCAGCAAAATTTGCATTCGGTCATTAGAAGCTCAAAGGGGGTCTCCGTTTCAGACACTTGCCTATTTTGGGGTCTTTGCTTAAGTTACAATAATGGCTGATTTCAGGGCCTCGGAGGTTGCATTAGCCAGAGAGTCTCCAGACCTGTTCGGGGGCGGGGGGTGACCACATAAAGCCCCTCGAGCAGACCTGCCCTTGAGCCCTGTAAACAAGGCCCCCACTTTAAATAACCCAGCACTTCTGGTCTGGCGCGATAACACCCTAAGCCTGCCAGCTCACACGAAAACAGAGCACCACTTTGAACTCTCCGAGAGGGTGTCTGTCACTTTGAGGGTACTTACTGCCATGCCCAGTTGCTCACCATCCCTCCTGCTCAGGGCACAAGTCCTAAAACAAGTCGGCCTGGAGAGCGCCTTGGAAGAGACGTGGGAGGGCAAGAGCGTGACGCCGTGAGCGTGAACGTTGGCGTTCCCTGCGGCTCGCGTGTTCACAGAACGGTTTCTGCTCGTGCACCGGTCTGTACCACTTGGGGAGGCCTTCACAACAACAATAAGGCTCGCTAGCGGTAGCGCTTCGCGCTGTAACGCCAGGTGAACCCTAAAAATGACACTTAAAGATGAATATAACTTCAAACTGATGAAATTAAGAATGATTTGCATATGGAAATTAATTGATGATACAGAGTACATTTTTTTAGAAATGAATTAATGAATATTTGAGCAATTGGTAAATGCTGTATACAAACATCAGTACCGTTAATGCAGTGCCGGGCATCTAAATACCCATCAGGGTTGTGTGTATGGTTTCTGTTCAGATGTGTGCATACCTGGATCACTGGTGCGCAGCTGGTGGCACGCTACAATTTCGTTCACAACTGGTAACTATAAATTGAAACTATAGGTGTGCTTTCTAAATTACAGGGCAGAATTGTGATTCAATGCAGTTGGAGAGGTCGTCAGTAATGTTCATTTTTGAATTGGAGTTTTTCATTTTGGGATTCTGAGTGGCATCATAGACAACTTGAACTACTTGTGCATGATGAGTACCTCAGCGCAGAGTATCCAACCTGTAGACACCTAACTATCTAAAATGCTAAATAGGTAGTCAGCATTTCATATAGCTCTCTGTGCTATTACCAAATGTAATCTATTTCATCTTCCCCTCATCTGATAATGAAAATGAAAAGAAAACTTTGGAAGAAAAATGAAGGTGGATACAACAAATGTGCCCTCTTCCTGTCCCTCCCCATTCGACATAAAATATTCCCATTTTCCCTAGTCTATTTTTACCCCTGATTATTCTCACTTACTTTCTCCTCTTTGTCTTTACCTTCCTTCCACTGGCTCCTACTTGTGCCTGAAATCCTGCTTTCCTGCACAAGATATAATGTAGAAATAACGCTCTGGTCGGTGATACTGCATGAACGTGTGTGAATACCTTTCCCCATGATGAAAATCAACTGTTGTGCTGTGAAGAGAAACCCTGAAGTTCCATCAACACAACAAAGTAGAGATTGTTGTTCTTTGTAGAAAAATAGTTCCTCCTCTCCTCCAAACATCATTCGACCTAGTTATATGTAGTTATCTTTCATTGCACGTCAGCCCAAGAGGTTTTAAAACGTAGTTATATTAACAGTGGGACAAAATGTACATTATAATTCCTGTGGTTTTCTGTTGTGTGATGAGTGTATTGATTGTTAGGTGAACTAATAATTGTGTATTTGTTATTTTAAGCATTTTGCCATTACCTAAAACAATTGTGTGCCAAACAACATGCAGATAACGTGTGAAATGTAAAAATATTTTGTTTATTGACGTTTGTAATATGCACCAGCTCCTGATGGCACAGCATATATAAACTTGTCCCTGTGCTTCATTTAACGATTTCCCCCTATAACATCATTGTTTTCGGTTTCCAAAGGACCGTGTGGGTAATTCTTGCCTTTTAACAATTAGCTTTTTTTCTTTCTTGGATTGAGTGGCTGCAACTGCTCAAATAATCAATATGTCACTTAAAAACGTGTCACGATGTGGTCATTGTGGCGCCCCCATTCAAAGTTCGTGTCATTTAGACTTTCATTGGCAGCTATTTTGTCCCATTAAAAAGTTCAAGACAGCAATTTGTGAATCCTGCTCAGCCATGTAGAACTGTGAAAAAGAAGTCATTTTAAAAGTCAATTAATTGTGGTCTATTGGAGCGATGCTCATTCACTTTTTGCAGGCCTCGTCTCTGGCCACATCTGTCAGTGCTGCGTTTCCCAGGCTGCTATAAGATGCCAATGCATATGAAAGAATAGGCTTACTCAGGCCCTTTATTTGACTTTGTGCGGTAGACGCGTTTGTATATCATTTTCCGCTGTAACAATTCCATTTACATAAAATATAGGCAATTATGTGCGTGAACCATAGGCACTTGCAATAAGGGGAGGAACTTTCATTAAAATAAGAAAGGTGAATTTAAAGAAGTCACATATTGGAGGTTAAAGTTCCAAACTTTAGAGTTCTTTATGCCAAAATGTTTTCAATGAAAGCACATTTCACATAGATTTTTTTTTTTTTTAGCAAGCATACTAGATTTTTTTTTGCATTGAGTGTTTTCTTTGTCAAAAGCATTACTATTTTTTAGTTTGAACGTTTTTTTGTATGTTGTATTTTATAACATTGGAAAAACGGTACAAAACAAAGCTAATTCAGTCACACGTTCAGAATAAGAAGTGCATGACTTGAGCCAGACAGATGGTGCACAGATGTGTGCTTGTTTTTTCTACAAGGTATCTGTAATGTTTTAGGTTTTGTAATAGCATATGTACGTGTGTATTAACAAGTATTTTTTTGTAAGTTTCCCATTTATATCTGGTTTCATAAAACATCTATTTTTTAGAAACAGCTCTCTTGTAAATTTCTTTGTTGAATGTTCTTATTAACTTGTTAAATATGGAACTGTTTTTGTCATTGGGTCTTGTATGCTAACATTTATATTCACATGTCTCTATAATGAGCACTTACTTAGCACTTGGGATTATATATTTTGCTTATAAGAAAATGGACTTAATTCACAGGAGGGAAATTCGTTGACAAAATCATATTATAAAATATCACCCAAATATTGCCCCCAATACAGTGATCCAAGCCAGTGTCCCGAAAGATTCTTATTCGTGTCTGTTGAAGATGGAAATTCATAATTAAAAAAACACGAGTATCTGTTTTTTTATCCATTTTCCCAGTCCTTAGCCTTGACTTAAAAAATCGAATGTGAATTTTACATTTAACATCTCGTGTCTGAACTTTTAAATTATGATGTATTATTGAAGAGTTATGATCTTGAACCAAGTGTAAATGTAAGACGTCACCTTAAAAACCTGGTGAGCTTTCACCATGCTGATGTTCAAAGACATTCTAAATCATTTAAACAGGACGTTGCTTATTTGATTGCATTTTCTGAAAACTGTTCCCGTACCAAGTCAAAAACTTACCAAGGAAGAAACACAATTCTATCGACCCAAAATACATGACATTGAAATTAGGAAAAAAATAAAAGGTTTAGCATCAACAAACCTGTCATTTAAGGGACCTCAAAGGAACTTCTTAATTATTCATGATGTCGAAATACGAATTATATGAATATTGTAGCCAGGTGAACACAGTGAAATGAGGAATTTGAAAGGAAGAATACAAGGGCTTTTTCATTTTCAGTGTATACAATGCCTATATAATTTTATATTCATTGCAGTGTTTGCTAGTCACCTATAGAGAGTATATACTGAGAATGATAATGGTTTTAGGGTCCCAGTAGATGTCTATAAAGCTGCAACAGATTTATGGGCGCCCATTCTCACCAGGGTATTTAATACAGCTGTAACAGAGCATATCCCTACTTCATGGGGCCAATCTGTTATCATTCCCATATTCGCGAAAGGTAATAAGTCAGAAGCAAAAAAATACCACCCCATATCACTCCTAGACTTCTCAGTTAAGGTGATGAGCAAAGTCCTTTTAGTGAGATTAGAAGAGTGGGCAAATGAAAAGGTAATACTCTCCCCAGCTCAATGTGGTTTTAGGAAGGGCGTAGGGACCATAGAGCAGTGTATTAATCTGGAATTATTAATAGGCAAATATCTGTGTGCCAAAGAAGGGAGATTATACTTATTTTTTGCAGACCTTAGTAGGGCATTTGATCTCATTGACCATTCATTCCTCTGGCCAACTTTGCCTAGCCTTGGCGCACCTAAACCAATTATTTGTTTCCTTGCAAGACTTAATGAGATGCTCTTAAGTAAGGTGCAATATGGGTGGCAGGGCAAACGCACACCAAAGTTTGATGTGAAGCAAGGCATTCACCAGGGCTGTGTCCTTGCCCCACTCCTCTTTTCACTGTTTGCTAATGAGGTGGACAAAGTTTAGCACCTGGTTCAAGCCGATGCCCCACAAATCTCTGGTAACCCTATACCAGTGTGTTGGACCTAGTGTTGTCAGGTCACCTAGGGTAGCCTGGCCTAGGGTAAGACAGTCACTAATAGAGGCACATGTGTAAAGGTTGCACACTACCCAGCAGTAACTCCCTGCAATTCCACTCAAAAATTACGCTACACCAGTCTTTTTGTAGGAAAATACGTGCCGTTTTATAAAAATAATACTTTGTTCACTTTTCCATTGTACATCTTTAGTCAGTACAGAAAAATTGCATCCAACAGTGACTTTATTAAATACTACACATCTGTAAAGAGATCTCACAATTCAATTTACCAGCATTACAGTACGATACATAGGCTTTCAAGAAGAAGTATCTGGCCACATTACAAGCTCAGGTAGACTCTGGTCTTTCAAGATAGGTTAATTCCAGTTATCCCCCTGACTACAACCACAAGGTGGAATGGTTATTAACCCCCCACTCCACTACTCCGTGTAAACTCTTCTCTAGTTCTGCCACAAGGAGGTTTATATATTAGCACCACTTAATCAACATTCCAGATCAGCTTTAATCCGATCGGGTTCCTTGTGGAAGTCTTGTAGGCATCTGATGGATGTAGTTCACTCTAATGAGGCCGAGCATAAGGTATCGCTCCTCTGCCCTTTGATCACAAGGTCTCCAACCTTCACTCTTCCCCCTTCACCCACTCCTTACTTTGCAGCGCTGGGCCCACTGTGCCAAAGTTCCGGATCACCGGGGGAGGGAAGTTCGGTGTGTCACAGCCTGCCGCTCGACCCTCCTCGCCCGCTAAACCAGCCCCTTGTGGTTAGAGCTGACGTGGGGAAAACGGGCCACACAAGCTGAAGGAAGCCGGCGCTCGCCTCACGCCCGGTTCCTCCTCAGACGCTGTCTCCGCCTTCGTTAAGGGAGGCGGCCTTACCAGGCATGCGCGAGAGGATAGCGGCTCACATACAGAGCCTGCTCAGCTCCGGGGATCCGCCCTCGCTTACGGACCAGCCGATAGTTCTTTTAGCCCTCCACTGGGCCTGCGCGGTGCACAAGTCGCTTCCGCTCCTCTGGGGCCGCCCGCCTTAAAAGCCTGCCCGCTGCAGAGACAGCGCTCCTCCTTGACGGCACTGCCCCTCCTCGCACTTGGCCTGCGCAGCACGCCGGCCGCTTCACTTTGGCAAGGGACGCGGCGCCCACTGACGCTGGTTACTGCTTCGCGCTTCTGAGCATGCGCGGAGATCAGCGTTTCTTAGCTCCTACTCCAGCCCAACAGCTCTGCTGAAGTCCCTCGCCTCCGCCTCACAGATTCATCAGCCGGTGCAGGGCGTCTCAATTCCACTCTTCGGAGAGACCGGTAAGGCAATTTAAAGGAAGAGGATTTTACCCAGTCAGCGGCGAGGCTTTAGGCTAGCAGGGGCCAGAGGATCTCAAAGAGGGGCCAACTGAAATCACTGAGCTGACTCCCTCATATAACAAGGTTCCACCAGAGGGTTTGGTCAAAGGCTAGGGGGGAAACGACTTCCAGAAGAGGCTGTCAAACTTCCTGTCAAACTAACTTCTCTCTGTGCGTCCACCTCCCCTCACCACTGCCTCACTCCTCACACTCTCTAGACTACGCAAAATGGCTTCCTGACTTCTGCCCTTATATAGCCTGTCCACATAGGGTCCAGTAGGATCCAGAAGGTTCCAGAAGGCTCTATGTTAACCTATGGGGCTTTCTAGGGGATGACAGTTGTGGCAGTTAATATCCACCATTTTGTTGATCTGGGTGAATCCCAGTCAGAAAAGGCACCTAGGCCTGAGGTGAAAAACTATAAGGGCAAAAGAGCATCTATCCCCCAGGCCAACTCCATAAAAATAGTCCAGTGGACACAAAAAGATAGAAAGGGAATGAGGGGCAAAAAGGGGACAAAATAAATAATTAATAGGAGGGACTACCCAAAGGCAGACAGGTCTAACACGCGTCCCCCCCAGCTGAAAGTGGGGAGAGCTACCCAACGCCTTGGGAGTCCTCATCACTAAGGCGGAAATACCTGGAGAGACCGTCTGCATTGGCGTGGTCCACTCCAGGCCGATGTTCCACCCGGAAGTCCATTCCCTGTAGGGAGATGGACCATCTCAACAGCTTGGGATTTTCCCCCTTCATCTGCATCAGCCAACGAAGGGGGCGGTGGTCAGTCTGAACCAGGAAGTGCGAGCCAAACAGGTATGGCTGCAGCTTCTTCAGAGCCCACACCACCGCAAAAGCCTCCCTCTCAATTGCACTCCACTTCTGTTCCCGGGGAAGCAGTCTCCTGGATAGGAAAACTACAGGCTGATCCAGACCCTCTTCATTAAGTTGCGATAACACTGCCCCAATGCCATGTTCTGATGCATCTGTCTGGACAATGAACTCCTTGGAGAAGTCTGGGGCCCTCAGGACCGGTACTACACACATTGCCTGCTTCAACTTTTCAAAGGCTTGCTGACAAGCCTCTGTCCAAACTACCCGTTGAGGTTGTTTCTTTGAGGTAAGCTCTGTGAGGGGCGCTACAATAGTGCCATACCCCTTCACAAAGCGACGGTAGTATCCTGTGAGGCCCAGGAAAGCTCGGACCTCAGTCTGGGTCTTGGGGGGTTCCCAGGCCATGATTGCCTCAATCTTTGCCTGAAGGGGTTGCACTGTTCCCCTACCCACCAAGTGTCCAAGGTACACAACCGACCCCTGCCCAATCTGACATTTGCTGGCCTTGATTGTCAAGCCAGCTTGTTTCAGGGCCTGGAGAACTGCTTGCAAATGTTGCAAATGGTCCTCCCAACTGCTGCTGAAGACAGCAATGTCATCCAGGTAGGCAGCGGAAAAACCCTCCATTCCGGAGAGGACCTGGTTCTCCAGCCGCTGAAATGTAGCAGGGGCATTCTTGAGCCCAAAGGGCATCACACAAAATTGGAAGTGTCCCTCGGGCGTGGAGAAGGCTGACATTTCCTTCGCTCCATCTGTCAAGGAGATCTGCCAGTACCCCGAAGTGAGGTCAAAGGTACTTAGGTATTGGGCAGCTCCTAGCCGGTCAATTAATTCATCCGCCCTAGGGATCGGATGAGCATCAGTTTTGGTAACTGAGTTCAGTCCCCGGTAATCCACACAGAACCTCAGTTCTGGAGTGGTGCCTGGTGGGGCAGCTTTTGGTACTAACACCACTGGGCTGGACCAGGGGCTACTGGAAGGTTCAATGACTCCTAGCTCCAGCATCTTGGTAACCTCACCGTGGATGCTGGCCTTCACCTTGTCTGACAGCCGGTAGGTCTTTGACTTCACTGGTGGGCAGTCCCCTGTGTCCACATCATGGGTACACAGGTGGGTTCTTCCCGGGACAAGGGAGAACAACGAGTAGTACTGCTCCAATACCTGGCGGCAGTCCTCTCGCTGCTCAGGAGTTAGGGATGGGGAGAGAATCACTCCCTCCACCGACCCATCCTTCTCTTGAGACGAGAAGAGATCAGGGAGAGGCTCACTTTCTGCTTCCTCGGCACCATCAGTCACCATCATCAAGATGACCTCGGGCCTCTCATGGTGGGGTTTGAGGCGATTGGCATGCAGCACCCGTAGGGGCTGTCGAGGGGTCTTAAGATCCACCAGATAGGTGGCCTTACCCTTCTTTTCCAACACCTCAAAGGGGCCTGTCCAGCGATCCTGAAGGGCACTTAGCTCTCCGGGTTCCATCACCCACACTTTCTAGCCAGGCTCCAACTCCACCGGGTGAGCGTTTTCGTCATAGCACTCCTTCATTACTGCCTGGCTGGCCTCCAAGTTGTCAGAAGCTTGCTTCCACAACTTCGCCATTTGGCTCCTGAAGGCCAGCATGTAGCTCACCACATCCTGGGGGGGTTTCCTGGGAGACTTTTCCCATCCATCCTTCACCAGGCTGAGAGGACCGCGTACAGGGTGCCCATACAGAAGCTCAAAGGGGCTGAAGCCCACTCCCTTCTGTGGCATTTCCCTGTAGGAGAATAGCAAACAGGGTAGGAGGACGTCCCATTTCCTCCGCAGGCTTTCAGGCAGACCTCTGATCATGCCCTTCAAGGTCTTGTTGAACCTTTCTACCAGTCCATTGGACTGGGGGTGATAGGGAGTGGTGAACCGGTAGGTCACTCCACACTCCTTCCACATTGCCCGCATGTACGCTGACATAAAGTTGGACCCCCTGTCGGACACAACTTCCTTGGGGAAACCCACTCGGGTAAAGATCCCCATCAGGGCCCTAGCCACCACAGGTGCAGTGACAGTCCTCAGAGGAATTGCCTCTGGGTACCGTGTGGCATGATCCACCAGAACCAGGATGAACCTGTGACCAGCTGTTGTTGGTGGATCCAATTGCCCTACAATGTCGATGCCCACCCTTTCAAAGGGGGTGCTAACGACAGGAAGTGGTACCAGGGGAGCTTTCAGCTTCACCCCTGTTTTCCCACTGGCTTGGCAGGTTACACACGTACGACAGTAGGTGTTAGACGCCACTTTCATCTGAGGCCAGTAAAAGTGGGGGACAAGCCGAGCAAAGGTCTTGTCCTGACCTAAGTGTCCTGCCAAGGGAATTTCATGAGCCAATTCCAGCAGAAAGGCTCGGTACCGTTGTGGGACTACCAAGGCCCTTGATGAACCAGGTAAGGGTACCTTGGGTTCACTGTAGAGGAGTCCATCCTCCCAGTAAATGTGGTAGTGTCCCGCAACGTCCCCTGCTGCCTGGGCTTCAGCCTGTCGCCTCAGTCCCTCAAGGGTAGGGCACTCCTTCTGGCCCTTACAGAACTCTTCTCTGGTAGGCCCTCCCTCCACATGCCACTCAGCAGGGATGGGCAGGTCCTCCATAGAAACTACTTCCCCCTCCAGGGACTCCTGGTCCACCACCGCAGGTGGCCGATCTGTCACATGGGGTGTGGAAGCCGAAGCAGGCTTCTCCTGTCTTCGGGTCTGTCCCTTTTTGGCAGCGGGTTGGGCCATTGTTCCAGGCTCCAACCCAGGCGAACTCCCTCTCCGGGCAGTCGCAGACCTTGTGCTTACACAGGCCCAGTCAGGTGTACCTAGCATCTCTGAATGCGTCCGGTATTCCACCTCTCTCCAAGCATTGTGCTCCATGTCATTCCCCAACAGACAATCAACTGGCACGGCAGGGCTTACGGCAACTCGAAGTGAACCTGCAACCCCTTCCCACTCAAAGGGATCCTCGGCCACGGGGTAGTGGCCCATTCTGCCGTCAGCCATCGCGGCGGGGTGGAGTACATTGGGAATCACCTGCTCTGGAGACACCAGATGACTTCTCACCATAGTCATACTGGCTCCTGTATCCCTCAGAGCCTCCCCTCTCTGGCCATTGATGGTGATCCACTGCCCATACTTGGTAGTATTTGGGGGCACCTGGATCTTAGGAACCATCTCCCGTTCTCCCAGGGACACTAAGGTGACACCCGCCCACTCACCCCCCTTATCTAAGGGCAACTCCTTACCGAGTGCTACACTAGCTACTCCCGGGGCTTTTCCTCCGGTGGGAGGGGGTGGTCTCTTTGGGCATCTAAGAACAAGAAAGCCTTACAGGTAGTAAGGACGGATTCCTGAGCACTCTGGGATGCACAATGGTGCGTAATGCTAGTTATGCACACTATTTGAAATAAATGTCTGTAGTCATGGTATTTTGAATGATTTACTTCAAGGATTTATCCATGGTGACGATATAGTTCAACATATCAATCATATTCCATATTTCATCATATGGTGACGGTATAATTCAAAATATGAGTCCGAAGGTTATAGAGGTAATTTTAACTCCATAGGTTAAATAGTCCCCGATGCATTTCGTGCAAAGGTTGCACTTCTTCAGGGGGAATCTGGATAATAAAGGTAATAAAGAGACAAGGATGTAGGACGCTACAAACACAGGAGACTGCTACATATATATACATAGTCGGGGGTTGGGTTTGCTAACAGAGAATAATGTGTAACTAAACGGAAACTAGGGGAAAGTTAAAAGAAGGCTAAGATGCATAACGAGTAAACTAAGAGAAATGGTCCGTGCTCGATATTTATAATTGTTAAGTGACGTGATATCCTAAAAAGGAACCCAAAGGTTTGCAACTGCAGGTAGGAACATGCATGAGACTGTAACAATGGTATTATGGAAGGTTTGGTAACCAGTGATGTGAGGTGAAGGACTGGCAATAATATACGACAAAAATATACAACAGCATCGGGTGCTTGATGATGTGAGGCGCGTGAACTACGGTGCATGCAGTATAAACGAGTAACGTGGAAAACGGACAGAAAACGGGAGAAAGAAAAACGTGTGCAGTGCCCACTTACCGGATGCTGGGTGTAGAGAATACTTGCTCGGTTCGGTCAGGCCACACATCCGAAAGGATTGAACGGCAGACTGGAATATAGTTGCCACCTATAACTAGCCACCTAACAGCCATATACTGTATACATGTTTGGCCTCTGTTTGGTCTCTCTTTGTAATCTATGCATTTCCATGCTTATCAACTTTTCTCACTAATTCCCCCTTTTTTCTACTTTCCATGTTCATTTTTTTCTACCCTTCTTTTTCTCTTATTCCCTGACCTCATATCTGTCACTTGTTCATTGACCTGCAAGTATTAGGATTTTTGCAACCAATTGTTTTACCCTCTGCAACTGCATCTACTATTGACCTCACACACAATCTTTCTTTCTCCTTTTTTCCACACCGAACCGAGCAAGTCATTTGGGTCACTTTCATTTATTTTACACTCCGCACCTGCAGGATTCCTCGTCAGTTAGATTTATGCTTTTGGGTGACCTTCGTTTTTCACGATCCTTCACTACATTTTGTTTCCCTCACAGTCCGCTTTCTATTCCCTTAACCCTTCCTCTACTATAAGTCTGAAACTAACGCGCATGCACGGCGTCTTCCGGGTTTCGTTCACTGCGAACCGGAGTATACCTTTTGAATTCCATTTACGTATTCTCTACGCCCAGCATCCGGTAAGTGGGCACTGCACACGTTTTTCTTTCTCCCGTTTTCTGTCCGTTTTCCACGTTACTCGTTTATACCGCATGCAACGTAGTTCACGCGCCTCACATCATCAAGCACCCAATGCTGTTGTATATTTTTGTCGTATATTATTGCCAGTCCTTCACCTCACATCACTGGTTACCAAACCTTCCATAATACCATTGTTACAGTCTCATGCATGTTCCTACCTGCAGTTGTAAACCTTTGGGTTCCTTTTTGGGATATCACGTCACTTAACAATTATAAATATCGAGCACGGACCATTTCTCTTAGTTTACTCGTTATCCATCTTAGCCTTCTTTTAACTTTCCCCTAGTTTCCGTTTAGTTACACATTATTCTCTTAGCAAACCCAACCCCCCGACTATGTATATATATGTAGCAGTCTCCTGTGTTTGTAGCGTCCTACATCCTTGTCTCTTTATTACCTTTATTATCCAGATTCCCCCTGAAGAAGTGCAACCTTTGCACGAAATGCATCGGGGACTATTTAACCTATGGAGTTAAAATTACCTCTATAACCTTCGGACTCATATTTTGAATTATACCGTCACCATATGATGAAATATGGAATATGATTGATATGTTGAACTATATCGTCACCATGGATAAATCCTTGAAGTAAATCATTCAAAATACCATGACTACAGACATTTATTTCAAATAGTGTGCATAACTAGCATTACGCACCATTGTGCATCCCAGAGTGCTCAGGAATCCGTCCTTACTACGTGTAAGGCTTTCTTGTTCTTAGATTTGCAGCACCTCTTGGACTCAGAAGGTGTTTTCCTGTGCACCTAATACCTATTAAGAACATTTACTTGTGGATAACATTGTTTACCCTGGAGTGCAGCGGTTCATCACATTCTCTTTGGGCATCTGACATCTCCCTTATAATGTCCAACACCACCACACTCAAAACAGTGGACAACCCTTGGCTGCTGGCTTTGGCCAGGATGAGGGTTTCTGGGTGGGTTAGCCTTAGGGGTGAAACCTGTTCCCTTTCCCTGGAAACTGTTTTGGGGACCTTTAGAGAACTCCCGCTTTTTATCTTCCCCCTCCTTCTTCTGAGGGGCACCCTGTCCGGTCTTTTGGGAATCCCCTCCAGTCCCCTTTGAGGACACCCGGGTACTTGCCCAGATGTCCGCCTCCTCTGCAAGCTTCCGGGGGTTGGTCAGCTTGCTGTCCACCAGGTGTTGGCGCAGCTCGGGAAAGCATTTCTCGAGTAGATGCTCCTTAAGAAAAAGATCATACAACCTCTCATAATCCTTCACCTCACTGCCCTGTACCCAGCCCTCCAATGCCTTCCTTGCATAATCCAGGAAATCCACCCAGTTCTGGGTGCTTAACTTGTGGCTCCCCCTCAACTTTTGGCGATACTTTTCCGGGGTTAGCCCAAACTTTCTAATCAACGCTAACTTCATAGTGGGGTAGTTGGTCTGCTCCTTTGGTTCTAAGGCTAACAAGGTGTCCCGACCAGTAGGAGGCATGTACTTGTACAACCCACCCCCCCAGTGTTTCTCCTGGATCCCATGGGCTCTTAAGGAGACCTCATAGGCAGCCAGCCACTTGGCTATGTCATCCCCCTGACTATAGCTGGCAACTATATCCTTAGGCAGGTAGGGCCTGGACTCCCTGGTTGGTTCTCTGATTTCGCTGCCACCATTTGGAGAGTTGGCGAGTCCTAACTGTAGAGCCTTGAGTTCTAGCTCTTTTAGTCTAAGCTCATGAGTCATCCTCTGTTCCTCCCTCCCCTGTTCTAACTTGGCCAACTCCCATTTCAGTTGCCCCTTTTCCCTCCTGTCTGTGAGTTCCGCTTCGGTCAAGCTTCCACCGGAGACACTACTGCCCCCCCTAGAGGAGGTCATTGGTCCTGGGAGTAGGTTTCCCACCTCAGGGTGGAATAATCCCTCTACCTCTATGACCGTGTCCCGGTCTGTCCCCTCATCCTCCTCCTTCCCTTCTCTGCGCGCTTCCACCCAAGCCCTCAAACTGGTCTGGAGTTCCCCCTTCTTGGCACCACGCTTAAACAACACTCCCATTTGTTGGCAGAAGTCTTTTAGCTGGACCACAGAATAAGTGTCCAGTTCTTCCAGTGCAAATTCCATTTTGCTAAAGGCAATTCAAGGTCAAGCACACAAAAAGAATAGAGTTACAAGGGCAACCTGCAGCTACCTCCACCCCACCACCAGGAATAAATTTTGAAAAAGCAAAAGTAAAAAAATTAGGAAGTCCGCCAGGAGAAAACTCCAGGTGTAGGTTAGTGGATTACACTTAGTTACTGCAGAGTAGTTGCAACCACAGTTAAGATCCCACCGCTAGACACCAATATGTTGGACCTAGTGTTGTCAGGTGATGGAGCGAGATAGAAAACAAAATTTTGTTTAAACTCGCAAAATCACATTTCCATAACATGAATAAAATTATTAATGATTTGTGATATGTCGTGCTAATACAACCTAGATTAAACTTTACACGTGGGGGGACTAACATGTGTGCTCATAAACGTGCATATTTGTTGCATCTTTTTGTTCGTGCAAAATAATAAAATAATTTATTGTTTTCGTTTTTGTCATTACTAACTGCTGCATACTTAAAATAAGCATGTGCTTGTTTTGCTTTTTCTTGTCTGTGTGATGTCATTTCTACTATTCTAGGTGCATATGGGTCTCATAGAAAAACGGAGACTGGTAAATATAAACGCTGCTTTATTTGTTTGCAATGGCTAGGTAACATTTTGATTAATCGGGTGGGTTAATTATTTAGTAAACCATGGGGTGGATACAGAATATACTTTATTTCTTACATTAATACTTTTCTTGTGTTTGTTTTATACTAGAAATCATAAGTTGCCTGCTTTTGAGGCCTAGTTATTTGAGCCGCACAAAAAGAGCTAATCCATATTTCTGCAGAAAGTCACGAGACGCCCATTCTGAATTAAAACGTTTATTGAAGCTGCATTCACAAAGCAAAAAACTGATGAGCTGACATCATTCTGTCGGACATGGTCAAGGTCGAAAGTGAACTTTTTGTCAGTCCTTAACTTGGCATCCGCGGAAGTTGCACTGTAAGACTATGGAAGCTGCGAGGATGACTTAAAACAAAGTTGCAATCGCAGGAAGCCTCTGGCTTCACGTGGAAGAGACAATGGTCTTTGTAAGACATGATTTTGTGGAACTTTTTAAGAATCGGGTGACATGTCACTTGTCACTCTCAGCCAATGGGACGTCGAGTATTTCTGAAAACTTTCCTTTGCTAGTTTAGTTAGCGTAGAAAGGTATAAAAAGTCATGCCCTTAGGGTTGGGCTGGCTGCTGCTTTCTGACTTTCCGATGAGGGTGATGTGCTGCTGGACTTTGCGTGGAGCACGTAAGAATCCTCAAAGATCTTTACTTTAATTTCTGTCTATTTAGCTCAGTTAGGAAAATAGGTTTTAGAAATGTTAAACTTTATATAATTCTTTGAAGTTAATTCAATTGCTTAAATTGTAATTTTCTTATTTCTTACCATCATGCTTGCTTTATTGCAAATAAATTTCATTTATAAAACTTACAACATATATACCATAATTTAGAAAATAAAATCTTACTTTTGACAAACAAGCTGGTCTTGGTTATTTAGAAGTATAGGTTACCTTTAGTTAGATCACGTCGTCTATAGTGGTCATTTAAATGATTGGGTTTTATTCTAATGACAATATTCTTTCTGCAAATGTATAAAATGTTTATAGTTTGTAAATAATGTATATATAGATTTATTTTGACCACCTGATTCAGTAGGCCCAAAATATATCAAGTTCATAGATGGGTCCGTGTATAATATAGAAATTTTGTTTATAGGTTATGAAGTTGGGTAGCGTAGTTTATGATATATTTTCTATAGCCCGCTGGATCAATTATCTGGTAGCAGAAATTGATGGTTGCTAAGAGGTAACCAAGGTAACATGTTGGTTGCTAAGGATTGCGTCATGGTATGCAAATAGGATTAATGTTTTAACACTTGTTAAGTTCGTTTTTCGTGCCTATCTGTAAGCTATACCGGTATAGATTGTGTGGCGAGAAATTAGTCACGCAAGCCATCTGTTCAGTTTGTAGTGATATCGCCGAGTATCACAAGAGGTATCGCCGTGTACCATAGTGTTGTCGCCGAGCAGCACAGTTTTAGGGCTAGGTCTGAATCTTGTATAGTGAGGATTTTCTAAGAAATCAAAACAGCATGAGAATAGGGACAAAGCGCCTTCCATAAAACTCACTGTGATGAGAGTATTAGTTATATCCGAGCTTGAGTGAAGGGTAAAATTTAACGTCGGTGCATGATTATCTATAAACAGGTTAGAGTCCTGTACGGGTACATGTTTCATATCTATAAACAGGTGAGAGCCCTGTACGGATAACGTCGTTATTTTGCTAACGGTGCATGATTTCTATAAACAGGTGAGAGTCCTGTACGGATTTCATGTGTGTTTGAATTTAGGAAATTTCCGTGTAAAAGTGCGAGTTTGAGTTGTATTTTATGTTCAAGTGGAACTCTTAGAACTTTCACTTCGCGGTGGGTTCAGAGCAAAGCGAGTTCATAATTATACGTGTTAGAAGGGTGGGGTAAGGTTACTCTACTGACAATTGAATATTATCCTTAGTGTGAATAGCGCCGTCTATTCCGAAGTGTGGATACTTGAATGTATGTAAACTATCCTAATTAGTGAAACGAACAGATGTTGTCTTTATAAGTCATTGTTAAGAATTAATTTACACTGAAAAGTGTTCTTAAAATGGCGCTGTGAAAAGATTTTGTGAAGGAGGGGTAAGCGCCAGGAGTGAGAAGCGAGAAACCGCAGCTGCTGTGTACGTCACAGAGCCGCGCTGGGATTGGGTGACCTACGTCACAAGCTGTATTCTGATTGGCTCCTGAGTCTCTGACGGCCTGTGAGCTGATTGGTCCTTCGGAAATTCTCCAAATTTATTGGTTGAGCAAGAAACTGACGTAGCTCAACTGCCATTGGCTTGTTGGTGTGTTTCGCGCACGGATTGGTTGTTTT
The DNA here is from genome assembly GCF_964261635.1 of Lissotriton helveticus. Classification (NCBI taxonomy): domain Eukaryota; kingdom Metazoa; phylum Chordata; class Amphibia; order Caudata; family Salamandridae; genus Lissotriton; species Lissotriton helveticus. The sequence goes on from NC_136068.1 coordinate 1,211,026,018, forward strand.
GCAGAACATCCCGGAAATATTTTACGAACTATTTTGTGAATTAAATTTAACTTTTAAAAATGAGTTATCATTTTAAACATGTTGAGAAAAAGACAACATTATTTCAGAAATTTAAGAATTTATTTTCACCTGACAAGAAAATCGAAACGCGAGGTGGTAAACTACTTCATAAGTATAAAACACCTGCAGCGTACATGGAAGGTGAATACGGATATCATACTGTCTTATGGTTCGACAGTTGGAAACGCTATACTAAAAACGATGGTGTTTTGGCTTGGCCTGATGATGGTTCATTTAATGTAAGAGTTTTAAGAAACTTACGAGAGAAAATGAATGCTCTTGTTCCAAAACCGAGACCAACTCAATTTGAAGCTTTAGTTGAGTGGGAAGATGAGATGTATCAGTTACAAAGAGAAGCTAGTGGAATTAAAAGACCTTCTAAAAATCCATCATGGAAAAGAGAAACTCATGAAGATAGATTGCGAATGTGGAGACAGGGAAACATGAGTGAAGGATTGTATTTAATTCATGAAATGGTAATGGGTTCTCCTACAGGAAAATCTATGGAAAGTGAATCTGAGGATGCAATTATGGAAGAAATATATACAACTGCTAGAAACAAACAGCCTAATCAGCCTTTGAGACCTCCTAGATCATGGTCTACTCCGGTGGTTTCTACTGAAACTTCACCGAGTGCACCTCCAATTAATGAAGCTCCAAAACTTTATCCAAATAATTGTGAAATCACTGAAACTCCTAGAAGACCAGAATTTGAGAATGCTCGAAATGAGGGTAGACATTTTTCAATGACTCCAAGAGCAAGGGAACCTCCAAAAGATTATACAAGAGAAAAAAGGAATGTTGAGGATAATGATTATAATGAATACTTAAGGTCTAAAGAAGAATTAATCAAAAGAATGACAAAAGGCATGGAAGCTGTCACAGTTCCAGTAACAATAGGTCCTGTTCAGCCTGTATTTGATCAAAGAAATACAAACAAAACTGGATTAACTATTCCTTTAAATACAAAAATTCAAAAGCCTGCTGAAAAATTTTATTCAAACTTGACAGAATTAAACACTTCTAGATCGAGAATGCCTGATTTAACCTTTAATGAGGATTTATCTCCAAAAACACCAATGGGTGCTATGTCAGATGTAGGAAGTCCTGAAGTCAGGGTAACTACACCAAAGCTTGATGTGGCCAAATTAAAAGCGAATATAGAAGAATTAATAATTGGAACAATTGGCCCAGATAGTTTAAATTACTATCGGGATGATGAACTATTATTCATTTGCAAAAGTATTCAATGGAAAACGAAAAATAAATATGATCAATTAGAGGATCTAGCTGCAGAACTTGAAATCGATGTAAGTAAACAAAAGAATTTTGCAAAACATTACAGATTAGATTTCTCAGAAAGCGACATTGAGAGTTTGAACTCAATGGGAAGAATAGTTCACATTAAAGATTTAATTGTCTATATCAAAAAGCTAGGAGAACTGAACAAATGGAGAGTGAAATGGACCAAAAGGAAGGAAGATGAAAGATTAGAAAGAATGTCAAAACAATTTCCAATGAGAGAAGTTGCAGGTGGAGGATATGTTCATGTCCCATGGTCGAGACAAGACATTCTGTTATTCACAAATGATTTTCCTAAATTAAGAGAGAAACCTGTTGAGTGGTACAGGCAAGTCGATAGATTTATCAAAGTGTCAAAAGTTCTGTGGATTGATTTGGATGGATTTTTTGACATTGTTGTTCCATCTGATCTTTGGACAGAATGTAAAATATCTATTAGTTGGCCAAAAACAGAACCTGAGCGAATCAAAGAAACAGGTGCCCCAAATCCACTTGTAATGGATTTTTATGAGAAAGTAATTGTTTGGATGAAAAACAAAATTCCACCCAAAGAAGTTGATTGGGTTAAAATAGAAAGAACAGAGCAGGAAACAAAAGAATCAGTTCATTCTTTTTATGAAAGACTACTATTAATCTTTAAACAATACAGTGGTTATGAAAAATTAGATGAGAAAGACATGAGTCATTTTATCTATAGATTTGTTTATGGACTAAAACCTGAAATTGGAGAAATGATCAGAACTAGTATTGTCGGATGGCAAGCACTATCTATTGATGATATTCTGAGAAAGGCAAAATATTGTAGCGATGAATTAGAAGTAAAACAGAAGAAGCTAAAGGAGAAAGCCATGTGGGCACAGGTAAAGGTGGCTGAGCAACAGATTGCCAGCATGGGAAATAAGAACAATAATTTTGTTCAAACTGGAAATACGAACCAGATACAAGGAAAGTTTAAAGGTAATAATTTCCAAAAGAAATTTAGCCCAAAGATAGAAGAGCTGAAACAAAGATTACCTTGTTTTAATTGTGGCGAAATTGGACATTGGAGGGACGAGTGTCCTCATCCTCCTAGAAACTTAAAGAATCCCTTATTGAATCCACAGATGCAGAATGGTGTTAACGTGCAGCAACAGCTACAGATGCAACAGGGGTTAAATGAATGTAATATTCAGCGACAATTACAACAACAGCAACAACAACAGGTGAATAATCGTCAGGACCAGTTGCCACAACCACCTTTTCCGAATTGTGGGGGAATTCAAAAATATAATCCAAACGTGGGATTTCAGGGATGTGAACAGGTAATAAAACCACAAAAACAGCAAAAGCAACAAAGGGTTCAAATGCAAAATGCTTCACAACAATTTTTATTAACAGAAAGCCAAGACAGTGATTTCGATGATTATTGCTGACGGTGCCCGAGAGAGGAGGAAGAGTGTGTTGTTGGAGCCACTCTTGAGGTTGACCAGTCTGGTCCTTATGTAAACGGGAAAGTTAATGATGTAAACATCACTTTTCTAGTGGACACTGGTGCTACCCGTTCTACTGTTAGATCAGTGGAAATTGAAAACCTACCTCTCTCTGGGGATACCATCCAAGTTGTCGGAGTAAGTAATCAGCAAATTAAAACAGACTTAACTGATCCAGTACCAGTTGAAATTGGAAATTACAGAGACAAACACAGATTTGTGGTTTGTAATAGTAGTCCAGTAAATCTATTAGGTAGAGACATCCTATGTAAAATGAATTGCAGAATATATTGTTCTCCTGAAGGAGTTGAGTTACAAACAATGGAGGAAGATGGTTTGTACAGAATGACAATGATGATGATGGAAGCAGAAGAAACAAAATTGTTTCCTGCATTTGAAGAAAAAGATTTACCTGAAGAGCTAAAAGAAACAGTGAAATCTGAAATATGGGATTTTACTGGGAATGAGATGGGTCTGATGAAAAACGTAGATCCTGTTAAAATTGCATTGAAGCAGGGAATAGAATTTCCAAACACTCCACAGTATAAAATGAAAACAGAGACAGTTGAAGGTATTACACCTGTAATTGAAAAATTAATCAAGCAAGGTGTATTGGAAGAAATGAAGAGTAGCTCTTGTAATTCACCAATTATGGGAGTTAAAAAGGCTAACGGAACATTTAGGATCGTACAAGATTTGAGAAAGGTTAATCAAATTGTTATTCCATGTTGTCCTGTGGTTCCAAATCCAGCAGTAATTCTATTTCAGATTCCATATGATGCTGAATGGTACACAGTCATTGACCTTTGCAATGCATTCTTTACTGTTCCTCTACACCCAGACAGTTATGAAATCTTTGCTTTCAGATTCCAAGGTAAGACCCTTGGATGGACAAGAATCCCTCAGGGCTATACAGAAAGTCCTTCAATCTTTAACGAACTGTTAAAAAGATCATTAGAAGATTTAGACTTACCAGGTAGGTCTACGCTGGTGCAGTATATTGATGATTTGTTAATAGCTGCAAAGACAAGAGAAAATTGTGTAACAGACACAATAATTCTGTTAAATCGCCTTGCAGAAGAAGGACATAAAGTGTCCCCAGCAAAACTACAATTTTGCAAACAGGAAGTGAAATATCTTGGTCACAGAATTGCAAAGGGAAAAAGACAAGTAACAATAGAGAGAATAAAAATGATTCAAGCAATGTTACCGCCAAGAACACAAAGACAGGTCAGAATGTTCCTGGGAATGGTAGGTTACTGTCGACAATGGATAAGTGGATTTTCAGTAATTGCGAAACCACTACAAAGACTGACCAAATCAGATGTAAAAGATCCAATTATTCTCAATGATGTTGAGATGGAATCTTTTGAAAACTTGAAAAAGAGCTTATGCCAAGCTCCTGCTTTGGGTATGCCAAATTATGAGAAAGATTTTGAACTGTATTGCAGTGAGAGAGAAGGATGTGCATTATCTGTGTTAATTCAGAGACATGGAAACCTAAAGAAACCTATTGCATACTTCTCTGCAGTTCTTGATCCAATTGCAAAAGCATTACCAGGTTGTTTAAAAGCAGTTGCAGCTACAAGTATCAGTCTTGAACAAAGTGAAGGAATCATTATGGGATTTCCTGTGAAAGTTTTTGTGCCTCATTCAGTTGAAATATTACTGACAAGAGGTAAGACTCAACATTTAACAAGTAGCAGATTGACAAAGTATGAGAAAATCATACTAGGAGCAGATAATGTTTCGATTTCAAGATGTTTGAATCTGAATCCTTCTACATTACTGCCTGATTCTGAAATTGTTGATGACATCGAGACAGAACATGAATGTTTAGATGTCATGGAATTCTGCACAAAACCAAGAAAAGACATCAAAGACAGACCTTTGCCTGAATCGGATTTTGTCTACTTTGTAGATGGCTCATGCTTAAGATCCGAAGGAGGTGTCTTGAAAGCTTCATACTCAGTTTGTACAGTCGAAGATGTTGAAGAAGCATCATGTCTTGAAGGAGTTCGTTCAGCACAAGTGGCTGAATTGATTGCTTTAATTCGTGCATGTGAAATATCAAAGGATATAAGAGTTACCATCATTACTGATAGTCAGTATGGATACGGAGTTGTGCATGATTATGGACAACTCTGGTCACAGAGAGGATACATGACATCAACAGGATCACCAATTAAAAATGCAGTTTTCATTAGAAGATTAATTGAAGCAATACAATTGCCAAAAGAAATTGCCATAGTCAAGTGTGCAGCACACACTAGAGGAACTGATTATATTTCCAAAGGAAATGCCTTCGCAGATGAAACAGCAAAGTACTGCGCAAGGAAAAATTATTCTTACAATCGGAATAGAAGTACAGAAACTGATTCAAATTCATTAATGCTAACAACTGTTGTAGAAACATGGAATGAGATTAGAGATTTACAAAACGAAGCAGATGATGAAGAAAAAGACCAGTGGTTAAGATCAGATTGTAGACAACGTGATGAAGATGGAGTGTGGGTTTACAAAGATGGCAGAGTAGTTTTACCAAATTGCATGATTTCTGACATGGCCAGATTATATCATGGTCCTGCACATTTAGGAAGAGATTCTATGGTCAGACTGTTTAAAGAAACATGGTTCAATACCAAATTTAGAACTATTGCAGAATCTTTTTGTCAAAGGTGTTTGTCATGCCAACAAATGAATCCAAACAGAAAATCAGTGGTGGGGACAGGAATAATTGGTCGAGAGGGTGGTCCCTTCACCAGGTTACAAATAGATTTCATTGAAATGCCTTTACACAACTGTTTGAAATATGTACTTGTAATTGTATGCTTGTTCTCAAGGTGGGTAGAGGCTTTTCCTACACGACATTGTGATTCAATTACAGTAGCAAAACTAATGCTCAGAGAAATCATCCCAAGGTACGGTTTTCCAGTTACTATTGAGAGTGATGGAGGAAGTCATTTTGATAACAAACTATTGAAGTTAATTTGCGAAGCTATGAGCATTGAGCAGAAAATACACTGTGCATACAGACCAGAGGCATCAGGTGTAGTTGAACAAATAAATGGAACTATCAAAAACAGAATTGGAAAAATGTGTCTAGAGACAGGAGTTAAGTGGACTGATGCTCTTCCACTTGTTTTGATGTCAATAAGAAGTACACCAGATAAAAAGACAGGTTTGAGTCCACATGAAATTTTGATGGGAAGAGTTATGAGGCAAGCTTTTGTACCTGTAGGTAAACTGTTGAGCATAAATGACAGTGCAATTTTGGATTACTGTAAAAGGTTATCTGATATGGTAACTTCTGTGTCTAATCAGGTGGGAACTGAAGCACAATCAAATGACAAAGTTTTGACACATGATCTGAGACCTGGAGACTGGGTCAGAACGAAAGTACATCGGAGGAGGAATTGTCTATCTCCTAGATGGCAGAAACCTAGGCAGGTAATCTTGATCACTACTAATGCTGTAAAGTGCAGAGGATTGAAGCGCTGGATTCATCCAAGTCATACTATTCCAATACCAACTCCTGAGAATTCTGATGTTGAAAGTGATACCACAGATGACTCTGATTCTGAAGCAGAAGACAGAACAGAAGGTGAAGTAATTCCAGATTCTGAAGATCGACAAGAAAGTCGACATCTGGAAACTGTGCCAGTGAATGGAAATCTGACAAGAAAAGACTTAGAAATAATTGAAATAGATTCTGAAAGTGAAGAGAATCTGTTAAAAGGAAAGATAACTGAGGATTCGGTTGTCTATATTGAAGACAAAGAAGCTGAACCAAAAGAAGTTTCAGACCAGGAGAGTATCGAAAGGCAGAGAACAAGCTCTGAAGTAAGGAACAAAAATCCGAAATCTGGGAAGCTAGAGGTAATTGAGGAAGAGGAGGAGAACGAATTACCGAGTACCAGTGATGGAAGAAAAAGTGAAGTTCCTGAAGGAGTGAAATTGCCGTATAGAGAAGTTCCTGAGTCAATTGAAATTTCAGACTACGAAACTGAGGAAAGTGACGTGGAAGGTGGAAGTGAAAACGGAAAGAAAAGGACTTGGAAATCAGAATCGAATAATTCTGAACCAAAGAAAAAGTACGTGAGAAAAGCAGACTACTGGCCTGGTGGAAGATTGAGAGTCAGATTGATTAAAAAGCCAATAGAACAAGTTGAAGAAATCAGTAGTCAAAAGAGTCCTGGAAAAGAGGTTGGAGTTGGAAGGAAAATAGAAGTGATATCGAGAAAAGGGAAGAGAATAATTAGACCAAACCAAAAATACAAGTCTCCTGAGTGGACTTACTTAGTAATTCCACCTGTTATAGACATATATGATAGTAGTGAAGAAGAAAACGAAATCCAAGAAATTAGTGACAATGATTGAAGTACAAAATTATTAAATTGGCATAAGGCTGAAGAAATCCTGTTAGTTGACACAAGGTCGAAGAAAAACTGTCTAGTAGAAGAAAACATGTGTATGACATAAGGTCGAAGAAATCTTGTTTAGGGTTATAAAAGAAAAATATATTTTAAAAGGGGGGTGTATATAAATTTTAAAATTTATTTTTATTTTTATTTTTGAGGCTAAAACTAACCTAAAAATGCCTTACATTAAGAAGAGCACTTCAAAATGCTCTGTTTTTAAAAGATGCTGTAAGATGACTCTGGTGTGTCTGCTCATTTTAGTTCTGCTCTGGTTGGTACTAGCTGTGATTATACCTTTAGAAATGAATAGAGAATTACACAAAGTTAACATAACAAGCAAAGCTCTGGTTAGCCAAACTAAACATAGTGCATCTGCAAAGGTTATTGATCATCAGCCTAACATTCATCAAGATAAATCAATAGGTGATTTTTCAAGCAATACTTTCACAAAGCTTTTGAGTGAATATGTAAAGGTAATGGATGCAAAGGATTGTTATGTATGCGTTAAGTTACCCGCTTCTGTTTCTAAGGGAGTAACATATAATATGCTTCCTCTCACTTATGCTGTTACATGTAGTGTATTAACTAGTTTATTTTATCAAACTGGTCGTTTAGAATATTACTATTCAAATTATGATGAGATTTTTGCTAATGTCAAGATTGATAATGCTTTAAATAAGCATAAGAAAGCTAAACAATTGAGAGAATATTTCCTTGTTACTAATGAACTCACTTATGAGTATGCTTACAAGAATAATCTAACATGTAAATTAAGTGCTGAAGGGAAGAAATTTCTGAATATGGTTGAGGAGAGAAGAGCAATTTATAAGAGAAATGAATTAGTCAAGCAGACTAAGTCATCATTCTGGCAAAAAGAGGATGAGAAACTAAATGGCAAAATGCTTGAAAATATTGCAATTCACATAGACAAACCTGTTAGTGGAAAACTTTGCATTAGAAGAGATAACACACTTTTTGATAATTATTTTGTAGGTGCAAGCAACTGTGAAGATACTTATCAAATTATGGGAGGTTGGGGATTTAAAAGTGGAAAAGATCCTATCTTTCCTGGAATTTATTTTGTTTGTGGTGACAAAGCCTACTACAACCTTCCAGACCATTGGTATGGAACTTGTTATGTGGGAATTGTTTTTCCTAAAGTGTTTCATGTTGACAGAGATTCAGAAGGATTATTTAAAATTCATAATTATGTAAATAGAGCTAAAAGAGAAACTTTTACTGAAGTTCTGGGAGATATTTTCCAAGCTGTAATACCTTTTGTTGGTATAACCCTAAATGCAGGGAGAATCAGAAAATTGTCCACTATAGTTGATAGATTATCAACTGACACTGCTGATGGGTTTCAATTAGTGAATGTTGAAGTTATTGCAATTAGATCCATGGTAATTCAAGATCGTCTTGCTTTAGACATACTCCTAGCAAAAGAGGGAGGAGTCTGTGGCATTTTACATGTCCAACATTGCTGTACATATATACCGGATGAAAGTAAAAATATTGAAATGTATATTAAGAATATTACACAAATGCATTCTGAAATAATTCCTTTAGAAGAAGAAGATTTTACTGGGAAACTTTCAAATAGGTTTCAAGCAATTAAAAACTGGTTTCATAATATCGGAAGTTCAATTCTTGGCAAGATTCTGGCACCTTTGATTATAATAGTATTCATTTTTATTTTGACTAAAGTAGGTTGTTTGTTGCATAAAAGAAAGAAGCATTTGAGAGAAAAGAAAAGAATCTATAAACTCAGAAAAGAAGAGGAAAGGGAGATTGAGTTGCAGGAGTTACATAGAGAGCGTCATGTTAATTGTAAAGATTATGCTGAAACAGACTTTTAGGTTTACTAATACAATGAATTTGAATCGATTTCTTATAAATTAAATTTACCAAAATTTTGAGTGCTGGTGTGGTGATTTGTTAATCACCAGATGAGGGAGTTGATGGAGCGAGATAGAAAACAAAATTTTGTTTAAACTCGCAAAATCACATTTCCATAACATGAATAAAATTATTAATGATTTGTGATATGTCGTGCTAATACAACCTAGATTAAACTTTACACGTGGGGGGACTAACATGTGTGCTCATAAACGTGCATATTTGTTGCATCTTTTTGTTCGTGCAAAATAATAAAATAATTTATTGTTTTCGTTTTTGTCATTACTAACTGCTGCATACTTAAAATAAGCATGTGCTTGTTTTGCTTTTTCTTGTCTGTGTGATGTCATTTCTACTATTCTAGGTGCATATGGGTCTCATAGAAAAACGGAGACTGGTAAATATAAACGCTGCTTTATTTGTTTGCAATGGCTAGGTAACATTTTGATTAATCGGGTGGGTTAATTATTTAGTAAACCATGGGGTGGATACAGAATATACTTTATTTCTTACATTAATACTTTTCTTGTGTTTGTTTTATACTAGAAATCATAAGTTGCCTGCTTTTGAGGCCTAGCTATTTGAGCCGCACAAAAAGAGCTAATCCATATTTCTGCAGAAAGTCACGAGACGCCCATTCTGAATTAAAACGTTTATTGAAGCTGCATTCACAAAGCAAAAAACTGATGAGCTGACATCATTCTGTCGGACATGGTCAAGGTCGAAAGTGAACTTTTTGTCAGTCCTTAACTTGGCATCCGCGGAAGTTGCACTGTAAGACTATGGAAGCTGCGAGGATGACTTAAAACAAAGTTGCAATCGCAGGAAGCCTCTGGCTTCACGTGGAAGAGACAATGGTCTTTGTAAGACATGATTTTGTGGAACTTTTTAAGAATCGGGTGACATGTCACTTGTCACTCTCAGCCAATGGGACGTCGAGTATTTCTGAAAACTTTCCTTTGCTAGTTTAGTTAGCGTAGAAAGGTATAAAAAGTCATGCCCTTAGGGTTGGGCTGGCTGCTGCTTTCTGACTTTCCGATGAGGGTGATGTGCTGCTGGACTTTGCGTGGAGCACGTAAGAATCCTCAAAGATCTTTACTTTAATTTCTGTCTATTTAGCTCAGTTAGGAAAATAGGTTTTAGAAATGTTAAACTTTATATAATTCTTTGAAGTTAATTCAATTGCTTAAATTGTAATTTTCTTATTTCTTACCATCATGCTTGCTTTATTGCAAATAAATTTCATTTATAAAACTTACAACATATATACCATAATTTAGAAAATAAAATCTTACTTTTGACAAACAAGCTGGTCTTGGTTATTTAGAAGTATAGGTTACCTTTAGTTAGATCACGTCGTCTATAGTGGTCATTTAAATGATTGGGTTTTATTCTAATGACAATATTCTTTCTGCAAATGTATAAAATGTTTATAGTTTGTAAATAATGTATATATAGATTTATTTTGACCACCTGATTCAGTAGGCCCAAAATATATCAAGTTCATAGATGGGTCCGTGTATAATATAGAAATTTTGTTTATAGGTTATGAAGTTGGGTAGCGTAGTTTATGATATATTTTCTATAGCCCGCTGGATCACAGGTCACCTAGGGTAGCCTGACCTAGGGTTAGACAGTCACTAATAGAGGCACATGTGTAAAGGTTGCACACCACCCAGCAGTAACTTCCTGCAATTCCACTCAAAAATGACGCTACACCAGTCTTTTTGTAGGAAAATACGTGCCGTTTTATAAAAATAATACTTTGTTCACTTTTCCATTGTATATCTTTAGTCAGTACAGAAAAATTGCATCCAACAGTGACTTTATCAAATACTACACATCTGTAAAGAGATCTCACAATTCAATTTACCAGCATTACAGTATGATACATAGGCTTTCAAGAAGCAGTATCTGGCCACATTACAAGCTCAGGTAGACTCTGGTCTTTCAAGATAGGTTAATTCCAGTTATCCCCCTGACTACAACCACAAGGTGGAATGGTTATTAACCCCCACTCTACTACTCCGTGTAAACTCTTCTCTAGTTCTGCCACAAGGAGGTTTATATATTAGCACCACTTAATCAACATTCCAGATCAGCTTTAATCCGATCGGGTTCCTTGTGGAAGTCTTGTAGGCATCTGATGGATGTAGTTCACTCTAATGAGGCCGACCATAAGGTATCGCTCCTCTGCCCTTTGATCACAAGGTCTCCAACCTTCACTCTTCCCCCTTCACCCACTCCTTACTTTGCAGCGCTGGGCCCACTAGGCCAAAGTTCCGGATCACCGGGGGAGGGAAGTTCGGTGTGTCACAGCCTGCCGCTCGACCCTCCTCGCCCGCTAAACCAGCCCCTTGTGGTTACGCGGGGAAAACGGGCCACACAAGCTGAAGGAAGCCGGCGCTCGCCTCACGCCCGGTTCCTCCTCAGACGCTGTCTCCGCCTTCGTTAAGGGAGGCGGCCGTACCGGGAATGCGCGAGAGGATAGCGGCTCACAGACAGAGCCTGCTCAGCTCCGGGGATCCGCCCTCGCTTACGGACCAGCCTATAGTTCTTTTAGCCCCCCACTGGGCCTGTGCGGTGCACAAGTCGCTTCCGCTCCTCTGGGGGCCGCCCGCCTTCCAAGCCTGCCCACTGCAGAGACAGCGCTCCTCCTTGACGGCACTGCCCCTCCTCGCTCTTGGCCTGCCCGGCACGCCGGCCGCTTCACTTTGGCAAGGGACGCGGCGCCTACTCACGCTGGTTACCGCTTCGTGCTTCTGAGCATGCGCGGAGATCAGCGTTTCTTAGCTCCTACTCCAGCCCAACATCTTTGCTGAAGTCCCTCGCCTCCGCCTCACAGATTCATCAGCCGGTGCAGGGCGTCTCAATTCCACTCTTCGGAGAGACCGGTAAGGCAATTTAAAGGAAGAGGATTTTACCCAGTCAGCGGCGAGGCTTTAGGCTAGCAGGGTCCAGAGGATCTCAAAGAGGGGCCAACTGAAATCACTGAGGTGACTCCCTCATATAACAAGGTTCCACCAGAGGGTTTGGTCAAAGGCTAGGGGGGAAACGACTTCCAGAAGAGGCTGTCAAACTTCCTGTCAAACTAACTTCTCTCTGTGCGTCCACCTCCCCTCACCACTGCCTCACTCCTCACACTCTCTAGACTACGCAAAATGGCTTCCTGACTTCTGCCCTTATATAGCCTGTCCACACAGGGTCCAGTAGGATCCAGAAGGCTCTATGTTAACCTATGGGGCTTTCTAGGGGATGACAGTTGTGGCAGTTAATATCCACCATTTTGTTGATGTGGGTGAATCCCAGTCAGAAAAGGCACCTAGGCCTGAGGTGAAAAACTATGAGGGCAAAAGAGCATCTATCCCCCAGGCCAACTCCATAAAAATAGTCCAGTGGACACAAAAAGATAGAAAGGGAATGAGGGGCAAAAAGGGGACAAAATAAATAATTAATAGGAGGGACTACCCAAAGGCAGACAGGTCTAACACAGTGCTTCTATTCCATTTCCATTTTATTGCATTTGTATCGCGCATAAATCACCCTAAGGTCTCAGAGCGCTAGCAGGCAAAGGAACCTCATGTCCATCGCACCCAGGAGAGTCGAGGGAGCTCATCTGGCTAGAAAAGCCAAGTCTTTAGCTGTCTTCGGAACTTCACATGATCAGGCTATAGCCTGATCTGAATGGGGAGAGAGTTCCAGGCTTCTGGGGCTGTTTTACTGAAAGCTCTGTCACCATTTCTGACTGTCCGAACTCTGGGTACAGAGAGAAGGGCCTTGCTGGAAGAGCGTAGCGTTCTGACTGGGACGTGGGCCTTGAGCTTTGGTTCAAGATAGACAGGTCCTTGACCATTTACAGATTTATGGACTAGGCAGCATAATTTAAACTTCATGCGCTTTTGTATGGGTAGCCAGTGTAAGGTCTGGAGGCAGGGGGCTGAGGGGATACGGGGGGGTAGATCAAGTACTAGCCTAGCGGCAGTGTTTTGAAGGACCTGCAGTCGATTCAGTAGGGTTGAGTTGATGGCTGAGAAAAGAGCATTTCCACAGTCTATCCTGTTAACAATGAGTCCTTGGACTAAGGGCATACGTGCTGAAAGTGGGATCCATTTGAAGATCTGCTTCAAACTGCGCATCAGGCCGTAGCTGTTACCCACGGTTTTTCTGATGTGTTCAGACATTGTTAGCTTATCGTCTATGGTTACTCCAAGGTTCCTGACAGAGGGCTTGGGGACTGGGCAGGGACCGAGGGAAGCTGGCCACCAATCTGGTGACCAGATTTTGTCGGCTTTGCCGAACAGCATAACCTCTGTCTTTCCTGCGTTCATCATAAGGTAGTTCCTGGTCATCCATTCTTGTATGCTGACCATACAGTTTTTGAACCTCATTTTTGTATCATCAGGGTTTTGATTGATGGTGATGAGGATTTGAGTATCGTCGGCATAAGATACGGTTCCAAAACCATGAGCTCTGATAATCTTCGCAAGGGGGGAGACATATAGATTAAAAAGGGTTGGGCTCAATATGGATCCCTGTGGGACACCCTTGTCACTTTCATAGAAAACGGAAGAGTGCGAGCCTATCTGGACCCTGGAGTGCCTGTTGCCGAGATAGCTTGTCAGCCACTGAAGTGCGGCGCCTTCGACATCAACCTCCGCAAGGCGCTCTAACAGAACGCGATGCGAGATGGTGTCGAAGGCCGCAGAGAGGTCCAGCAGGATCAATATAGCCGATTGTTTAGAGTCCAAGGACAATCTTATGTTGTCCACGACCTCAAGCAGGGCCGTTTCAGTACTGTGGAATGCCCGGAATCCAGATTGGGAAGGATCAAGGAGTTTGTTGGCCTCAAGGTGGGTGATAAGCTGTTTATTTATTAGAGCCTCCATAGTTTTTCCAAACAATAGTAGAAGGGAGATTGGTTGATAATTGACTAGTTGGTCCGGGTCCGCTGTAGGCTTTTTTAAAATAGGCCTGATTACTGCCTCCTTCCAGTGCTTAGGGACGGAGCAGTGGAGTAGGGATTGATTGAAGATGTTGGTTAAGATCGGGATCAGTACTGGGGAGATTTTGGATATAACTTGCGGAGAGGCAGGATCTCCCGGGGCTCCAGACTTCATTTTCAGCAGGGTTTGGTTCACCTCATTTTCTAAAAAGGGTGAAAACTCTCTTAGCGTGACAGTATGATCGTTGGGGTCGTTGTATCCATTGGCGTCTGGGGCAGTGGTCTGGTCTGTTGTCGTTTGCTGGGGAAAGCGTTTGTGAATGTCATTGACTTTCTCATGAAAGTAAGAGGCTACAGATTCTACCCAGTCCTTGGTATCGGGGGGCACCTGCTGTGATCCTGTTGGATTAGTGAATTCCTTAACAATGTTAAAGAGTTCTCTTTGTGAGTTGGCCGCTGATGCGATCCTGTTTCCTAGGTAAACTTTTTTTGCCTCATCTATGTCCTTCATATACTGCCGATGTGCGGCTTTATATGTCTCCCTGTCTTTGACACTTTTTGTGTGTCGCCATTTCCTTTCTGCCATCCTGGTAGAGTATTTTGTTTGCTTCAGCTCTGGCGTAAACCAAGGCGAATTGTTTTTCGGAGGTTTGGATTCTCGTGTCGGTGCTATGTCATCTAATGCGAGAGTAATTGCCGATTCAAGTTTATGGCAGCTAGGCTAGGGTTAGTGCTCTTAGAAATGGTAGGAGGGGAAAAGGCGGCAAAGGCAGCCAGGGTGATCTTATTCCATGGCCTGCTCTTTTTCAGCTTGGTCGGGCGAGTTGCCAAGGCCTATGCCTATGCAGACAATGTTGTATTGCTTTCTAGGAATGCGGGAGGGTTACTGTGATTAATTGACAGTTTTAGGGATTTTATCAGCATAAGGAAACTGATAAACAAAACAAAGACATATACTATGGTGTGAGGGCCTAAATTAAAGAAATGCAAAACTTTCTATATTAATAATACCCCTGTAGATACTGTTAACACTTTTTGCTACCTGGGAGTAACTTTTTCTGGTAGTGGGAATTGGTCACATGAATTAACCAATGTGCGATCCAAGATGAACAAGTGTGCATATGGGTTTTTTAGATTTGGGTCAATATTAGGTAACCGCCCAATGAAGGAAATGCTAGCAGTTTATAAGGCTAAATCTGTTGCCATTGCCCTATATAGCGCAGGGGTGTGGAACTATAATTGTAGTCAGGTATTGCAGCGTGAAGAAAATTCCTTTTTTTTAACCACTTGGTGCTAAGGTATGTCCAACGATTTCAATGTAATTTCCATTGAAATGAATGGGCACTCCATGACGAGCTAAGCTCGTCATGAGCGTCCAAGGGGTTAAACGTCTTTTAAGTTTACCTCCCTGTTGGAAATGGGATCCCCGGCTGGCCAGGGCTTTCGCCAAAGTCAGTCAGAGACCACCACTCCCAAGTCAGGGCAAGGGAGTTACACGCCAAGATAACCCCTGCTCACCCTCTAGGTAACGTGGCGCGAGCAGCAAGGCTAAACTTGGAGGCGATGTAAGTTAAGTGTTTGCGCGCGCACCCCCAGCAACAACTTCCAAGGCCCACCACAAAGGAAAACTCCACACAAGGTTATATAAAAATAGCCTTTGTATTACAATAAACATACATTAGATAAAACACACATATTGTTACACTGTGCCAACAGGCACGGGCGGAATTTACAAGGGATTATGTACAGGACAGGGCCACCTGGACCACTGTCAAGGGTATGCACTTTTAGAACTTAGCACTTGTAGAAAGAATACTTTAGAATGTAAAATCACTGTAGCACACAATATAAAAATAGAGCACACAACCAGCAATCACTGGTAACAGGACCTCACTAGCACCACCTGTACTAGGGAGAAAACAACCACCTACATATCACAATACCTGTAGGGGTGTAAGAAGGGAAAACACATGATGCATCACAATACATTCAGAGGTGTAAGCAAAATGAACAATTGCGCAAAACTCAGATAAGTCACCACCTGTGACAGTCCCTAGGCCAACTGGCCTCTCTAGGGCTAGGACGCCCTGTGTCCCAAAGTCAGGGGGCCTAAACGTGGCAGTTGCCCACAAAGTGCTGGGCAACTGGTGCAGGGAAAGTTAGGGCAACGTTGGAGCCTCTCTGGCTCAAGAACCACCACTGTGGCACTGATGAGCCTCTCTGGGCTCGAAAGAACCGGAAATGCCCTGAGCCTCTCAGGGCTCGTCACGAATGTGGGCAGGGGGGCCCCTCTCGGGGGACCCCGGAACAACTGGAGAGCCACTCGGGGCTCAAAGAATACTGAAATGCCCTCCTCGAGCCTCGCAGGCTCACGCACAAAGGGACTGACCTCGAGCCTCTCTGGGCTCGCAGAACGAATTGCCCCTAGGAGCCTCTCTGGGCTCCTCAACACGACTGTGGGCTTCGGTGGAGTCCCTCACGGGGGACTCAGAGCAAGGACAAATGCCCCCAAGAGCCTTGCAGGCTCATGAACAAAGAACGGGCCTCGAGCCTCTCTGGGCTCGCGAAGCAAATGTCACCCTCAGAGCCTCGGGGCTCTCACAAAGAAATGCCCTCTCAAGAGCCTCGCTGGGCTCTCAAGACAATTGGTGCCTTCTTGGCGGTCCCCCCCTCTGGGGGACTCGAGATCCAGTAAATGCCCCCAACCGTTGGAGTCCCAGCTCGGGAGACTCGTGGGGCAAAGGTGCGCCCTGGTGGAGCGGCCCGCTGCCAAGTGGGGGCCGCTCGAGTAGAGGCGGGGGGGGAGGTGCGCGACCTCGCACCTCTCCCCTAGCCGGCTTTCACTCACCGGCTGTTCCTGCTCTCCTCACGGGCTGCGGGGCTCCTCTCTCCACTCGGGGAACCTCGGGGACACGGCCGGCTGCTTCCCTTCTTGCTGCTCGGCTGCGGGGGCGGGACTTCCGGGTCACCATCCCTCGGGCCGCGCAGCGATTGGTTGGCCGTCCAACCACTTCCGGGTCGCCGCGGGCAGCGCGGCGGCTCGCCTCAGATAGGCAGGCGGGGTCCCATTATCCGAGGAGTGGGCTCCCTCGCGATAAATTATTATCTCAGGACGGGGCAATGCCGGGTGGGCACCGGCCTCAAAAATAGCAATAAACCGAGGTGGGCACTCGGTAGGGCCGGCAATCCTGAGCAGGCGCCGGGTGGGCACCGGCTTGGCAACGAAGCGCTAGCAGCGCTCGCAATGAAGGAAAGGCGCTCCCAAGCGCCACAGGACCAAAGAAAGCGCTCACAGCGCTAGGAGCAAAATAAAGCGCTTTCAAGCGCTAGGCAAGGGGATTTCAGCGCTCCCCAGCGCTGAAGGGCAGAGAGCAGTGCTCTCAGTGCTGCAGGCACAGCACAAGCTCCAGCAGGGGCTGGAGGCAGGCAGGGGGGCAAGGCTGGGCCCAGAGCCAGCACACTGGGTTTCCAGGCAGGGAGACACCCCAAGTGGCGGTCCTCCTGGCCCCAGCAGCAGCAACAGCCCCCTCTGGCAGGATCCAAAAGCAGAACACATTCATGGGGACACAGCCCCATTTTTATACTGTAAAATCCTTTGTTTCAAGGTGCAGGGTGGGGGGAAAACCAGTTGCAGCTGGCTTTGGAGCACTCTTGATGGCTCAACCACCCCTTTCATTCACTGGGGAGGCTAGGGTCGTTAGACACACCACAGGGGGGCGGAGCCAGCATTGTGTGGGGAAAACCCAGCCCATCCAGGACACAGGTACACTCCTCCTACACATCACTCATGCTAATCTCACACTCACCACCGGGCAGACCCATCCAGACTTCCTGGAGCCTGGCATGCCAGCCAGCTCCAGCCAATCACGCTCCAGCACCCTCACTGCACACATATCTCAATGTCCAGAAGTAGCACTTCCCTTCTAGACACATACATGCCGCATACACCATCTCGTAGCATTCACTCTCACGAGTTCACACATACTAAACTCGAGCCTGCACTCCCCATGCATCAGGAACTACCAGGGACACACACATTCCCCATGCATTCCTATGGGAGGGCAGGCCAGCCATGCTACACGCACGCACTTTCACTCTGGGACCCAGGGAAAAGTGCGCAGAGACCCAAAAAATCACTGACACAGGGTCACACATAAAGCAAAAAGTTTAGGGGTGAACCTGCCCTACGGCCAAGTCCAACACTCCCTCAGCGTCTACTGAATAAATACACCAGGAAGTAGGATTACAGTACCTAGCAGACTAGGTTGCTTTGTGACTGCTGCTGTTATTGAGGTCCATTTGGGCCAAAGATGAAACTAATTTGTACCAAATCTATTATTATGGACTGTTTACTTCTGGATAAAAAAGTGTGTATTCCCTGGTTAAGATACATCAGTATTACATGTAGTAAACTGTTTAATTTGCCAATCCGGTTGAACCCTGTGCAGATGATAACCTTAACTAAACAGCATTTCTGAAATCAAAAACAGAAACTCATATGAGATTGGCAGGGAAACAATCAACTTGTATACTCTATCAATCAATTGAATCTAGGATGGGATTTCACAATTATTCGACCCAGGTGACAAAGCCAACACATCGCTTTGTATTGACCACACTCAGACTAGGCATAGACTACCATTTAGTCCATTTCCCTGCAATGAAATTAAGACCCCCAGATTATACCCCCTGCCCATATGACGGGCAGACTAAGCAAAGCACAGTTCATTTTATGCTTTTCTGTAATTTTTACTTGTATTTTAGGTGCTGTTATTAAAAACCACTATTTTTAAAACGAAACGTGAGAACGCACAAAGTTGCAATGGAATTACTTGTTGACCTTAATGACCCTGGGGTATGTTTTAATGTTGCATCATTTATTCCGAAATCTATCAATATAAGAAAAAGCAGTGTTCTTTGATAAATAATCAATTTGTATTTGATAATGAGGGTCCTTTGTAATTTGCTGCTAAAACCACTTTTAAACAATTGTTTTCATAATTGTATTTTAAAAATGTGTTATTCCTTTTATGGTTCTTTGTGGATACTGAATAAAGCCGGAAAAGCATACACTCTGTGGCAGGCACCCCCTGGTGACTACCACACTGTGCATGCTTGGATCAGGGGGACCCATAGGCACCGCCCCCACGACTGATTCGGAGGGCCCTGGGTCAAGGGGGGCCTGCTACGGCCCCACAAAGTCCGATTCCAGCACTGCTGTGTTGTGCTGAGGCCGAGTCGATAAGGCTGTCCGAATCGTGCATCGTGCTCACTCGTTCGGAAGCTGGGTCCGTTGCGCTGCATGATTCAGCTCCGAACGAGTCAAACTGACCAGTTTGGGTTCAGAAATAATTCAGTCGACGCTGACGAGATCCTCACATCGTACTTGGTCATTCGGAACAGGGTACGGTTAGGTCGGAAACATAGGCTCCGAATCGGTTTAGGCAATTCCGATTCTAATTCGGAGCCCTTCCGACTGAGATCGGAATCGACGCCTTAGACAGAGTACAAACCACTGCCCAATAGAGACCTCATTTCTAACATTGGTGGTCAGTGGTGAGGATCGGACTTGTGTTTGTACTTTGCATACAGTGATTGGTGAACACTACTTCCATATCGGAGATCTGCGCAACCTCATGCTGGTTTTGATTTTTCTCTTCTCTGCAACTCTTGAGTCTTTGATCCACAATCATGTTTCAGGATGATGAACCTCCTGTGGGAGCTGCAGGTTTTGTGTCAGAGAGGTTGGAAACCTACATGGTCCTTCAGCTTAAAACAGATCTGCAAAGAGATCAAATGTCCTATTAACGGCTTCACTAAAAAGGAGATGCAAAGGGTGCTGAGGGCCTCGTTGGCAGCAAGAGAGGCTGGTTGGAGTACTGAGGATGAGAAAGATGATGTAGAGGTGAAGGCAAAGAGCTTGCATGAGGATTTTGTGGATCAAGAACTGCCTGAGGGAGAGCACCCTCCAGGGCTGGCAGCAGTGTGTCCTCTATGGGCCTGTCCCCAGAATAGTTGGACGACAGGCAGGAAGCTAGAAAGTACAGGCTGGAAAAGCTGAAAGGGAGCATGAAAGGGAACTCCAGTTAGAACTAGCTAAACTCAATAGGGAAGCAAGAAAGGATGTCTTGGCCACAGGGGACAGAAAGATGATTCTAGAACAGGAGCTGAACTTAAAGGACCTGGATTTGAAGGCCAAGCCCAGCACAGATGGGCAGCATTACACCAATGCAGTCTAGGAAAATGGTGCACATTCCTAAGAATGTAGGGAAAGAGTATACCAAGTGAGATTATATCCAGAGGTGGTTTTAGAGGTATGAGGCAGCTCTTCACGTGAATGGGGTCCCTGAGAGAATTTGGGGGGGCAGGATTGTGGAATCACTTCTCCGTAGAGGGGAGGGACACATTGCTGAGCTTAGGAAAGAGACATGACCTCACTTACACTGAAATGAAGGAGTCCCTTCTCACCTGGTATGGTCTTACCTCAGATAAGTATAGGGATCCATTTAGGCAGAGCAAGAAACTTGATTCCCAAACATGGCTGGAATGTGTAGATTTGTTTTTCAGAGCACTGGAGGGTTGGGTGAAGGGGAGTGAGGTAACCAATTATCAGGGGCTCTACAATCAATTTGATTGTGTAGGAGCACTTGCCTAGCCTATGTTTTCCAGAGTTGTGCCAGCTCTTGATAGACGGCAGGCTTCCTCACCCCAGCATGATTTCTCAGGAGGCAAACTGCTGGGTGAGTACCGGGGTCCACAAGAGATTGTATGGGGAGACTCTGCCAAGGATGGGTAGTGTCCCTGCAGCGGGGAGGGGGGGGGGGCACAAGCGTAAAAATTGTGACCCAAAATATTTCCCATGGTAAGGATTCCCAGTCCCCATTGAGAAGAAGGGTTTCTTCCTGCCTGGTAGGCCTGGACGGAAGAGACCCTTGGTGTGCTACGATTTTAGCCAGGCAGGGCGTTCAGAGGGAGTCCAAAGTGGGCACAGGCCCACACTACTGGGCAGACACTGGGGCTTGCCAGTGTAGCACCTGGGAAGGAGTTGGTCCTAGGTGGGTGTGGGGATCCAGCTGAGATGATCCTTGTCTTACTAGGGGACCAGAGAAACCTAATGCATGATAACACTAAGAAATACAGGCAGTGGATGAGCATCGGTGGACAGAGGGTAGAGGCTCTGAGAGACACAGGAGCTAGTGTGACTTACTGTCAAGTGTCACCTGGTGTCTGAAGAGCAAGTGATCCCTGGATTGCTTCACGAAGTAGTTGCAGTAGACAACTGCGAGCATGTTTGCAAAGTAGATCAGGATCCCTTTGAGTGGGATTCCCGGGTCTTTTAAACATAGCTGTTTACCCATCCATGCCTGTGGATTGTCCTCTGAAATGACTTGCAACACATCGCCTGGAGCGCCTGGAGAGAGGTGAATACAAGTCCCATTTGGAGATGTTGGGATTGCCTGAGTGGACACGTCTGACCACACAGTCCATGGCACCCAGGGTGATCAGAAGGACCTGGAGCCTAAAAGAGTGGCCCAGGTTTCTGCCAAGAAGAGGAGGGGCAAGGTAAACCGCTCCACAAATTCTCAAGTGACCGAACTAAGGAACCTGCCTGAGCTGACCAATTGGCACCAGGAAAGGGGTTTCACCAGGTAGGAGTTCTGTGCAGAAAGAGTGCCCGACTCTTGTGGGTCTTAGGCAGCCAGCCGAAGGACCAGGCAGCTGGCAAAGAGTCTAGATCTCACCTGATCTATTGGCAGAATGATCTTCTCTACAGTGAGCCTAAGGTTGCTGAGCCTGGGGCAGGACATTTGGGGCAGAACAAGACCTGTGACAGGCTTGTCACCCACTTTTACTGCCCCCAAATGAGAAAGAATTATGGTGCCTTCTGTAGGTTCTGTCACACTTGCCAAGCAAGTGGCAAGAATGGGGGGGAGATGCAAGACTCCCCTGCAACCATTCTCTGTCATGAGCACCCCTTTCAAACTGGTGTGTATTGACATTGTGGGGCCTCTGGTTCCCAAGACAGCTATGGGCAACAGGTACATCCTGATCTTGTTGGACCATGCCACCCGGTGCCTGGAAGCTATCCCTATGAGGACAGTGGCAACGCCTGTCATGGCCTGTGTACTAATGGGGATTTTTACCCACATGGGTTATGTTATGTTATTAGACATTTATATCGTGCACGGATACTCAAGAGTGTTCCGGCGCGGAGGTGAACCATAACAGCGAGCAGCATATTTAGATGGGTTGGTTAAAAAGGAAGGTCTTCAGTTGTTTCTTAAATAGCGTGGTGTCTTGGATGTTGCGCAGCTCCAGAGAGAGGGAATTCCAAGCCTCCGCAGCCTTAACAGAGAGGGAGCTACCCCCTAGCCGAACCCTGCGGAAGCAGGGAACGGTGGTCAGGCGCAGAGTGGTAGAGCGGAGGTTTCTACGAGGCGTGTAGAAGGAAAAGCGCCTCTGGAGGTAAACCGGGCCAAGACCATGCAGGGCTCTGTGAGCCAGCGTAAGAGCCTTAAACTGGATACGGTGGACAACAGGCAGCCAGTGCAAGTCTCGTAAGTGCAGCTTCATGCTTGCGCGCCCAGGGATTTGCAGCAAAACCCTGGCAACCGCATTCTGAATTACTTGCAGTTTCTTAGACTGATATCCCGGGAGTCCAATGTACAAGCCATTGGCATAGTCAATACGGGACAAGATAAGTGCCGAGTGACCATTTCCCTGGCAGATCTAGGTGACAAGGGGAAGAACGTCCTGAGAGATTTTAGGATACCGAAGCATACCCCTGCCAGTCGCTTTATTTGAGCAGTGAATCTAAGATCTTCCTCGAACCAGATCCCCAAATTTTTAGCAGGATTGCCAGATGACAGAGGCTGGGGGTACTCTGGGGGCCACAAAGTCTCTTTAAAGAACGGAGGGAAAGGGCCGTAGAGAAGAACCCCAACAAGGTGGTATCAGACCGGGGTACCAACTTCATGTTTCTATACATGAAGGCATGTGGAAGGAGTGTTGAATGAACTACAAATTCACCACCCTTTACCTCCCCCAGCGTAATAGGTTGGAAGGGCATGTTTTGGGGGCTGTCGGAACTCATGAGGCGTAAGTGGGACATCCTCTTACAATTTCTTCTCTTTGGTTACAGCGAGGTACTGCAGAAGAGGGTTGGCTTTGGCCCTTTTGAGCTTCTGTATGGGCAACCTGTAAGAGGACCTCTCAGTTTGGTCAAGGAGGGCTGGGAGTTAGCACCTAGGAAGCCACCCCAGGAAGTATTCAGTTACATGCTGGCCCTCCAAAACCAGACAGCACGCTTCACTAAACTCGCCCAAGAAAACCTAGAAGCTAGCTTGGAGGACATGAAATGCTTGTATGACCAGAATAATACCCTGGCTGAGTTTCTGGGTGTGGCTGATGGAGCCTGTAGAACCTTGCGCCTGACAAGACAAGTGGTCCAGCCCCTATGAGGTAAAGGAGCACAAGAGTGACCTTACCTACCTGGTGGACTTGCAGACACCTAGGAGACCCTTGCGGGCCTACACATGAACCACTTGCCCACTTTGGAAGGTTTGGGTTGACTATGCTTATGGCTACAGATGATGGGGCGTAAGAGGAGAGTGAACATCTCGCCAACCTCCTGTATGCTTAAGAGCAGGATGGGTCAGTGTGATCCTGTCTCATACACTGACCCTGGAGCAGCAGAGAAACTGTTGCCAGTTGCTGGGACAGTTTTCAACTCTGTTTTTATTCATGCCAGGAGTCACCCATTGGTGCACTCAAGACATAGATCCTGGGTATAGTCCACCTGTAACACACAAGATTTACAGGTTGGCTGACAGAGTGAAGACCGGCATTAAGGAAGAGGTTTCCACAAAAGCTAGCCCTTGGGGTGATCGAGTCCTCCAGCAGTCCTCAGTCCAGCCCACTGGTCTTGGTTCCAAAGGCTACCCCGCCTGGTGTCACTCCTGAACTGCTGTTCTGCATGGACTATCGTGTGCTCAGTGCTGTCGCTAAGACTGATGCAAACCCCATCCCCTAAGCGGATAAGCTCATTGATTGGCCGAGAGCTGCCAAGTTCGTCAGTACGTTTGATTTAATATCTGGGTAATGCAGATTGCCTTGACCAAGGGGGCACAAAAGAGGTCAGTGTTCTCAACACCAGAAGTGCACTACCAGTTCGGGGGCATGCCTTTTGGGTGTAAGAATACCCCTGCAACCGTCCAGAGGCTGGACAACCAGATCCTGGCTGGATTAGAGAACTACAATGCTGTCTACCTAGGCATTGTAGTTTTCAGTTCTAGTTGGGAGGACCACTTGTACCACTTCCAGGAGGTGTTGAAGGCTCTGCAGAGTGCAGGTCTCACTATCAAGGCAAATAAGTGCCAGATAGGGCAGGGGTCTGTGGTATACTCGGGACACATGGTGGGAAGCGGCCACATGCTCCCCTACAACCCAAGATTGACACAGTTCTAGCTTGGACATCTCCCAAGACCCGCACAGAGGTGAGAGCCTTCTTAGGCCACACTGGGTACTACCCCAGATTTGTCAAGGTGTATGGCACCATTGTTGCACCCTTGACAGAACAGACATCAAGGAAGCAGCCATGTCAAGTGATCTGGACTGAGACATGCTTGACCGCTTTTGACACCCTGAAGGAGGCCATTTGCCCCGTTCAAGGCTCCTGACTTCTTCTTCTGTGGTGCAGACTAATGCCTCAGAGCATGGTGTGGAAGCTGTGCTTTCACAGCTGAATGAAGGGGGCCTAGATCAACCCGTAGCCTTCATTAATAGGAGGTTACTTACTCGGGAACAGAGGTGAAGTGCAATTGAAAGAGGAGAGTTTGCTGTGGTCTGGGCACTGAAGAAGCTAAGACCCTACTTGTTTAGGACTCACTTCCGGGTTCAGACAGACCACAGGCTCCTCAGATATTTGATGCAAATGAGGGGTGAGAACCCAAAACTGTTGAGGTGGTCCATCTCCCTACAGGGATTGGACTTTACGGTGGAACACCAACCCCATTTCTAACAGGAGGTTTATGGGAGCTGCTCAGAGCCAGATTGCACTAGAAACAGGCAGATATGTGGCAGCAAGAGTGTCGATGTCCAAATCCCACATCGATTTATTGAGCAAAATATAAAGCTGGATACTAGTCTTTTCTTGCTGTAGCCTGGTGTTAGAAATTGAGTTTCTGGTTGGCAGAGGTATGCTCCCTATCCAAGCAGGAGCCACAATCCTAGTCAGTCAGATGGATCACTGCCAAAATATCGAATACATAAATATAGAATACCCAAAATATCGATGACAAAATATCGAATGCAAAAATAACAGTCATATCTACAAACAGGTAAGTACAAAAATATTGAATCAAAAATATTGTTAAAAAATATATAGTTAGTCAAAATATCGAATTTTTTAAAATATCTTAAAAATAATGTAAAATTAATAAAATAATAAATATAATGAACTAAAACGTACTCAAAAATACTTAAATAACCTTAAAATTATTAAATAATTAATTTAAGTAAAACAAAATAAACATACAATTTTATTTTTCAATTCATATATGTATATATTAACATAATATTAATAAAAAATATATAATATTTTTACCGTAGGATAGCGGGAGGGTAAAATCTACTATTAACACTCCAGTGAGTGCAGCAGTAGGGTAAACGTTGGATAGCGTAGGGGTAAAAATTATTATTCCCACTCCAGTAAGTGCAACAGTAGGGAAAGCGTTGGATAGCGTAGGGGTACAAATTGCTATTACCACTCCAGTGAGTGCAACAGTAGGGAAAGCGTTGGATAGCGTAGGGGTAAATATTACTATTCCCACTCCAGAGAGAGCAACAGTAGGGAAAGCGTTGGATAGCGGGAGGGTAAAAATTAATATTCCCGCTCCAGAGAGTGCAACAGTAGGGAAAGTAAAGATTTAAAGGGGTCGATTCCGATCCGTTACAAATCACCGTCCGTACGACTCGCATCCGGAGCCGTTTCCGTACGACTCATACGGACGGCGTACGACCCGACGATTACGATCCCGACCGGGGTACCAGGACGCTAGTCGTACGGTCCACGTCAGGTAAGGGCGATTCGTACGGAAAAGCGCACAATCACATACACACCGTACGGCGCATACACCCCATGATCGCAGGGGTACGTGCCGTACCCCTGCGATCATGGGGGGTACGTGCCGTACACCCAGCGTACATGGGGTACGTGCCGTACACCCAGCGTACATGGGGTATGGCACTTACCCCATGTACGCTGGGTGTACGGCACGTACCCCCCATGATCGCAGGGGTACGGCGCGTACCCCTGCGATCATGGGGTGTACGCGCCGTACCCGGGGGGGGGCGTTCCGTACCTGTTTCGGGGCGAACTCTGATTTTACGGCAGTTTCCAGCTCCCATAGAAAAAGGGTTGTACGGAGCGTACCCAACACGGATCGTACTTGCCGGGTCGTAAAAAGCAGCCGCAAACCATACAAACATCCTGTACAGCGGGTTCCGAGGGCGATTCGTACGGGAATTCTATTCGTACGGTCCCTGGTACGATTCGTACGGATAGCTGCATTGGGTGTGGATCGTACTACGTCGTTCGTATGGGGACGGTTACGGATACGATTCGTACGGAAAAAAATGCTCCGTACGACGATTCGGAGCGCTTTTTACGGGATCGGAATCGACCCCAATATATGAATACAAATTTATTAAATATCAATACCAATAAAAAATGTATTACAATAAATTACCAATTTAATATTATGTAATAATGAATCAATTAAAAATACAAATACATATTAGTTATTAAAATTAATTACCTATTAATACAAATTAATTAACAATTAATTAACAATAAATTAAAAGGCAATACCAATAAATAAATAAAAATGATTTACTTAATTACAATTAAATTACTTCTGATAAGCGTGGCTCAATTCCACCCGAGTGACTTACCGCACTCACCTATAGTTACCCAATAATAAGTCAGCCGGACAGTGGAGAAGAATAACAAAACAATTTATTAGGCCACAAACTCCCATATGAGAGGGCCCTGTATCGACCTCACCCCTAAGAGACTCGCCGAGAAGGACTGACTCATATCATTACAGTAACACATTATAATACGAAAGCAGGGTAAGGCACGCCCATTTGTGGAAAAGTACTGGACCCCTGAGATGGTGAACAATGGTCTCATACAGTAGGCATCTGCACCTGGGATTGCAACATCCTCCTATCTCACTCCAAGGACACGGAGCCGAGTCTTACCATCCCCAGCACCTGAGAACGAGATAAGGGGTTTCGCTAGTAGTTTCAGTCACAGTGGGCCGAAAAGCAATACTGCTGACATTTGGAATATTCTTATTCCTACGGGAGGGGGGTTTGAGCAAGTGTAACTCTCACAGAAAGGGAGATGCTTCAAAATGGTGGCACACAAGCTAAGCTAAGAATAACTGTAATAATATCACACGCATAAATGGATAACTAAATAGAAGAATATAAACGTAAATGCATAAATGAATATATCAGTAGTTAGACACATTCTGCTAACTCATAAACATAATGTATGCAGTGGGTGGGGCATGGAGAAATGAAACCTATCAGACCCTCCTTTTAGCAGACTGTGGCTAACTTTATTAACTAAAAGGAGAGCCTTTACAGCAAATTCTAAGGGCCAATATAGCATGTTAATCAAGAACATCATCATCAATAAACATCAGCCAACGGGGATCATGAAGTTCAAGATCATTAGAAGCAAGGAATTGTTTTGTCTGTCTTTTCGGAACTCGTATGTTACTGGCACACATAGAGCAGCAAGGAGGAAGGCAATACACACAAAGGCAACATGTCAATAGGACACCAACTATCCCCACTAAACCCATCAGTATTTTCCAACCCCAGGAGGAGAAGATACCCCATAGCCATGTCTGCAAGGACCATGTATCTGTGTCCTGATGGAGTTCAGCCGCTAACCTATGGAGTTTCTGTACAGCTAAATTGACTGTCGGGCGGAGTCAGGGATGTACACGCAGCAAGAGGTCCCGATGACGCGACAAGCTCCACCCCTATCTGCTAGGATGACGTCAAGCACCATCCTGTTCTGGATCGTAAATAATCTCATAGCCTGCATCTCAAGAGACATATTGGCTGCAATATCAGCCTCTGTGGTCACCACTTTTTCCATGACCCTCGACAAACGTCTAATGGCCCTACTATTAAAGATAGGACCCAGGAATGGTAATAAACCCTTCGAGAAATCGGTGAACTGCTGTCCCGAAGTGTCAGTCTGATCCACATCCTCAACCTGGAGGTCCCTCCTTTTACGCTGTCCTTGCATGATAGCAAATCGTGTGTGTGTTTTATGATAATCGGAAGGTGCCACATAAACAGGTGGAAGCAAGTACGCTAAGTAACAGGTCCCACCCCAACCCTCAGGGAACCACAAATACCCATTATTTCCACATACGAAATAAATGTTTGGGGGTGTAACCAGTGAAGGACTAAGGGTCAGTCGAATCAAGGCAGTCACATTGCAAAGGCTGTCGCCCACTTTAATCGGACCCCTGCCCTGAATACAAAAGTATGGTGAAGGCCCAACTGTCGCTAGGGGTACCAGAGAATGACCAGTACTATTGTCTGCAGGGGGATGTCTGTATGCTAGGGAAGAGTTCAACTGCAGGAAACTCTCTCGCACTTTGTCAGTGTCATTAGGCGTCATAAATCGTTCAACCCTTTTCGAGCAAGTCTCTAAGAATGTTTGATCGAAACGTCCATCAGTAAATAACCGTCCAAGGGATGAAGGGGGCAGAGGGCGTACTCGCATAGTCAGTGTTGACCCACTACCAGGGAGTCGTGGGGTCAGAGAATCAGGCTGCTGAAAGAACTTTACCATGCCTATCAGGGTGTACCAGCCCACACAACTATTAACAGGAGTCAATTGAAGTGCCAGTAACCTGTCCTTTTTATATGCAGCAGAAGGAAGCAACCCACAGACCCAGCAATCTGTCACATTATACACAGCATGCGCATGGTGTCAAGTTTTTATGAAAACATTATCACAATATCCCTTTCTCATACATTGTTCACCATAATCAACGGTGATCATATTATGCTCTGGCAAGGGAGAGGGAGTAGGGATCAGTTTGTGGACAGGGTAAGCTTCATCCAGAAAGAACATTATTCCAAGTATTATCAAAAATATAATGATGAACACCACAACAACCACAATTTTGCCTTTTCGTGGAAGAGCATGCCATGGGGAATCGGGTTCAGATCTGCGAGGAGCAGCAAAAGGCTGTTCCTCCTCGGGGATAGGACGACCAAAGGGATACATTTCACCTAACGAACGGACCAAGAGATATCCTAAAAGTTCCAGACACTAGGGGCTCTACTAAAATGTTCCAGACACTCCAAAACCGGCCAGAGGGGTGCTTCACCCTTCAAAAGGGCTCTTCTCCCTATGTCCGTTAAAGCCTCATAGGTAGGCTTACGATCTCGCAACCCTAATCCCTCGACGGAGTCGCACAACTGCAGCAACTCAGGAGCACTGAACTTGGGCCCACACACAACTCTAATGTTCCGTTCAGCAGTGTCTCAAAAGTGCACCAGGGCTCTTTCAGCAGTCCACCCCTATTACTAGGCTAACCTGTTGAATATAGTCCACTCCTAATCCCTATCTCAGCCCTTCTTCCAGTGCTCAGTTCTTTCGCCTCTCTTTCCTGGGCCGCAAGTTATAGCGAGTGCTCCCTCGCACTTCGGGGTCTGAAAACAGAATGGGAGGATCAGTTTGAAAGGAGGTGCTTCCGTCGTTTGAGCACTGTGACCAACAGACTTGTACTCAGGGCTGGCTTCCTCGCGTTCTCGTTGTTTTCCTCCCCAATCAGTAAAGCATCAGAGAAGGGGAGGTGTCGAGGCACGCATTCCGTTTCATGATCTGCGACGCCACCTCGGACCCACGCATCATAGGGTAGAGGAAGAGGTACTCTCTTGACATGGGAGGCGTGCGTCCACGCCTTCCGACCCTCCACTCGAAGTGCGGTGCGGGTGGTGAGGAGCACCAACCGTGGTTCAGACCATCTAGGCTCCAAGCAGGACTTCCGCTGGTATTTCTTCACCACAACCCAGTCCCCTGGGTTAATGCCGTGGCCGGGCCCCTCAGGCATCGGCTTCAGTGTGTCTGCTACCTGCTGATGAATAGAACGAAGATCTTTAGTCAAAGCATACAGGTAATCTGTCAACAAAGGATATTCTATCTCTGAGAAACATTTAGGTCTAGGAACACCCCACACATTGGCGGGCCTGCCAAATACAACTTCATGGGGAGAAACTCCTGTCTTAGAATTCACTGTTACTCTTGTGGACAGTAGAGCAAGGGGAAGCGCATCTGGCCAACATAGCCCTGTACTCTCCTGTATCTTGGCCATCTTTAGTTTCAGTGTGCCATTAAATCTTTCAACCAAACCCGCAGCCTGTGGATGTTGGGCTGCATGGAATTTTTGAGAGATTTGTAATCCTTTACAGATCTGTTTCATCAGTTCAGCATTGAAGGACGTGCCGTTATCGCTCCAGATCACTCTAGGTAAACCATATCTACTAAAATACTCCTTGATCAGCATCTTAGCTGTCGACATGGCTGTACAGTCTTTTGTTGGAAAAGCCTCCACCCACCTACTGAATGAGCACACCACCACAAGGACATATTTGAGGTTATTCACCCTTTCCATTCGATGTAATCCATCTGTATTACTTCAAAGGGGTAGGATGGGGGTGCGAAATTACCTACAGGGACAGGTGTACCCTTCCCAGGATTATGTCTTATGCAAACCATGCACTGCTGTACCAAATGTGTCGCCACCCTGGAAATATTTTTATTACTCCACACCGGGTCTAACAGTTTGCATATGCCTTTTGCGCTTATATGGGCTGGTCCATGAGCCATTGTCACTACTGGGAGGACATACGCATTCGGGAGCAACCATCGTCTTTTATCTGACACATCCGTCCAACATTCACCCGAGTCCAACCGCCCCTCTCCATCCTTCCACCTTTTCAACTCCTCCTCAGTTGCTTTCTCTTGTATATTCCGTACACTCTGTACCGTGTCTGCAAACATGTTAACGTCAGGTACCCACCTAGCTGGCCCTGCCACAAACATTCGTGTAAGTCTTGTCCTAGCAGTTTCTTTAGCTGTCTGGTCTGCAAATGCATTTCCTCGTCCTACATCATCCACCACTGCTTTATGTGCACTACACTTAATCACAGCTAATCGTTTGGGGAGTGTGAGGGCTGTCAATAGTCGTAATATCAATGGGCCATTTTGAATTTTCTGTCCATGTGATGTCAAAAATCCCCTCTCTGCCCACAGTCTCCCATAACTATGAGCCACGCCAAAGGCGTATTGGCTGTCAGTGTAAATGTTCACATCCAATCCTTCACTCAACTCACACGCACGCAGCAATGCTATTATCTCGGCAGCTTGAGCTGAGTTATACGGGACTCTAGAAGTCTCCACCACTGTTTTTAAAGTCGTGACGGCATATGCTGCTGTTGTAGTTCCGTCTGCTAATTTAAAACAGGACCCATCAACATACAGCTCCCCATCAGGATCATCTAGGGGCTTATCCGTCAAATCTACTCTTCCTTTTGTTTCCTCTTCTGTCCGAAACAAGCAATCATGGACCTCATCGTCTTTTTCATCTGAAGGGAGAGGTAACAGCGTGGCTGGGTTCAGGGTGGCACCTCTTTTTATCGTTACATGTGGGGCGAATAATGTCATCTCATAACCTGTTAGACGAGCACTAGTTAAATGCTGCGTCTGTGTCCTGTTTAGCAAAATGTCCACGGCATTTGGTACCATTACTGTCAGAGCTGAACCCAGTACGAGCCCTGGCGACTGCCTTATGGAAACTGCAGCAGCCGCTGTAGACCTTAGACAGCTCGGCAATGCTCTTGCCACGTTATCAAGCATAGCAGAGAAATAAGCACAAGGCCTCTGTTTCCCACCAAAACTCTGGGTTAGGACAGACAACGCGCAACCTTCCGCCTCGTGCACGTAAAGTACAAAAGGCTTCTGGTAATCAGGTGTTCCCAACACAGGCGCAGAACATAAAGCAGTTTTTAGTGACTCAAATGCCTCTTGACATGCAGGGGTCCAAGGTAAGGGCTCGCACACTTCTTTGGTAGTCAGATACAGAAGGGGTTTTGTTAGTAAATCATAGTTAGGTATCCACTGGCGACAGTACGAAGTTATGCCCAAAAATGCGCGCACCTCTCGCTGCGTGTTAGGTACTGCCATGTTAGTTATCGCCTTGATGCGCTCCGGCGTCAGCCTTCTCCCCTCCTTCGATAGGAGATGACCGAGGTAGGTAACCTCTTGTTGGCAGTATTGGAATTTAGGAAGAGACACCTTGTGTCCCTTACAGGCCAAATGGTGTAATAATTTAACAGTAGACTCTCGGCATCCTTCTTCAGTGTCTGAGGCAATGAGAATATCATCCACATATTGCAGCAAGACATTAACCCTTGGGAGCTCCAAATCATCCAACTGTGCTTTCAAAGCTTGACTATAAATACTAGGACTTTCCGTATAACCTTGGGGAATTCTACAAAATCTAAAACTTCGGCCAGCCAATGAGAATCCGAAGAGATAACGGCTATCTGGATGCACAGGGATACTAAAGAAAGCGTTCTTAAGGTCCAGTACAGAAAAATACTTAGCTGAGGGAGGTATCATAGTCAAAATGGTAGTGATATCAGAAACCACCGGATACTGAGGCTCAACCACCTTGTTAATGTGGCGCAAGTCAATCACAAAACGATAGACATCAGGTGTTCCCTCGCCAGCATCACATGAGGGCCTCTTAAGGATCGGGAGAATGGGACTATTACAACTATTAGAATCTGTTTCCTCGACTACCCCAGACCGAATCAAATCCTGTATTGTTTGCAACAGAGCCCTCTCCCCATCCCTAGATATTTTGTATTGGGGTATCCGAGGCAGCTTCGCTCCCACCTTAACCTTTATAGACACTGGGGCAATGTCCATTTTTCCCACATCAGTATCGCTGCTGGCCCACAAACTCGCAGGAACACCCTCCAACTCGACCGGGAGTGGCTCATCTTTTGAGAAACACTGCTGCACATGCGCAACAGAAGGACCCAACGTTAGGTACACACCATCTGGAGAACAGTAAATGGTAGCATGCAGTCTCTTCAACAAGTCCAAACCCAGCAAATTCTCACCACAATTTGAAGTCAAAAGGAAAGGAGAGTCAACAGTGAAAGGGCCAATCGTAAGAGCAAGAGGCTTAGAGATGGGGCTAACCACTGGGGTCCCGGAGAACCCCACGGAAATATTAGTCTTGCCAGACAGAGCCGCCCCTGGGACCTGGGAACGTGCCACAGAACTTTTCGTAGCACCTGTATCCACTAAAAATTTCTGAGGGGATCCCGACAAGTCTGCCGTTACATAAGGCCCACGTTGATCAACATCCACAGAAACAGGTCCGCGCTCTGCCCTACGCTGTCCTAGTTATAAGAGAATCCTGTCAAGTCATCCATCGCATATGCATCGCTGTAAAACTGTCGATCTCTGCAATCGTCACCCTCCTTCTGAAAGTGTTGCCTATCTCTTCCTCCATCAAAGTAATTCCCTCCCGGTCTCCTGCCTTCTTCAGACTGTCTAACATCCTTATGCGCGTCTCCCCGTCCCCGTCCTCTGCCAGGTCCCGCAACGGACCGGAGCAGTGGGCAGTCCTTCCACCAGTGCCCCTCCTGCATGCAGTTGGCGCACTGGTTCGGTCCCAAACGCTCTCTTTTCTCTCCCCTTCCGTTGCTACTTCCTCCTCGGCCAACTGTCACAGGCGGGGCTCCACGTCCCCGACCCTTCGCCACTTGCTGCAACAATACTTTCGTCTTCAAATCCTTTCCCTTCTTTTCTTGCCTGTCCTTATTCTCATTTTCTCTATGCTCATAATACTGGGCCATACTCAAAATCCCAGAGGGAGTGGATGTCGTCCATGTACTCTCTGACGCTTGCAATCGGGCTGATATTTCTGGCAACAGATTCGTTACAAATCTGTTGACAAAAAGGCGTAGCCCTCCATCTTGAGATATATCCTGCACGCTAAAATCCATGAACGTTTCCCCAAAACGGGTGAAGAAATCTGAAACAGCCTCATCCTTCTTCTGTCTACATGCCGTCAACTTATCCCAGTCTTCTTTCTTTGGCGGGATGAGTGAGTGCATGTATTTTATTATGCGCCCTGGCAGTGCTAGTATCTCCGCCTTCGGCTTCTCACCTGGCTTTCTCTCCTTATCCCAATCCTTAAATTCTTCCCAAGTACCACCCAGCTCCTATCTATGATCTGAACCCTTCACCTGTCTCCACACGTCCACAGGAACCAATAATCCGAAAAATAATTCAATATCTGCTAAAGTCATGACCGTCGAGGAAGCCGCCTCTGTTAATTCTTTGTAATAAGCCGTTGGATTTTTTCTCGAGTCAGGCAACTGAGCCTTCAAAGCTAATACTTCGCTCCGTTTCCAGGGCGTATACACCCACTGTTCCTGGAAATGAGCGTCGATACGAGCTCGGGTCACAAGCTTTGTTGCCGGGTCTATTACTTCGGGTATCTCAGGGTGAAATACAGGGTGTACTTCACGCATCGGGTGTACCCCAGGGAAATGTGGTTCTCCCGCTGCTGGTAACTCATTTCTGTATTCTAACAAGTACCTCAGACTACGGAACACCTCTTTTATTCCAGTGTTAGCCCTATATGCATTATTCTTGATATCACGGAGTATCGCCGGCGCTTCCCCACCATATCCCTGTTCCCACAACGCTATCAATGTCGTCGACATGTGCCACAAAGCATGCTGTTGCATCAAAGACTCATAGTCTTTCATGGTAGACCAAATGTCTTCTAATGAATAAATGTTATTCCTGGCCCATTGACAAGCTTGATTAGCTACCATTGTCTTCTCATCTAACCCAACATTCGAACGCGTGAGTAACTTCCGTAACTGAGTAAATAGTCCGCCTCCCGCTCCTCTAGTGGGAGTTAGCAACGCGCCCTGAGGGGTAGTACTGGCAGAAACAGTGAAGATAGCTGGGCCAGTGGAGAGCGCCGGGGAGAGCACAGCAGACGCAATTGGGCTCGTCGCAGAGAAGGAGAGCAGGGGTGCAGTTGCAGAGGGGGAAGTTCGTCCAACCACGGAGGAAGCAGGTGTACCGGACAAGGGAGGGGCACTGACTTGGGGAACTGAAACTACCGCCTGAGAGGCGGAATCCACCAGCACGGGGTACAAGGGCTGTGGTGCATATGGGGGAGGGGGTCGGGTGTTCAAAATGTCCTCCATCTCATCTTGGTCATCTTCTCTCACTACATAGCTCTTATTATCCAATAGCCTAAAACGTCTATCTGCGTGCTCAATACGCAGCTCATTCTCTTTCTTAGTATGTTCCCTGGCCTTTTGCGCCATAGTCTGCGCCGCTCTCTTCTGAGCCACCTTCTCCTCCCTCATCTGCCGCTCTCGTACCTCCTTTTGCCACATCCGCAAAGAATCGAACATGCTCTGGCGGCTGCGCCTAGCAAACAATCTGTCTTGTAAATAATCTAATTTTGCTCCATCAAAAGAACCAAGCAAAGGCCACTGCAAATCCACATTATCTTTTGTATACTTATGCCACAAAGTAGAAAACAAAATTGGGGGTAAACCGTGCTTAACGTACATTTCGAAATTTGGAGAGCCCTCCGTTGGTGCAGGTTGGCTCTCGGCCAGTCTAACATCTGAAACCTCACCACAGCACCCCAAACACTGCAATTTACTGAAACACGGCATCTTGCTCCAACACAATCACACACTAACATACAGATTCACACCTACACACTTACTCGCTTACCGGTAAATCACACTCACAACTTCAATGCACGCTACATGAAATCCGTACCAAAACACGTGTTACCAAAATGGGACAAGGCCCGTCGACCAGGTCCTGGGGAACCTGGACCCTACCGCAGACCGAACAGCGCACACCCGCTATTCCGAGACTAAGGAACGCATCCGTCTCCTGGGCAACACTACAAATCGGCATGCGCTACACCACACGAGACTCGGCGCTCTTCCCCGTGAACCACCACCCTAGGTGTTCGGGTGAGCCCCGAGATCTTCCCGTAGCAAGCCGTCCGCCGACTGCAGTATTATCCAGTCGGATGACAACAAACCACCGTTCACCCAGTCTCCATCAAGTCTGTCAGAGCGCCACTTGCACTCTGAGTTCCCCGGAGCACACTAGCCCCCCAGGAGCGCACCGGCTCCTCCAATCACCAGAGACACACCGGTCTCACGGAGCACTCCGGCTCCTCCAAGCAACAGTCGGACCACTCACCTTCTATGCGCGGTACCGACCTCTACCGTTCTCCACCTCCGGCTGTCAGGACCAACACGGTCAGCTCCAAAGTTCCGCCTTCCGGACTCCGGCGTAGGATCATGGACCGAGACCTCTTCCGATCAGCAGGGTGGGGCAGCGCTGCGAGAACCAAGCTCGGCATCAAGTGGGTACCCAGGCCCACCGTGCCGACCAGAGGATCTCCGGCCTTCTGCTACCCACTGACGGGTGAGAAAGGTCCTAATCGCGGAGTCCCTGTTCGGGCGCCATCTGATAAGCGTGGCTCAATTCCACCCGAGTGACTTACCGCACTCACCTATAGTTACCCAATAATAAGTCAGCCGGACAGTGGAGAAGAATAACAAAACAATTTATTAGGCCACAAACTCCCATATGAGAGGGCCCTGTATCGACCTCACCCCTAAGAGTGCGCCGAGAAGGACTGACTCATATCATTACAGTAACACATTATAATACGAAAGCAGGGTAAGGCACGCCCATTTGTGGAAAAGTACTGGACCCCTGAGATGGTGAACAATGGTCTCATACAGTAGGCATCTGCACCTGGGATTGCAACATCCTCCTATCTCACTCCAAGGACACGGAGCCGAGTCTTACCATCCCCAGCACATGAGAACGAGGTAAGGGGTTTCGCTAGTAGTTTCAGTCACAGTGGGCCGAAAAGCAATACTGCTGACATGTGGAATATTCTTATTCCTACGGGAGGGGGGTTTGAGCAAGTGTAACTCGCACAGAAAGGGAGATGCTTCAAAATGGTGGCACACAAGCTAAGCTAAGAATAACTGTAATAATATCACACGCATAAATGGATAACTAAATAGAAGAATATAAACGTAAGTGCATAAATGAATATATCAGTAGTTAGACACATTCTGCTAACTCATAAGCATAATGTATGCAGTGGGTGGGGCATGGAGAAATGAAACCTATCACTTCCCACCCTATTTCCCTAAAAAGCCACAACCCACTACAGAAAATAAATTAATATAATTAACATAATAATCAATTATTAACCAATTAATAAAAATTAATTACCAATTAAAAATTAATTACCTATTAATATTTAATTAACAATTAATTAAAAATGAATACCAATAAATAAATTAACATATTTAATTAATTACAATTACATTACTTCCCACCCTATTCCCCTATAAACCCACAACCCGCTACGGAAACTAAATTAATAAAATTAATAAAATTCTCAATTAATCAATTAATAAAAATGAATTACCAATTAAAAATTAATTAACAATTAATTCAAAATAAATACCAATAAAAATGTAAACATATTTAATTAATTACAAATAAATTACTTCCCACCCTATTCCCCTATAAACCCACAACCCACTATGGAAAATAAATTAATAAAATAAACATAATTATCAATTAATCAATTAATAAAAATTAATTACCAATTAAAAATTAATTAAATGCCAATTAAAAATTAATTAACAATTAATTCAAAATAAATACCAATATATAAACATATTTAATTAATTACAATTAAATTACTTCCCAACCTATTTCCCTATAAACCCACAACCCGCTACAGAATTAAATTACGCAAAAATTAAATGACATAAAAAACACTATAAAATTCGATATTATTAAAAATTCGATATATTGTAATAGCTATATTATATACTTAGATGTTTTGACTTTCTATATTTTAAAAATCGATATTACATTACTTACCTTCAATTCGATATTTTTCACCACTATATTCTGTCCATTCGATATTTTGTCCATTCTATATTTTGACTTCGATATTATGGCTGTTCTATATTTTTGATTTGATATTATGTCTGTTTACCCAGTCAGATATATACCATAAATTAACCTGTGCTCACCCTCTGGTAGCTTAGCATTGAGCAGGCAGGTTTAACTTAAGAGGCAATGTGTAAACTTTTTGTGCAACACTTCAAACAGTAACACAGTGAAAACACCACAAAAAGACTCCACACCAGTTTAGAAAAATAGTTTATGATTTTATAAATAAAACAAGACCTAAATTACCAAAATGCAAAACGTAGAAGTCGAGATATGAATTTTGAAATATTAAATGCAATAATAGAGCTTAGAAGCAATAAGCGCCTATGGGGGATATCAGGTTGTGCTAGACTTGGGCAAAGTCAAGAGTTCAGGCTGAGAGCAATGGAGCACGGCCTAGATGCAGGAGTCACACAAGGTCCGCAGAACAAAATACCTTAAGCCTGGGCGCACCAGCTAGTTGTAGGGTGCAGCCAAGTGATTTGTTGGTGTTGATCCAGCAGTCGAGGTGATGTGTTGATTTTCTTCACACTGTGGTGGGATGCACCAATTCCAAAGTCTATGCGCTGAGCTGAGAGATGTTGTTTTCATATACGATGCACTGGGTTTCTCCACACAGTCGAGGGGATGCGTCGGTTTTTCCCAGTGCGATGTGCCGATTCTGCTCCCGCAACAGCGAAGATGCATCGGCTCTGATTCCCACAGAAAGAAGATGCGTTGGTTCGACTGGAGCAGGCACTTGGGTCTGCTTCCAGTGTACCAAGCACAGGAGGTGAGACATTGATATCCTTGAGGCTCAGAAATAGGCGGCTAGCCAACAAGCCCCAGGAGATCACTCTGGGTTTAAGTAGAGTCAAGTTCTTCCTCAGCAGAGTCCGAGGGCAGCAGGAGAGCACAGCAGCAAAGCAGTTCTTCCAGAGAAGCAGTCCACCAGAGTGACCGGGCTTGTAGCAGCAGAGTAGTCCTTCTTCCTGATACAGTTTATTTGCAGGTCCAGAAGTGTCTGATTTGGTGGGGTCAGAGACCCAGTCATTATACTCAGTTGTACCTTTGAAATGGGGTAACTTCAAAGAAGGGCCTTTGAAATACACAGAGGTCTTTTTTCCTAGCCCTCGCTCCAAATTCACTGCAGGGGTAATCAGCCCTTTGTGTGGGGACAGGACACTGCCCATTCAGGTGTAAGTGTCAGCTCCTCTTTACCATCCTGCCCTGGATGGGCCATGAGAATGCAGACGGGCACTCAGACAAACCTAACCTTCCTTCATATATGGCTGCCTAGAGGTAATGCACAAAGTTAAGCTGACACTCACCCCAGAAATGTATTGGAGACAGGCTTCAGGCACACCAAGCTTTAAGAGCAGAGAAATACTAGCTTTCTAAAAGTGGTATTTCTAAACTAGTAATTTTAAATCCAACTTTGCCAGTAAAGAGAATATATCATTCCAATTCCAATGATATTAAGCATTACAGAGCTACCCCTTCTCAATCAGGAATTACAGCTTAAAAGTGTAATAATGAATTCACAATGTTAACCTATGAGAGGAGTAGGCCTCACAGTAGTGAAAAACGAATTTAGGTCCATGTCCTACCTTCTACTTACGTAGCACCCTGCCTTTGGGGCTACTTAGGGCCTACCTTAGGGGTGACCTATGTGCAATGAAAGGGGAGTTTAAGGCTTGGCTAGGGATTTTAAATGCCATGTCGACATGCCAGTAAAATTGGACATGCAGGCTCTGCAGTGGCAGGCCTGAGACATGTTTAAAAGGCTACTTCTGAGGGTGGCACAATCTGTGCTGCAGGCCCACTCGTATTATTTAATTTACAGGCACTGGGCACAGGTAGTGCACTCCACTAGGGACTTACAGATACAATAAATATCCCAATTGTGGACAAACCAATGTTACCTTGTTTAGGGTAGAAGCACATGCACTTTAGCACTGGTTAACAGTGTTAAAGTACTGATGGTCTTAAAACCAACAAAAAGAATTATCAAAAAAGGAGGTAAGAGGGCAGAATGTTTGGGGAAGACTACCCTAAGGTTAATAGCTTGTTTTGCCAACAAGGCGCTATTAAGCTCCTCGCGGTTGGCATGCATGCTGTCAGACTAATTGGCTCCAGCCTGCAAAGGAGCCCTCTAGTCTATGTGTAAAATGTACTGTAGACATATCACACAGGCAGTGTGCAGCAGTCGTTGTCCCTGACTCCTGGCTGAGGGCCCACTAAGAAACATAGGCACAAGTTGGGAACTTTCAAATGTCTAAATCCACCTTAACGTGCAGGGCAACAGAAAAAAACAATTGCTCTCCAGAAAGATGGGTACAATATCGGTTCGCATAAATGTTAATTCTGCCCCTCACTCTTTTTTTCCTAGTGGCTCACAAATCTTAGTGTGGTAAGATCCTTTCTTTCTACTCCATCGTAGGCCTGGGCTCCTCACCCCTTCCTGGTAACATGGCACACAGAAGTGTCTGACATCTATTCTGGGGTGGTAGATTAATATACAGTGAAGCAGTAGCTCAATTGTGCGACCAGGTGAGGGTCATCTCACACCAATTTTGTGGTAGAAGCTTAGTAAATGGAAGTTTAGTAAACAGTGAGGCACAACTCACTTGTGCAACCAGGTGTGGGGTCAGTCACCCATGACACTCTTGGGCCATCTATATGCCAGGCAATATCTCAACTCCCTGTTTGGAAGACATGGACTTAGGATGATGGTTTTGGTTGGGTTGCCTCTTTGGCAGTGAAATGCTATTCAATCCTATCAATTTATATTTATTTAACAGACTTCTAGTGCACGCAACTACCCTGAGGGGTTTCCCGGCGCAGGATAGAGGCAAATAACGGTGACGCTACCCGACAGCTAGAAAAGCAAAGTCTTCAGATTTGTACAAAAAACAAATAAGGAGTTGCAGTTCCTAAGAGTGGCAGGGAGAGAATTCCACAAATTAGGACCTAGGTAGGCAAAGGAGTGCCCCTTCATGTGGGTTAGTCAAAACCTGGATCTCGCGAACAGCGAGAGGCTGGAGGATCTCAGCAGACGCATAGGCACATGGGGAGTTACCAGTCCTTGGATGTGTAAGGGAGCTGGGCCATGTTTGGCCTTTAAGATATAGCATAATGCTTACATTAGATGCCCTTAGAGATCTTAAGCCAGTGCAGTTCCTGAAACAGAAGACTGAGGCATGCTTCGGTAGACAAAAGAGTAACTGGGCCGCTGCTTTCTGAATAATCTGTCGGCGTTGAATCGAGGTCTTGTCCGCACCCAGGTACAGCACATTGCCATAATCTAATCTGGATTTGACTAGAGCCTGAATAACTGTTCTCTGGTCCACCAGGGGAATTAACCAAAGGATCTTTTTCAGCCACTTCAGGACAGAAAACTGGTAGCAGTAACCTTAGATACCTGTGGCCTCAAGGAAAGTGTATCATCAATAATAAAGCTGAGGGTCTTGACCTTAGGAGATGGGGTGAAAAGGAGCCAAGGGAGTCCGGCAAGTGTCTGGGTCCCCAGAGATCAGGGTTTTTTCCAAGACCAAAACCTCGGTCTTATCGTCGTTGAGCTTCAGCGTATTTTTTGTTCATCCATAAGGACGCATGTCTGCTTGTGTAATGAATCCATAAGGGAACTCGGAACAATGGAGGAATACTTTCTAACTAGGAAGCAATGATTTGCATCTGGCTGCATGCTAGGTCTGTGGGAGAGCCCACTCATTGGACATGGAGCTGGGTTTTATCTGGGCCCACTCGCACCTATTTGGTTGGTAGCCCTATCACAATTAATAAATGTGCATATCCTATTTACTGCCAAACAGGAGTCTTGGTTCTCCGTAACTCCAGTGGTCTCCATATGCTGCAAATATGTCAATTACCAAGGGAAGCCTTATAAGGGAGGTCTATGCCCACTAATATCTTGAAAGTGGCTGGTGCTAGCCCTCCCAGACCCTGGTTCCTGAGTATTCTCTAGAAATGATTGTTCCTTGCTTTGAACAGGAGTCCAGGAAGAAGAACAAATATGTTTATTAGTTACTAAAAACCATAGACCTGTGCTTGGCGCATCTCCCTAATGTAAATGACATGGTCATAGTGGTCTAAAACCTAGGCATTTTAATTGACGATAGCCTCATAATGAGAGAGCAAGTGAAATCTACATGAAGCACCTGCTTTGGGGTAATGTGCATGCTGAGAAGAGTATTTTAATGGCTGCCTCTCCATACAAGAAAGACTCTCATGCTGGTGCTTGTGTTTATCTGCCTAGATTGTGGAAATGCCCTAATAGCAGCGGCTAATGATTCTCTCCATACCAAAGGGGATGATCGACGGAGCGTTTAAGCAAATCAAACACTCACCCCAGTCAACTGATCTGGGTTTAATCCATCATAATTCTTTAGCTAACTCCACCAACCCAGTTCAGACATGGCCATATGCAAATCAGTCTGACCCTGTGCCTCATGGGAACAGTCCAGCCCGAACTGCCAAGCCATGTCTTTCCTGGACCGGAAACAAGCATCCTGTGACCGGTTTCCGGCTAACCAGCCGTCATCAGCCAGGCTAACTTGAATCCAGTGGCAAAGTGAGGAAGGGTCCCACGTCTGGGTATACCCTGCCAACTTAGGGTGAACCAAGCGATACCAAAGGGGGTGATGGACGGAGCGTTTGAGCAAATCAAACACTCACCCCCAGTCAGCGGATCTGGGTTTCATCCATCATCATTCTTTAGCTCGCTCCACCACCCCAGTTCAGACATAGCCATATGCAAATCAGTCTGACCCTGTGCGTCATGGGAACAGTCCAGCCTGAACTTCCAAGCCATGTCTTCCCAGGACCAGAAACAAGCCTCCTGGGACCGGTTTCTGGCTAATCAGCTGTCATCAGCCAGGCTAGCTTGAATCCAGTGGCAAAGTGAGCAAGGGACCCACGTCTGGGCATACCATGCCAATTTAGAGCGAGTAGTTCAGAACACTACAGCCTATCTTTCCCCCAAGCTTCCACCTCGCACATCTCCTGAACCTGCGCTAAGATCACTGCACTGGCTTCCTATTAGGCAGCAAGTGATTTTCAAGCTTCTGTGTCTGGTACACAAATCTCTTTCAGGTAAAGGGCTGGCATATCTTCTAAGTAAACTCTCAATTTATTGACCCACCAGAAATTTCAGATCCAAAGAATAATTCTTGCTCTGCCCATGCCATATTCGCACAGTCAGACATGGTGGTCAATTCTCCTTTTACTTGGGCCCTTTTCATAGGAAAAGGCCAAAAAAAATCTTAAAAACTGGCTCTTTTTTTTTCTTCTCTGGGACCGCGCTTCAGCGCTAAAATACCACTGTTCGGGCTGATTCACTGCCCTATATTAAGTTTCAATAACGTAACATAACAGATTAAAATCAATAAAACATGCCCCAATAACATATTCTGATCCATACATCATTAAAACCAAAAAAGTCCTTCTGCACCTAAGATATAAAGTGCAAAGATCCTTGATATGGCAGATTAAATATATTCTAGTGCAGCTGCGGTCGGTAGGGGAGTACCTGCCGGGGCGGTGACGTGTGGAGGGGGAGGGGCAGGGTGGGGGTTAGTAATGTATGGATAATGGAGGTTTGCAGGTAAACATTTAAATAAATCAAACGAATTTCGTTGCACGCACTGCATTGCATTTGAGGATGCAGTGCACGCAACGAAATACGTTTGATTTATTTATATGTTTACTTACCTGCAAACCTCCATTATCCATATATTATTAACCCCCACCCTGCCCCTCCCCCTCCCCATGTCACCGCCCCGGCAGGTACTCCCCTACCGACCGCGGCTGTTCTAGTGGTGCATTGTAACCTTAAAGTGAGTGAGGACGAAATGTATCTTATGCGAAAATTCATCCA
This sequence comes from Lissotriton helveticus, assembly GCF_964261635.1. Lineage (NCBI taxonomy): Eukaryota > Metazoa > Chordata > Amphibia > Caudata > Salamandridae > Lissotriton > Lissotriton helveticus. Next base: position 1,211,070,167 of record NC_136068.1, read on the forward strand.
TCACACTCTTGGTTTAGCAGGATAGGTGACTGTTGGACCTAGATGTTTTTGCAGGATTTTCCCCAAACATTTTGCCTTACCTCCTGTATTTTTTCTGACCTGCTTTATTTTTTTGGTTTAAAGACTCTGGGCGCTTTAACACTGCTGATCAGTGCTAAGGTGCATGTTCTCTTTTCTCTAAAGTTGGCAAGATTGGTCTACACCTGTTTGGCATATTTATTTTACCAGTAAGTCCCTTGTACAGTGGTATCCCTATATACACAGGGCATGTAAATTAAATGCTACTCGTGGGCCTGCTGCTCTGCTAGCGCCACCCACAGAAGTAGCCTTTACAACCTGTCCCAGGCCTTTGCAACTGCAGGGCCTGCGTGGACAGTTTACTGCCTCATTGACTTGGTATTTAAAGTGCTTGCCATGTCTGGCATTCGCCTTTTACTACATTTGGGTCCCCGCTAAGGTAGACTGTTGCTGTTAGGCTGCTCCTCTCATAGATTTACATTAGGGATTCCAGCATATGTGTTTTGGTGGTAATTCCTGATCTGGAAGGAGTTACGTTGCCATATTTGGTATGTTTGGAATAGTTGTGATAAATCCTGCTTATTGGTGAAAGCAGATTTTGTATTACTATTTTAGAAATGACACTTTTATAAGTGGGCATTTCTGTGTGCTTATGACTGTTTCCCCCAGATGCATCAAGCACCCATTCTGCGAATTCTAATTTGCGAAAAATACCGAATCGCAAATAGGAATTCGCAGAATGGGATGCATCAAAAATTGCGATAAAAAAATGTGATTCGCAATCGGCCGCAATCGCCGAATGCGAATTTCCTAAAATCTCCCAAAAATCGCAGAATCTCATTTCTTTCTACCCGAAATTGCGATTTCGCAATTACCGAAATCGCAAATTGCGATCTCGCAAAAACGGGAAGTCGCATTTTGAGCACAATGATGACATCACAACCAGGAAGTAGCCAGTTCCCTCACTCATTCTGAACACCGAGCTGGAGAGTGGAAGAGGCACAGAAGTGAGCTCCATCAGACGCACCCTGCAGCCCCACTACAGGACATACATCAAACTCCAGAATGTCCCAGGATGCAGCAGGAGCCAGTGCAACTGGCAGGAAGCGAAAAATAAAAATTTCAGAACAGGAGCTGGAGTTACTGATCCAGGGAGTCAGCAGGGACCATGATCGCCTCTTTGGGAAGGAATCCAGGAAGGTGCCTGAAGCAGACAAGAGGCGCATTTGGCAGCGCATCAGGGCGAAGGTGAACTCTGTGGGTGTGACCCAGCGCTCAATTGATGAGTTAAAGAAGAGGTGGTATGACCTCAGAGGCCATGCAAAAGAACGCACAGCAGAGAGGCTGGGGGAGCAACTTGCCACGGGAGGAGGAGAGCCCACAGTTGCGGCCAACACTCCACTTGAGGACCTTGTGGAGGATACCATAAACACAGCAGCCTGCGTGGGGGTCACTCGGCTGGACACCTCCCGACCCACACAACAATCCCAAGGTAAGAGCCATGCAACTGCGACCCCGTCCCCTAACAATGCCCATGCCCCCAGAGCAAGACATTTGATAACCCCAGTAATGCAGGCCATGCACATCAGAAACGCCATATTGCATTGTGGGACCTGTAGTGTGACAATAGTTCCCTGATAGCCACACACAGCCAGACCTGTCAAGTGAAACATATTCCTAAAGCCAGTCAGGGAATGCAAGCCTGCATGCATGTTGCAACATCCCATGTGCAAGATACATATCATCAATCATGCACCCATTTACATCACAGGTGCTGCAGAACAACCCAGCACAGACAGCGAGGCACTCCAAATTGAGGCGAACCCTGAGGACACCGAGGGAGAGAGCCATCCTGCCCCATGACCTGGACTATCACAACCACCAGCACCAGTACCACCACCTCCCCATACAGACAGGGCCACCCCTGCAGCCACAGGAGGACAGCAACCACCCCATGTGACACCTATGGCAGTGGTACAGGCCACACCACCACCCAGGAGGCAGACACGGCGCACAGCCACTGTGCGGGCGCAGTCCAGCGGCCTGATGAGGCAGCAGCGCAATGTGGCAACGCGCACTGGCAGGGGGCAATATGTCCAAAATCCAGGGCTGGGTATAGAACGCCAGATGCTAGCTGTCCACCAAAAGCAGGAACGGCACATGGCAGCCATGCAGCTGCAGCTTTATAAGACTGCGCGCAATGTGAGCCAGCTCACGGAAAGCGTGCAGGTGTTGACGGCTGCAGTCAGGGAGAACAGCCAAATCATGGTGTCACAGCAGGACATCACCCACTGCCGCCACCGCCAGCTGCTGACCCGGCTGTCAGCATATACCAGATCAAACCACCTGATCAGTAATGCGACCTCCCAGCTTTCACGCCGGTCCCTGGCAATGCAAATTCAGGTGTTGCAATGCTGCCAGAATGTTGCTATGGTGTTGGAACAGGTCACATCTGCTGTCCAGAATCAGCAGGCGTGTGGCCATGGCCATGCAAGGGGGGGATGATGCCAGTGAGGGCACATCCAGTCTGAGCAGCCTTTCCATGCCGGTGGTAACCGAACGCCGCCGCAGCACCAGGCCCAGTGCAGCATCACGGGCCAATACTGGCGAGGAGGATGTGGAGAGGCGACTGGGTGCGTCCGGCCGGAGGCGCCAGTGATTGCATGTACTCTAGCAGCAGTGCCATGCTGATATGACAAGCACGCCTGCTTCGCTATCATGTGGCTGAATGAGGAAATACAGTTTTCATGTATTGTGAAAAAAAAGTTAAAGAAATATTTTTGTCCCAAAAATAATAACAATTTATTTCATACCTAAATCCGACTCATGTCATTATTTCATTTGGCATGCATGAGTGCAGTGTTGTGTGAGGGGTATGGGTGCACTAGAAATAGTTCATTGTGATGTTGTTGCGGTGCCTGTGTCCTTCTGCAGGATTCTCCCCGCGTGCATGATGCACATGTGCAGGTGGGCGATTGTCCCCCTCCGACTCACTGCCAGAGATCTCCACAGGTATCCTCCGCTTGGTAGCAATATTGTGGAGTATGGCATACACGGCCACGATGCGGCAGCAGACCTCGGGCTGGTATTTGAGGGCCCCATCAGTCTTATGTAGGATGCGGAATCGGCTCTTTAACAGCCCAAATGTCCGTTCAATGCAATTTCTAGTGCGAATGTGTGCAGCATTGTAACGCCGTGCCTGTGGTGTGGCAGGGTTGAGGTATGGGGTGAGGAGGTACTCACGGAGGCCGTAGGCGCTGTCACCTGAAGGAAAGGAGCAGAGGGTCAGTGCCTGTTATGCGCAGTTACATGGTCTCGGCGTACTGTATGTGGGCATGTGCACTTACCTAGGAGGTGTCCTTCGCCAAAGTCACCCCTGGCCAAGCGAGTGTGTATGCCACTGTGCCGGAAGATGAAGGAATCATGCGTGCTCCCCGGGTATTGGGCCACTATGTCAGTGATGATTGTCTTTGCATTGCAGACCATCTGGATGTTCAGTGAGTGGTAGGACTTGCGGTTCCGGTACATGTACTCTGTCTCAGCGGGTGGGCAGATGTGGGTACAGTCAATGCATCCAATTACATGGGGAAATTGCGCAATGTTGTAGAAGGCAAGCTTTGTTTGATTTAAGTCCTGTTGGGTGGTTGGAAAGGTTATGTAGTGGTGTATCCGGGTCAGCATGGCGTCCAGGAAACACCGTAGGCAGCGTGACAGTGTGCTCTGGGAGATCCCCCCTGCAACTGCAACTATCCCCTGGAAGCTTCCGGAGGCCAGGAGGTGCAGGTAGCACAGGACCTGGACATGGGTGGGCACGGCATTGGTCCTCCTTGTTGGGTGCTGCATCAGGGGGTCAAGGTCTCTGATGAGCTTGTGAATCATTGCCCCATTTAGCCTGTTTTTGGAGTATATCTGCCAGCGCTATATAAAACTCTGAAAATAAAAATAAATAAATAAATATCTCCTCTTCAGTCTGGCCCAGGAGTGTTATCCGCAGCCGGAAGATGCGCTCCTGAATCCTGCGTTGGTTCCGGGCTGCACGCTGGAGCCTCAGCCGCCTTGCCATGATGTATAGACCTGGCATTGTGAATGTACTCATGCAACTACTGTGTCTCCTTAAGTGTGTTTGTTTTGCTCCGCCCATTGTTCCTGTTTCAATTTATTTATTTTTTGTTCCCAATTGAACTTCATGGTTACCACCTGGTTCGACTCCTCCTTAAATTGCGACTCGCATTTAGCGATTTTGTTTTTTTCTCCGCATTTTGCGATGTTTGATGAATTGTATTTGCGACTTATTTGCGAATTCGCAAATTAATTAGCAGAATTAGTGGGAAATCGCTATTACAGATTTGCTAAGGGGGGTCCATATTGATTCTGCGAATTTATGTTTGCGAATTCACAATTTGGTGGGTTTTTGCTTCATGAATTGCGGAAGCGGAAATTGCGATGGCAATTGCTGTTTCGCAGCTATTGCGATCGCAATTTCGGTTGATGAATCTATGCATTTGTGCTTTACAGCCTTACTACACTCAAGGTCTAGTTTAGCCTGACAAGGGCTTTGTTATATTCAATATAGGTATCATAATATAGGCCCTGGTAATCGCATTACCTTCGCCTATGTTCTCTCCCTACATTATACGTGTCATAGTTTACAGGCACTGACCTTTTACCTAGATATTACACTGCATTCAGAACACGTGTTTTCCCTAGTTCGAAATCTCATACATTATGCATGAAGATTCTTGGAGTCACAGCAGTACTATCATCGCCTGTCTAAAATCTATGTACAAAGTCATGCCCAACGTCATCCTTAGGCCGACATAGTAATACAGCAAGGTAGGACCACTGGGGAGACCTATGGGTATATATGCATCGCATCTTGCTAAGATAAGACAGAGATGACCAAGACTTCCCGGCCGATACACTGGCCAGAGACGCTGAGGTTCCTGCATGCAGACACTCCAGCTTGCAGTAGTCTAACATCCCTCGCGGGGTGTCCAACTCGAGACCAGGAGGGGGTCCCACAGTATCTCATTTCAGGTAATCGGGTTAACTAAATCCTAGAGGGATTCTTGGCTTACCACATACATGCATACTAGGTACACTTAGGTACATCTAGTTAGGGAGGCATCGTATGAGTAAGCATCTTTTATCATGTGTTTTATATATTCATATGTATTCATGACTGTAGTAAGATGGTCGTAGAGTCGCACTGGTGACACTCATGCGACCCAGGGCCAAGGGTGGGCTGGTGGTCCCAGATTTCGAATTATACTATATAGCAGCTCAATTACAGGTCTATACACAAGAAATAGCACGGGAATTCAGAGGACCAGAACACAGGAGGGGGAGAGGAACACCGCGCCACGTACTGTCATATATAGCTTTACAGCAGAAGCTTGGTCCTTAGGGACCTCCTCACAGAAGAAAACAATCAGACTCTGCTGGAATCGTTCCCAACGTAGAGCGGGGCTGTTGCATCCGTATGCATCCGAGATACCGCTTGGGATGGTGACGGCATTGCCGCATGGCGGAGACTGGTCACAATTGCAGATCTGGGAGGAAGCGGGGTTGCAAATGTTGGGAGACCTATATGAAGATGGTGCTATGCTGCTCTACCAAACTCTTCGAGAGAGATTTGGCTTGCCAAGAGGTGATTTCTTGCTGCATGCAGCGTTAACTAGAGCAATACAGGCGCACTGGAAGGAAGGGCTGATGGAACCCAAGACGTCGATGGCCTGCCAGTACACCATGATGGCGGCAGGGACCTTTAAGGCGGTGACGTGCCTGTATTCTAGAATGCTCAATGAAGGCCTGCAGCCCCTAGATGCATTGAAAGGAAAGTGGGAAACTGACTTAGGTAAAGATATTCCAGAGACAACCTGGGCACAGATAATACGACGAGCCTGGAAGAGCACGAGGAATGCACGGTTCCAACTTGTGCATTTCTACATACTCCACAGAGCGTACTTGACACCTGGCAAAATCAGGAGATATTTTAAAGTAGATACGGCAGCATGCCCCAGATGTACGAGAGCTGGAGTGGAATTAGAGCATATGCTTTGTTCCTGCCCGATGATAGGACAATATTGGAAGGAGGTGAGTGATACCTTGAACATGATAACGGAAAGGCAGCTAGAGTTTGATATGGCTACTAGTATACTGCACTGGTTCCCCCACACATCCAAGAACAAGATTACCAGTAAATTCATAGATATGGGACTCATATTGGCCAAACGGGAAATTACAAAACACTGGAAGGCGAGAGTGGGCCCCACTGATAAAAGATGGAGGGATGAATTTTTGAAGTGGGCCATCAGTGAAAGCACACTGAGATTCCAGCTAGCGCGCCGGCGAAACGATGATAAAGCACCAGAAGCTGCAGCAGCGTGGGAAACACTAGTGCAGGCACTACGGGAACACGAGGCACACGATAGTTGAGATGAGCGGTTCACCAAAGGGAGATCAACCCCAAAATATGACAGGTACATCGTACAGACCAATACATAGCCACTCCTGAGTACACACATTAAAAGAGAATGGACATGGTCCCCTGCGTCGAGGGTGGGAAGTTGGGGAGGGGGAAAGAAGTTACTGTGTTAGCATAATCAAGGGGAAAAGGTATAGCACAGGGGGTTCTGCTGCATTCGGAGCATTATATATAAAGGAACAAGGTATCAGCATATAATGTATAGTAAGACTATTGGGGGGATTTTGGATTGATGCTCTGCGGATGTGATGGAAGTTCTTATATAATGGTGTCTGCATGTTTTGTATAAAAACTAATATTTATTTATTTATTTTATTTTCTTATAGAGCGCTAACAATCATCCTGATTAGGATATCACGGCGCTGTAACAGCTATAATGAGTGATGGCATGTCTTGGGAATAATCAATTTAGTCAGGTTTAGGGAACAGATAGGTTTTCAAATGTTTCCTGCATGCCAGATGGCAGTCCATAAGTCTGAGAGCCACAGGCAATTCGTTCCATTTGGTTGCAGCTAAATGGGAGAAAGCTCGCTCTCCCATCCTGGCTCTCTTCACTCGAGTAGTTCTTGCTCTAGCCGTGAATTCAGATCGAAGATTTCTAGTTGGAGCATAAAACTGAATCCTGTTTCTGAGGATAAGTGGGCCTGCGGTATGTAGTGCTCTGTGTGTTATACACATCATTTCGAAAGTTGCTCTCTGCCTGATTGGCAGCCAGTGGAGCTCTCGTAGGCAAATCTTGGCTGAGTCAAACTTTCTTTTCATGCATATGGCCTTGCACTAATTCTAATTTAGTGAAGAGGTATTCGGACATGACTACAAACAGGGAGTTTCCGTAGTCCAGTCTGCTCATCAGTAAAGACTGAACCAGGATCCTTCTACACTCTATGGGAATCCAGGGGAAGACTCTTCTAAGCATCTTTAATATGTCAAAACCTTTACCACAAACTGAAGATACATGAGATTTCATGGACAGGGTGGTGTCGATCATTACTCCCAAATTCCTTGCTGTTAATGTCGGAATCCACCAGCTGTTGTTCCACAGTTGAGTGTGTCCACCGAACAGCAAAATCTCTGATTTGTCTGCGTTCAGTTTTAGACAATGGCTGTACATCCAGTCGGACAGTTCGGTGAGACAGTTTAACAGCCTGTCCTTGGGGTCGTTCTTCTCATCCAGGGTTACAGTTAGTTGTTTGTCATCTGCGTATGAACAGATTTCGACACCCCACTTTCTTCCTATCGCTGCCAGGGAAGACACAAAAACATTAAACAACGTGGGGCTCAATGAGCCCCCCTGTGGGACCCCATATTTGATGTTCCGGTGCGGGGATGAAAAATTACCCATGCGCACTGATTGTGTTCTGTCTGACAGGAATGATTGCAACCACCCCAGTGCTCTGTCCCGGATACCTTTTGCTGCCAAAGTTCTTAATAGCAGATTGTGTGAAACGGTATCAAACGCCGCCGAGAGGTCCAATAATATCAAGGCAACTGTTTTCCCCTGATCTACCTTCATTCTGATATTATCCAGCACGGACAAGAGTGTGGTCTCCGTGCTGTTGTTAACCCTAAAACCCGTTTGTGAGATATCCAATAAGTTATTGGTTTCGAGAAAACTGGATAATTGCCTATTGACCAGTTTTTCTAAAACTTTAGATAGGTAAGGAAGCTGGTATATGGGTCTATAATTGGCAGGGTTATTGAGGTCTAAGCCTGCTTTTTTTAGTAGAGGGGTGACTAAGGCGTTCTTCCAGCTGGTTGGGAATTCCGCAGTTTCTAGCGAGTGGTTCAGCACTTGAGCTACTGCTGGGCAGATTATAGGGGCGATTTTCGAAAAGATATGGTGGGGACATGGGTCCAGTGTAACAACTGTTCAATAACTTCTTATTGAAAACTCCCAGCCTGTTTATTCTGTGTATTTATCTGAAACAGACTAAGTAAGCACAAGTGACTGAGCGAAAGGTAGTATATTGTTTCCACAGTCCTGAGGGATCAGGGTTGTCATGTTCGATGGTTGCCAAGAACTATTCTCTTCTTGGTAAGAGGAGATTCTAGTGGCACTGTGAGCTAGTTGGTACAAGAAGGCTAACATACCCGGTGGGGGTGATCAGAGTTTGTCTGACACCAATCCTACAGTGTATGTTGTCTAAACGCGCAGATCCTCTGTACTTTTTATAGGAACTACACGACATGGTGCCGCCAACGTTGGTTGGGTACTTATTGAACAGAATCTGAGTAGATCAGTCATATTATTCTCAGAAATCCCTATTCACAAAACACCAGAGACATCTGGAGTGGGTGGGCAAAACTCCGCCACAGCTGAGTAGGCAAAATATCCTATTTATTGGCTGTTGGTTAATCAAGCTTGAAGGACACAATGTTCCTAAGAATTGTGCAAAACATCTTATCTTGGTTCCCTTGAAAAGTTATTTTGTGTTCTAAACACAATGACTAACCAGGTCTTGGACCCACTAGACCAGCCATTACCGTTCTCGGAAGACAAGGAAGATGCAAACGCAATACATATTGCAGCAAATGTCAGAAATACAGTCACCCTGAAGCTGCTTGCATGTGCTTTAACGCCTAGCTTTTGTGATTGAGGCACGAGAATAATACAGAACAGAGGTATTTTATTCGTGGGATACATTCCCAGCAGCAAATGCAAGAACAAAAACGTTTCATTTTTATACAGAAGATAAACCGTCAGCAGAATATTTTCCGTATGAGGACATTGAGGTTCCGCTCATGTACCAGGAACATTTATACTCTTTTAAAGGCACCCTCCCCCATACAAGAAGAAGAGTAAGACTGTGCCAACACCCTCGCCCCTCTCAAGATCTCCACAAACCACACCAACATGAAAGCCGCATGGTTCACCGAGGACCTCCGGACCTCCAAGCACACCTGTGAAAAGCTAGAGAAGAAATGGCTCAGCGACCGATCCCCAGACAGCCTCACAGCCCACAAGAACGCCACCTGCAGACACCACCAACTCATCAGGACCGCCAAGAGGACTGCCTTCAAAGACCGCCTAGACAACAACACACACAACACCAAAGAGCTCTTCAGCATCGTGAGAGAACTCTCCAACCCCAGCTCCAACACCAACGACATTCCACCATCACTAGAACTGTGCGACTCCCTGGCCACCTTCTTTCACCGCAAGATCACCGACATCCACGACAGCTTCGACTGTGACCCCCCCCCGCACCCACCACCAAGACCACCATCCCCACGACCTCCACCCACACCAGTCGCCTGACAAACTGGTCCAGGGTCAGCGACGAAGACACCATCAAAACCATGAACTCCATCCACTCCGGATCCCCCTCAGGCCAGTGCCCTCACCACGGCCCTCATTTATGAAAAGTGACGCATCCTTGTGCTGGCGCAGGGATGTGTCACAATCCCGTACGACACGCTGCGTCACTATTTTGCAACGCCGATGCGTCAAATTAATGCAATGGCGCATCATGTCGCAAGTGACGCCAAAAGTTGAAAAAAAGTGACGCAGACGCTGCCTCTTGACGTAACGAAAAGTCATGCAACTGCCGGAAAAGTGCCGTAAGTCAGAATCACAGTTCTGACGCAAGGCTACGTCACCCTGCCCCACTTTCACGTTGTGTCAGATTCCGGGAAAACGGCAAAAATACACGCATCCACCTCCTAATTCCTTTTTAAAGTGAAAAATAGCTACCATGGAGCATGAAGGAGACAGCAGCAGTCAAGGGAACCTCCCACATGGCAGCCAGGATGCCCAGCCTGAAACACAGGGGAAGAGGAAAAGGAAAGAAATTTCAGTGGTGAGGAGAACGAAATACTCATCAATGAGGTGACAGACCACCAACACCAGCTTTTTGCAAGCTCGAAGTTGCCATTATCCATATTGAGAAAGGTCAACTGTGTGGCCCAATCAAAGAGGACAGTGATTGACATTAAGAAACGCTGGAATGACATCAAGCGCAGGACAAAAGAAAAAATGGAGCAAAAATGCAAGGAAGCAATGGGGACAGGAGGAGGCAGCCCAGCACAACAGGAAGAGCTGGATGCCCTTGAGGAGCGGGTTGCGGCAGTCATCCCAGACGAGTTGGTGGTAGGAATTCCAGGACAGGACAGTGCACAGCATGAGGAACCGCAAGACACACATGGTAAGTTTCTGCAAGGGGCAATGTTGCAAACAAGGTAATGTTGTGCAGTGCATAAACTAAGGTGGCTGGCTGAATCACTGACGTGTTGTGCAAAGAGAAGTCATGCATGTCATTAACTGTGAAGTGTCACTCAAATGTATTGTACCTTGGACATGCAGATGTCTCATATTTTAAAACATATATCCATGTAAAACTAAAAACATATTTCAAAAGTGTAGTACTAGCCCACTGGCACACCTGACAATTGCCACACGCACGTGCAAATATAAAACAACCCTTATGAAATACCAATCCAACAACACCCTGCAACAGACCGAGTTTAACACATTTATAACCTGGACTGCCACCACTGTGCTGCCAAGATGTAACTGTGATTATGTACTGATGGCACAATGTGCCACAGGCACAATAATAGGCCAGAGACAGCCATGTTACATAGTACAACATATTATGTAATTGGCATCATTCACACATTAAAGTGTGAGAAAGTGGAATTCCATGGCTGTTGCTGGGTGTGTACCCAGAAACTTCCATGTCCAATTAACAATGGCCAATAGCAAAGTCAAACTATTACGCTGCGCAACAAACATATGCATCCTCAGGGTCTGTGTAAGGGATGCACATCCAGAAAAAATATTATCTGTTCCCTCTTCGCTATCCCCTACATATATGTGTTGCATCCAAGTGGACACATAGAAAGAGGAAACATCATCAGATGACTGCTCCATGCAGGAATGTGTCCCTTACATGCACACAAACAATAAGCCCTTGCACCGCAGGACCCCCTGCAACATGGTGCAAATTTGCCTGGGTAGGCGCATGGCAAGCATTGTGCACCTATGTTGTTGTGAAGGACAGGTGAGCTCAATAATGAGCCCCTTCTGGTAGTTACACCATGCTGGCCCCAAATCTTTTATTGTTGTAAATTGTGCATGATGTTTTCAGATACATCATCTGCATATAAAGGTAAGTACTCAGGAATATTAGTGAGCATGTGAAGCCCTGTGCCACATTATACATGCATCATGCATAACGTATGCAGGGTGGGTCTGCACATCCAATAAAAAGTCATAGTAGTGGTTCTGTGAAATCCATCTAATTTCTGTAAATAAAATAGCATCTGGCAAGTGTGTCAGTACCTCACACCTGCATCATGGCAGGTGTAAGGGTGAGGCAGTGCCACAGGGAGAGGCTCGCACCAAGCTTGCTGGACTTGAATGATGCTCCTGACATGACTGCAGCAATGCATGACTAAAGCACTGAACAGACACGTCTGGATGAATGACGTATATAACATGAACAGCAACATGTAGTGTCACACAGTGAATAGAGCACATCCATGTTGTCATAAGAATGGCCAAAACATAAGTGTACCAATGGTGTTGTTGCAGTGATACAACACCTAACATCAATAGTGTGCAGGAATGTACACCATCTCATCGATGGTCTCCATTCATGCCCTGTACCTATGCTTGCACTGCAGCACACCTATATTGCAAGTGGCGCAGTCCAGCTGCAAAACATTCAGAAAATATTCACCATAGTGCATTATACAAATGGATCCTCAGCGACTCTGCAGCACTGTTTGTGCATCTAAAGTGCCAATAATGTATTCTCACATTAGCAAGCTGTACCATACAGATGTGAGCAACTGCTTAGCAGTGATAGCAACTCGTATGTCAATGGCCTTGCATGTCCCAACAAAATCATGGCAATGACATGCAAGGTAGATGTTCCATATCAAAATAATGCTAACAATCTAACTAACTGCACCTCGCAAGATTAGCAAGGCTGTCACGGACATGCAAAGAAACAAGCAAACTCACGGTAATGCACATTAGCTGCTGGAATGCAAGGCCAGAACATACCTGTCCCTAAGGAAGGTGACAATTTGTGGGACATCATCAATGCATGGGCCTGGTACTGGACAGTTCTGCAAACAAAGGTTTCAGGGTTGCCCTGTGACAAAGATACACTGTAGGAATATGCACCAACAACAATATTGTGTGCATTCCTATGCCCCAACCATGAAAAGTGTTGCAGCAAGCAGACAGTGTGGCAACACTTCTCACCATGTCCCCCCTTGCAATATCATGGATGTACAGTACTCACTGGACATTGCTCCATGAGGCAAGTAATGACTGATCCATCTGAAATCATTATGTATGTGTATGCACAACCATGACGCAACTCCAGCAATGCATTGTGGCAGCCTATCCCAATGGCACTGCCCCACCTTCATGCCTACCATGAGGCAGGGGGAAAGTACTGACGCAAGTACATTCATGAGGGGTGTAGAAATTATGGTGTCATTTGAGATCCTAACAGTGGTAGTTGTGTGCTGTAGTGTCACAAGTATTTAAGCATTGGTGAACTGTCATTGCACAAGGAGTTGATGAGATGTCATGCAGTGTCCTTGCTCCAGCTGCAAGAGGGTGCAAGGATGGCGGTGGTGTCTGCTGGTCAAGTTCCATATGTCAGGCATCCAATGATGGTAGTGCCAGGAGAGTCTGAAGTCTGGCCTGAATCAGAAGTACCTGCTGCCGTAGTTCATGTACTTAACCGTGTCCTGTTCAGTGGTATGTTGAGGTCCCTTGATGCCTGTGTCTGATGTCAGTGAATTTACCCAGGAGGTGTTGGTGGTCTGGTAACTTTTCCTGCTGAGGTGGAACTCGAGGTCACCGAGAGGGATGCTGTCTGTGGATGTCAGACACTGGGGTACAATGAGGTCTACAATGGTGTTCGAGAATGGGGCACATGGCCTGGGTGTCCTGCACATGAGTGTGCTGCTGAGTATGGCCATGGGCCTGGTCAGGATAATGTAGTTGCCGTAGTACATGGTCATCCTTGGCACATTAGAGTGCCTGCTCATTCTGAGTGTACCAGTGTATGGGTTTTCAATGCCTCTTCCATGATTGTCGTGCTGCCTTCTGCAGGTGACACAGAAGTTGTCATTGACAGTGATGGTGATGTCTGGAGCAGAGGTTGGTCCTGGCAGGTGATGTGGCGTACAGGGTTGATGGTGAGGAGGTTGCTGCCATTGTATTGTTGCAGTGTCCAAGAGGAACAATCCTTGGTGCAGAGTGTGGACCTGAGCCAGTCAGATGCAAACAGCGTAGACTATGGTTGCCTTTGTGTTCTGAGATGACCATTACAATGCAGGCAGTACTATGTCAACAATGCAACGCATGTGTTGCAAAATATCATTTTAAAAAACTTCATTGTGACCACAATTATGTTGTGATGTAAGTACTTCATGTGGTTATGTGTGTCAGTAGTAAAAAAAATGTATGTGATAAATGTACAAAATATGTAAAATGTTGTGCATTTTTGTGTAAATTAAGAACATTTGGGTGTCTCATGGGGTAAAATATGGCTCAACTCTTATTTGTATTGATGTACATCATAAGAAATAGGGGGTGCAATGTTGTAAAATATTACAAATGGTGTGTATATTTGTTTTGCTAATGCAAAATGGTGTGTGCATCAGTCTCAAATCTGACTCCATTGTGTGTGTTGTGGTTGCTCATAAAGGATTTTCATGCTCTTCATGTCTGGGTGTGTGGTGACAAGGATAGTTTGGGGATGCACTCACTTAAGTTTGAACAGTGTACTGAAAGTCTCCGCTGTGCAACACCTACTCTACAGTTGCAACATGCCTAGTATTAAAAATTAATTCAATGGAATGTGATGTCATGGCATGTTTTGTTAATATGTATGTGCCTTGGGCACAAGAGTGGTACACCTGCTCTGCATTGGCGCTCAGTGGCAAACATTGACAATTGCGGGGGTGGACAGCTGTGAGGTTGGAAATGCAGGAAAGAACAATGAATGTCGTATGGATGCGGGGATGTGTGTGTGAGCGGGTGCTGCAACACATATATTGAGGGAAGTCTTACATCAAAGCTGTGTCCCATGTCTCTGGAGCTTATGCAACCCTGCCTTTGTGTCACGGAAAAGGAATTAGGCAGCCAGGCTCCCTACCCTGAGTCAATCACAACGCTGCGAAGTGCTGGTGTGACTGGTAATTGGCAATGGGATAAGTCATGCAGCCACATGCTGGAGTGTTGGGCATGTTTGTCATGCAGGCTGAAATGCAGCCTGCATAGCAAACATGTAAGTGGGTATTACTACTTTGGTCATCATGGGTGGCACCTGAGTCATCTTGCCAATCTGCACATGCCCCACTTCATATTAGATCTGTCCTACCCACCCTCCCATGCCTTGAGGAGACATAGCATGATCACATCAGTCATTCATCCCTTGTGTCTTCATTAGAAGTGAGTTTATTGCTTTTATGTGAGCCCACACTCCACAAATTTAAAATATTCTACCACTAAGGCCCCCACCCCTGTCTCCATGCGTTCCGGCATCACAGAATATTGTACCTCACACTTACCCTACTCAATGTCAGCCGCTGCGCAAGCGCACAGCAGACGCATGCACATGGTGTGCTGAAGGCACGCTTAAGGCAAGTCTGTATGCGCACATCCGTGTCCCAAACGCAAGCATTCCCAGTAACAACTGATCTAGAGTCACTCACTGATGCAGCTCTGCCACCCTCCATGCACTCACACATGGAAAACATCGGAGACTGACAACAGGCCTTGGCAAACATGACCCACAGCCATGTCACCTGCCTACACTGCTGACAAAGCTCAAACACCACCCTGGCCTCAAACACAGCCAACGCCAGCATTTCAGCCAGTGAACTTCACACTTGGATACACAACTGCGCATACCAGCCCTCCACCCTCCACAAGCCTGACAAACAGCACTACAGGGACGCCGCATGGTACAGCACTGATCTCTAAGAAGCAAGACGCACCAGCAGATACCTTGGGAAGAACTGGATAAACACCAAGACACCTGAAATGTCCAACACATACATGGACGCAATGACGGACTACCACAAATAAATACTCTGAGAATCGGAAAATTCCTGCAAACTCGTCAAGGTCAAGCATGAACACACCAACCTATGCAGCAAAGCTACAGACATCAGCCTGGCACTAGAGCCCTGTGATAAGTGTGTAACAAAGTTCCACCTAAAGTTAAAAAATACACAACAACAACTTTGCCGTACACACAAGATGCCACAGGCAGCACCACGCAACCCCCTCCCAACACAACAGCCATACTACCATCCCCACCGCGACACCAGTCACAGCTGAATGTACCCCCTCGACCATGAGATACATCAACTTGTGGGATCACATAGAGCCCTTCCCTTATCACATCAACAACAGCACCAAGATCACCCTATTCACAGCCACAGATGACATCCGCACACTCCGGGACCAAGAGCCCTCAGTGGGTTCTGACACAGACTCACACCACACAGTAGTCGTGACACTACATGATGCTGGATTACAAGGAACACCGCTTGACTGGATCATTCATCCCAGCAAGAGGTCAAAGGATCAGACTGACAACCTTCCTCTCCAAAAACACGTAAATCCAATAATGAATGCCAGAGGGTCCATCAATGTGCCTGACCCTCTTCAACATCAACAGGGCTGCCTCAGCACCATTTAAAACCAACACGGCCTCAACATCGTATCCATTGCTGATGACACACAGCTCACCCTCTCTCACACCTAAGACTACACCACCCCCAGACTTGAAATACATTGAGGAATGCATGACGTCGCAGTCTGTATGAACCACAGCTGCATGAAGTAAAATTCAGAGAATACAGAAGTCTGTGTCCTTGGAACCACTCCTTCAGCATGCAACAACACCAGTTGGATCTCCCACTCTGATGGGAGGGGGATGCCGCTACCGCTCAAAGATACAGGTCTTGAGGAGTCTTCTGAATGTGAGTAGGTCCTGCGTCTGCCGTAGGTGGGCAGGGAGGGTGTGCCAGGTCTTGGCGGCGAGGTAGGACAAGGATCTGCTGCTGGAGGTTGGTCAGAGGATGCGGTGGACAGTGGTGAGGAGGAGGCTGGTGGAGCGGAGCTGACGTGTGGGGGTGTAGAAGCTGAGTCTGCTGTACAGGTAGGCTGGTCCGGCCTTGTGGAGTGCTTTGTGTGGGTGGGTCATGAGCTTGAAGGTGATCCACTTGCTGATGGGGAACCAGTGTAGGTCTCACATTTGGGGGTGATGTGGCTGCGGTGGGGGACGTTGACAATCATTTTGCCGTATGTGTATTGGATGCGTTGCAGTCGTTGTAGGTGTTTGGCTGGGAATCCTGCGTAGAGTGCATTGACGTAGTCCAGTCTGCTGCTGCTGATGGCCTGTGTCAACGTTCTTTTTGTTTGGGTCGGGATCCACTTGTAGATCCTGCATAGAATGCGGAGGCTGTTGTAGTAGGAGGAGGAGATGGCGTTGACCTGCTCAGACATGGAGAGGGAGGAGTAGTGTATGTATCGTAGGTTGCGTGCATGGTCAGTGGGTGTTGGTGCTGTTACCAGTGTGGTCGGCCACCAGGAGTCGTCCCAGGCTGATGGTGTGGGTCCGAGGATGAGGACCTCTGTCTTGTCCAAGTTCAGCTTCAGACCGCTGCTCCTCATCCAGTTGGTGACGGACTTCATTCCCTCGTGGAGGTTTGTTTTGGCTGTGTGTGGGTCCTTGGTGAGGGAGAGGATGAGCTGGGTGTCGTCGGTGTAGGAGATGATGTAGAGGTTGTGATGGCGGGCCACTTGTGCGAGGGGGACATGTACATGTTGAACAGCGTCGGGCTGAGGGATGACCCCTGGGTGACGCCGCAGATGATGTTGTTGGCGTTGGATTTTAAGGATGGGATTTGGACGCTCTGGGTTCTGCCGGAGAGTAAGGACGTGGTCCAGTCTAGGGCCTTCTATTGGATTATGGATTCTTGGAGGTGTGTCTTCAGAGTGTGATGGCAGACCGTGTCAAAGGCAGTTGACAGGTCCAGGAGCAAGAGGGCTGATGTCTCGCCGTGGGCTAGTTGGCGCCTGATGTTGTCTGTGGCGGAGATGAGGACTGTCTTGCTGCTGTATGTACGTCTGAATCCGGACTGGGACAGGTCCAAGATGTTGTTGTCTTCCAGCTCGTGGCCCAATTGCATGTAGATGAATTTCTAGATGACCTTCGTTGGGAAGGTGAGCAGGGAGATGGGCCGTGAGTCCTTGAGGGCCTTGGGGTCTGCCTTGTGCCTCTTGAGGAGGGCATTGCTTTTGGCGTGCTTCCATCTTTCCAGGATTGTTGCTGCATCGAAGAAGATGTTGATGAACTTGCGTAGTTGGTGTATGATGGCTGCGTCTGCTTCGTACAATATGTGGTGTGGTCACGGTACTGCTGGTGATCCAGAGTGTATGGAGTTAATGACCTTGTGTGTTGCGTCCTCATTGACGTTGTACCAGGAGGTGAGGCGGTTGGCGCTGGTGATCCTCGCCGGGGAGGTGGAGTCTGGCATAGTTGGGGCGGTTGTGGTGTTGAAGCTGTTGTGGATGTCACCAAACTTGCACTGGGAGAAGATGGACAGTGAGACGCACAGTTCTTGTGAGGGTGGGATGTTGTTGGCATGGCGCAGGAGTTTCAGAGTTCTTTAACAATGCTGAAGAGCTCTTTGCTGTCGTGTGCATTGGTATCCAGGCGGTCTTTGAAGGAGGATCTCTTGGCCAATCTTGTGAGGTGCTGATGTATACAGGTGGCGTCCTTGTGGACTGTGTGTTTGTCCGGTGTGTGTCCGTGGAGCCATTTCTACTCCAGTTTCCGGCATGCGCGTTGGTAGGTCTGGAGGTCGTCGGTGAACCAGGTGGCTCTGTTGCTGGCGTGGCTGTAGGAGGGTAACTTGAGTGGGGCAAAGGTGTTGGTGCAGTCCTAGATACACTGTCAGAGGTTTTGGGCTGTGGCGTCTGGGTTGGTGGGGTTGTTGTTTGGGTTTTGGGCAAGGGGGTGACCAGCTGGTCTTCGTTGACTTTGACCCAGCATTGGTGAGGCAGCTGTTGGTTGCGGTGGTGTGTGGTTGATTTCTTGAAGGTGAAATTGATGCAGCGGTGGTCGTTCCAGTGGAGTTCAGTGGAGTGGTTGGAGGCGACGTGGGTGCCTGTGGAGAAGACGGGGTCCAGCTTGTGGCCGGTGGCGTGGGTGCGGTGCCGAGTTGTCTGAGGCAGGGTCTGGTGAGGTTGTTGATCAGTATTGCGGAGTTGGTGTTGTTGTTGTTCTTGAGGTGTAAGTTCAGGTCCCACAGGATGATTTAGTGCATGGAGGCAAGTGCGTGGGTGCTGGCGAGGTCCTCGATGGACTTGCAGAACTGACCACAGGGTCCGGGGTGCTTTAGACGAGTGTTCCTCTGAGGGTGCTGTTGGGGGTCGGTGTGGATCTTGAAGTGCAGGTGGTCGGTGGTGTTGAGGGTGTCGTCTGCATGGGTGCCGACCTTGAGGGTGGACTTGTGGTCAATGGCGATTCATTCACCAATTCAGTCGGCGCAATCCCTGCGGGTGATCTTGTAGCTGTCTGGGATGTCTATGGTGATGTTGGTCGCAGAGGAGTCGGTCCACCAGGTCACGGTTAAGAAGCACATGTCTGGGGCGGAGGTGTCGAGCAGATCCCAGAGCCAAATGGGGTGTTTGCGTGCGGAGTGGGTGTTGTGGATTATGCATTGGAGGTGGCTGGGTCCAGTCCATGGAGGTTTGGTGGCTCAGTCGCATGTGAAGCTGCATGTGCGGCAGGAGGAGGGTCCCGTGTGTCTGTTTTTGTGGTGGCCTGGAAGCAAGTGTGGTTTTGGCCGGCATTGAGTGCATGGAGGGTGCAGGCGTAGTAGTGGAGTCTGGTGTAGTGGCGTTTGTGGCCTCAAGGGGTCCTGGCGCTGGGCACGGTCCAGGCGCGGATGGCCTCAGACTGGCTTGCTTTAGGTGTGCCTTTGGTGCGCCAGCCGCACAGCCGCGCAACATCTGGCATATATGGGGATGTGGGAGGGAGGAGCAGCTGGTAGGCGGGAGCAGCAGGTGTGCATGGGGTGGGGAAACAGTGGCACAGAAAGCAAAATGGTGTGCAAAGAGGGGGAAAAACAGTCGCACAGAGGGCACAAACGGGACACAGAAATGGTGGTTGAGCACACCTTCCAGTGTGTACTCGGCAGCGGCAGCAGGGGCACACAGGCGGAGCTGCGTGTAGGTTGAGCAACATACCAGGAGCAATCTGTATCATTCCAATATAACGTCATTAGCATGAAAACACAGGAAATGGGTCACACACAAACAAAACGGCTGTGATGGCTATGAGAGGTGGGATGATGTGAGATGTTAAGAAATCCATGTGCCAATTCATCAGTAATTGTGGACTGATACCTGTTACACACATACAGAGTGCATAATGCCACTTGGACTTGCTACTGTGCTGGAATGTGTCTTCAATATCCACCAACAATACAGCCATAAGGACATGCACTCAAGCTGAATGGTGCAAGTGTGCATGCACTGTCTGGCCATGTGCCATGTGATAGTAAACACTTTTTGAATGCATCAATTTAATCATGCCATGTCATTTATTGTAACATAAGTGATGATGTGTAGCTTTAACTTTGACATGTTGACACACATCAAAGTTCAAAAGTCAAGATAACTCAAAAATGTGATTCTGTAGACCAGATGTCAGACATGAGCATAAACCTACATCTTGTTACATTGCAGGGCATGCAACACCTACTCATGAGCAGGAATCTTTGTTTGAAGCAGATGACGAGGACGGTGACAGTGCACCAAGCATGGACATAGGCCTCTTCCAGGACCTGTTGCAATCAATTCAAACACCCTCTCCCCACACAAGAACGCCAAGCAGCATAGTGGGATCTCCACATGACCAACATGGAAGCACTCGTACGCCACCTCCCACAACATCTCACCCTCACCACTCGCAGGACACGCTAAATGTCTTTGAACAACGTGTTGTTGATGTACAGGGTCAGTTGGCACAGGAGGTGCGTAAAGGGATAGAGAGCATGGCAGCCACCCTAGAGGGAGTCCTCCGTTGTCAAATATCCGGTTGTGGCAGTGCGGAAAATGGAAGCAGCAACGATGCTCCACCACGTGGTTTGTTTCAGGCCCTGAATGACATATCTGAAGTCATGCAGCAGAGGCACAAACAAATGCCCAACACAAGTGCCCGCCCTGAAGTTGCCAACAGGCTGAGGGCCATCCAGGACATACTTGAAGTAATGGTTCAGAAACAGGAAACATACCTTACCAACTTGGCTGCCTACCAACGGGATGTTGCAGCAGTGCTGGTAAACCAGCAAGTCATGCTCAGTGCATTTATGCGTTACCTGATGGGCAAGGAACATGATGCAGGAACACTCCTTTCAACATCTTCAGTCCCTGATGTGTGTATGCCTCCTATGTCGACTGCACCAGTGATGACACCATCATCTAAGACAACACATACATCTGCTGAAGACGATTTTGATGAATTTCCAGTCCTACGCAAAACTGCACGTTAGCATCACCTATTGTACGAGGACCCCAAATATACACTGTCCGGTGCTCATCCTACTGACAGTGTGCCCCAGTAATGACGAAATACCAATTACTGATAGTCAATGGATTTACAAGTAATTATCTGTGGCCTTCCTCCATGAGGTGAACGTATGATGTAAACCCTCCCTTGCCACACAATAAAAACCTACTCACACATAAATGTCACAAATGTCATGTTATTGTATGGACTGTGCATGTACATCCTCAACCCTACTATATGTGTCCCTTGATTAGTAGAGTTCCGTCATACCTTGCTACTTGCTAAGTTGTGTCACTTAAATTATTTTGCAAGCACAACATGCAATGTCCAACTGGCAACGTTCATAAAGTGCCTAGTAACGTGTGTAGTACAGGATTGGAAATGTCTAAGATAGCACATGATGTCACAAGTTGGTATGACAAACAGTACAATTTTTACAAGGAGGGTGTGAATGGTAAAAGGAAATCTGCTTGCAAGCTAGCATTAATGTGGGTCAGTCCAAGGTGTATGTATGTGATGATGAAAAATCTGACATACCACATGTATGTATACATGTGAAACATCTGCACGTGGCTGGCATCAAAGGCACATCCTAACGTAAGATAAGTAGTAGACAATTCAATTAGCTTAAGCATAGGAATAGGGACATGCATCACACCAGTGCCTGCAACCACATCCCTTATCACTTAAATGGTGTCTCATGTATGAAGTCCTACAAACACTTTAGTGTTGCTACAAAGACAGTGGGCCTCATTTATTAAAGCCTTGTGGCACCGAAACGTCACTTTTTCACATGTCAAAAGTGAAGCAAGGCTGTCATAGATGAGGCTCAGTGTGCCTGATGTATGTTGACACACTGATGCACAAAACTAGCTGTGGAATTAGCCATGGCAAGATAACTTCCATGACAAGTCAGAATTGAGATGTCAAAATACATCTGTAAATCTGAGCGAATGGCAAAGCCTCGGCACACCACTAATCCTTGAGCACTGTTACACTTTTCATTTGGAGCAGTGACAATGTGACTGGTTTCAAGGTTGGAGTCTGTTTGAAAATCGGCTAAAATGCAATGTGAGATTGAGTCAGCTTGCATACATCCACAATAGCTACTTATGTACAGGCCTGTCACACAGATTATTGTACAACAACAGACCAGAAATGTCATTGCCGAATTGAAATGCCCCCCTAGACTTGTGGTACGATCCGTACCACTAGTACAATGCAGATTGCCAATGAGCCCATTTGCCTGTGGCACCATGGTCTGTCTGTGCCTTGTTCACTGTTTTGTGCCCTTGTTGTGTGTGTCTGCTTTTCATGCTAGTGCAAATTCAGCCTGTCTGTTGTGTATCCCCTGTTTTTCTCTGTATTCACACTGCCTTTTACTTGCCACTTCCACTGCAGTTACCTGTCCATCCAGCATCCACACACGTCCATACTCCTGCCTTCAAGCTGCTCTCCCTACCCACGACCCCAGCTCAAAGGCGGATGATGTATATAGGTACTATTGTTGTGCTGAGTTCAAGCACATCAGTGAACATACACAACCTGACCAAGACCAGCTCAAGTTACCCTGGTCGTTAACCCCTTCGACGCTCATGACGAGCCCAGCTCGTCATGGAGTTTCCATTGATTTCAATGGAAATTGCATTGAAGTGCAGCATGAAGCTTAGCATCCAAGTGGTTAAAACCACCCCCACTACAAATGCAGCACTCCATGCATGCAACATTGTAAGATAATATAACTGTCAGCTCTCAACACCGTGCAACTTACAAGCAACAGTCTCATGTTGACACTGCTGAAGCACCTTACCCCGTCTCCAGACAATGACAGCTATGGCCAGTCAGCTGTATGCCAATGCACAGTAATGGCTGAGCTGCATCCTCCTACACACATGTCCTCTGCACAGACATGTCATGTAAATGTGTGAGGCCATCAACACCCTCTTGCACAAGTTACGTTGCCTAGCTCTCATCTGCAACCGACATTGCATATGCAATCCACAACTTGTACAAGATCATGCATAAATACAGCCACAAACACCATGGAGGAATGCCTTGCCATCATCTCCAGGAACTGCCTCCAACAGACTAACGCCATTATGATCAACTCATTGCACAGTACTGAACATGTCCACTCCTGTATCAGTCAACTACAGGACAACTCAATGTTTTTCCCTCGCATACAGACATCCTTGATGTGCCACAACATTTGCCAACTCCAATGCAGATCACAGAGTGCACAACAACCTTGAATACACAGACTATGTACAGTATACCACCTTGTCAACCTCACCACAACTCACAAGGTGGGACACACCCTTGAACACATTTTCATCCAAGGTAACAACATTTTCCTTAGCCATCCCACACATCCTCCATGATCCAAGCCCCAATGCATCCTCTCCTCATTCACAAAACACACCGTACACATTACAAGGCCACATTCCCTGTGCAGACACTGGTGCAAGATCAACACAGAGCCCCTTGACTCAGCACTGATACACACTCCTCCATCCACCATGTGCCACACAAACTCAGCTCATAACGAAATACAGATATCGGACTACATATGCACATACATGCCTGCACACCTCCTTGAAGCACAACATACAACACACCACCAATGTCACATGTGTATCCACGGACATACAATATTCAATGCTCATGTGCAGGCTACTGGAGTTAGCTTTGAGGGTCAACGAAACCCCAGGAAATACACTACAGGGCCAACATCACAGCAAAATGTCAAACTCATCTGATCCACACAAATGCAAATTCATCAAGGGCACAATCCTCTACACATCCTGCCAATCCATGGAAATCATCAACTCCATACATAATTTCACACTATGACCCAGCCAAAGCTCAGGCCTCACTCACTCCACGGACATTTGCAAGACACTTGGATCAGTCTCCTACCACTAGATCAGCAAAGTGAATGTCAACTTTGATGAACATAACCAAGGCATCCAACACAACACCTTCGCCCAAGTAAGCCACACTACACACCATCCTCTGCTGGCCACGTGTCAACATGTTTGATACCACAAACACCTTGATGGCCATAGATTAAGGAGCACCCACACATCCCTGCCCACAGCACATCTTCCACAGGGCTGCATCCCCCATTGCACACGAACAGTGACAGTATATGAACTCCACCCTTGGAACATGCACCACCACAATGAATGCAAATGGTGAGAGCTAAATGACATTACCAATGATACCTCTGCTGACCAAACAGACAGCAAGACCCACAGGCACATCTCTCCACTCACATTTGCACACAAAGTCACAAACCAGAGGGTCAACATGCACCCAGTGACGTTCATTGTAACATACAACATCCCCAATCCTGCTCCATGACAAACAACAGCATCAAGAGGTCACTCCTACACGCCACTGCAACATCCACACACTCCTCAAAGAAGGCCACACTGCAACTCCATATACACAATACATCTCATCATTTCAAGAAACAATGTTCCACAACACACTAGCAGCCAGACTCCACTATGGCATGATGCAAGGTAATACACCACCCTCGATTGTCTCCTCCCTTGCAGACCGAAGCTGAGGATTCAGCCTAATACATTACACATCAAAACACACGGAGTACTGATGCTGAGTTCCCCAGGGATTGTCCCTCAGTACCTTTGTCTATTACGTCTACATGGCCCCACTTGCTGACATCATCATTGAACATGGACTCAGCATAGTACCCTACGCCTAATACACCCAGCTCTGCCTCGCCCTCCCCAAGGTACCCAACATCACAGGACACAACTAACCACAATGGATGCAAGATGTGGCAACATGTATGTGCCTCAGCTTGGCAAATCTCAATATGTTGTCAAAACAGGTCATCATCCTCACAACCACCCCTACCACATGGGACTATACCTGATGGTCCCCTGGGCTGGGTAAACACTACACCACTCATTTGCGGCACGCAAACTCAACATTGTACTCAACTCATCCCTCACCATGTCATGACAGATAATAGCATTATCCTCACCATGCTTCTTCACCCTCCGCATACTCTGCAAGAGCATCAAATTGATTGGCACAGGATTCTGTAATTACATCAGCCACACATCTATCATCATCAGCCTGTTCAATGTGAAAGCCCTCTATATCAGTATCACAAATTCTCAAAGGAACAAAATGATGAATGTCCAGACCACCGTAGGTAGACGTTCCCTGTGGGTCCCATGACAATGCCACTTCAGCCAGCACATACAGGAGCTCTACTGCCTCCACACCCATACAGATATACTGACACTCAAGGTGCTCACACACGCCTCCAGAGTCAGCCACAACCCTGGACCACAAAACTTTTACAAATGAATCTGCTTCTACGCCCACAAGACATACCTCTGCAATACAGACCTAGCCATGGTCAAATTTCCATGCATCTACATAGCCAGACCGTGATGCAGATTTATTTTATACTTGCAGACAAGACCTGGGACATACTCCCCCTCAGCATTGGGCCAACACTGCAAGCATTGAGCTACAGTCTCAATACCAGGTGGCCTCATTTATGACACCCCCTGCGCCATCTGAACCTCACTAGTTGTGACGTCCTGTGACGCAGAACCGTGCATAATACTTATCAGTCATCACCAAGGCCCATAGTCATGGGATAATGCTGCATGAGAAATATCATGCACTTTAACGCAGTGTTCTGCGTTACAGGCACGTGCAATGGGTGTTGCTGGGTGCATTCCCAGCAACATCCATGGGCTTTTGACACAGCCCCAGATTTAAGAGGAACATGAAATCTGAGGCACTGGCCAAAAATTACACATACCCAGGGCAGGCGTAAGGTAGGCGCAATGGGGAGAAATATCTTCCTTTCTCCTCGTCTTCCCTTTTCCACACAATGCAGCACATATAGTAAGAGGAAGAGGCTGTTGTGATGATTTGTTAACTGAGAGGTGTCCGTTCCTGTACAAGAATAATGTTCCCCGCAAGGCAGCCACCCTTGCACCATTGTGCAAAGGTGCCTGCGTTTGCGCCGGACAGCCCATTGTGCACCGGTGCTGGTGAAAACGACAGGACTGCGCACTATCTTACAGATACGGCACGGTCCTGCCCTTTATCCTGCCAAAGGGTAGCGCAACAGGAAGGCCTGCTGTGCTTCATTACGGCAATACATTATAAATGAGGTCCCACGATGTTTTCACATGATTGTTGATCACATGAGCTCACCTGTCACACAATACCTTAAGTCCCTCAAGGGTGAGTAGTGGCCTCTATGAATTAGTGATAGTGTAATGAAAAGTTGGCTTACAATACCTAACATTTAACGATAATCTCAGATATAAGATCATTGTTGACATTCCTTGGACAGCAAGTGTAAGGCTCAAACTAAGCTGATTTCACCACTTCATATGCCTACAAGTCAGACATTTTGTATATCAAAAACAGATTTTATTTTCAAACAAGTTAACACAAATAGAATGCTATGGTCACCTACACTACACTTATGAAACATTTGAAGATAATTCCTACACTAAGCTAATCTAAGGCACTAACATCTACACTTATACTTAATTACTGTACCTTAACCTACCTCACACATACACCACAACACACAGGTGATCCCCCACCCCCCATTCAACAATCACACATCAGGCATACATACACTTAATCTAAACACATACTAATTAACCTACCTAACTAAACAAAGATATATATATATATATATATATATATATATTTTTTTTTTTTAAATTTTCATCTTAAAATACATTTAACATTCACTATACATCAACCCCCCACCCACTCCCAATAACTTAACACTTATCCTAAAATTATTCCTAACTACTACAACTATCCTAATGGCTATCTAACAATAAAAGAGGTAAAAATTAACATTGTTTGAAAATTTGCATGTGAAATGACATGTCAGGGACACAGACCAAAGTTGTAATGCCGTTGTTGAGTGGGTGGCTATTGCTGCTCATCCATTTGGGTAATGCTGGCATTTAAGTCTGCAACCATGCTCAACAGGGTGGCCAGCTGGAGTTGTATGCCCGCCATCTTCAAATTCAGGTCCTGTTGGCCCTTTTCAAGTTTGTCAATTTTGGCCATAAGTAGGTCAACATCGAGCTCGGTGGGAGCAGCAGCAGGTCCAGTTGTGGGATGTGTGTATTCCGCATGGGGCAGTACAGAAGACGCTACTGCTGATTGATCAGTGTTAGTTGTAGGTGGCGGAGCAGAGGTGGGTCCAGATGGTGGAGCAGTGGTGGTCACAGGGGTCAGAGCAGAGGGATGTCCGGAAGTGGGATCTGTGGATGATCCAGACTCAAGCTGGGGGTGCAGACAAACCTGATGTTGATGGTGCCGAGGTGGGTAGGGTTGAGGGTCCACTCTGTTTTGGGGATGCGGTGCCAATTTGTGGAGAATGTTGTTGCCATGATTCAGCTCCTGTTCCGGTATCCATGGCAGATGTCTTTCCCTTTTGCTTCCGTCTGCGTGTGTTGGATGGTGGAGTAGGAGTTGGTGATCTCCAGGCTCCAGCTGCACGTGTCTGCTCATGTCTGCGTCCCATCTGCCATCTGCCTGAAGGAACGTCCAACATTGCGGATGTGGCGGTATCTTTCTAGACGGATCCTAAACTGCCTCTCCTCATCTTGTGTCATGTTGTCTGCAATGGAGCAATAACATCCACATCAGTCTGCACTTACACATTGACACCTGTAGACATGCACATTCAGGCAATGTAAGGCACATTTTGTCAAGGGCCTATTGCTAACAGGGCATCAATTTTGACGCATGGTGGCATCATCATTGATGCTCAGACACAGGGATGCAAAGTAATGTTGAGTAATTTCTAACACTATGACAATTCAAGATGACATGAAAGGCCTCAATACATATGAGACGGTGCATTCCAATGCATTTGGCCTGCGCATGAACCCAATGCTCTGCCATGCACAAATGCAGGCCCCTCTTCAACAAGATGCTAGTGCATCTGCGTGCAGGCAAGGTTTGTTTATGCATTTTAAGTTGACACTTCCTACGCAGATACAATGCAAGTTTCACGGAACATCATCCCTGTATGCTGCACAAGGCAACACACATGTTAAATGCACTATTGACATGAAACATGGCAATATTGGTTGTGTTGCTAGAAAAAGCACAGGTGTGCCCTGCTATTCATTTTGTCACCGCCTCCTATTTCTGTTACACTTGTACATGGGGTGCTGCTTCGTAGTAAATACATGCAGCATTTTGACACACAACACAACACACAGGGGGCGTCAATTCATGGCCAGCATTAAGGCCTGGTATGTGGATTGACTATGCCTGGTAAATGATGCAAGTACCATTTAGACACAAGTACATTATTGCATATGAAGTAGTGATGTCACTAGGGAATTCTGCAGGTGACCCTTTCAGTTGCATAGGTAACAGCATCAATTTTGTGCATAATTAATGAAGGCCTTGCAGCGCTGTTGCATCACTCTAAAAATGGCAGGTACTGACACACGTGGGGCACAAGGAATTAATACATATAGGACGTATATCTTTGTTGTACTACAATTATCATGTGTCATGTAGGCATTGTTTAAAAACACTAACTCTCACGTACCCCAAGGCTCCTCACTCAGCCCAACACTCTTCATCATCTACATGAGCACCCTTGCCGCCATTGCATGCACACACAACCACAACATCATCCAATGACACCCAGCTGGTTCTCTCCCTCACCAAAGACCCAGCCCCCACCAAAATCAACCTCCATGAAGGAATGAAAGACGTTGCAGAATGGATGAAGCTCAGTCAGCTGAAACTGAACTCAGACAATACGGAGGTCCTCATCCTTGGAAAATTCCCATCCACCTGGGACGACTCCTGGTGGTCCACAATGCTGGTCAGTGCAACAACACCCACGGACCATGCACGCAACTTGGGATTCATCCATGTCTCCTCACTCACGACAAACAAACAAGTCAACGTCATCTCATCCTCATGCTTCAACACCCTGCGCATGCTCTGATAGATATTCAGGTGGATCACCACCGGAACCTGAAAGACGGTCACCCAGGCCCTCATCACCAGCCAACTGGACTACGGGAACGCCCTATACACAGGAACCACCGCCAGACTTCATAAACGACTACAACCCATACAAAACGCCTCCGCACGACTCATCCTCGACAGCCCTCACCACAGCAACATATCTACCGACCAGATAAACTGGCACTGGCTCACCGTCAACAAAAGGATCACGTTCAGGCTCCTCACCCACACACACACAGAGCTCCATGACATGGGCCCAGAATACCTCATCATCCGCCTCTCGTTCTCCACTCCTACCCACCACCTCCGCTCCGCCAGCCTCGCCCTGGCCACCGTCCCAAGGATTCGCTGATCCACCACCGGAGGTAGATCATCCTCCTACCTGGCCGCCAAGACATGAAACTCCCTTACCGCACACCTACGACTGACCCAGGACCATCTTACCTTCATGAAACAACTCAAGACCTGGCTATTTCAGCAGTAGCAGCACACCCCCTCCCTTCAGCGGCTTGAGACCCTCAGGGCTGAGTATGGTGCTCTATGAAGGTATAGATTTATTGTTTGAATATGGTCTCCATTTATGTTGTAGATACATACAGCAGCACAAGATGTGTTAATGTGGCACTCGCACACAGTAACACCTCATACATGTGACCCTTATCTTTGACATTATGCATTACCACATAGTGCCAATGAGACCTTGACACTTCCATGCACATGTGATGTGTAAACATGCTGCATGCAAGGATGATGCTTCTGGACTGTCTGCATACAAGGCATGCATGAGGAGACATTGTAAGCATACAGACAAAGATTGAAATGATTTCACACTCACCAGTGGCATTAGGATTCTTGAACGTCTCCACCTCATCCTTTTTGTATGGGGGTAGACCACCTACAAGGGAAAGACAATAGACAAAATTATCAGGGTATGTTGCACATTTGAACACAGTACGGATATTTCATGAGAGTCACTGGTATCTTCACCAGGGGCTTACGTTGCGTCCCATGAGGCTACCAGATTCATACAACATGCTCTGCCTAAGTGCTTTACATGGGAAGCACACTCTTCCACCCGATGTGTAACACACATGTGCTCTCTTGTTTGTGGTGTCACATTGAGATGCCATTTGCAAAATACATGCACACTTGCCCCATGTTGCAAATATGTTTGCATTGTGTTGATGTATGTGATTGTGCATTTATGGACGTATTTTGTACAATGGTGAATGTGAACATCTGACAATTCACAGACGTGCCCGCTGAATTATGCGTCAGACACCAACAAAAAGGAAATATCCGCCATATGTATTCAACCATTCGTGGTATTTAATAAGCCATTTAGAGAAGTTGGACCTCCCTAATGCACACATGGCTTAGCATTTGTTTATTGATCATTCCCAGATGTACTGGGACCCTTAGATGTATGAGTGTGTCAGCTTCATTGATATGTGCATTGTGACAACAACTGCAAGCAACATGCAATTACACACATACACATTGATCTGTGTACAAGTAGACCATGTACACGTGTACATGGGATTCACATTACATACACTTTTCCTGTAGATGTGTGCCTCTTTCCCAGGTGACTAAGCACAATAGTGGCCTATCATTTGTATTGATGTTGTTGTTTAAACACAACAAACATGTGACCGGACGTAATCCCAGCTGTATGAGGAATCCTATGTTTGTGTATGCAACCAAACCTTAGTTAGCCCATGGTATGCCATCATGTATGCACATTGATGCACAAATGTCTTTTGTTCTTCATTTTGTTGTGCAATCTGCACTGCATTCAACGTCACAACTAGTTAGTGCACATCCAGTCATTGTGTAGAATTCTTACAATTAAATGTGATCCTTCCTGCACACAGTCATGATGAATGAATGAAGGCATTGTATGCTTTGTACTCAGTTGTCACTTGTGCATCTTCGCTGCATACAGATGGGAATATAGCACATTGTGTATAGTAAAATACACAGACAAACACGTTTGTGTAGAGATTTTGAAGCACTACAAGGTTACTTGTGATGCTGGCAGACATATACTCCTCTGAGGTGATGTCCCTGGAGATTAGTACTGTATGTACAGGGCCTCCAATGTGTGATGAAGGGGGGACCATGAAGTTTGCATCAAAGTTGCTGTCAATGTTATGCACTACTTTGGATGTTTTGGCCCTTTATTTATGGAATATTGTCAGTGCGTGAAGAATTATTTTCCCGATCCATGATGCATACATATGATATACCATGATGGAACATGTTGTTCCCTTAAGGTTGCATCTTTTTGCCTTTCCCTGGCCTTGCCCACAAACTGCTGTCATGCACTAGCACAAAACCTTCAGCACCATGATGCAAGGGTGGCTGTGTTGCGTGGAAGATGTTTTTTGTACCATAAGGGAAACCTTCCTGTATATAAATGGTCAGTAACTGCATTGACATTTTTCGCTGTGCGCTGCACAATGCAGCAGCACACAGCGTAAACGGAAATACAAGGATACATAAAGATTTAACTACCCCTTGCGCCTCCCTTACGCCTCCCCTGGTCAGGCGTGAGCTTTTTGCGCTGCCTCAGATTCATACATCTGGAGCAGTGACAAAAGGCCATGGATGTTGGTGGACAAACCCCCAACAACACCTATTTCACGCCCCTTTGACACAGAACAATGCATTGAAAGGGCTGAAATTTATCAGGCAGCATTATGCCTCAAAAAGTGGCATAGTCCAGCATGATCAATATCACTCAGGCTTCTGCGCTACCAGAACGTCCCAAAAAGTGACGTTATGGAGGCGCAAGGGGCTGGTAAATGAGGTCCCTGTAATTTAAAAATATAAAATTGCATTACCTTTGTACACATGTATTAGTACAAAACATTACTGAAAGTTGACTTACCAACTGTTCCGTCTACTTCAATGCCAAGGTGGTCCAGGAGATCCTGCTCACGGTTGATAATGTCAGCCCACCGATGTTTATATTGTCTCAGGGTCCTATCCACTCCAAAGATTCGCTCCATCTGGTACTGCACCCTCTCCCACCTCCTCTTTCTTTCTTGGGTTGGGTACCCCTGCAGTACCCTGCCTCCACTCCCAATCATATTTGGGAGGTGGTGGACTATCAGCCACATTAGCCCCCCAAACTCCTGCTCAGTCAGGTTCCTGGACCTGCCTGACATTGTGACACAGCACAAGCCACAATTTGTGAAAGCTACAAAGAGAATATTTACTTAACACTAATCCCACTATTACTAAGAATTAAAACCCCTAAACAGACAGACACCCCTTTACAGACAACCAACAGGTAAACAATACACAACAGTACAGAGACAGTTTAGACACAGTAAGCAAGACACACACAGAAAAACTACTTCAGAACAAGACACAACACTCAAGCAATTGCAAAACACACTCCTACACCTGCCAGAGACTACAAATGACTGAAATAGAAAGTGAAAGTTGGAATTAACTTCCTGTTTGTGAGCATGGCCGGCTGGTTACATCATTTCCTGTCCCGATGCGACTCGTTTCCGACAATGCGTCATTATTGGCATGCGAAAAAATCCTTATTATGTCGCATCGTTGATTTGAAGCATGGCAGACTGATTACATATTTCCCCTTACGGTGCGACCAGTTATCGCTGATGCGTCATTATTGGCATGCGAAGAAAATCATTATTATGTCGCATCGTTAATTTGAAGCATGGCAGACTGATTACATATTTTCCCCTTAAGATGCGACCAGTTTTCGCCGATGCGACATTATTGGCATGCGTCACAATCTTCATTAATGGCGCATCGCTCTTTTTTTCTGTCAATGTACAGTTGCTGAAACTTACTGCTGTATTTTGGACGCAGGGCACAAGATGCGTGGTTTACGCTTGTCATGAAAGTGTCTCAACAGGCACACTAAATGTTTGTGCCTAAATTTGTGGTGTTTGTATATTCAGCTGAGTCAGATTATGACATATGATGACCAAAGTCACTTTTGGGCCTTGAGTAACGTCACTTTTGTGCCTAGAGTCAGGAATGCATGTGTCATATTTTGACGTATGCTGACCTAACGTCACTTTTGTGCCTAGAGTCAGGAGTTCATGGGTCAGATTCTGACGTATGCTGACCTAACGTCACTTTTGTGCCTAGAGTCAGGAATGCATGGGATCATTACGTCACTTTTGTGCCTAGAGTCAGGAATGCATGGGTCATATTCTGACGTATGCTGACCTAACGTCACTTTTGTGCCTAGAGTCAGGAGTTCATGGGTCAGATTCTGATGTATGCTGACCTAACGTCACTTTTGTGCCTAGAGTCAGGAATGCATGGGATCATTACGTCACTTTTGTGCCTAGAGTCAGGAATGCATGGGATCATTACGTCACTTTTGTGCCTAGAGTCAGGAATGCATGGGTCATATTCTGACGTATGCTGACCTAACGTCACTTTTGTGCCTAGAGTCAGGAATGCATGGGTCAGATTCTGACGTATGCTGACCTAACGTCACTTTTGTGCCTAGAGTCAGGAATGCATGGGTCATATTCTGACGTATGCTGACCTAACGTCACTTTTGTGCCTAGAGTCAGAAATGCATGGGATCATTGCGTCACTTTTGTGCCTAGAGTCAGGAATGCATGGGTCAGATTCTGACGTATGATACACAAACTTCATTTATGTGCCTGCCCCATATTTGGAAATATGCAAACTTGGGTGAGCACTGGGAGCAACTTTTTCATGGATGGTGATATTTTGTCAGACAACCACTGTGTAACATATTTTTTAATTTAATGTTTGTCCTATTATTTCTTTTGGTTCAACATGACTTTACAACATACAAGTATAATTTTATTGTTTGTCCTGCTGTGTGAGATTTCATTATGTGGGCTCACCTTCACCTGTGCATTTTTCATATTGTGAACCCCAAAATCTTAATGCAAAATGTTGATTATTGACGATTGTGAATTTTGAACCTCATTTATGATGTTTTGCCGTGGGAAAGTACAGCATGCATTCCTGCTGCACTTCCCTGCAGCAAGCAAATAGGGCGGGAAGGTGCTGTATCTATGAGATACAGCAGATTCCTGTCCTTTTCATCTGCGCTGACGCACAATGGCCGGCCTGCCTGCCTGCACTATGGTTGCTGGGTTGCATGGAGGTATATTTTTATACAGGAAGGGTCACCTTCCTACACATATGCATTCCTACCCTGCACACAGACACACATGCAGTATGGTGCCAGGGTACCTGTGTTGGCCAGACACTGCTAAGTGTGGCCATTGCAGGTGGAAAAGCAAGGCAGTACAATGTAAATTGATGTGTGGGCTGATGTATGTCTGATGCCAGCCTCCAGACATGAGAGTCAATTTCATGTATATACTCCACATATGAGTTTCTCATGCAACTTGCAGTGTAAATTTTTTATGTTATATACATACAGGCAAGAAAAGGTTTGATGATGTATTTTTATTTGTGTGAAGAAAATTCACGATGCATGATGATAATGTTATTTTTCACATTATGAAAAAAAATTACGCACTATGTTGGGACGTCTGCGGATGCCTGCTGCTGTGTTTTGGTTTGCTGGAGCATGGCCATCCTCCTGGTCATCCTCCGCCATTTGATGATTTATTTCAAGTTCCTCATCCCAGGGGACTTTTGTCAGCACACATATGTTGTGCAGTATTGCACATGCCAATATGATTTTACAGACTGTTTGCGGTGAGTACAACATACGTCCACCAGACATATCCAAGCGTCTAAACCTGGCCTTCAGCAGAGCAAAAGTTCGTTCAACAATGTTTCTTGTCCTGCAATGTGCCTGGTTGTAGGCTATTTCCTGTGGCAACTGTGGGTTTCCGTGAGGTGTCATGACCCACGGCTGGATGACATATCCCTGGTCAGCTGAAATGAAAAAAAATGAAAAGGTACAATGAAATGTTTGCAATGGTTCAGGTAAACTACAGGCCATATGTTGTGTGCAATATTTCATATGGCAGTGTCCAGAGGGCATGGATGTTGCAGAGAACACACCCAGAAACACACATCCAAAACACCTTTTGCACATATTTATGCGTGAAATTGGACACATATTTTGAAGGACATGAATTGACACCCTATGTGGCTCTACATGATCTTATATTTATGTATATGTATATACTAGTACAACATTATTCCATCCATGACCTCATTAATGGGTCATTCAAGCAATATTACCAGTATGGCAGCATGAATGGTGCAGTGTATCATACTCTTTTGCTTACCTACAAGTAGGCCATTGCCATACTGGCCATTCTTGAAGCGGTCATTAATGATGCAGTTCCGGAATATGAAGGCATCATGTACACTGCCAGGGTATTTTGCAAGCACATTTGTAAATAGTCCACGGTGATCCATAATGGCCTGTACATTGATGGAATAAGTATGTTTTCGATTTATGTACAGATGTCCAGTTGCTGCTGGAGGTACTAATTGCACATGTGTACAGTCCATGGCACCCAGCACATGTGGGAAGCCTGCTATATCATAGAAACCTTGCTTGATCTCCATCTGCTGTTGTGGGTTGTTGGGGAAACGGAGGTAGCGGGGTGTCAGATGGATGATGGCATCCAGGACAGTGGGTAGGAATGCTGAGAAAGCTGGCTGGGATATTCCAGCCACTTTGGCAACTGTTGTTTGGAAGGAGCCCGACGCTAGCATATGCAACACAGCCAAGAGCTTTGCCTGTGGAGGTATGTTGGTAGGCCTGTTGGTTGTGACCTCTAGCCTTGGTCCAATGAGTTGTAGGAGGTGTTCTATGGTCCGCTTCTTGAGGCGAAATATACTTATGACCTCCTCATCCCTGAGGTGTCTCGGGACGCTCCTTTGACGGAATAATCGCTCCTTTCTCCGGCGTTGCCTTTGGGGGGGTGGGGGATTTTGTGGGGAAGGGGGTTGTGGTGGGGTTCCTGGTGCTGGTCGTCTCCGTCTGGCTGCTAGTCGCAGCATTACCACCTCCATGGTGTAGGGATAGTTGCAGCAATGTCCACTCTAACCTCTCCTCTTTATATGTGTCGATGCGTCATTTCCTACGCGTTCGTTTTGCAGGCGCACCAATTCTGACGCAACCGCAATGCTGCCCTATTTCAGCTACGGATGCGTCAAAAGTGGGAAAAGTCATAAATGTGGATGCGTCACTATTGCGCAGGTTTTTCCGAAGTAACGCCCACCTTGCATAATTTAATACTTACGTGTCGCAGGGCATTTTGACGCAGTGGTTTTGCGACGCAGAGGGTTGAAAGTGACGCATCGTCGGAGATGCGTCACTTCATTAATATGGCGCATGACTTGCGCCAACGATGCGTCATTATTTTTGACGCATTGACGGCGCAAGCTCTTCATAAATAAGCCCCCACGTTTTCAACATTGCCAGCACAACCATCGCACCCCACCTCCGGAAAACAATCAACATCTCCTTCGAGACAGCAGCCTTCCCGGAAAGCTGGAAGCACGCCGAGATCAATGCCCTTCTGAAAAAACCCAAGGCGGACCCCAAGGACCTCAAGAACTTCCAGTCCATCTCCCTGCTTCTGTTCCTGGCAAAAGTGACAGAGAAGATTGTCAACAAACAGCTAACCTGCTACCTCGAAGACAACAACATCCTGGACCCCTCCCAAACCGGCTTCCGCAGCAACCACAGCACCGAGACCGCCCTCATCGCCGCCACCGACGACATCAGGATCCTGATGGACAAAGGAGAAACAGCCGCTCTCATCCTCCTAGACCTGTCAGCTGTCTTCGACGTGGACTGCCAACGCACCCTATTAACACGCCTCCATGACGCCGGAATCCAAGAGAAGGCCCTGCCCTGGACCACATCCTTCCTCTCCAGCAGAACCCAGAGCATCCGCCTCCCACCCTTTCACTCCAAAACCACCGAGATCATCTGTGGCGTCCCACAAGGGTCCTCCCTTAGCCCGACGCTGTTCAACATCTACATGGCACCTCTCGCCCACGTCGCAGGAAAGCACAACCTCAACATCATCTCCTATGCCGACGACACCCAGCTGATCATATCCCTCACCGAAGACCCCCACATCGCCAAAGCCAACCTTCACAGAGGGATGAAGGCTGTCACCGAATGGATGAAGGACAGCAGACTAAAGCTGAACTCAGACAAGACGGAGGTCCTCATCCTCGGACCCACCCCTTCAGCATAGGACGACTCCTGGTGGCCCACATCGCTAGGCACAGCCCCGGAACCCACCGACTATGCACGCAACCTGGGGTTCATCCTCGACTCCACCCTCTCCATGACCCAGCAAGTCAACGCCGTCTCCGCGTCCTGTCTCAACACCCTCCGGATGCTCCGCAGGATCTTCAAATGGATCCCTCCCGACACGAGAAAGACCGTCACCCAGGCGCTCATCACCGGCAGACTCGACTACGGGAACGCCCTCTTCTCAGGAACAACAAACAAGCACCTGAAACGACTACAACTAATACAGAACATCTCGGCACGACTGATCCTCAACGACCCCCGTCGCAGCCACATCACCCCCCACCTGAGAAGCCTACATTGGCTCCCCGTCGACAAGAGAATAACCTTCAAACTCCTCACCCACGCACACAAAGCACTACACAACACCGGACCAACATACCTCAACAACCGGCTCAGCTTCCACACCCCTTCCCAAAACCTCCGTTCTGCTACCCTCGCCCTCGCCACAGTCCCTCAGATCCAGAAAACCACCGCCAGCGGCAGATCCTTCTCCTGCCTCGCCGCCAAGACCTGGAACGCTCTCCCTACCAACCTACGACAGACCCAGGACCTACTGGCCTTCAGAAGACTCCTCAAGACCTGACTCTTTGATCGGTAGCAGCCCCCCCTCTACTCCCCCCCAGCGCCTTGGGACCCTCACGGGTATGTAGCGCGCTTTACAAATGCAGTGATTGATTGATTGATTAGGACTCGGTACGCTCGGAAGAGAAGGAGCACCTTGGCCAATATTAGCAGCCTACACACCACATCCTAACATTGAAACAAGGCCAGGACTAGACTTACTCATACTTAATTAATAAAACTTTACAGAAACATGACTCAATATGTCATGAGGACTCTTATGGTCCAGCCAGCGATGCTAACAACAAATACAGCTCACGTTTAGAACACAGCAACTAAAATTATACCACAAAAATTACATGCAGTAATGGGTAAAATGCCCGCAAAACGTGAACAAATGCCCTTCTGGATAGCTCAAAAGATCACACAGCTAGAAATATTCCCAAATACTAGCCCTTATAAAAAACACAGAAACTTACAATTTGCCTACCAATGGGGATAACACTACAGATAAAGGAGTGTACCTCGTGGGGGATAGTTTTCGCTGCCATATATACCATAACTCATGGTATCCTGTCATTAGCAGTAATACCAGACGTATTAAGACAAATACAAAATGAGCATCAGTGGCCATGTGCCAACATCTAAGGGAGTTCAATCCTTCACAACAGGAGCACGAACTAACCAAAATAATTGAAACTGCGTATGCAGAGTTAGGCAGTGACTGTTTGGGTGGAAAAACGTTAAAACCACAACTGATGGGTAGTCCTGAGAACAAGACTTTGAAGCAGACACCTACTTCGTCTAAAAAGAAGTGGTACAATAACAAAAAACAAAAAGTTAAAGAAAACAGATCTCAATCCAGAGGTAGATCTCCTCCACAGGAGCCCTCCGAAAGGAGGTATAACCTTTGGAATAGGGATAATATTAGGAAGCCTGACAGGTATCAGTGTAGTGTAGTTCCTATATTCCCAATAGGCTCTGCGCATTGGAATAATATTTCCTATAGATGTGACGTAGGACTTATGTTTACTAGGTCGCTATTGAATATATTAAACTTAATTGTGAGTGCCAGCTAGCTCAGAGGTCACTAGAAACTTTCTCGAATGAACAAGAAGGGATTAGTTTCTGACAACCGCATAAACATGACAACTTTGCTAACCCAAGATAAAATGTATCTTCAGAGTCGTGGGAACAATAGATAGATATTTCACTCAGTCATTCGTGCATGCTTCGCTTCACCAGAGGTGCAGAGAAATAGAGAGACAGGCGTTTTCAATAAAAGTATTTATTGAACAGTCTTCTTTCTAATGCAGAAGAAATGAACTGCTATAATTGTAATACTGGCTGTAAAGTATAATGCGTACAGCAAGAAGAGTATTATAAAATAATACTGTAAAAGCATGGTATGGTTTCTAAGCCATAGAATACATACATAAATAAATAAAGACTAAAAGTACTCAACTGATGCTTCTAAAATAGGCCTACCCCGATGTACCTAACCTAAGTCTAGTATGAGGGAAGAAGTAAGTGTGGTGTAGCATAAGTTTAGTATTCTTTTGCCAAGAATCTATCCAAGATTTCTCTTAGGGTCTAATCAGCTCAGTACCTTGGTTTAGAATGAAGGAGGTCTGGTATCTCTCTGTCTCTGGACTCGATTTCCCAGCACCCCACAAGGGAAGCTTGGAAACACTGGAGCTGGATTTCTTGGCAAGAGAAAAGACAGAGCCTCTCTCAGTGCGTCAGCTGGAGGGTCGGCTTCCTTCGGCACTTGCTGTAGCGAGATGCGTCAGGCAAGTAGATAGTCGAACTGCTCCAAACCACCGTGTGATTGCTTCGGCAAGTGTGGCATATTTATACCTTGAAGGTGGCGAGTTTTACGTAAAGGTGGACATAATAACGTCATCGAAGATTCTCAGTTCTTTGAAAACTCCATGAGTTCTTGGACAAATCAATAATCAAGCAAGGGGAAGTCTCTAACTGTTGAAGCCGAATTTTCCAAGAAATCGTTGTGGCAAGTGGAAGTAGCCATGCCGTATCTGGACTGCATGGGATATGTATAAATATGGTTATGATTTCTATGCCTTTATAAGGACAAGGTGATTTATACCTATATAAGGGCATGAATCTGCAAAATGACACTAGGGTCCTAAAACGCTATACAACATCAGGATACTGATACACATTCCTTTCAGGGTTCTTTGAAAAACCCAGAGAGGTAAGGATGGTCAGACAGACAGACAAGAAGAGCGTACAAAGTCCAGAGACGAGCAGAACGCTCAAGAATATACTTCCAAAAAAGATGATGAAGCCAAACCAAAACCACTGTTCAAAAAGAAGAATGTGCAGGTCTAAAGATCAGACATGCCCAGAATTCTGAGGGCTCGACTACTGAACGGGGAATGGTCTCAGGCAATGCTAGACAGTGCAGCAGAAGTAACAATAGCTCGCCAGAACCTGATGGGATTTCTGGTGACAGCGGACTTGAATGATTATATCACTGTGGAAACACCTGATACTAGGGTAAGTGTCCCACACAAATTATATGAAATTACACTCCAAATGGTGGGGACTAATGCAGGACAGAAAGAGGTCTCTTTTCGGAGAATCTAACATTTGGCTATGACATTTTGTTAGCTGAACAGGATTGGCCACCAGCATGCGTCATGGATTGCCCTAGGGGTGAAACGGTAATTTTACGAGCATTCTCCGACAATGTTCCCAAATAGTTAAAATACACATATGCGTGGGAGTGGGCAGTAGCCCAAGCCCAAGCATTATACAAAAATCATGTTGGATGGGATGAGGATTCAACCCACCATATAATTCCATTAACAAATATTCCAACTGCACAAAGGCAGTATCCAATAAAGCAAGAAGCTAAGAAACAGGTCAGGGAGATCTTAGATCAACTTGAATACCAAAGTGTGATTGATACATGCACTTCTCAAATGAATAACCCTTTGTTTCCCATATCGAAACCAGACAACACATATCGTCTAGTTTTTGATTTCAGACATTTAAACACTTGCACTAAGACATTTCTAGTTCAAAATGCACACAGTGCCGCATTAATGAATAACATTGTGTGGAAAAAATACAAAACAATGCTAGATATCTCAAATGGATTTTTTTCCTCCAAAATATAATGCCTGACAGCAGATATTTGACAGCGTTCTCAGCGCTAGGATCATAGAGGCAATTTTGTCGACTCCCCCAGGGGTATAAGAACAGCCCGGGTTGTTTTCAGCCAGAGTAACTGAATTACTTGGAATTCTGGATGAAGAGGCATTGTCCTATGTGGATGATATTTATCTAATGGACGATGACCTAGAGGAACACTTGAACAGAGTGAATGCCATCATTTTGGGATTGCCTCTGAGGGTTACAAATTCAACTTTAAAAAATCAAAGATAGCCCATCTTAAAATCCTTTTTCGAAGATATGAGCTTTCAAGTGAAGGGAAAAGCCTGGCAGTTAACTTTTTAGAAAAGTGTGCACTGCTCCAACATACAAAATCATTAAAAAACTTACAATCGATCTTGAGATTCTTGAATTTTGGCAGAACATACTTTTTGGATTATGCAGAAAGAGTAAAACCTTTCTACGATGTGATAAAACCTGACTTTTCAGTTAGACAGTGCACACAGGAAAACACAGATACTCTTCGCTCCTTACAAGCTGACATGATAGCTTTAAAACACTTAGACATGCGTAAATGTATGCAACCTGGTGATCCATATTGTTGCGGTTCAATCTAGGTACATATAATGAAGGTATTCAGTACCAGTAGCATATAAATCTAATTAGTACACAAATGCGGAGATGCCCTTCACATCTACAAAAAAGTTCTAACACCATACAGACTGCTGTAGTTAGAGAAAGAGCCCTAGCTCAAGGGAAAAGTTTAATAGTTATTACACCAGTTCCAGCCTTAGAGGCTGCAACAAAGGCAAGCGTTCCCAATGCTAAAGCCTTACATCCAAGATGGATACAGTGGGCTAATTCTCTCACTGCAACAGATGTAGAAAACAGGTACAACCCAAATGTGGAAAACACAAGCATTTATGCAATATGAACAAGAATATCCTCTACCAAATGAAATAATGCCTCTAGATCAGTATGAATATATTATTTATACTGATGGTTCTGCGCTACCGGCCATAGGGAGCAAACAGCATTACAGCGCCTCGGGTGCTATTGTTAAAGGATGCATGCAGGATAGAAAGTTTCACCCGAAATGCACAATAACACATTCTCTAGAAGACCGCACGGCACAGAACTAAAGGCACTAATTCTGGCACTGGTAAATACGGATCGAGAATTCCCCACACTAATCATGTGTGATTCCTTTTACTGTGTACAGTCACATAATGAATATTTACATCACTGGGAACAAAACAGGTTTAAAGACGCAAAAGGGGGTTTAATAAAGTACAAAACGCTATGGGACAGGTAGTGAAGTTGAAAAACAATCTACCAAGGGCTCACATGTTATACACATTGAGCCATCAACCTGATGGCGTTCAAGTTGAAGGGAATTCATTGGCTGACGAAGCTGCAAAGGGGGCTGTACGTATGGCTTCCTTAGCAGCAATCACTCGTTCAAAAACAAGGATTGACGGTGAGGTAATGTTTGCAAGTATTGCTACAGGCAATAACACAGCAGTACCGGTAGGATATCCACTCAACTACTCCTACAAGTTAGATGCAAACAATGTTCCATTTGCTCACCTTCCTGGAGTTGGTGATAGAGTAATAGTCAAATATGGATTGCAGGTTAGGATTAATCCTAGCAGCACACAAGGGTATAGGTTCTGCAAATGCAGGAGTTACAGCAACGGTTACTCTATTGAAACAGTGCTATTGGTTGCCTGGACTAAGAAAGCAGAGTAAGGACAACATCTTGAAATGCAACATCTGCCAGTAGATGAAAGTCTCCACAGTAACACGTCCAGCGCAGACACTATTAATAATTTCAGACAAACCACTGGTTTGTGTTTATTTGGATCACTGTGGCCCCTAACAATCTGATGGGGCTTACAAATATATCATGGTTGCAGTGGATTCCTGCTCAAGGTTCCTATGGGTGTGGCCCCAGTGCTCGGCTGATGCTCAAACTGTTATAAAAGATTTGCGAGTCTTTATAGGGACATACGCAGTTTGCACATTACATTCTGACCATGGCCCCGCGATTAGCTCTAGGGCTTACAAGGAGGCTATGGGAAGTCTGGGTGTAGCATTGTGGTACTCCTCTCCATAACATCCTGAGGGAAATTTGGTTGTGGAGAGAAAGCACCGGGACTTAAAGCAATCTTTGACAGCTAGAGTATTAGGTTTGGGTAGAAATTAAGTAAAACATCTGTATGGAGTCCAGAGGGTGTTAAATAATCAGCCAAGAAGCTCTCTAGGGGGTCTCTTCTTATGAGGTCCTATTTGGGATGAGAATGTAGGTACCTGATCTTGATTGTGAAGGCACAATGGTGGATGAAAAACCTTTTGACATCCATAATCGTTTGGCTGTTTTATAGGACCTGAATGAAAGCAAGGCACTACAGAGTAGTGTCCAGACGAAAAGTACCACCACTGGGGAAGTAAAAAGTGTCACGGCAAGACCTGTCTGGATCCCTTAAGCCAGAGATCTGGTCAGAGAACAAATAACAGACGAAAAAGAATTTGGGCCATCATACAGAAAGCCTGTACCTGTCCTGGCAGTTGAAGGAACAAGAACAGTACTTCTGCCACCTCTTGCCAGTAAAAAGGAAAAAAGATTTGTCTCAATTGACCTAATCAAACCACACAATGTGGCCGATACTGAATAGTAGGCAGCATGGACTCCGAAGTAACAGTTACCCTCCTCTCACAACTATACAAGAAGTTCATACAGAAAGAC
Organism: Lissotriton helveticus; assembly: GCF_964261635.1. Lineage (NCBI taxonomy): Eukaryota > Metazoa > Chordata > Amphibia > Caudata > Salamandridae > Lissotriton > Lissotriton helveticus. The sequence goes on from NC_136068.1 coordinate 1,211,113,978, forward strand.
TCATCATGTTTGAAGGGTCACCTGCACGGAATGACGGACTAAGCAACAATGCAATGGAACTCGTTCCTCTTGAAACTGAAGTTCAAAATGAGAACTCCACTGAAATTCAAATTTAAATTCGGCCAAACACAGATATCTACGTCAACATGCCCCAACAAGAGCAAGCTACAGTTTCCACAAAACCTGCGGAACTACCGAAAATGGATTGAACTGTATCTGGCTATTCATTGACTTTGACACCTTCTTGTTAGATCCAAGCGAACCTGAAAAATTGCTCTAGAAGAACTCTTCTACAGCAATTTAAGATTTCCTGAACTTTCTTCAAAAGACTAACTTAATATAACCTTGGAAGGAACTCTGGGTAACTACTGGGGTACTTTTGTTTCTTTTCTGAATAGTCCTAGTAATTGTATTTAGTATGCTTATTAATGGAACTTATCTTCGAGAAAGCTCAGCGGCACAAAAAGTGAATGTCATTCTGAAACCACATCTATCATCACATTGTGAAAAAAGAGACCTAACATCAGTGAACATTACAGCAGTTCCTATACTTGATAGTATAGTGTGGGACAAGGTTGATTTCAATATATTTGGCCCAACTGAACTTTTAAAAATACCACATTTATTTAAGATTTCATTAAGTGATATCATTACCTCCAGTACATTTTCGATGATTGGAATTATGAAACTGTAAATAATATGTTGTCTGATTTAGAAAAATCTGCTTCCTTTTCTAATTATGAAATGCTAGAAGACGCATCAGACTTTGAAACAATGTATTGCTGTCAACATTATGGTCATCACTTTCTGCATAAATCTGCTAATCCCAGAATTTTTTCACATTCCACCAATGGGAACATTGCCCAACACCGCCGAAAAGCAGTTAAAAAACATTGGCACAGAAATGTCAGTATTTTTCAGGGATTAACAAAACTCATATTATTATAAGGTGGCACCAAGTCCAGCACAGAAAAAATATGTTAACAAACACTAACCGATTTATTCTGCTACCTTTATTTCCCAATTGTCTGAACAGGGTTTGAACTAAAATCTGTCTGGGGTACTAGGGACTAGCAGGTACAGGGAACAGAGGCACTATTTAAAGCATAAGCATGCGTTTTTCGTCAGCAAATAATGTTTTTGAATGAAACGGTGCAGCAAACGACCTGTCTTGGATTAGCCAAGAATAAAGATTTGAATACACCTCAGATGCCCACACCATCACACACTGAGGGTAATATAACATCGCAAGAAGAGGTTACACTAGGTTGACATCCTGCAATACAATAGATCAGACCAGGGAAACATCCTTTACAACGTAACTTTTACCACGCAGTGCCTTTACGACGCAACTTTTACAACGCAAACCATTACAACGCATTGCGCTGGGGGCGCTCTAGGTTAGGGAATAGGTTTAATTTACTATCCAACACCTTCCCTACTATCCACGGGGACTGGAGTTGGAATAGTAAATTAAACTATTCACTATCCAGCGCCCCAAAGCACTATGCGTTGTAAAGGCATGCGTTGTAAAAACAGTGTTGTAAAGGCATGCGTAGTAAAAGCATGCGTTGTAATGTCATACATCCATCAGACCACGATTAGAAGAAATGGTTGATTTGGCCCGTATACACCAAAAACTGTCAGGAAAAATTATTTGGTAAAACTAAAGGATTTAGTATCAATAGGCCAGATCCATGTTATGTACAAAGATAACACCCAAAGATAGTGACATCATACAGTGTTGGGAAGTTATGCCTTGATTACCTAAAAACCTCAACACTCACACAGGTGAAACAACACTTATCCTTACTTTCAGAGGATGTGATCCTACAGGATTTTTTATTAGGCCCTAGAAAGCCACGTCACAAACGTTTCTATTACACTGTCTACTATGAGATTTGGAAAATATCACAACAAGAGGCCATGGAAAGATGACGAGAAATAAATCGTATAAACCTAGAGAAAGCTCTAGCAGTGGTCGACAATGGGGTAACGACACTACCGTCCAGAATATATTCACTAAGCAACATTGTATCATCTGCTATCGATGTGCTAGAACAAGATTTGTCCATATTACAACACGGGCAATCACAACTGCGTTCTATTATGTTGATAAGCTGGACGCTGGAATCTGCGCGCAGGATATGTGCCTTGGCATTTCATAAACAGCACATCCCTGCTTTCCTCGTACAATCTGACAGAAAAACAGATAGAAATGGTACAAAAAGGATCGAGTATACAATGCTGCGCATTGAGAAACGGGACAGATTATCGCTTACAGTGGCAGGGTCACCGTCCACAGAATAGTTAATCCATGGCCACGTAACTCTTCTGGTCACTACTTTTCAATTTCAATATTGCCTTGAACAAATACAAAAAACACAGTTAATGGACAGAATGTAGAACAATTTCATACATTCATCCCAGTACAAGGATCTGGGCCTAAATCCATCGTTTTTTTGCACTCCACACCCCCCTGCTCAGACGTGAGTCCCAGGCTCTCCACACCACTGGAGTCAAGCTATCCAAGCTGATGAAGGACCTTGGATGCTTGATTCCGGTCTGGGAAAGACATGGCTTGGTAGTTCGGACTGGACTGTTCCCATGAGGCACAGGGTCAGAGCTGATTTGCATATAGCCAGTGTCTAACCCAGGGTGGTGTGGAGTGCAAAAAAACGATGGATTTAGGCCCAGATCCTTGTACTGGGGTGAATGTATGTCATTGTTCTACATTCTGTCCATCAACTGTGTTTTTTGCAATTTTCACCCCGAGTGGGCTGGGTTTGCTCAGACGTGAGTCCCAGGCTCTCCACACCACTGGAGTCAAGTTATCCAGGCTGATGAAGGCTAATAGCCAGAAACCGGTCCTTGGATGCTTGATTCCGGTCTGGGAAAGACATGGCTTGGTAGTTCGGACTGGACTGTTCCAATGAGGCACAGGGTCAGAGCTGATTTGCATATAGCCAGTGTCTAACCCAGGGTGGTGTGGAGTGCAAAAAACCGATGGATTTAGGCCCAGATCCTTGTACTGGGGTGAATGTATGACATCGTTCTACATTCTGTCCATCAACTGTGTTTTTTGCAATTTTCACCCCGAGTGGGCTGGGTATGCTCAGACGCGAGTCCCAGGCTCTCCACACCACTGGAGTCAAGCTATCCAGGCTGATGAAGGCTGATAGCCAGAAACCGGTCCTTGGATGCTTGATTCCGGTCTGGGAAAGACATGGCTTGGTAGTTCGGACTGGACTGTTCCCATGAGGCACAGGGTCAGAGCTGATTTGCGTATAGCCAGTGTCTAACCCAGGGTGGTGTGGAGTGCAAAAAAACGATGGAATTAGGCCCAGATCCTTGTACTGGGGTGAATGTATGACATTGTTCTACATTCTGTCCATCAACTGTGTTTTTTGCAATTTTCACCCCGAGTGGGCTGGGTATGCTCAGACGTGAGTCCCAGGCTCTCCACACCACTGGAGTCAAGCTATCCAGGCTGATGAAGGCTGATAGCCAGAAACCGGTCCTTGGATGCTTGATTCCGGTCTGGGAAAGACATGGCTTGGTAGTTTGGACTGGACTGTTCCCATGAGGCACAGGGTCAGAGCTGATTTGCATATAGCCAGTGTCTAACCCAGGGTGGTGTGGAGTGCAAAAAAACTATGGATTTAGGCCCAGATCCTTGTACTGGGGTGAATGTATGACATTGTTCTACATTCTGTCCATCAACTGTGGTTTTTTAACAAATGCAGGCAGGTAGATTTGAAGAAATGGGTAGGGAATTCATCAAGGAATCTTGGGAATTACTGTACAGATTTCAATGCCGGAGTGGGGAAAAAGAAGTGCTGCTAAGCGGTACAAACTGCGAGAATACTTTAGGTGGGTCATTTATTAGACAGGATATAATGGTTCATGGGGCCTGTAACGGTTCAGTAACAAACTTATCCTGTCACTTAAAGGGTGCCCCAGCTACTGTGATCACTCCGGTGTTCAGGCTACTTTCAAATGGGAGTTACTTGATGCTGAATGATCAAGGTTGCTGTGGGTTGCTTCCGGGCATCGCATATCTGGTTACTGTGAGTTCCAGGGTTACTTGCTGAATGCAAGTATTGTTTCCACCAACACATACAGTCAGGGAGGCGCCGTTATGGCCTTCACTAAATGTTTCATTAATACGGTTTTATACTTTGAGCAGAATGAAACCTATGCTTATACAGAAACCTGTGCCCTTAACCTCCGCTCAAGAGACTTTTGATCTTTAAGTAGCAAGGTCTTCGGCAGAGATACAGGCACTTATACATACAAATTGCCCTTTCCATTTCGCAGAAATGGTAAATCGTATTTTTAACATGTCTAATGTGACAGGCAATTTCCACCTATTTAAGACCATAGGTTCTGGACTATTAAGCACCTTTCAGATGGTCGTCGGAGTTATACCAAACTTTATTCACTCCGTATTTGGAAGCATATTTGGAGGGCTGCAGCTGATCCTGTTTCTAATAGCAGGTATCCTGATTGTTGTTTTTCTGCTATGCAATTGATGTCCCAACCACCAAGGAGATGGAAACAGTACTCCTGGAGAGAAAATACAGGGATCGCATGGTACAACTTCAAGGCACACCTCACCTGAGAGAACTAAGAGTTTCTTTGTTCTTGTCATTTAGACCATTCTGGATGGACTGCATCTTACCTGTCCTCCGATGCCTGATTTGCGTGTTGGATCTCTGTGTGCAGCCAGACATTGATGCTTTACTGGACCCGATAACAGCCCCTGTTCTGCAGTGTCCCCCGCATATTCCCATGTTGATGGAGGCATTCCTAGAGTCACCACAGGTGGTATCTGCTCCTATTGGTATGGACACTGGCTCCTCCTCTGACACCCAGGCCTTGGATGTCGCCCAGGCTGCCCCAGCACCGACAGTGGACAGTACGGAAGATCATCTGTGCTCAATTGACATAATATGCAAGGTGTTACAGGGACTGCCAACTGCGGAGGCAACCAACGAGAATGCTGCATCTACCAGCCAGGACATTAACATTTGACTCCTTTGGCCCGTCGTGTGCTGGGGAAAAAGTAGACTTTTGGAAAACAAACGGAAAATTGGAAATCCGTATCAAAATGTACATTCTTTTTGAGCATGCATGGCTTTCAAAATGCTTGTAGTAGTTCGAACTTTACCTACGGACCTATTAGAGCTATAGCTTGAGTGTCAATTTCCATTTTTTACCTCTTTTTAGACTTTTTTAAAACGTTTTAAACATTGTTTTTAAGCATAAAAAGAAATTAATGTGTTTTTAACTATTTGCGTACCAGTATCTAGTCGGCCTAGTACTATGTTTAGAATTTAACTATGTCGTCCATTCGGAAGAGGAGTGGGTGTTGTATTCCATATAGGAATCATAATGTAGGGCACGGTAATCTCATTACCCTTGACCTATATTCTCTCCCTACATTACACATGTCACGGTTTACAGGGACTGACCTTCTACCTAGATATTACACTGTATTCAGAATGCAGGTTTTACCTAGTTCGAAATCTCATACATTATGCATGAGGATTCTTGGATGCACAGGACTACCATCTCCTGTATAAAATGTATGTACAAAGTTCATGCTCAATGTCATCCTTAGGTCACGGTTTACAGGGACTGACCTTTTACCTAGATATGACACTGCATTCAGAATGCAGGTTTTCCCTAGTTCGAAATCTCATACATTATGTATGAGGATTCTTGGGTGCACAGTAGGACTACCATCTCCTGTATAAAATCTATGTACAAAGTTCATGCTCATGTCATCCTTAGGCTGACACAGTAATACAGCAGGGTAGGAGCCCCTGGGGGGACTTATGGATATAAATGCATCACATCTTGCTAAGATAAGGGAGAGGAGACAGAGACTTCTTGGCCAACACTGACTAGAGACGCTGAGGTTCCTGCATGCAGACACTCCAGCTCGCAGTGGTCCAACATCTCTCGCGGGTGTCCAACTCGAGACCAGGACGGGGTCCCACTGTCTCTCACTTCAGGTAATGGGGTTGACCAAATCCTAGAGGGATTCTTGGCTTAACACCTACATACATGCTAGGTACACCTAGCTAGGGAAGCATCGTAGGAGAATGCATCTTTTATCATGTGTTTTATATATTCATATGTATTCATGACTGTACTAAGATGGTAGAGCTATACCATCCATTTACCTTTATCGTACTGCTAATCATTTATATCTTATGCTGTCTAACAGTTGTTGCAGCTCATTTATTCTGCACCAGAATAACCACTGTTGAATAAATTCCTATTGAAAACGCCCAGCCTGTTTATTCTGTGTATTTCTCTGAGACAGCCTAAGTAGGCACGAGTGACTGAGCGAAAGGTAGTATACTGTTTCCACAGTCCTGAGCGATTGGGGTTGTCATGTTCGATGGTTGCCGAGAACTATTCTCTCCTTGGTAAGAGGAGATTCTAGTGGCACTGTGAGCTAGTTGGTACAAGAAGGCCAACATACCCGGTGGGGTGATCAGAGTTCGTCTGACACCAATCCTACAGTGTATGTTGTCTAAATGCGCAGATCCTGTATAATTTTTATAGGAACTACACAACAGCCTGTTTTGTGCATTCATTCTAGACAGTCACAAAGAGAGCTGAGGTGTACCCTGCATATCCTGATGGATCTTCCTTGGGCTATAGTGATGGGAGGAGTTGTTACCTGCACCTGAATAGGGCTCTGCCTGCCTTTCACAATGCTGTTTCTGCCCCCTGTAGGGTGTCTGGAGCCATGACTGGGAAGTGAATGGGGATGTTGTGCACTTCTCACGTTTGTTTGAAGTTACCTCCAGATCAAAGACTTTTTCAGTATAAGTACATGGGCTCTGACCCCATGATTTTAGACAATGCGTGGGACATGTAGCCAGGCGCTGATGGCTCTACAGACTGCACCTTGTCAGAAGGAACTGCTATGCTGCCAAGAGAAACCGCCATGGAACTCCCTTGTCTGTTGTGCTGACCTATGGCCCGCAGGGCTGCAAGGACTGCCTACTTCCCTACAAGGAATCTGTGTGTTGGCCTTCTGCATCTATTCCTGCTTGGTGCCACCAGTAATCTCCCAGGGCTTGGTGGCCTGCCCTGTGAGATTTGAAAATTTAGCACCTGGTAAGCGCTTTATTTGGATTTCGTTCTTGGCGGGCAATGGACAGAGCGTGTTGAGCACCCCTGTGCCTCATTTGAATGGTGGGCATTGCATGAAGCTCCACAAGAAGAGTGTGCTGATTCAACATTTTGCCCCAAGGCAGGTGGGGTACTCCCTGTTGTCGCCGGACTGGATTTGCCTAAACAGGCAGATGAGTGTCTTTTCTTTCTTGAAATCCAGGAGATGCGCTTGCGCCGCAGAGGCAGTGCAGGCACGAGCCAGTGAGCCGGTACCTTCCCCATGTCACCCAGACAACAAGGGCTTCCTCGTTCACTGCTGGTAACAACCACTCAAGGGAGGGGCCACCTCCACAAGAAAAGTTGCAGCCTCTAGTTTCCCGGTGTGGAACCAGACTACTGTGTGTCCCGCTGAGCGAGAGGGTCCCCGCTGCAATGAAAGGTCATGGGAGCACATCAGTGCTCCAAAGCTGTCACTCCCGTGGCACGGTCAGGAAGTCTCCTGTGCCGGGGGGAGACAGCAATTCGTCCTGCATCACTCTGTTAGTTGGCAGGATAGGTGCCCTGACCAGCGCACCACTGAGGGAATTAGTCTAGTTCCAATTCCGCTGCCATCCCTGTAAGCTCAGCAGCTGCACTGGGCATTCGCGGGCAGCTGCCTTGTTTGCGTCCTCCTCCCCGTGTGTGAACATACCTGGGGGCATTTGTTCCGTGTGGGGCCATTGCGGGTGGAGCCTTGGCAGAGATCCCCGCTTCGAGACTTGCCACATATTAGGAAACCTGACCTGGAAATTACTGTATCCCTACAGGTAGGCATGCAGACGGTCCTGCGGCCTACGTGGGTTTCATACAGCCAGGCTCTCACTGGGTACCGCATTACACATAAGAGAAGTGCAGAAGTTCCTGCTGCTTGTTGCTGATGAGCTTACTGTGAATGATGGGTTTCAAGTGACATGTGGTGATAGGGATATGGTTATGCTGTGGGTAATTCTGCTTGTTTTGTGCATTACCTGTTTCATATTTATATCCTGATGAGGTGAGGTAAGCTGTTTTTCCTCACACTTCCAGGATGTGTATAGTATGCCTAGCAGCCATGATTTATGACCTAACCTGCATTACAGTCCCTGATGTGTTCCAATGTATATCGTTTTTGCCTTGCTTGGTATGGGTAATAAGCATAATTTCAGATTCTGCCTGGTGTGCACAGGGATGGTGTTTTTATGATGTGTGAAAACATATAAGTAGCTACTTTAGTGCACTAACACTTGTATTACAACTCCTCTATAAATCGTTGTGGATCTCTGACCAAACACCCAGATAGTGTCCTCTGAAGCTGTGAAAGGAGAAGTGTCCATAACTGGCACTGGTGATGTAAGTACAGATGCAGTCAGGGGGCTCATCTCTGACATCAGGAACTGGCTAAAGTGCAAAGAATCTTGGGTAATGGACTTTCCATCCATCATTTGTTCTTTTTGCTTTTGTCGATCTAAGTGGGAAGGGTATGCCCAGACGTTGGTCCTATGCTGACTGTGCCACTGTATTTAAGCTAGCCTTTCTGATGGGGAAAAATACTCTGAAACTGGTGCCAAGCTAGGTCCTCCCTGGACTGGAAACAAGCATCCCAGTCCAGGGGGGCGCCTAGCTTGGCAGTTCGGGCTGGACTGTTCCCCTGGGGAGCTGGTTCATGACTGATTTGCATATGGCTGGGTCCAAACTTGGGGGGCGTAGTGATCTACAAAACCATGGATTAAACCCAGATCTGTGACTGGGGGTGAATGTATGATTTGTTCAGCATTTCATCCATCATTTGTTCTTTTTGCTTTTGTCGTCCTAAGTGGGAAGGGTATGCCCAGACGTGGGTCCAATGCTCACCCTGCCACTGAAGTCAAGCTAGCCTGGATAATACTCTGAAACTGGTCCTAGGATGCTTGTTTCCAGTCTAGGGAGGACCTGGCCTGGCAGTTTGGGCTTTACTGTTCCCATGGGGAGCAGCATCAAGACTGATTGGCATATGGCTGGGTCCAAACTAGGGTGGCATGGTGAGCAAAAAAATGGGTCAAACCCAGATCTGTGACTGGGTTGAATGTTTGATTTGTTCAGCATTCCATCCGTCATTTGTTCTTTTTGCTTTTGGCTAACTTCTTACCTGCCTTGCTGAAACCTGGTGATGCTATAATACTACCCTCTCTCTTATAATCCTATGATGACCCCCTTTACTAAGGCTTTATCTTGCTCCTTTTTCAACTTTTTAGAATCTATTTATTGTCTTGCTGTCTGGCAGCGTCTCTTCCTTCAAATCTCCTGTTTTGTTCGCTTCATTCACAAAGGTAAAAGTGCTCCAGTTCTTAGCTGACTGACTTGTATTGAATCTTTTCGCTGAGACATCATTTCCTTTTTATTGCTGTTGAATGTTTTCAGTAAGGAAGGGGGATGCATATAATATTCACCTCCCTGCTTTCATAGAATCTTAGGGGCAGATTTACAAGTCCCTTGCAACACTTTTACGCTGCAAACTTTTGTGACGCAGCGATGATGTAAAAAATGCAGCCAATTTACGTGACACATCTAGAGAGATGCGTCACGTTGTGAAGCCCTGCGTCTCATTATACCTGCATCAGGTATAATGTATGCAGGCTGGGCGTTCCCGTGCAGGAAAGACTTGTAAAAGTGACGCAGTGAAATCTACAAGATTTCACTGCGCCACTTCTAGGACGCCACTGTGTCAAAACCTTAAGCCTGCTTGGAGCAGGTGTAAGGCGTGACACAGTATATTAAGTATAGGCCTTCCGCAAACATTACTGGAGTTGCGTTGTGCTTGCGACACGACGCTGGAGAGCAATGCATGACTTTTGGGCTGACAGATGCATCAGAATTTCTGATGCAACTGTCAATCCTTGTACCATGCTTCGCCGTATTGTAAATACAGCACATCCATGGTGGCGCAAGGGTCTCGCAAGGAGGTGCAGGGAAACTGACGCATCTCTACAGATGTGTCAGTTTCTTGTAAATCTGCCCCTTGGAGTTTCTCTCCAGGAATAATAGGTAAATACAGAGAGCAAAGTTGGCAAATCTGCCATAGTTGCAGTTGTTATGACCTTGCTAGTTACTGTTGTATCATGATACTACAGTGTTATAGGGAATAAATAACTCTTTAACTTGAACGGCTGATGCTACACACCACAGGAAGGCGACGAAACTGCAAAACAACACTTTTATTCCATATAATCACTGACATACAGTACTTTCTTTTCTTAAGTGCAATAATCCTGTGTATGTTTAAAACAATATTCAAGTAATTCATAGGTAATCCATAGGTATTTCGGGTTCAAATGCTGTAAAGATAAATACAATAGGACTTGTAATGCAGCACTGGTAAACTGTTCCTGTATCTAATCTGAAAACACAACAAATGCAAAGATATGTATATACATGTGTACTCCAAACTATACAGACGAAGTAAAAATACAGCAAGTCTGCTGTTTTATTTTACAAAATGTGCAAATTACTAAATTTGAATTTCATGCAGTAATCGGCATCTCAATTAACTTTCCATTTTTTCAAATCTCACTGGATGCTTCTTAGACCTGCATCTTTCATAGAAGGCTCGCCACACCTTAGACGGTGCGGCATCTCTACTGGTGCCATAAATACTGCCTTAATTAGAGTGCGAGTGACAAACAGCAGATGAATAGACACCACTATCATGGTGCTCACTACTCAGACAGATAACATTGTCATCGTAAGTAATATGTAGAATACATTTAGTAACGCCATTCTTCCTAATAACCAGAATTAGTGCAGTGTCTTTGCAGATGGAGCGCGCGTGCGTGCGTACGTTGGCTCACGTAGGGCTGGGCTGGTGGTAGATGCAGCTTAGCTGTACACAGCAGTTACCGTGCCTTTTTCTGTATACCTGGCGATGACGTAATGGCAGCAGGAGAATCGCCCTTCTATGTTTGCGTAAAAAGGGACTACAAAGGAAGCAGGTGTTGTGTGTATGCACAGCAGCCTGTGCCTGACCATGAGGTGACCCTCTGTGCCACATTTGCACCGGAGAAGATGTGGCTCTGCACACAACTTGGCAATGTCTGTGTCCAACGGAGCCTTTCTGTTGTTTTTAGTCGGATGAGAACAAATGACTGTGTCTTTGTGGGGGCTGAAAATGCAGCTTTGGGTTGGGGAGTGCCAGACTCAGTACTTATTTATATCCACTGCACCCTTCCCCTCCCTAATCACTGGAAATGAGAAGTCGAGTAAAGGCGTGAAAACTAGCCATGAAAAAGAGCACCATGAACCTCTCTGAAAAATGTGCTCTGTCCATGAATTCCTAAACTATACATTAAGTTTACAAAAAATATCAATATAAAGCACAAAAAGACGCATCATGCAAATACAAAGAAACATTTGCCGCAGTAAACAACAAAAATCACAGTGCAATATTTACTTAACTATTTCTAGTCTAAACTCATCTCCCAAAAATAAAATTGTTGCTTTAAATGACACCACCTCCTCCAGAGTCCGTGTTTTACAAACGTCAGAGACCACCCTTCCGGGTATATCCAAACCATCCATGAGGTAGTGTATGTTTGGCATCTTGCCCTGTGACCTAAATGTCTATTTATCTGAAACACCAACACATTTGGTTTGACCTTGGCGGTCCATAGATGAAACGTACAATCAAAGTTCATTGGGATTTACTCTGGCGCACAAGCAACAGGCCTTAATCCAAGCTGAGTTGAGCCTGCTATTATTGTCTGGTGGCCAACATTAAAAATACAGTTTGTACTTGTAAACAGAAGCATAGATGTAGACTCCAGATTACATAAACCCTCTAAAGATTTCAAGAAGGCCTGAGTTGTGAGTAGCCTTCATATTTCTAGGAAGACAACGGACTCGTCCATTGCTGTAGTTCTGATAGATGCAAATCAACACATAACAATTCATGTTCCCAGAAGATATTTCACAGTCTGCTGTTATTGCCATGTTTCAGTGGTTACTTGACTGAAACACAGGTGGGTTCTGTGAAGTAATCCGTCCAGGTGCCAGTGGTGAACTGTGCCATCTCATTTCAAGCTTGGTACCTGTGGTATTAAAATCCACCATTTATCAAAAGCTCTTTGATGAGTTGTCTTTGGAACTAAAGTCGGAGTTCTGTGTACACCCCTCACCTCTCTCCAGACGTATCTAGTATGTACTGTGAGGTGGGGATTACCATTAGGGAGTGACAAATTAAGAACTCGTTTTTTTTTTAGAGGGCGTTGTTGCCAGACACTTTTGAGGTTCAGGTGTATAGTGTATAAAATGCTACCGTTTACAGTATGTCTCGTAGTGGGCAATGGAGAAAATAGATTAATATCATGTGTTTCGCATCTCAGGAGTTAGTTACAGCACCTTTGACACAATACGCTGACTAGGAAAGAAATTGACACTAATGAAAAATGAATTTCCCCCAATATCGGCCCGATTAAAACATAAATAAACCACGGGGATATTTAAACCCTGGCGTAGACCCACGTTATCAGATGAGACAGGTAAACACTACTTAATGCATCTCCAACTCCCCTTTCTGAATTCAGTCCAAATAATATTACTCATTTTTTCCACCCAGATGTGAAGGCTTTGACACACACCTTATCATCAATTGCTTAATATGTATCTCTTGCGTTGGATCAGAGATTCAGATTGCAGCACATGCTTTTAAAATTGTCCTTAGCAGCCTCGGTGACTGAATTGTAAATCGGCGAACAGTTTGTGGAATTAAAATCCACCTTAAAACGGTACCGGAGAATTTACACAGGAAATATGAATATATTCCTTTGCCAAACCTCAATCGTATGTATGTAGGTTGCAGTCAGTTGAATTGAAACTCGCAAGGGTTGGTTCTCTGTTGTCTGGCTGCAAGGTAGATAGTCTGGAAGTCTTTAAAGCGGGGTGCACACCCAAGCCAGGCATCCCCGAAGTGCTCATTACCCGTAAACAGGAAAGCCCCTTCGCCCTTCTTCACGCCACACTGTAGGAGCGTTTTGATGGGTCCGGTCCACTCCCCGGTGAATTCGTCCTGCTGGAAGATTCCGTTCTTCTGTCTGTACACCTTCTGCACGCTGACTTCCACTTCGGACATTTGGTGCTCCGGATCATGGCTGACGTTTCTGATGGAGCCTCTCACCACTGGGAACAAAAGACACACATGCTCCGTTAATGGTTCCCAATTTGTCTCACACTCTGCGTGCAAACAGCCTTTCTTCCAACTGCCAATAAATCACTTCCTCTCAAAACGGAAGACCATAAAATAGGCCGTTCCTCTAAGTTAATAGATACATAGCTGCTAAGAAACATTCTCCATAAAGCCCTAGGCAAGCTTATTGCAATGCATAAACACATTGAAAACAAGAACATTTGCTTATCGAAATAATATTCTCCAAGTAAAAGCTTATTCCCCATTTAACAATGACAGAAGCATCACTAGCACTGATAACGTGTTTTTAAACGTAATTACCTGTGGCGAGGATTGCCTCGTGCATTTAACCCAAGCTCATATTCGGCACCTAAAGGATAACTGTGTAATGTGGTTTTATAATGCCATTATGGTTTCTAGGTGTATTACAGTTAGTCCCTAGGATGAGAGCATAGTTGTAAATGCAACCAGGAGGCATCTGATAGAGTTATTAGACTTTAATTCACAGAATACTCAATTTATTTGTTGTTAATACTTTATTCTATATGCACAAAAAGTGTTTTAGAGTTCCCGTTAAAATTGGTAATTTGTCGGAATTAATCAAACCTGTAATAGTTGTGAAATATCAGCAGTCAAAAGTGCAGTATACATAATCATAGGCAAGCTGTACCTTTGGACTAAAAATGGGTGACAAAAATATTACAGGGTGCTGATCTTAACTGAATATGTGGTGAATAATATTTAGAAAAATAATGTGTATATACATAAACCCACATACATAACTACGCACATATACATAACAAATATTTTTAAATGTGAGTAATTAGTGGCTATTGAGCTCCCCTGCCCAATTGGAGCTGGGTATGTAAAGCCTGTACCCCTTCTAAGTAACAGGGTATGCCCTTTGCCTAGTCAGTGTCCTTTCTCCCAGGGCCTGCGAGCTACAGGATATTGACTTCAGTCGCAACCTGTGCTCCTTAGCTTGGCACCCTGTACCCACTGGCATTGGCTTGCAGTCCACCTGCTCTTGATACCTGCTGGCAACAATCTTCTTTCCAATGCTTGCTTATGGATATTTCCGTATGTAAATGCTACCTTTGGGGCACTTATAAATTACCCCTTGACCACTCTGCACTTAACATTTGAAGGCCAAATCTAGATAGACATTTCATTTTTTTAAATAGAAAATAAAATTGTACAGTCATGGAAAAGTCAGAGCAATATTTATTGGTGTTAAAGTAGTGCCTTTAAGTGGTTGTACTTGATTTAATTGAGAAAGGAAGTCACAGAATACCAGTTCTGAGAAACCATTTCACCTAAACTGTTCAACTGAAATTTTCAAGATGGGTAGCATAGACCATTTGGTAGAGACCAATTCATAAAATGTTTTGTTTTTGGATGTAATTGCATTTTCCATATATGCTTAAAAATGTAAATATCATTAATCATGGGTATTGATTTTTCTAGCAGGTTAACCACATTTTTCCAATCACTTACATTCCCTTTTCATGTTCTGTCACTTGATGTTTCACCTTTGTATGTGGCTATTTCTGAAGGTTATTTCTCCACCCAGTTCCTTCTTTCTACTGCTTGTTTTCTCTCTTACATTTCTTCTCTTGGCTTTTATTCCTCTGTATCCCCCGTCTTTTCTTCCTCTCTCTGCCGTTGTTTGTTTTGAAAAGGGTGACCCCTCCCAACCCCCATCCATCATCCATTTTTAATATTAGTTATCTTCCTTTTTCCACTTTTGTGGGGTCCCAATCTGTACCCTCATTCCTTCTGGCAACCCCTTTCCTACTCAATAAGCTAATTTTACGCTTTAATATTGTTTTCATTCATATATCAAATACACAATATATTACTGTTGACTACATATTCGTGCATACATTATTACGGAATGGACACAATTGTAATATACATGACAACATAGCAATAACTCTGCAAAATCATGAGACCCAGTCATTTAATTAAATTTTGCGTCCTCCCATGCATGCAAGGGATAGAAGACAAAACATCACAAATTAATAGAAGAAAATGTGTCAGCGTCCAAATTCAGAGAATGTGAGCTTAATATAGGAGCTTGGATGCATGAAAACTACATAAAACTTAACTCTGAAAAAACTGATGTTATTCTTTTTGGTTCTGATCTGTCTTTCAGGAATACCTCCCGCTGGCCTCCATCTCTTGGCAACATTCCTTGTCTAGTACAGAAGGCAAAAAACCTTGGAGTGTGGTTTGATAAACAACTTTGCTTTTCAGATCATATAAATAAGATCACATCTTCTTGTTTCCATCTCAGGTGTCCCTTCCTGCACTTTAACAATCATTAAAAAAAAAATTCGTTTTTCAGCTTCTATGTGTGCTGCATTAAGCGGCACACATATAAGTTACAAAACGCCATTTAAAGATTATGGTGCCAGGGTGGTGGTGTTGTGGAGCTAAATTTAGCACCAGTGCAGGGGGGAAATGCAATGCTGCACCATATTGTAGTAAATATGGTGCAGCCCTGCATTTCAGAAGTGGCGGAGCACGGCATTAAGCCAAAGAGGCAAAATCCGTGCTCCGCCACTTCTACTGTAGATATGCCCCATAGGTTTCAAAATTCTCATGAGATAGTCCACCTGTGTAAGGAACAGAAATGTAACACTGTAGCAGGAATGAATAGTCACTTTTTTACATTACTTTTTTTGCATTCTTTTATAGCCCTTGGGATGTACTTGAAAGTAACATTTCCATCATGTGTCCAATTGTTCTGTTTATTGAGATTAGTGGCAGCATTTTCAAAGTACATTAACACACAGTTCAGACCTATGCATACGATAAGTGTCAGCAATAAAGAACTGCCACACTATGGGGTATATTCATAAAAACGCGTGATAACTACCGCAAGAGTAGCGTAACCCAACTTTCAACATCGTATCCTATCGCGGGAAAACAACTCCGTGACAACATGGAATTCACAACACGGCGGGAGCATGCGATAGTCTGCCGAAACCGCGGCCAATGTCCGCAATACAACCACCTCGATGGAGACAGAAACACAAACCACGACACCAAAAAACCTGCAATGGGCCAAAGTGCGATGAGTAAATCTGCGATAAGCAGCGCCAGGCCTGCAACACACACCTGGCAGGTGGGAAAAATCACCATAAAAGTAGAAAAAACACCCAAACACAAACGGACCAACACCCTAGCAGCATGGAGGCAACCGGAGCAGGTGCAGTGGACGAGCGCAACCCCACAAGCACCCCGGACGACCAGCCCGGGATCTCGGGAACAGGGAACGGCAAAGATAAGAAAAAGAGGAAGATGAAGTTCAGTCCACAGGCAAACAGGATCATAGTCACGGAAGTGATGGAACACCATCAACTACTGTTCGTCACCTCCAACATGTCATTGAGCACCAAAAATGGGATATGGCAGGACATCATGGACAAGGTGAATGCGGTCGGTGAGCACAAGAGGGCAATGGACGAGGTTAAGAGAAGAGGTGATAGAAGGACATCAAGCAGCAGACCAAGGAGAAACTATCCGCCAACCAGAAGGCAGCAGCGCAGACTGGAGGTGGGGACCCAGCAACACAGCTTGTGCTGGATGACATGGAGGAGCTGGTGTCGAGAGTCATCAGTGGAGACTGTGGCCAGAGTTGGGGGAGCGGACACTGCTCGACACGACACAACACAACCACAACAGGGTGAGTGACCACCAGGTACTGGGGGGACGGGTGGAGATGGGCACAATGGCACAGATGCACAATCAAGCAGAGCTCAGTGCACATCCACATTGACTCTGGGTCCTCGCCCAGAACCACAGACTGTCACAATGTACAATGCCTTCCAGTGCCTGTGCTGGAGTGCCAGAGGGAGACCGCAGAGCAGGTGCAGTTGGGCTTCGGCATCATGGCACCCAAACTTGACGCCATCCTTGTGTGTGTAGGCCCGTTCCATGGTCTCCAATGAGCCCTGACTGACTAGCTGGAGTCATGATGCGGAGAGAAGAACACCTGGCCGCTCAGAGTGGCTCCAGCGATACCAGCCGTGAGCTGGCACACATGCGGAGGCTCATGGAGGACATGGTGTGGATGGAGTCAGAAAGGATTGCAGCCACCGCTGCACATCAGCGTAATGTAGCTGGGATCTACCATGCCCTACAGATCCTCATCATGGCATTGCTGCCACAAGGCGTGGCGATGATGAATGCTGCTGCCCCCACACCATCCACATCTCCGCCCCCTGGTGTGTCTCTGCCTTCCAGTGCGGCAGGCCTAACCACTCTGGCACCTGATGTGTCAGTGGCACACAGTGTGGCAGACAATCCACCTCCGGCCCCTGATGTGTCAGTGGCACACAGTGCCGCAGCCGGTATTGCAACACCCACAGGTGGGCCAGAGCACGCATCCGGGGACGAGGACGTGGGTGTGCCTGTGATCAGAAGGACTCAGTAGCATTCATTTCAGCCACCTGGCCTGTTTTTGCTTGGTCCTGCACATGGCCTCATGACCTTCCACTGACCCCTGATTCACTCAGATGCACTCACCTTGGTCAGCTACATGGACTGCCACATCCTGTTTGATGACCAATGACACGGCGACCAGACTGTGGACTGTACCTTCCTCTTCCGCATGACTTGTCATCCCCGGATGGACTCTGGCTAGCCCTCTACGGGCCCATATTGTGTAGTGTGCTTGGCATTGCCCTGTACCGCTCCAGCTGCAGAACAGCACTGGATGTGCAATAAACATCCAGTGATGCACTGCTGTGTCATGTCTTTCATCATTCATGTATATATGTGGGGATGAATGTAGGGACAGTGATTTCCCTAGTGTCAATGATGCTCATCCTGTGGGATGCCAGTCAGAGGGTGCTACATAACAATTTGTGTAACGGGTACCATGGACACCACAACAGGGACACACCCATCAGCCACTTCCTTGTCCGGACATGGACTGAACCATGCCCAGTGCCCACAAGTCATTTCTGCAAGCCCTGCACTGTTCCGGCGTACAGCAGGCCAGAGTACTCTGCTAATGCTCCAAGTGGGGGATTCATTGCTACCCGTCGCAGGCGTACTCGCTGGTGGTGTGCAGGTCATTGGTCTAGTTGTCAGCATGTCACAGCCACTCCCTGAGGGCAGGTTTGCACGCATACCAAACCCATCCGGCACATGTATCACAGGCCATGTGACCCCGCAAATAAAAGGGGCTGACGACATCACATACCCCTCTGCCGGTGGGGACTGAATGACTGACCCGAGGCCTTGAGGCTGGTTCGGGCCTACCACCACGTGGCGCTGACTGGGGTTGAACAGGATTTGTGGCACCTGCTGCATTGTGGCCGGCACAGGCACCCCGCCATGGGACAGTGACTTTGGGTGCACTGAGTCATTGGCACCTTAAGCTGCTGAGCGGGTGTGCAGCCTGCGATGATGCCCCATCCGGCGGTCCGGACTGCTCAGGATTTGTGTGCCTTGCTGGCCTGCAGTGTAGGCCGAGCCAGCAGGCTGCGCGGGCCTACTGCCACATGGCCTTGCTTCTGGGTTCACAGAGTTAGTGGCACCCATTGGGCTGAGCGGGTTTGCAGCCTGCATTAGTGCCAGTTGACCTGGTATGTCCTATGCCATGAAGTGATCAAGACCCAGCACCAGACGTGAGACCTGGTGGCCTGCGCAACGTGGCTGCTTGGTGTGGAGGGTGCCATGTCCGCGGGCACCAGGCTTGTGGCTTGCAGCAGCACGTGGTGGCCCATCCTGTCTACAAGCTGGTGGTGGAAGGTGAGCAGTGAGGCCCGAGTGTGCATGGGCGGGCATGCTCCGATGTGTGTCTGGAGGGGCTGGGGTGCCTCTGCCAGGGTGTGGATGTGCGGGCGGGCAATGTTGTCTTGTACAAGTGTGTGTACTGTGCCAGTCATGTATCTGGACTCTGTTTCAGATGACGGCTCTGACTCTGATGTTTGACCTGGTGTACTGATATACATACCGGCAAGTGGTTGGAGACAGACCGGTGGCAGAAGGTGAGCAGTGTGGCCTGGGTGTGCAGGGGCAGCACTCTCTCTCTCTCTTCCCCTCTCTTCTTCTCTCTCTCTCTCTCTCCCTCTCTTGTCTTCTCTCTCCCTCCCCTCTCTCTTCTTCTCTCTCTCTCCCCCTCTCCTCCTCTCTTCTTCTCTCTCTCTCTCTCTCTCTCCCCCTCTCTTCTTCTCTCTCTCTCCTTCGCTCTCCCTCTGTCCTTTGATGTGCGCAGGACACACCTTCTTATCATGTTTTTTGTCTTGCAGGCTGTGACCTACGGATCGTGTTGAGGGGAGCCACCATGTGTCTTTACTTCATTTTTGTGTTAGTTTCAATAAAGTTTCACTGTTTGCTTCAAAATTTCTGTGATGACACATGCATCTCACCAGTTGTGATTGTGCGACATCAGGCGGATTATTTCATACATGTTTAGGTGTAGCTGATGTGGCATGTCTTTGGTCGGGGGATTGCCAGGGAGGGGTGGTCCTGGGGGTGGTGTCGATGGGTGTTGTGGCCCTCTTGGGTGTCGGTGCTGCATGTTCAGTTGCTCCATGGCATCTGTTTGTCTTCAGGTGTGGCTGTAGGCTGGGCTCCCTTTTGTGGTGCAGACTGTGATCCGACTTTACACCAGGTCAGAGCAGGTGTTAATTTCCTGCTGCTAAAATGCCTTATCGCGTGTTTTGTGTTCTTATCGCAGATCTGGCTGGTCGTTGTGAATGTTGAGGTGTGACGTTTTCACTGCTTTTTACACGGGGACGCCTACTCTGCATCTCATTAGCGATAGTTGCGGAGGTCCTCTGTAGCTATGTTTTTTGCGGCTGCTATCGCGGGTTAACTTGTGCTGGGTGCTGTTAAGACCAGCTTGTGAATGGGTAGATACATTAATCATGACTTTGGCTGCGATAAAGTGCTGTAAATTCGGCGATAGGTCCTTGTGAATATGCCCCTATTTGTTTTATTCAGGATCATAACTCTGCAAGTATACAAGGTTGATGACTTCGATCCCAACCATAAGACTGTGTCTCGGGTAAAACATGTTTTGTTGGAGGGACCAAACAAAGACTTGAAGATAATTATCTCCGGGAAGCCAGTGTAGCTCTTCAAGGGTCAGTGAGGAAGAAGAGAATCTAGACAAGTTTAAGGCCAATTTGTTTGCTGCCGTCTGAATACGCAACAGGCTCTTGAGTAGCTAAGTGGGCGAGCCTAAAAAATATGGCATAATCAAGAGTCCTGTCTGCTCAGAATGGTGCTCTGAACCACCATCTGCTTTGCTGTTATAGGATGGTATGGCAACATTTTACAAAGTATTCGCATCAAAGCAAAACAGGTGCACATCCTAAACCAGCTGAAATAGGAGCATTTTTGCATCATTTGTGATTACTAAACTAGCCGCTAAGCCAAGGGCATTCAATGATGGTACGCAATTTTAAATGGCAGGTATGAATAGGTTGGAAAGTGGTCTACAGGAGACAATACATAGGTTGAGTGTGGATCAAATAGGAGAGGACAGTTGGCCAGTATTGAGCAGCTGGGAAGGTAGAGAGTATTGCCCATGGTAAGATGCTATATGGCAGGAAGGCCAGGTTTTGACGGCCATATTTGGTACACAAAGGTGCCTATGTGTTTGTCAAATGCAAATTAATTAAAACTTTAGGGGGAGCAGTGAAAACAGGGTTTGGTATGTACAAGTCCGAATTTACATTTATTTAGGGATTGGTAGGTAAAAGGCCACCATTACATTTGGTTAGGGTTAGTACGGTGCCAAGACGGCCTACCTGTTATTGACATAATAGTATTACGTTACTGCTGAGCTGATACAAAAAAATTGGGGGAGAAGAGACATTATGCACCAAACGTGACATTCTTTAAGTAAATGAAACGAAAAGTGCAGGTGGAGAACGTGTGGGCAACAACTGGCATGAGTAACGAGTAGAAGATCATAAAAAGCACTGAAAATTCAACATAGACTCATTGCAGAAAAAGTAAACAGTGTTTCTGTAATTCAAGACTAAAAGCAGGAGATTGGTCTAATTAGTCGGAATTTGCAGGTTATGGAGTATGGAGAAGATTCCTGACGCAGATGGGCTAAATTAGAATCGTCGTTAAAAACCATTGTACGGCAGAGATGAGAAATTAACACTGGAATTGTGAAGCACAAGATATTCTACACAAACGACAAGGGAATATACATCTATCCAGCGCAGCCATGATTGTAGCTGAGGTCATAACTTGGCTGTAGATGTGGCACAATGAACACAGCAAAGAGCAATGTGGGTTCAACAGAAAAACAAGGGGTGATCCGGACCTCTTTACCCCTAGTGGGCTACTGTTGGGGTTTTGAGGGTTCATTTTGTGATACATGGCAGTGTTTTCTTGTTGTAACATTTTCATTCTAGGGCAAAGCACACAGTTCAGTATTAGCGATCATAATTACATTCAGCAGACGAAGCAACTGGCGCAAGACCATGATAGATTGGGAGACCAGTGGCGTAGCTGCTTTTGCCGCCAAGCTGCGTGTGGGGGGTGCTGACGGTTTTTGGGTTGACACCCTTGGCGGCCGCATGACAGACCATAGTGGGTGGAGACGGCCACCCCCAAAACTTGTGCTGCCCGGGACAGATCGCACCTTCCATCCCTTGCTACGCCACTATGGGAGATGATCTGCTTCATGATTGTACAACATTTATTTAAGCGTTGTGTTTATTTTACTAGGGCCCTTGTTCGAGTGATCTGGTTAATTGTGATATCTGCAAGCAAGAGTTCGGCTGCTAACACGTTGCTCCTGCAGTTTTCTCCTGATACATTTCGGCAGGTCAAACCTGCTGAAAAATGGCCAATAATTACCGGGACATGCAGATTTATGTATGTTACTCAAATTAGGGGCTATTTATCAGACCCGATAAATTCCAGCCCAGTGGAGTCGGATTTTACTTGGGCCCGATAAATATAGGCCCAAATACTATACTGGGTCACTCAAAATGAGGTCCTTGCACATGCCCGCAAAGTAAACTGTGTTCCAAAATTTCAATACGTTTGACAATTGTAATTAAACTTGTAATGTAATTTTTTTTTTAAAACCAGACATTTGTGTGGGCTCTTCTGCAAGCATAAATGATAAAGGGTGAAGGCAAGGACGCAATCGTTTTGTGCTGAGTCACAGCCATGCCAGCACAGGCCTGGTCGACGAATGCACTGAATCCAAACTGTCCCTGATCAACTTACCCCTGCTTCATGTGTACTTATCTGCTGAGTTGACTTGATCCTACATGATCTCCATCGTGCTCATTGCCAACTTAGGGGCATATTTACAGGCCCAATCGCCCCCACAACGTCACTTTTAAAGATGCTGTGGTGGTGATACGGGCTTTTCTTTAGAAGGCAGTGTTAAGCCACTTAACATGGCTTAATGCTGCCTTGTAAATAAGACCACCTTTCACGCGTGGCAGGGGAGAGCACTGGGTGCTGTGGGTGTTCCACCGCACCACCCATTGATTTTGACGCTGCCCAAAAATTACAAGGGTGGCGCAAATATGGGGCGGCGCAAAAAAGTAATACCAGGGAAAACCTGGTCTTATCTGGTGCAACGAGGAGAAATGTTTAATTTCTCCTCGTGTTTGCTGATTCCATGTGTGAAGCGTTGTGCAACACGCATTGAAACAGCGAAATGCCTTTGATTGTTTATGTGCAGGAAGGTGTCCCTTCCTGCACAAAAATAATCATAAAAAAAAAAAAACATGTTTTGCAACTTCTAGGAGTGCTGCATTAAGCAGCACAAATAAAAATTTCAAATCACCATTTCAGATTATTTATGTGCAGGAAGGTGTACCTTCCTGCACATAAACAATCACTCCCCTCAACGCAGACACCCTTGCACTATGGTGGAAGGGTGCTTCTGCTGGTGCTAAGCAGCTAAATTTAGCACCAGCTTAGGATGATACACAGGGCTTCACCATACCCTTGTAAATATGGTGCAGCCATTCGTTTGTAAAGTGACGAGCGTGTCGTTAAC
Source organism: Lissotriton helveticus (assembly GCF_964261635.1). NCBI lineage: Eukaryota > Metazoa > Chordata > Amphibia > Caudata > Salamandridae > Lissotriton > Lissotriton helveticus. The sequence continues at coordinate 1,211,137,302 of NC_136068.1, forward strand.
CTTCTTGGCTTAACGACACGCTTCGCCACTTTCCTTGTGAATATGCCCCTTAGTATCATAGTTGTTTTTAGCGGCGTTTCTGCCGAGTTAAGGCAGACGCCTTGCTATTTTTTAAAACTATTGCCGTCATCAGCTTATTTTTCGAGGTTCTTACCTGCTGCTGCGCAGAGCTCCCCCTCGCCCCGGTCCATCGCGGCTTTCCTTGCCGATTGTGTGGAGGGCGGCTCTCTCACCCCGGCTAATCGTGCCGGTCCGGTGGAGTGCGGGCGCCATATTGGGAGGAGCCTGAAGGGCACTGGGACCAGAGTCAGCGGTCCAGTTGCCCGAGGCTCCCTCCCATAAAGCGAGTGAGACGCACTGTTTCTATTGTGGTTTCCAGGTTGGTGGCAGTCTCCTGGTACTGCTGGGACGCAGCGCGCTCAGGGTGCGGCAGTGCAAATATTTTAACTTTGCAAAGTATTTTTATCCCTTGTTTGTTTGGCTAGCAATTGCAGGCTAATTGGTGAAAATTGTTTTTAGCGGCGTTTCTGCCGAGTTAAGGCAGACGCCTTGCTATTTTTTTTTAACTATTGCCGTCATCAGCTTATTTTTCGAGGTTCTTACCTGCTGCTGCGCAGAGCTCCCCCCCGCCCCGGTCCATCGCGGCTTTCCTTGCCGATTGTGTGGAGGGCGGCTCTCTCACCCCGGCTAATCGTGCCGGTCCGGTGGAGTGCGGGCGCCATATTGGGAGGAGCCTGAAGGGCACTGGGACCAGAGTCAGCGGTCCAGTTGCCCGAGGCTCCCTCCCATAAAGCGAGTGAGACGCACTGTTTCTATTGTGGTTTCCAGGTTGGTGGCAGTCTCCTGGTACTGCTGGGACGCAGCGCGCTCAGGGTGCGGCAGTGCAAATATTTTAACTTTGCAAAGTATTTTTATCCCTTGTTTGTTTGGCTAGCAATTGCAGGCTAATTGGTGAAAATTGTTTTTAGTGGCGTTTCTGCCGAGTTAAGGCAGACGCCTTGCTATTTTTTAAAACTATTGCCGTCATCAGCTTATTTTTCGAGGTTCTTACCTGCTGCTGCGCAGAGCTCCCCCTCGCCCCGGTCCATCGCGGCTTTCCTTGCCGATTGTGTGGAGGGCGGCTCTCTCACCCCGGCTAATCGTGCCGGTCCGGTGGAGTGCGGGCGCCATATTGGGAGGAGCCTGAAGGGCACTGGGACCAGAGTCAGCGGTCCAGTTGCCCGAGGCTCCCTCCCATAAAGCGAGTGAGACGCACTGTTTCTATTGTGGTTTCCAGGTTGGTGGCAGTCTCCTGGTACTGCTGGGACGCAGCGCGCTCAGGGTGCGGCAGTGCAAATATTTTAACTTTGCAAAGTATTTTTATCCCTTGTTTGTTTGGCTAGCAATTGCAGGCTAATTGGTGAAAATTGTTTTTAGCGGCGTTTCTGCCGAGTTAAGGCAGACGCCTTGCTATTTTTTTTTAACTATTGCCGTCATCAGCTTATTTTTCGAGGTTCTTACCTGCTGCTGCGCAGAGCTCCCCCCCGCCCCGGTCCATCGCGGCTTTCCTTGCCGATTGTGTGGAGGGCGGCTCTCTCACCCCGGCTAATCGTGCCGGTCCGGTGGAGTGCGGGCGCCATATTGGGAGGAGCCTGAAGGGCACTGGGACCAGAGTCAGCGGTCCAGTTGCCCGAGGCTCCCTCCCATAAAGCGAGTGAGACGCACTGTTTCTATTGTGGTTTCCAGGTTGGTGGCAGTCTCCTGGTACTGCTGGGACGCAGCGCGCTCAGGGTGCGGCAGTGCAAATATTTTAACTTTGCAAAGTATTTTTATCCCTTGTTTGTTTGGCTAGCAATTGCAGGCTAATTGGTGAAAATTGTTTTTAGTGGCGTTTCTGCCGAGTTAAGGCAGACGCCTTGCTATTTTTTAAAACTATTGCCGTCATCAGCTTATTTTTCGAGGTTCTTACCTGCTGCTGCGCAGAGCTCCCCCCCGCCCCGGTCCATCGCGGCTTTCCTTGCCGATTGTGTGGAGGGCGGCTCTCTCACCCCGGCTAATCGTGCCGGTTCGGTGGAGTGCGGGCGCCATATTGGGAGGAGCCTGAAGGGCACTGGGACCAGAGTCAGCGGTCCAGTTGCCCGAGGCTCCCTCCCATAAAACGTAATGTGCCACAGGGAGCGCAGCGGACGTGCGCAGCGGGCGCGACGATGGCGCGCCGAAGGCGCGCCTAAGGCAAGCCCGTCTGCGCCCGTCCGCGCGCGTCCGGGACCCGGGGCCACAGACCCTGATTTTATTGTTTCCTATTCTGCTGAGGAACTTGTGGCACTCAGACCAGTCGGTAAGCTCGTCCAGAGACTACCTTTGCATGTTTTAAAACGCACTTCCCAACTGGGCCTATCAAGAGCCACCGTGGATACAGACCCTTTTATTAAAGGTACATTACTTGCAGGTCAGAGTACCTCAAGCAAACAGAGGCTAGAGCCCCGCTGCATCTACCTGAATACTAGGTCTCTGATCAAACATCAGGTAGACTTACTTCTTCTACTGAGTAATGACCGCCCAGATATATTACTTTTAATGGAGACCTGGTGTACTTCTGACTCACTTCCAGACATACTTGCCTCACTTCCCTCTGACTATTATATCCTTCTGGCAAACCGCTCCTCAGGAAAAATGGGGGGGGTGGGGGGTGTGGCGGCCATTATCCGGAAAAACTACCAATTTAGAGAACTCCCATCGCTATCTCTCCCAGACTCTGAAAATATTGTTATCAAGTTAAATGCTGATAGTGGAGCGTTGGTACTGATTTTAGTATACCGTCCTCCACAGTACATGGCTACCTTTCCCTCCCTTTTGGCAGAGCACCTGGCTTCCTGTGTTGTCAACTGCTCCAAGGTTCTCTTAGTAGGGGACCTGAATTACTGGTTTGATAATTTCATCTCGGACCCTCAAGCTGCAGAACTTAATGATTTACTCACGGATCTTAATTTAATACAGCATATCCATGTCCCTACCCATCAGAAAGGCCACAGCTTAGACCAAATCTGGACACTTAACCTTCCTCTAAAGTCGCTTACTTTATGTCCTTGCAGCTGGTCAGATCATTTTTTAATTCAATTCTCTCTTGTTTTAGAAGGGTCGATTAAACCAAGGCCACAAGTTGGCAGACAAATTCGGAAATGGAGGTCGGCGGACCTACCTGCCTTTCTTAATACTCTAGCTACCTCCCTTCCCCTCCAGGACACGGATATAGAATCTAGCGACAAGGCACTTTCACAGTGGCTGTGCCTAGCGGCTAATCTACATGCCCCCTTAGTAAATTTCCCTACATCACGTGGGAAGGAAGCTCACAAATGGTTTATTCCAGAACTGAAACAACTAAAACTTAGCATCAGACAGAAAGAAAGGAAATGGAGAGCAAACTACCTATTAGAGGACAAGGAAATTTACTGCCTAGCAAGGAAACAATATCAAAAAACGCTTTTAAAACATAAAACCGACTTTTTTTCTGCAAAAATCTTAAACTCCTCGAATAAATCTAAGCAGATCTTTGAAATCATAAATGATCTCTGCAACGATGATAGGACAACTCTTCCTATCACCCCGACTCAAAAACTGTGTGATACACTGAATGATTTCTTTCAGGATAAAATTATCAATATTAAACAAAATATCACCAGCTCCCCTATTTTAAGTCCATTAAATGACATATTCTTCAATCCCCAAGCATTGGTTAACATCCCTCCTATTGACCCAAAAATTCTTTCGGAACTCATGGTCCGGGTGAAATCGGGATCCCCCGATGACATCTGCCCCCCTCATATTTTTAAAGAAATAGGACTTGCTATCCCGCAAAGCATCCTCTTTTTATTAAATGATTCACTTGCCCAGGGTAAAGCACCCAGCAGTTTTAAACAAGCCCTACTGATTCCTCTGATAAAAAAAACGGGTTTGGACCCACATGACCCTGCCAATTACAGGCCAATTTCTTTGCTGCCCTATCTGTCCAAAATTTTGGAGGCTCATGTATCCAACTGTGTCTCGAGTTTTATTGAATCCACTGATTATTTAGAACCGAATCAGGCAGGTTTCCGTTCAGGCCACTCTACCGAGACAGTGATATTAGCGGTCCAGAATACCTTGAGATCCAACGCAGACAGAGAGGTCCATCAGGCTCTGGTGCTCCTTGATTTGTCGGCTGCGTTCGACACGGTTGACCACACCATTCTTGTCAACCATGTCGAGCAAGCGGCATCAGGGGCACGGCTCTGAGCTGGCTAGAGTCTTTCATTTCTGAACGTACTCAGTCAGTCAGACTAGGGTCATTTACAGCTCCAAAAATTGTTTCCACCTGTGGTGTCCCTCAGGGATCATCCCTTTCCCCACTCCTTTTTAATTTATACTTACGTCCTCTACTGTACTCCCTGAAAAACCATAAAGTCACAATCTTCAATTATGCAGATGATCTGCAATTGGTCTTTGCACTAGACTCCCCTAATGCTGTGGCAGACTTTCAGGACACCATGTCTCATATCCAGAAATGGATGAATTTAAACTATCTCAAACTCAACCCGGGCAAGACGGAATTAATCCTGCCCGGGAAGAGTGAAATTAGTTGGGGCCCCCATTTCTGGCCACCTAACATGGGTATACCACCGATTAAGTCCCACACAGTTAAAAGTTTAGGGGTGACTCTCAGTGAGGATCTCTCACTAAAAAATCATATAGGGACGGTAGTTTCAACGTGTTTCTTTCAACTGAGAAAGATAAAGAAAATATCTCAATTTCTAACTCACTCTGCCTTGATTCAGGCAATTGCTGCTTTAATTTTATCACGGATTGACTTCTCCAATAGCCTGTATCTTGGCCTCCCAGTAGGGCAGTTGAAGAGACTGCAATACGCCCAAAATCAGGCAGCCAGGCTTATTTTTAAACAACCTAAATGGCAATCCATTAGATCAGGGTTGGAAAAACTCCACTGGCTACCAGTGGCTCAGAGAGCTAGCTTCAAAGCAGGCTGCATCATTTTTAAAGCCTTGCAGGGCAAAGGTCCGAAATTTATTCGGAATTTAGTTTGTAAATACATCCCTCCACGAAACCTTCGATCCGCTCAACAAGAGCTACTGATGATCCCAGCATACAGGAAGAAGCGTCAGGGCGGTAGTAGCTTCCACTATCTCGCCTCTTCCCTATGGAACTCTCTGCCACTAACCCTGAAACAGAGTGGGGATCTTCTTGACTTTAGGCAGGCATTTAAAACTCTGCTCTTTAGACAAGCTTATTGCAACTAAACTAGGACATGATTTACTCCTGCTTAAGTACCCAAAGCTGTGTTGTGTTCTAAAGATTCAATAGCGCCATGAAGCCTGCGGGCGTACGAGCGCTCTATAAATAAAAAATTAACATAACATAACATTGTTACACTGCTTCTATACTCGGTTTTTTAATTGATATATTGGTTTTTGTGCCGCCGCACCTTTTTGTTTGTTGAGAGGCTTCTCTATCCCTTTGCTGATTTGAACCAGGGCTGCACCATGAATCACCACTGCAGAGACAAAGTTCTTTATTTCCTTAACATTCTTACAAACAACTATCACAGAAACTGCTAGCCACACACTTGAAAAACAAAGATTTCATTTAGAGTCGCGGAACGAATACTGCTAAAGAACTTTGAAACTTTGCAAAGTCTGCCCTCTTCCTTCTTTGTGCCCGGCAATTACTCAATTAACTTAAATACATTAGGAAAGGTCGTTTTTCTGTAGGATGCAGGAACTTCCTGAAGTAATTGAATTTTCAAGGGGTGCCTGCGCTTTGCACAACAGATGCCCTTTCTCTGCTCCTCACTCTCTCCTCGTAGCTCAGGCATCTGTAATGAGATGCAGTCCAGTCTATTGACAAGCAATAATGCACTTGTTCCTCTTGCTCCAAGTTGGTCCCGTGCTGCCCAGTGCCCCTGTGACCAAGGCCACGCCCCCAGGGCGGCCATAAAGGCCCTATTCACCCTGCGTGTCATTTACACTTTCATTAGCCGCTATGTTCGCTAATCAAAAACGATGATGATAGCGATTTGTGAGCTCAGGGCACAGAAGTCAGGTCCTAAAGAGAGTCAGTTGCAAAGGCCATTTCTTCTGGTCTGTTGCTGCTATGAGGATAAATACCCCCTTTGTGCGCCGGGGACCCCCACATCTGCCAGTCTCTGCAGGAAGGCGGGCCCGCTGCATGGGAACTTACAGCTTTATCAGCCAGAGACAATGGTGTGTATTGCATCCGTCGGACATGTCGGAGGGAAAACGCAATGCAATAAGGGGTTTCTCCATCTGGACTCTGACCGTGGAATTCAGAGCATAACAAAATATCACAGAAAAAAATCATACTCAACATGGTTATTAGGTTAACATATTTCACTGGCAGTAAAAGAAAGGTATGCAGGCACTAAGCCAGTTTTCCATGTTTCAAGGGAAGTTAAGGCCTGCAGAGTCAGACACACCCTTCTGGAATTCTCTGCTAGTGTATCTCATTGCGCATTGTTAGTACTGGCCATGATGATTGGAGCAGCAGAAGTCTCCGTCTGTGGCGACAGTCTCATTATAGGGACGGGAACGTAACCACTGGGTCCTTCTATGGCAGGAAGAAAAGAAGAAACCGACCACCTACAGGACACATCTGTAAGACAGTAATAAACGCCAAACTGCCTGACAAGAAAGCAAAAAATTAAACTATGCAAGTATAACTGATCCAAGAAAAAGGCTAGTGGAGTAAATAACACGGTAAATGTATTTACAAATATTTATATGCGAAGCAATTCCGGTCCACAATCACGCAGTGTTGACGCGTCATACCACAAAACATGGCGCTGCTCTACCGTCGGCGGTCGTCTTGTAGGAGGCAGCTTGTGGCTGGAAGAAGCAGCCTCGGACCCCGGTGTTTCCACATGTGGCACTTGCATGACGCGTGCTGGTCAGACCCCCATCAGCGGGGTGTGAGGTCAATACAGGGTTCAGAGAGCGTCATAAACCGTGCTAAGGCCTGCAGGCAAGGCGGTGCAACAGCTTTCCCCGCACTTGGCTCTTATTTTAGTACTGTCATCCATGTATAAAGTATGGCAGACACATGGGCCCCCAAAGAGTGCCTGCCACACCCAGATGGAAGCTCTGGGATCGTACTGCAGTAACCTCCACAGGCAGTGCATGCTTACACTGCACACTGTCTCCGCACACTCAAACCCTTGCTCCAATACAAACATGACTGTCCAATGATGTACGCTGTGCACAGCTCAATTAAACATCTGCAAAGAAATTACAGAGGTCTGTTTCCATTAAGTATCCGTTTTCCATTTTACTTCCATTGTATGTATTTACAAGTAGGTGTTGGATGTGGCTAAACTAGAGACCTCTTCACGATACAGATCACAACAGCGGGGTTTGTATTATCAACGGGCCCCGGCAGTGTCACAAACGTTTGTGTCGTTTTTTATGGTCCCTAGTCCTTTTGGTATTACAACAAGGGATCACAGATGTTTGTATCAGTAAGACACATTCCCTCAGTCACAAACTTAATTACTGCACAATGCAAGCCAAGCCCCCTCCCGTGCACAGTCCCGTGCTCGGTGCACCCGAGGCAATGTCATTAAGACTGCTTGCTTGTGGGAGTTGGTGTATAGCTAGGGCACCACAAGAGCGTCATTTTTGAGGGGCCAGGGAGGGTCTCCTTGTGTGGACCCCTGTGCAGGTGGGCTCTGGTCTGTGGTCTCATTAAAAAGGATGTCAGGCATGTCCAGAGTCGACTGGCCAATAGAGCAACCAGGCAGTGCCCGTTAAGCTGGTCTGACAGGCCAGTCAGTGTGTGGGCCTGTTTTTTTTAGCAGTTATGATCCGGTTTTCTGGCCAGGTGGGCAGGTTTTTACTGGGGACTTTCCTGATATTATAACTTTTTTACCTATATGCTTCGCTAATGGGGGTCACTTTTATTTTGGTATCCGGGCCTATTTTCTGTACCAGTCGGACCCTGGGCAAGACCTGTTAGTGTCAACTCAGAGGCCTCATGCACCCTGCCTACTGAGGAATTTGGGGTGTTCCTATAATGATGGATGAGTTTTTGACTTCACACACTCTTGTGGGGACCTTTAGGGCTCCCCTAATGTGTCAGGGCCTATCCAAGGAGAAACAGGGAGCAGCAGTTTGAACTGAATTGGAAACATGGGAATGATTGAGGGCAGAGTGAAATCAAGTTTTTAATCTAGACTGCACAGTGTTAGTGGGACGGAACATTCCTCTGTTATGAAAGCGTAACAACAATTGTTTTATTGCATATACCCCAGTAAAATTCCTAACTTATGATAAATTGAAACAGAGGTACATTATAACCAGGAAAAATAGATGCCAATCTCGTGCTTCTGTTTTGTGAAACATCAAAACTGCGGTGCGATTTGCTCTGCAGTGAATTTGGTGCGATCTGCAGTACAGTGGATCTTGCCCGTGATATTTAGTGCTGGCCATTGGCTAAGCCCTGAATATTGCCGTATTTGATGCCAATTCATAATTCGATTGGACAGCAGAAGGAGACGGGCTGTGGTTCTTGTTGAAAGCCAATGAACCCACCAGTCAGGCTTGCTGTGGCTATTCAGAAACATACTAGTGGGGCGGCTGAAGGTCAGTGGAGGGATTGCTGTGTGGCACAGCTGATTAGAGATATGTTACTTACTTTCCTTTAGACCGTTCTGGCCAAGGAACCAAGGTCCCATTGAGGGACCCTACAATACCAAGCTTCAAAAGGGACTTCTTTGGGATGATGGACAGACAGGTGAAGAGTAGGGCAAGGAAGGCTGCACTTATGATGGGATGGTAAAGCCTTGTGCCTGGTCCGCACCTGGTGCGTGGTGAATGACTCCGATGGGATCCAGTAATAAAGGAGGTAACACAATGTTAGGCAGAGGATGTGGAAGTCTAAGATGGGATCCATCTCCTGTTTCTTTGCACCCTGTGAAAACGTAGTACAAACAGAAACATTGCAGACTCATGTCAAGCAGGCAAGCCAAGGCTACCAGGAATATCTCAGTAAGTCCATCATTTGCCTTCCTTTTGGCAAGGGACTGGTAAAGGACTATTTGCCAAACAATGCTGTCAATGTTTAAATATAACTAAATGACATAAAGCATCTTTGTAACTGAAGTACTAAGGCTTACATTGCTTCTCTGTGTTCTTTTCCTCACAGGATTCCATAACACCAAGCAGATCACTGTGGGCAGAAACTCTCACACACATATAATATTGCACAGATATGCCTAACCAAGTACATTGACATCAGCCAACATGACTTTCCAGAACATATAAATCAAAACCACAATACACATCTAATACCCAGAATCACGTGCAAAGCACAACTCCAAAGTCATACATTTGATAAAAACTTTTCACCAATGTTAGACCTGGCATTTCTTGGCGTGATTACCCCTAAATGTTTGCCTCTACCTGCTCTATTTTTGATGCTGTGATGGATTGTGTTCTACTGGCTTAGATGATTTGGGCACTTTGCCACTGCTGATCATTGTCAAAGTGCAAGTGCTCCCAGTGTAAAGTGTAATGGTAATTGGTTGTCCATGATTGGTATGTTTGCCTTACTAGTAAAGTCCCTAGTAAACTGCACTATGTGTGCCAGGGCTATTAATGCAAATGCTACTAGTGGGCCTGTAGCACTAATTGTGCCACCCACACCAGTAGCCTTAAATAAGAGAAGTCAGGCCTGCCATTGCAGAGCCTGCGCGCAGTTTGTTAAACTGCCATGTTGTCCTGACAAGTGCACCCACTTGCCAGGCCTTACCCTTCCCTTTTTATACACATCAGTCACCCCTATTGTAGGTCCAAGGAACCCTCCTGGACAGGGTACAGTGCATGTGAAAGGTAGGACATGTACTGAGGTGTGTACCATGTCCTGACAGTGAAATAATCTCCATTTCATTTTCACTGTTGAAAGGCCATCTTGCCCATTGGACAGAATGGGGGAGGCTGTGTAACATGTTTCCGCCTATGATCGTGGACGCCAGGAGTCCAAGTGAGTCTCAGCGACACTGTGTGCGTGTGCTTCGTGCAGCCTGAGACATTCGTGAGGATAGTCCTGTGATTGTGTGCACCCGGAATCCAAGTGAGTCTCAGCGACGCTGTGTGCGTGTGCTTTGTGCAGCCTGAGACCTTCGTGAGGATTGCCCAGTGATCGTGTGCACACGGAACGGAAGTGTGTCTCAGCGACGCTGTGTGCATGTGCTTTTTGCAGCCTGAGACCCGCGTAAGAATTGCCCTGTGATTGTAGGCACCAGGAGTCTAAGTGAGTCTCAGCGACCCTGTGTGCGTGTGCTTTGTGCAGACTGAGACTTTCGTGAGGATCGTCCTGTGATTGTGTGCACCCGGAACCGAAGTGTGTCTCAGCAACGCTGTGTGCGTGTGCTTTTTGCAGCCTGAGTCCCTCGTAAGAATTGCCTTGTGATCCTGGGCACCAGGAGTCCAAGTGAGTCTCAGCAACGATGTGTGCATGTGCTTTGGGCAGCCTGAGACCTTCATGAGGATCGTCCTGTGATCGTTTGCACCCAGAATCCAAGCGAGTCTCAGCGACTCTGAGTGTGTGCTTGGTGCAGCCTGAGACCTTCGTGAGAATTGCCCTGTGATCGTGTGCACCCGGAACTCAAGGGAGTTTTTGCAACGCTGGGTGAGTGTGCTTCGTGCAGCCTGAGACTTTCGTGAGGATTGCTCTGCGACCGTGCACACCCGGAGCTCAAGTGAGTCCCAGCGCCGCTGTGCATGTGTGCCCTGTTGCAGCCTGAGATCTTCGTCTTTGCCATCAGCCCGGAACGTCATTCCCAGAGGAGCTGAGCCGCCGGTCTGAGCCTGTCTGTGCCAAGGAGGGACCTCAAACCATCTCCGTGTCGGGAGGCCGAGTTCCACTGCGTTGGGGGGGCCGAGTTCCACTGCCAACGTCAACAAAGCTGCATCGGAGGCCCAGTCACGAGGAGAGGAGAGTGAGGTCACGCACCCCACATAATGCTCAGGGAGCGTGCGTGTGTTGCGCCTGCGGCGGGGTGCGGGCTCGGAGAGAAACCCTCTCTGCCTTTCCCATTCTCGCAGTGCGAGCCTTCACCCAAGCTCATATCGCGGCCTGTACTTGCCAAGGAGTGGCAGTACCGAGGCCGGAGTGTGGAGCTACACTTTGTTTACACCATACCCGTGTTGGGGGCATATTGAGGCTTTACGGAGTACCTAATTTTGGCATAACGAACTACCTGATTGTTGCGTTACACATGACATCATTTTGGTATTACGAAGTGCCTGATTATTGCAATACGAACTGCATAGCATTGCATTGGAACTGCATTGGATCATAGATAATTGCTCATTAATACTACAAGGGCTGGCTGGCCTAATAACCGGCCAGGTGAAATATTACACATACGCATATGTTGGATTTTTATCGTGTGGTCTCATCGTATATTTGTTATATAAACTTATATTTGTTTTTATGAACCTCATGTGGAGTCCTTTTGTGGAGTCATCATTGGATTGCTGAGAGCGTGGTTGCAAATACTTTACACATTTGCCTTGGAGATAAGCCTGACTGATTGTGCCACGCTACAGAGGGGGTGAGCAGGGGCTATCTGAGAAGGCGTCCTTCCCTTCCCTCACTTAGAAGCAAGGGTCCCTGTTTGGCCTAAGGTACCTACCTCAGCCAACAAGAGACCCCCAGGTGTAACAACCATAATACGACTTCCATATCAAAATTTATTTACACTTTACACTGCACCATCAAAATGTCTTTTCCTGGCACCAAACTTAAAAAAACAGCAAGTGATTTCAGGGGGCTAAACCAGACTACAATTAATGAAGAATACAAGCAAAATGTCGGACCACTGGAATTATGTGATCTTGCAGTGGCAACTTTTCTGCGTAATTGTGGACTTGCGATACTTGTAACATAATCCATTATCTTTCCCATTATTTACAGATTATAAAAAAAAATTGTCTAGCTCAAACGGATCAAAAGTTACTAAAAACGCTACACAGTGCCAGACTTTCTGTCGTGCAGACTCAGGGTACTTTTCAGTTGCTGAGTGCTGTGTTTAGGTCTTAAACTGATATTAATCAGCTGAAATGTATGCCCTTATGGTATTAATCTGAGTAACTATGACCAGTGGCCCTGATAATAAGGTAGCTTAATCACAGCAACCTACTTCAATGGTTGCTACATGTTCATTCTCACATCATCAATCTGTTATCCGGATAATCAACCACATTAGAAGCTGCACTCTTGCTTATAAAGTTTGTCCTGTTTTATGCTATTTTAAACTGTTTGCTTTGTTGAATAATGGGCGATGATAAAAACTACACTGTTCCATACTGTTTACATTGCCAGTTTCTCTCCGCGTGACTTTTTCTTATTAAAAAAAATATATATATATATCAAGCCATGCAAGGCCACTTTGCGTGACCCTGAGTGGCTTGATAAATCACTGCGTTGTGTTACTCTGCCACAGGGAGGTGTTCCGTGGGTGGTGCATTGGCATTCCCACACAACACTCATGGATTTTGACGTATTCCCCAATACCATAATTGGTAGACCTGGGATTGTGCCAAAACTGCTACCCCTCCACAGGTGCAGCATAACGAGGAAAAATATGTTTATTTCTGCTAGTTTTTTCCTCCTTCTTTGTGTGCTGCATTCTGTGCACACATAGAAAGAGGAATATGCCTCAGGGGATTGTTTTTGTGCAGGAAGGTGTTCCTTGCTACACAAAAACAATCCTGCTTATAACAAAGGCACAGTTGCACCATGGTGCAAGGTTGCCTGTGTTCGCACTAGGCAGTACATTGTGCGCCAACGCTAGGAAAGACCGGAATGAACTTTATAATGGTAAATATTGCGCATTGCTGCTCTTTCCCTGTCACACAGTGCAGCAAGTTGGTTTGCTGCGCAAATATTTGATAAAAATGCCCCTAAATGTAGAGAAATTGCTCTCCTTTGTAGAGTTTCGGCCCTTGTAGGAAGGTAGGATCCTTCTGCATGGTTACCCCACTTTTTGCCTGGAGCTAAGCTGTTTTTGACTAGTCTGACTGGGATCCTGCTAATCAGAACCCAGTCTCTCTGCTTTCTCCCCTAAATTGTTATGTTCAGTACTTAGGTACATCCCAGATTGTATACTGGAGAACCCTTATCAGTCCCTAGTATATGGTACAAAGGTACCCAGAGCATGGGTACTCCAGAGGTCCTCCATGGGATGAAGCATGTATTATGCCATCCATGGGAGATCATTCAAACTGTAACTACAGGCCTGCCATTGTAGGCTGTGTAAGCCACTTACAAAAGATATAGGTTTCCTATATTTAGTGTCACTGCACTTAAAACCTATGTTACCCCTATAGCAGGCCTTTGCAATCCTGAAGGGAGGGTGCTTGGTTCTAAGTGTGAGGGTGCCCCTGCATGAGCAGGACACCCCTTCAGCCTATGGAGTCCATTCTACCGGGTTGTAAGTGAAGCAGCCATATACCATATAGTGGGGCACCGCATAATTACAAGATGACCATCTCGAAACTGGCTGCAATGAATCCTATACTGTTTGGTATCAAACATGTTGGAATCATACCACCACACCGTGAATGGTGTGGGAGGTATGATTCCAAGCACTGAAAGAGCCCTCCGTTAAGCTCTCCATGCTCTCAGTACCAGTCTTCTAGACCCAGACAGCACAACATAGCTGCTGCCGACCAGAGACACGATTCTGCCCTCCTGCTGTAGAGCAAAGCTCAAGCAGGGGAAGGCAGAACAATAGCCACCCTGACACAGGGAGGTGTGATAAAATTTCAGACAGGATTTAGTGCATTGGGGCCGGGTGGTTACGCTTGCCAACGCCACTCAGTCTGCATGACGGGGCACATTTGGTATCCCCTTGCATAGTCCAGTTCAAACCAGCTCTGGGAGCCGTTGGCTCCCGCTCTGGCGCGAAACTGGACAAAGGACATGGGAGTAATCTCCCCACTGTCCAAACCCTCCCCTGGGAGAGTCCCCTGAATCATCCCAACCCTTTACCTAGGGTACTTAAGGGCTTACATGTGGATGGGTTTCTAGATTCGTTGTGGGACACGATTCAGTCAATGTCACGTCAACTCTCCTGCAACACCCGACATCGGTGGGCAATCGTCTTCCAGGTCTCGGGGTCACTCCTGAGTGACATAAACTCTGTCCCCTCTGCTTGCAGGTTCCTCTCAAGTAGAATATACGTTCGGATTCCACCGGACACTTTCTCCTTCTCCAGCAGCGGCACTCTCCCGAAGTTCTTCAATGGGTTTGACGGCGGTTTCCGACACCACTTCACACCGATGCACCCAGCTTCCCTGGTGTAGGTAATGTGAGTACTAGGGTATCCACGGGTGGGGTGGTACTTCAACCTTCTGTCTTTCACAGGGTTTCTTCAGGGTCCACTGTGAAGGGTCCTTTTTCCTTAAAATTGCAAATGCGACTTACATGATTTTTATGGAGAGCGCGGTCGTGTTCCCACACGGCACACGGTCTCCATGGGGTTCCTAGTCACTCACCTTGGGTGGTTGCTTGGGTCCTTGGCACTTCTACATCCTCTGGACATTTTCTTGGTTCGTATAGCACTTAATATATGATTTGTTCCCCCCCCCTTCCCTGGGGTCCACTGTGTATTCTGTGCTATTTACGTGATTTCTATGTAAAGTATTGTGCGCATTGTGCATATCTCTGGGTAGGAGATATATAAATGTGTTAGTGAGTACTATTTAATAAATACATATTTTTTATAGAAAACTTGTATGGTTCTTTTTCATTTAATCTATACCTATAAGATTGCATTCTGGTTAAACAAGCTGCTTTACACTCCTTCTGGACTAAGCCTGAAGGCTGCTCTCCACAGCTACCACTTAGAGAGCTTTCTATGGTTGTCTAAGACCTCCTAAATCACCATAAGGGTTGTCTGGACTGGTGCAGGGTGTCCACTTACATAAGTGTACATCATATACCAGGCTAGCCTCTCACAGTGCTAATGACAAAACCAGTCAATTCCAGCTTAATATGCAAGGCCTTTTTCCTCACTATTGACTCTTTTGCACAATAGTTTAATATTTTACATTTTCAATTAGTATTTAACAAAAATTCTCTGGTCTTGACAAGTACTTACCAAAATCGCTGCTGCAAATGGCCATTAGTAGCTCGGAATTGTCACAGGGGCGGCACATGGCTGCAAGGAAGGTGGCAAGTGACATACAGTATGGTTAATAATAGGAACTTATTTTTCATATTTGCTTTCACCGCTAGTTTGTATATCTGAGAATGGTTGTAAATAGCAGGTGTCCACATTACCCATTTTAATAATGAACAATTTATCGAGCTCGGTTGTATGACAGACTGAGTTGGCCCTACCGAGATTCAAACTGGTGACCAGCAGGTTACATCAGATGCCAGCAGACAGTCTACCTCACTAGTCGTTATACTTGTAGTTAGGTAAACGATGTGCATTACTTGGGATTAACGCTATTCATAAGAAAATAAGTCACATTATACTCTTCAACCAAAACGCAGTTGCGTAAACATAAGAAAATCATCAGAAATGGAGAAAAAGAAAACTATTTTAGTTGCACATTATAAGGTGGGCTACAGTCTCTTGAACGCCTGTTTACTAGTCCAGTGTCCGGTGTGGCAGGCACAGACATATAGATACCATTCTTAACTTTATTGAAACTTGATAAAAAAAAAATTGGAGGACCATTATACCTCTTCCCAAAGTGTGTCATAAATATTTCCGTGGTTTGCATTGGTAAAAATACATTTTGCAAGTTCCTTTGATGTCCCCCATATATCATGTATGTTGCATGTACACATGTATTTGTGTTAAAGAAGAGAAATGATTGTGCTCATCAGAACTTGTCAAATGGTATGATCTGCAGAAATGTGTGTTAAAGAAAAAAATAGTGGTCATTAGTGTGCAGAAAATGTGCCCATACCATTAACCATGTCTAGGAAACGTAATGCACAACATAAAATAAATCAGAAACGGTTCAGCAGATTTTTTCCCCAAGAGAAGTATTGTGACTATAAGTAATAGTGCCCATGTGAAACACTGTATCATGGAAGAGTGGCAAAAAGTGATACAGTGCATGCTAAAATAACTCATATCCTACTTATATCTTATGCCATGAAAAACATTTTGAAATTCAGAAGTATTATAACATAGGGGTATGGAGTTGTGTTGTTTGACAAAAAGTGCACCTCAAAAACAGCGCACCTCTATGAAAATACTGTGATCTGGCAGTCACACCGCTCATCAGAAATAAATAATTAATTAAAGCCAAAATGGAAATTATGGAACAAAGGGCTCATAACTGAGCTGGAAACTAAGCACGCATATTCATAATCCAAACCCGGTCCTTTCATATCTCATGAATAAACCCAAAGGACATCTTCCACATAGGACTTCCCACAACATATTTTTGAATTATGTTTAAGAATAGTTCCTGCAGAATCAGATTTCTTAAGTGTCTTGGTTAAAGTAGAATAGATGCCTTGCCCACAGGTGATCCCTGGAGGAAGGGCGATCAACCCCTATGAGCTGGAAGACTCAGGACAAACACCTGCCTCCAAGAAGGATGCATGTCAGCTAGCTCAAGAGGCCCACAACTCGTGATCAGATAGATCCATGCAAGAAGAGAGATGGACTGGTGACCTAGAAGGTTTCACGCGGACCAAATAAGATTTGAATTTGAGGAAGATAGGGATTATGTACTAGTACCGGAACAAATCCCAGGGATTAAACAAAGTTGAAGGTCTTGATTGCCTTCCTCAACTTTGAAATGGAAGGAAGCAAAGGCTTTTTTATCGTACTACAGTTGTGTAATACATGTATGTGATAGAATCTTCTCTCCTCCGTCCTCTTAAATTTCGCTATCACATTGGCCTGTAAAAGTAGGTTGGATGGATGCAGAAGGAGTGAAAGGATATAGATCTTGATGATGTTTTCTTTAAGGTAGTGAGGGAAACACTATGCATTATTTTATAGGTCAGGCAGAAGGCTTTTTTCACTGTACTCTATTTAGCTGGATTCTAATGAAACGGCAGGTGAAGATGTGAGACAGAATCCCTTATTTTGGCAAGAGAATAAGGCTGCATGATGCTTAATTTGAGCCCTGGTTGCAGGTGAGGCCCCTCGGCACTCATTTTTGGGCACCAGGTGTTACGTTTTATCACCAGAACTTCACCCCGCTCTCTCGAGAGAGAAAAGCACAAAAGGCAGAAAGATGAATGAAGAGAAATAAAGGACAACATTGACACAGACAGAGGGATGACAAGGGACTTCCATGTGTGAGATAAAGATCAGGGAGTGTAGACAGGTGGATTTTAGAGGTGTGAGGGGGAATCAAAACTAGACAGCCTCGGTTTGTGACAGACCTGACATTCAGGTGCACTGGGATAGGGCTTTTAAGAAAACCTTTAGACCATACTTTGTAAAATTAAGAAGCAGAGATATAATGCACTGGCCTAGTCTAATGTAGCATTAATCAAATACACTGCCCGTACTTGTGGTGCTCAACAGCATTTTTAGGAAGAGCCCTGCAAAGTTGGTTTAGCTGAAAAAATGTTGCATAGACTACCTCCCCTAGCTTTTTGGCCATGTTTTGGATGTCATTCCATATCACCCCAGCTTTATTACCTTCTTGAAGAAGGCTAAGCTGTAGACAAAAAGTAATGTGGAGCATATCTCCGAAAACTGCAGATAAGCATAGGACAATCTTAACAAGAGGAACTTCTCAAAGAGGCTGAGTCTCTGTTCCCACTATTCACTGAAAACCTTTTACATCCCAAAGTTCCTTGACATGCAGACAAATCTGCATAATATCTACACTGGAAATAAGCCCTGGGTTCCAGGCAAGCCTATGAAAGGTTCAAAGATATGATAAGTAGCAGAGGGGATAGTGGGGATCATTAGGCCAACCCTATCCTACAAAAGTATATGATCAGGCAGATTTTTCTATCTTCACCAACTGTTTTGCTTGGACAAGACAAAATTAACATCCCAGGACTACACCAAAAACCTAGGTGACAAAGGCAACTGGTCATAAATGTTGGCATGGTCCACGGTGTTAAAGGCTGTAGAAGGATCAAATCGGACGAGGAAAGATACAGTGTCCTTCTTGGCCTGTGCCAGAATTTCTGGAAGGATGAATAGCAGTACTGTCTCCTTGCAGTAGTGTTTCCTTTCCATATTTGTGCATGGAAACCTGATTCAAGATCATTGTGTAGGCCTTCTTATTCCACAAATTGTTGTAAATGATCGAATAGAACTCTGTGTTACATTTTTTGAACGAGTGAAGCCCTTCAATTGGAGCAGGTGGAAATGATTGATGATGATGGTTTGGCAAAATGTAAAAAATTTTTGTTGGAGTAGTTTTCACTAAGCGCTTCATTGATATACCCCATTTGCTAACGGACCCGTTAACAAAATAATTACTTTGTGGGTAAACGTTCTTGAATAGGTACCTTGGCAGACAATATATCATATCAAGCACAAGCATTGGGCGAAGCTAACAGATGTATAATGGTGAGTACACCCACTTTTAGGAAGAAGAAGTCGGCAAGAATATAGACAATATAACATATTAACTACTACAATTATTAGAATTTTAGCTACTAGTAATGTCTGAAGGTATTGACATCACAGCAATTTATATTGGGCTTACCTTCCACTAATGTGACCTGGAAATTGGGGGCAGAGCTGAGGTTGCTGAGTAGCTCATACTGAAATCCTGCGGTTCTACGGCTGATGTCTCTCTGGGGACTGGCCTGCAGGAACAGTGCCACACCTTGAGGACGGTCCGAGCTGAAGCAATGCACATGCTGCAGATGTGCCTCTTCTGCCTCGCTCACTAGCAGGTGCAGCTCGCCATCACGCTCCACATAGATGTTGGCGCCCTTGAAGCCAGTCATCGGCTTGATGCACACAGTGGTCTGCTGGACACTGGCCAGGTTGGGTGCAAGGATGACACGCAGGGCTCTCGCTGGGTACATCCACTCAAGTGAACCTTCTGTGCAACGCAAGCGCACCTGCTCCACTGCACGGGAACGTGGCTCCCAGGTAAGTCCACTGAAAATCAATGAAGAGGATTGTAAACTTCATTATTATAATGGGAGGAGCACCACTTTCATAAGAGGCATTCCTTTACATTGAGAAATATGTTCTTTGTAAGCTATTTAAAAATGAACTTCAGTAATAAGTTGAGAAAAAATGCAGAGTATATATACATGCATACCTTTTCACCCTTACCCAACATGGAGTGATTTACAGCAGGTGCAAAACACAATCTGATGTTTTATGCGAATGACACCAAAAATACTATCCCTAACTATTAGCTTGAAAGATTACAATATAATGCCTATTGCATTTCCACAACCGGCAGTCTTGAAATGATTCATTTTCTGGCAGTGTGAAATCTCTCGAATATGTTTAGCAATCACAGGCATTTTTAGCCCAATTTGTTGCTATCCCTTGGAGAATTAAACAAGCATTTACAATGCAATGGTTTTGCCTTTGTTAAAGTTAGAGCTATTGGCATTGCTCTTGACATTATTTTTATTTATGTTTTTTTTAAACATAAATAAATGGCATTGTCATTTACAATAGCAGGGCAGGGCCCAGGGAAGGGGGGGCGAGGAGAGACGAAGGAGAGCTGCGGGCTCAGGAAAGGAGGGGGGCGAGGAGAGACAAAGGAGAGCTGCAGCTCAGGGAAGGGAGGGGCGAGGAGAGACGAAGGAGAGCTGCGGGCTCTTGTTGTAATGCTTGCATGGATGAGTTGGTGGATGCATGGATGGGTGCATGCATGGATGGGTGTATGGATGGGTGTATGGATAGATGCATGAATGGGTGGATGGATAGATGCATATATACAGCCAATCCCTCAACAATTTATGCAATCCACTAACCCATTCAACCAACAACCCATCCATGCATCCACCCATACATCCATGCATCATGCATACATCCATCCATCATGCATCCATCCACCCACTGCGTCCCACTCCGACCCCTCTAAATATAACTCGTTTTTTCTGTATATAGAGATGACTGTATTCACTAGTATATGCAGTAGACCTTTCTACTCTAACATTCCTATGTGACTCTTGCAGTACATCTATTCATATCCCTTCCATATGTATATAGAAATATAACGAGAAACAACAGTCTCTTCTTTGTGTGACTACATCTAGTACATTTCAATTGTTTTCCTGTTTGTATCTTTTACTTAACGCATGTAAATCAAAGTCTTTAGGTTTGGCAACTGGTTCTTATGTAAAGCGCTCTGACACCTTTGGGTAAAGTTCGCGCTACATAAAATCACATTAAATAAAACTTTACCCCACAAATCCAACCATCCATTTGTGCCTAGGCTTACATTTTACGGCCTCGAAGCACACAGAGAAGGGACAGTTTACTAAGTTGATGCTTTGTAGGGTGCATGGCAGGGGACAGTTTTAGGCGCCAAGGGAGGGTAGGGAGCAGAGTCAGAGTACTTCACGGAGGTAGGGGGCACTTTTTTTTGGTTCAGGGCAGGTGGCTACGGTACTTTTTGGAGCATGGCCTTATTTTAAAGGGCTCAGTTCAGGTGGAGGAACGGCACAAAACACCAGGCAGACAGAGGGCAGAAGGACACAAAAACGAGGGGAAACAATTATAACTGAGGGCAGATTGGCACAAAAAAACAGGCAGACAGAGAAGAAGGACACAAAAACGAGGGGTGGGTGATTCTAACGGAGGGCAGAATGGCACAAATCACAAGGCAGACAGAGGGCAGAAGGACACAAAAACGAGGGGGGGATGATTGTACCAGAGGGCAGAACGGCACAAAACACCAGGCAGACAGAGGGAAGAAGGACACAAAAACGAGGGGGGGATGATTCTAACGGAGGGCAGAACGGCACAAAACACCAGGCAGACAGAGGGCAGAAGGACACAAAAACGAGGGGAAACAATTATAACTGAGGGCAGATTGGCACAAAAAAACAGGCAGACAGAGAAGAAGGACACAAAAACGAGGGGTGGGTGATTCTAACGGAGGGCAGAACGGCACAAATCACAAGGCAGACAGAGGGCAGAAGGACACAAAAACGAGGGGGGGATGATTGTAACAGAGGGCAGAATGGCACAAAACACCAGGCAGACAGAGGGAAGGAGGACACAAAAACGAGGGGGGGATGATTCTAACGGAGGGCAGAACGGCACAAATCACGAGGCAGACAGAGGGCAGAAGGACACAAAAACGAGGGGGGTGATTGTAACAGAGGGCAGAACGGCAAAAAACACCAGGCAGACAAAGGGAAGAAGGACACAAAAACGAGGGGGGGATGATTGTAACGGAGGGCAGATTGACAGAAAACACGAGGCAGACAGAGGGCAGAAGGACACAAAAACGAGGGGTGGATGATTATAACGGAGGGCAGAATGGCACAAAACACCAGGCACACCGAGGGAAGAAGGACACAAAAACGAGTGGAAACAATTATAACTGAGGGCAGATTGGCACAAAAAACTAGGCAGACAGAGGGCAGAAGGACACAAAAACGAGAGGGAAGAAGGACACACAAGCTAC
The DNA here is from genome assembly GCF_964261635.1 of Lissotriton helveticus. Lineage (NCBI taxonomy): Eukaryota > Metazoa > Chordata > Amphibia > Caudata > Salamandridae > Lissotriton > Lissotriton helveticus. The sequence continues at coordinate 1,211,158,913 of NC_136068.1, forward strand.
GGCAGGAGGGGGCAGGCACAAAGGGAATACGGACAACGGGAGGGGTCGGAAGGAAACACAAACTACGGTCACAGATGCCAGCCAGTTACCCCCACATTGGGTCACGGGTCGAAATGCAGCCTCAGCCCCACCCCTGCCCCTTCTCTTAGACAGCAGGGACTGTTTATCACACCACAGCCCCCTCATGCTCTCACCTTAATGGTCTAGTCCATCTGGGGGGAGTCAGCCAGTTGCCCCCACATTGGGTAATCCTGGGGGAGAGCAGTAGCCCGTTCCAGTGTGGTCCCCTGTCTCCCGCTCGTGACACGCTCGTGTCGCCCGCTCGTGACACGCGATGCTTCCTGTTCCGGCTCCCTTCATTACGCTGTTTACTCAACCTTAGTCAATGAATGGTAGAGTCCTTCACCTAGGCAGAAGCGCGTCTCGGAGTATATAGCGTATCTTCCATGGTAATTTATGCTTTTCGGATTCCATTGACGACATGTCAACCATAAATGTATTATTTTTGTTCTTTCGAGAGCAAAGATTCGAGCGGGGGCCTTGTATGCTCCTCTCTCTCAAATAAGAAGCCGTGGCTAATAGTCTAGTATAACTCCCAGATTAAGGTTTATAAGGCGTCTAGCTTTCACAATCTGAGACACCCTTGGTGCAGGAGCTGCTGAACGTGGCATCCCTTTTAATAAGATGTTCCATACTTTTAGTTCTTGCACTGTTACATAAAAAAGAGTGCCTCTCAGACTTAAGAATCTTAATAGGGGACAATTGTGTCAGAGAAAGAACAAAATGATTATAAAAGCAGGGAAGTGGTGTCAGCCTAAACATCTGTTTCTCTCCGCCCCCCTGCTTGTCGGCTGGGCGAGAGCGTGTGGCTGTAAAGGTGGTGCAGTCCCCGCGGCGGGCGCCTTGCAGCGGCTCGGGGTCAGGCGAACCCTCGGTGCTTCTGGGATCACGGACGGCTTCACATGGCCTCTGCGAGCGATGGGCCAATCCCAGCGCGGCCCTGAGGCGAGCCCCCGATGACGTCAGAGCTCCTTGACCAATAGAAACGCGGCTCCCTCGTGCCAGCAGCCTATCAGAGCCTATCAGATACACACACATACAAACTTGACGGCTTTGTTTTTCTCGGTCTAAACCCTTCTCCAGAACGAGCTCTGCATATTTGTACCCGTCATTGCTTTCTGTCTCTTCGAGGACAAAATGCAGGTTACTGCTCAGCTTATAGCCCTGCAGGGCGTTGATGCCAATGTTGGGGTCTCGGGCATTCCCGACAGCAATGCGCGTTCCTGGCAACGTGGACTCCGATATATTTAAATCAACAGCATTCTTTAAAAAACTCGGGATGTTATCGTTAATATCCTGGATGTGCACGGAAACACGAACAAAGTTAAAAACAAATTAGACAGCGGGAGGGGGGGCGGGAACGGGTACACACTTACCTGCTCGGCAACATAAATCGCGCAGCCCACTCCTGCAAAAGGCAGGACGAGAGTAAACAAAACACGGCTTGAGAAAAAAAAAAAAAGACCCCGCCCACCGCAGCGTGACGTCGCCAAAAGGAAAAATTCTCGGGAACGCCCCCGAATCTGGTCCGGGATTGACGGACAGAGCCGTCTCCCAATGGCTAGCCTCCATTTATGGAGCTAGCCAATGGGAGGAGGGGGCGGATACCCGACCCCACAGAGAAACATAAGATTTTGCTAGCGCATGCGTACTTCGTACGCATTGGCTAGGCAAAACCTAAAAAGGAATAGGGTTGGGATTTGCAAACAACCTCAGTGACCCACCGCTGCCGCTGGTTCCACGATTGTGAGTTGAGATGTGTGTATTTATTTAGAGGTTTTGTAAAACACTGCGTATAGCAGATTGGTTACCTCAGGACATTGTAGATGGTCCTGGTGGGCATGTAAAGGGGAGTGGAGCAAGTTAGAACTGATTAGATGGGTTAGTGATAGGGTCAGATATTCTCCAGTTCTTCTTCACGGCTCCTTGGTATAGGAGAGATCTGTTGAAAGGATGTATAGACGTTTCCAGATGTGCATATAATTGGATTTGTATCTCTGCTCAGGATTAACGGTCATCCATAGCCTAGGTTCCACTATGCAGAGGGACATACCGCTGCCATGTCTCAGCCTCTTCGAGGATCCTTGTTTCCTTGATGGAGGACAGCATTATGGGTCTGTGGTTTACATTACAATGCGGAAGGGATCTCCTCTAAGGCATGCTTCAGTTTTAAATACCAGCCCCGTTCTGCTTCCCACATCAATGACATGGTTTGATGTTTCTTAAGGGACCAACCAGTGCAATACAATGGCCCATCTCTAGGCCTGGTGCACACGCTAGTTCCTGTCATAGGAAAGACAAACATGCTCACAGGAAAGGGTGCACTAAAATGTAAAAACCTATATAAAACTTTACAAATAAATAGGTTTGAGAGGGGGAGTTCAAAAAGCATTGTGTATGTTCACACTTTTTATAACTGGATGCCATTTTCTGATCAAATCTTATCACTGAATGCTATGTTTAACATTAATACTCAGTGGCATATTTACAAGCCCCTATCACCATCACAACTTCACTTTTCGAGACGTTGTGGTGGCTTCGCCTTATTTACAAGACAGTGTTAAGCCACTTAACATGGCTTAACGCCTCCTTGTAAATAAGACACCCTTTCACGCTATACTTAGTGTGGAAGGGGAGGGCAATGTGTGTTGCTGTGGGCATCCACCACAATTTATCTTTGTTATGTATTTCTGTGTGCTTATTTCTTCTACGACTTATGTAAAGCCCACTTGGGTCATGTTTGCGCTATACAAAACTTATAAATAAATAAATAAGCACCCATTGATTTTCACGCTGCCCCATATTTACAAGGGTGGTGGAAATATGGGGTAGCGCCAAAATAAAAATGAGGGAAAACCTGGTTTTACCCTGGAGAAATGAGGAGAAATGTTTAATTTCTCCTTATTTCTGGTGTTTCCTTAAGTCCTGCACTAAATTTAGTGCCAGCGCAGGGCGAAAGGCAGGGCTGCACCATATTCTTGTAAATAAGGTGCAGGTATTCGTTTCTGTAGTGACGGAGATGGTCGTTAGCCTTCTTGGCGTAAAGGCATGCTTCACCACTTTCCTTGTATATATGCCCCTCAGTGTGTAGGAGACATTGTTTACATTGAATGTGCTACAATGTATTCCATTACAACGCAGTCGTTACAACGACCACGTTGTTACAACGCGAACCATTGCATCTCAAGTCGTTTCAACGACTTGCTGTAGGAGGCGCGCTGTTGCACAAACTGGAGTAGGAATAGTAAATTATACTATTCCTAAATCCAGCGCGCCCCCTGCAGCAAGTTGTTGTAACAACTTGCAATGTAATGGTTTGCGTAGTAACAACGCAGTCGTTGTAATAGAATGTGTTGTAGCGTATTCGTTGTAAAGAGATATATTCCAATGTATACTCTAGTCTAGTGCTTAATTTGTAAAAAAAAATAATAAGTCACCATACCAAAATTGTGCTCAGATGCCCGTGGCCCGTGCTTTGAATATTAAGGGTGCCAAATACCACGGCTGCATAGCCTTGATTCCATCTCATACTCTTTAATCCACCACCTGCCTCTTTATCTCACTCTTGAAGGTTCCTGAACATCCATGTTTTTTCCTTTTATCAGGGTTTTTCTGTCTTTCTCTTCCTCCTTTTTTTCCCCTAGTGTGTTTTTCACTTTCTTAGTCAAGGTAAAAGTCTGGTGAGAAAAAAAAAGTGCTGGTCTTCAAAAAATAAGTGCTAGTGGGTTCCACCTCCACCCACCGACTCAAATTAAGCACTGCTTTAGTCTCGTTATTTATTTGGCTCCCGATACCACATAGACAATTGCATGATCCCATGTTGAGAGGGTAGTCATGAATCAGCTGACCTTGGAACGGGACAGCGGTGAAACCTTTGTGGCATATTTTACTTCTACTGTGTGGTTGCAGTTAACATCATGGTGGGTTATTGTGAGCCTAAAGTGCTGAGGCCATCTTGTGGTATCTTCAATCTGGTGGGAACCCAGGACTTTAATGCCCACCACTGAGGCAGGATGAACCTTCCATCGTGTACATCACAACCTGTTTTAATCACCAGGCCACTCGCTCATGGCAGGTTTTGTGGTGGCAAAAGTAAACATGCAATGGCAAAGCCAATTGTTCTACCTTGCCTTATGAGTCCTGACTAAAATCTGTAAAAAACAAACTAAAAAAAAGTATGGGAATGCAAGATTAAAATAAAAAAATTGTTGCTGTCTGTCTACATCGCACCTACGAGATAAAGAATGTGAAGTACAACAATTCAGCATATTTTTAAGATGTAAAATTGTCCCTCCTGCATTGCAGTGCAGGCACTACAATTTGGGTGGAATGATACACCAAACAGCCAATAGCATGAAGTGAGATAGAGAGTTATTCCTCTGAGCAGAGGCTAGCCCACTTTTTATATTTTAAAGCATAACAATGGGTTTTATAGGCAGACACATGGTAAAAGCAGACCTAATGGTTTGTGCTGTAAAGTAAGGGTTTGGGAATTTAAATTGTGCAGTTTTCGTGTGTTAGACTAGTAGTGGTATGTTTTTATTTGTTACCTCAAAGTAGTCAAAAGATTCCAGGATCCTTCAACCGACTGGTGCATCAGCCAACAAACCATACTGAATGTCGCTGGTGTTCTCAATAAATGTTCCCCTGTTTTGTAGGTTGGGGGTTTGTGTAACGAGTCTTAGTCTGCCATTCAGCCAATATTACGCTCTTCATTGGTCCAAGGACCAAGGGGACAAGGCCGGCAGGTCTGGACCAGCCTACAATGGCACACTCAGGGTTGTCCTTCAACAGTATGTAGAGGGCAAATATGCTCATGGTAAGGATCCCTCTCCCAAGATAATTGGTGAAAATTCTAGCTTAGACATTTTCACCTTGTGTAATACCAATTGACAGGTGCTGGAAATATAGGTTTTGTGTACTATAAAACATGGCAATTTTTCCTGCTGACCCATTTTATTCTGGTTTGAGACGCTGCTCAGTGCTGCCTTCGATATCCTACTACCTTTGTAATACCCGAAAACGGACAAGAGAAACGTATTCTACAATAAACTGCTTAGCACACCAAACATAAACTTACTTGACATTAAGTACCCAACAACAACCATCATCCCAAGTTCAGCATAAATAACTTAAACAGGACACATATTTTTTTTAAAACACGTTTTCACAATTCATGTTATATGTCCCCGATTTTACAAACTAAAACGCTTTCATATATCTGAATGTATAACTTTTATGGAAACATGTGCCTGGTGGATGGATTCCACCTCTGCGAGCAATAGCGAAGAGGAAGTACAGTTGTTCCGATCTAGTACCGGAGCAAATGCGTAAGAATGCAATTCATTTTATTTTTAACCAATAAGAAACATCAAGCGTCTACGCTGTCCCTTTGTGGCTTCGTGGAATCAATATTATGACCTTCATTTGCTCATCTCATGCCATTTCTCGTTTTAAGGGTTAAAGAGAATTCACAAAATAAAAATAGGCGCACAAACATCAAAACCAAAACATACAAAAACACTTTTAATTGGGTAATCCAGCAATAGTTAAAACAGCAATTGTGAAGATCGAGCTGTGATCATTTGCATAGGTATGTCCACATTTAAAGTTGCACCGCAGGCAAACACATGCTTGCACCCATACATTCGAAGTAGACAACATTATGTGAAAAAATAAAACTTCAATTCCTACAAAAAAGCAAGCCTCACTCACTGGAGAAATAGAGGGTGGCAGTGTTGGGCCTGATCTGTTTGTGTCGCATGTTATGTCTTGTTTATTGAATAATAGTGAGTTAACGTTTCTCACTGACATCTGCAGTGATTTGAAGGTCATGATTCTGGAAAGACAAACTCAGCCTCCCATCCTTCCGACCTTGGTAACTTAGATACATTTAAAGGTGATGGTAGTCAGATCTACATTTCCAGCACTGAAAAACCACAAAGTTACCGCAGAGTGTCTTATATATTCAATATACTGCCCAGCATTTATTGCCCGATAGAGGGGTTGTAATACATTTTGCTCAAGTCAATGATGATGCATTTTCTGCGCCAGTGAAATCAGGGAGAGGATAGTTTGTAGAGCCACTGCTCGACATATGTAACAAATGTACAGGTTGTAAATTATTTTACTTAAGTAATAGAGATTTCAACAAAGAAATCCAAGTCCATGGGCAGCCTTCTGCTAAAGAAACAGAGCAAACAAATGTTTGCCCCATACTTCAGCAACATAAATGGTGCAAATGGATTTCAACTTTTGTAGAAAATATACATTTTCTATTGTATTTGTAGAAATGTGTTTCTCAAATTACTTTCAAAGAGAAATACGAATATTAATAAAGAAATCGTGGTTAATAAAGAAATATGTCTCCGTGATAAAAATGCAACACACTGATTTGGCCCCAACAGAGAGCTGCCTCTGTTGCACGATGGAGCACAGACCTGCACATAGTGTATGGCGGGAACAGGGAGCTGCCCCGAAACATGAGAGCTGCCCCTGTCATATGGTATCTGGGACGCAACTGCCCCTTCTCGCGGCCGCCCCGGGCGCTGCTTACCTCCCCTTCCAGCTGCAGTGGTCCGCGGCGCACAGCCGCCCCTCTCTCCACAGCAGCAGCAGCAGAGCAGGCAGGAGACGCTCCCACGTCGGGCTCCTCTGCCCCATGTCCTGAGGGGCGAGACTGCGGGCGCCGGCGACTCTTGGACAGTTGGCAGAACTTTTCATGAACTTTGCAGCGCCTCCGAGGTCAGGGGGCTCTGAAGACAGGACACGCCGCGTCGACAGAGACTCACACACTCGCACACACAGATATATATCCCAGGGTCTACTGAGCACCTTCGGCTGAGGCGCTGCCGGGACAACGACAGACACTTCGAGAGGAGGTTGCAGCTGAGTCCTGCTGAACGAGGATTCAAGCCTGTGCCTCGCTGTCCGTCTCTCAGTGTCTGCAGGAAGCCCACGCGGGTGGGGAAGGGAACACAGCCTTAAAGCAGATAAAACAAAAGCCCCGCAGCACCTCCTGGTGTCAAGAACGTCAGAGGGAGCGAGCAGGCGGGTGGAGGCGGCTTGCGACGCTCCCCGTATAAATAGGGGGCTCGGCTCCCGCAGCCCACGGCATGTACCACAATGGGCCAATGACTGTCATGAAGAGCGAGGCTATGTGGGGTAGGGTGACCAGATCTTGAGAACCGAAAACCGGGACATTTTGCAAAAATAGAAGAAGGACGACCATTTTGCGTCAATGGTGCTAAATGACAACTTTATCAACATAGGATCACAGAAGAAGCTCTAAGAAAATAAATAAAATGTCATTTCTAAAACCAGCATCATACCTGTTAATTAAATTGCTTACTTATAACAGCTGCTAACTAGCACAACTTTAGAACACCCAATAAGTTCCTCTCACTGGTTTCAGTGGACCCCTCTAAAAACAGGGACATGAGCCAAAATTGCCTAAATCTGCAGGGACTGATGGTGAAAACCCGGACTGGCCGGGCAAATCCGGGACACCTGGTCACCCTATATGTGGGGGAGATTATTTCTGCACCATACTCCAATGTCACAACGTACTTTTGGGCGTGTGTGTGGGGACAGTTAGCGAGGGAGGGTTTTCTGCAGTACACTGTACTGTAGGTACAGGGAGAGTGGAAGTTGTGTGTCTGTTATGGGGAATAATTGATGCTGTACACCTCTATAGAATGGTGCGCTGAATTCTATAGCACAGAAAGGAGTCTAAGCAGTGTGAGATTGTATGTTGAATTTTATAGCACACCTGTTAGACCTGATGTCTTTGATGTGGTGTTCTCAAATACTTTTTGCCTTCACCCCCCTGTTTTGCTGCAATCGTTTTTGTTGGCATTAGGGCTCTGTAAACTATCCATGCTAACCAGTACTAAAGTGTTTGTGCTCGCTCCCTTAAGCACAGTTAAATTGGCCTACACATAATTGGTCCATTTAGTTTTCTTATAAATCCCTAGTAAATGGTATTACATGTACCCAGACCCACTAGTGGGCAGCTGCACCCATTGTGCTAAAGTAGCCCTCCACAACAGGTCTCCGGGCCACCACAGCAGCCTGTCGTGCAGCTTTAAATTGACATTTTGACCTGGCAAAATGAACCTTTTTCCAGGCCTAATCATTCTTTTGTAATACTTATGAGTCACCTCCCCTCTCTACCCTCTGCCACCCGGAAAGGTCAGTGATCAGTTATTTTATCTAGGGGAGAAGTATTGTAAAATTTAAAATCCCCATCCTTTGCAAGATCTAGCGCTCTTAGGCCGCTAACGATAAATAAACGCGATGGTAAAAAAAATAGGCGCCCCACATGGTGGCAGCATGGTGGGGACGCTGGATCAGTTCATCCTTAGAGCGACCTCTGCGCTTGAGAAGGAGATCCAACTGACCGAGCGAAGGTTGTCCCTGGATCCATCTTTAAACAAGAGATCCTTTATAGGGTCTATAGCAAAAACGCGTTCACCGGTATCTCAGGAAGTTTCATTATTAACACCCCTGATCACTATTGAAGGTGACATTGAATCCGGCAATTCTCCCGAAGGTCTAGAGGCTACTCCAAAACTGTTCCAGTCGGAGATTAATACTCCAACACGAGCCACAACTCAAGCATCCACCCGCTCCCCTAGGAAAAAGACTACGATCAAACGGCCACCAGCGGAACAGACTACAAAAAGGAAGAGGGGAGGAGGCCCACAAAGGCCTTGCCCGGCAAAAGTGGCAAGGGCGAATAAATCTCGTAACCCTGGAATACTGGGGGATGGCAGTCCAAAAACAAGTAAAGACCTGACTGTCTAAGATGTTCATTGTTTAGTGGACGGCAAATGTGTAAATCCAAATTCTGACTTAGAATTGGGGAAGTCGCTCGAAAACTTCTTAGCTGCCAAACTGGCCCCCCATTACCCTCAGAGTGATTAAGATTGAGGCCTGTTTGGACACATTTGAACTCTCAATCTGTTCTAAGATTGCAGCTTTGGAGGGCCTAATTGCAAACTTATCACACTCAGACCATTCGAGTAAAATAAAACAACTCGGGAACCCAGGAGAACGTGGTGGTAATACCAGATCTCCCAAGTGACCAAGCAATAAGTATGGCTTCCACGGAACCAACAGTGTTAGCTTCCTCTTCAAACCAAGTGGTAGTAGCAGCCAGCAAGCCTGTCGCCGTGGGCAGGAAACAAGGGGCACGTGAGGATCTGGGGAACCTCTCCAGCAAATTTGCCCAATGTATAACAACCAGTCCTGGTGAAGGGAGAGACCCACCGCTCCAAGGAAATATGGTCATGCGTAACAGACTTCCCCCGATTCAGCAAACTCGGTCATATAACGACTCAGATGGCCGGAGAGGTTGGGAACCGAGCATCCCTCATCCATACCCTGTGACAATTAACTTACCACGAGCAGCAACTCTCCTGGTAGTTGTACTGAAAAACGTCCCGCCACTCCGTGAAAACCAGTCTGAAACAATAGAACAGTTATTGTGTAAAGTGCTTCACTGGCTAAATGATAGAACCAGGGCGGCCGGCTGTAGGGGAAGTAGAAAAGTGTATGATTATGGCTAGATGCATAAACTGGATTGGGCCTTCAAGGAAGGAAGAGCATGAGGACTGTATTGTCAATTTTAACAATGAGCATATAACAACATTTTTGCTAGATAATCTATGTGGAGTAAGGGGCAATGTTGGGGATGGTATGTGTATTGTTCCTCTGGGGTATTTTTACAGATTAGGGTCCAACATCCACCATGCATAGTCGCAACAGGAGAGGTACAGATACCCCAGGGTTTTACCAGGACTTAGTTCTAACAACTATTTTCAAGCACTGCCACTATCTAACAGATTTGCCCCTTTTTCGGACATGGATCAATGTGATTGAGTACAATCCCCAATCGTGCTAATGGAAGCATGTCTTAGCCCCTCCCCTATAGATGATTTTATCGAAGTAGTGGGACCTCCTAATTCCGATACCACGGATAGGACAGTGACTTTGCCCTCACACAGTGTTGAACAGGGGCAACCGCTTTGGGACGCTCTAACCTTATTATCTTGGAATGTCGCAGGGCTTTAGAGGAAAACATTGTCCTCCGACTGGACGAGTTTTGTTTAAGTGCATGACTTCATAGCATTACAGGAGACATGGGCTCTCGATACGATCTGTCATCCAGGTTACTTAGCGTTTAGCAAAGAAGCCATTGGAAACACAAAAGGGAGACCTAGCGGGGGTTTGGTTATATGGGCCAAACAACAACAACCCATGCAAGTAAAGGTATTATCAATAGCCAGCCCTGATATATTACCTATTAAGATCACCCATAGAAGTGAGCCAGATCATCCATGGTTTATGGTGCTGAGCTCTGAGGGCTGGAAAACGTATCTCCCCTCGTTCTAGCACAGAACAATTTTTTAAGATCCTTGACTGCCCTACCCCAATCCACCCCCATGAAGCCTCTGTTATTAGATTTAGGTTGCACCTCGATTGAAGAGGTTGCAGGCTTCAGACCTCTGGCTTATTGGTGGCGACTGTGGACCACTGTAGAATTGGCTCTGTACGCTAACGCAATGTTGCATGTAAAGACTCTAGACTCGGCCTCCAAAATCAGATGGTTCCAGAAGATTAAGCTCAATCTGTTTGAGATGGGCCTCAGTCATTTATGGGTCGGCCCAGTAGGGAATTCGTTTCCCAGCAAAATCAGTTATAAAGAGCTTTGCTGGGACATGATAACAAAGAAGAACCTGTCTAAGGCCAATAGTTCGTCACTCACAGGTACCTTCTACGACCATAAGTTCATACCTAACGTAGAACCGTATTTGAAACTGATTACTAATACTGGTGATAAAAAACGTTATCACCAATTTCGTGTGGGCACCCTTCCACTAAGATCATTTGCAGCCAAATGGGAAAGGGCCTTGACACCTAACTGCCCCTTTTGCTGCAATAGGGAAGAGTTAATAACGCACATGTTGTTCGAGTGCCTGATGTATCAGGATCCTCATCGAAGATGGCTTAAACCTCTGTGTGCTAATCTCGGTACAAGATCCTGTAGGACAGCAATGCGTATTTTAGTCACAAACGCCAGATATTGTTATAGCTATAGCAAAATTCTTGAAGTGGGGATGGGTTCTGAGGAAAAAACAAATGATGGCTGTAGAGGAAGCAGCTTAATCTTTGAGAGTGGAACCTTAACTAGTTGATAAATAATATTAGAATGCACTGATTTTAGCTATATACGTCGTCAGGATTCGATAATGGAGATGGTCGACTGACGGCTAAAATCCACCAGTTTATTAGAGGGTGAGAGGATGGATTCTGTAGCCTTAAGGGGGGGAGTCAGTGGGTATATAAACAATTGCTCTGTTGTGTTGGATGTCCAGGCGGTTGAGGATGAAAGTGTGGTTTATACCTCTCTTGGCCCAGCGTCTGTAGGAACAGACAGAACTGTTGAATTAGCGACAAATCCCATCAGTGATAGTAAAGTAAATATTTCGGCTACGACTTGTTACACGCGCCCAGTTGTAGCAAAGGAGGCTGATGGAGAAGCTGTAGGGGGTGGTATAGAAACAACACCTCAGCTAGATGGTACACGCGAGACAAACCCATCAGTAGTAACAACTGTTCCCCCATTGGTTGACCATGGGGGCAGACTTGCCTTGTTATCCTGGAATATAGCGGGTCTGACCAGTAAAGTGAAGGATCCTGACTTCCTGACATAGATAATTTTGATGTAATCTGTCTTCAGGAATGCTGGGAATTTTCTGAGATACATCTAAATGGTTCCAGCACTTTTTTTTACTCCAGCGAAGCATACTAGCAGGGGTAGGCCTTAAGGTGGGCTATGTACCTTTATATCCAACACTGCCAACTTGTCAGCTAAATGCTTACTTGACAAGGGAAACAACCATTAATATCAGATACTAACACTTATGATGGGAGGAAACCAGTATATCACTCTGATCAACCTTTACAATAATATTCCAGGGGAAGATCGGATCAGGATAATGGATGATTTAAAAGCAGACTTGCGTAGGGAAACTGGCCCAGAACAAGAGGGAAGGTGCTCTATAGTGACAGGAGATTTCAACTGTCACCTTTGTCTTCTTAGTAATCCTGACATATGTGGCATGGTCAACCTGAAGGGAGATCCCTGTACTCACTTCGAACACTCCACGTTTGGGAATCTATTGAATAGCTTGCTATTTGAATACGATTTAGGTTTCGTAAATGAGCTCTGTAACCCCCAAGCTGAGTTTTTACCAACCTTTATTGGGAGGGGTTCAAAATCGGTGATTGATTTCATGCTGATCCCCACAAGTTATCACTGCAATGTCCGATCGTTTAACACAGAGGACATTGCTCTTAGTGATCACTTTCCTATCTCCGCAACTCTCAGTAGGGGAGTGGGACGAGGCCAAGGATCCAACGTAGTAGAAAATCTATACAGTCATGGGATACACTTAAATAGAACAAATGGCTACTCAATAAAATGGAGTAGGGTTGACCCTATAGGATTCCTGCAAAGCCTAGTAGCAGATCATTTACCAGATTTTATGATTTGTCTTGCGGAAAATCCTAATTTCCAAGAGGTTGCGGCAGCTTTCCATAAAATTAGCGCACAAACCTGTAACAAATTAACAGGGATTGCTCGGGGGGATAGTCTTAAAGTGAAGGGTTGGTTTAACTCTGATTGTAGTAAGGCGCATGCCCTTCTTAGAAGAACTTTAAAATCAGTGCCAAGAATCCCCCTAGAAATAAAGTCAGCTAGAGCAATTTATAAACTTGCCCTGCAGAAACGCAAAAAGGAATTGAAAGAGGCGGCGTGGGGAGATCTGCTTAAGGCATGTGCATTAAGAGACAATACTGCTTTCTAGAGAGCAGTAAACGCTCATTTCCTTGTGGAAAGAAGCTGCGATGTGATGGAGATTGCCATAGAGGAGACGGTTTGGGTCAGTCATTTCACCGAGCTCTATAAAACAAATGGCACTGTCAGTTCAGGCAGGACTAATACAAATGAGCAAGTAACCTTAGAGTCCATTTCCCATGAATTTTTCCCTTTGGATATAGTTTTCTCCTTAACAGAGGTGGAATTGGCTATCGTAGAAAGTTCTAATAGCAAGGCCCCAGGACAAGATGGGATTCCCATTGAAATTTATAAGGAAAACACCGCCTTATGGGCACCGCTCCTGACAAACGTGTTAAATAGTTATAATAAAGTTGGATTTCCGTCCACTTGGCAGGATGCGATAGTAGTGCCAATATTCAAAAAGGGAGATCGTAATGATCCTAAATGCTACAGGCCCATTTTATTGCTTGACTCCCTTATAGGGCCCGGATCCCCCAGCATGCTCCACGCCCGCCCACAACCCACCAGAAATTAACATTTGAGATAAGGTGGGTGTAAAAAGGCCATGTTTAATATCAACACATATAAACATGACATTGCATAGTTATCAAACGTTATTAAATTCATATTCTGCACAAGAATCTTTAATTCAAATTAGCATAACTCATCTTGAAAATCAGAATATCATTATCCTCTCTTCTTTTCCCCCAGCACCAAGGGGCCCTCTGGCTCGGCTCTCCCCAGGTAGTGATGCCCGCGCGAGGTGCAACCCACCTGCGCCCCAGAGTGATGGGCCCCAGCCCTCGAGACCTTGTCCGCCATTCCAGGGCACCACCACTCGTCCACCAGGTTGCCCAGGATCCCAGGAGGCTCGTACCTGTCGCCCTAGCCTCCCCAACCGGTGGTCTCCATCCCCCTGTGGAGAGCTTACCTTCTCTCCCCTCAGTGCTGGCCTAGGGAGTGCTCAAGGAGAACTCCCGTCTCTTTTGTCCATCTATCTCAGTGGTCCAATGTCTCTTTTCCGCAACTCCTCCCTCCCCACTACTTAACTAAAGGGACGGGTGGGTGGGAGTTAAAGAAAAATGGGCCAACGAGCCCGGGGATGAGGTCCGGCAGGTGCGAGCAGGTCACGACGCAGGCGAGGAAAGAGGCCGACTTGAATGACCCCGTGCCCTAAATAGGTCACGGCCTCTGGCCCCGCCTACGCCAGAAGTGCGTCACCGCCTGACCTGGAAGGACTTAATCCGGCCGGCCTCCCATAGGGTGACCGGCCGGCTACCCTCAACCAATGGCGTGCGTGGGCCGGGGGGCCGGCCCCTAAAGGCGGGCTCGTCTAGCCTCGCCCTTGGTATAGGGCCCGGATCCCCCAGCATGCTCCACGCCCGCCCACAACCCACCAGAAATTAACATTTGAGATAAGGTGGGTGTAAAAAGGCCATGTTTAATATCAACACATATAAACATGACATTGCATAGTTATCAAACGTTATTAAATTCATATTCTGCACAAGAATCTTTAATTCAAATTAGCATAACTCATCTTGAAAATCAGAATATCATTATCCTCTCTTCTTTTCCCCCAGCACCAAGGGGCCCTCTGGCTCGGCTCTCCCCAGGTAGTGATGCCCGCGCGAGGTGCAACCCACCTGCGCCCCAGAGTGATGGGCCCCATCCCTCGAGACCTTGTCCGCCATTCCAGGGCACCACCACTCGTCCACCAGGTTGCCCAGGATCCCAGGAGGCTCGTACCTGTCGCCCTAGCCTCCCCAACCGGTGGTCTCCATCCCCCTGTGGAGAGCTTACCTTCTCTCCCCTCAGTGCTGGCCTAGGGAGTGCTCAAGGAGGACTCCCGTCTCTTTTGTCCATCTATCTCAGTGGTCCAATGTCTCTTTTCCGCCACAAGGGTGACTAGGGGCCATAGGTCCGTCGCCCTTCCCCCCTTCCAACAGGTGTAGAACAAAATACCAAATTCCATTAATCCAGGCATCCATGCCAATGTCAGACAAATGAACTCCATCATGGTGAAACATAGCTGGTCCAGAGATCATTTTGTGTGGTAAGTGTAGCAAGCGGCCCGTCCCTGGGCACAACTTTGCCAACTCACTGTTCAGACGTCTCACCGACACGTTCAAAGCCCTAGCCCTGATGCCATCGCCCCAACATTTCCGTGGGACCATACAGGACCATGCAATCCTAGCCTGTGGAAAGGTGCGCCCCAGCCAGGCAAATTCAGTGAGGAGCGCCTCCTTGACCGCCAAGCGTCCCCGGTCTACCATGTCGTTGCCGCCCAGGTGGATGATGATCAGGTCCGGGGACTTCTGTCCCCCGCATTCTTTAATCTCTTCCACGAGCCGCCGCAGGTGCCGGATGCGCATTCCTCCCACACCGTGCCACAAGAACTCAGCCCCTTCCAAACTCGGTGGTTTCCGCACTCGCCGCTGTTGCAACCGCCCAGCTGCCCGCCGCACGAAGGAGTGACCCAACACCCACACCACCATTCTTGTCATACTAATAATCAGAGAGGAAATAGAAAAGTTAAGCAAAATCCAGGCAAGAACATATTGTCAAAGCAACTCAGGGCGTATATACCGCCTAAAACACTCAGATGACCAGCGGCCCACTTTTTTAACTGCAGTGGATGACATCCCTGCTCCTGCAGCTAACGTTGCTGCCCCTATCCTGAAAGAATGAGAAGAGTAACCTGTGCCGTCCAACCCCAGATCTACCAGGGCTCTCTGAAACACGGCCTTGAATTGGTATTGTGACACGCACTCGCCACTCTCATGGATGAACAGGGCAGGTCCCCCCCCACTAGGGCGAATGGTTAAGTATTCCTGCATGCAGGCGACCGGGCATACCGGTGCCCCCGGGGCGGGGCACAGCTGAATCCTCGCCCCCTTCCCCGACTGGTCTGTCTTGGATTTCGTAAGGATCACCACCAGTCCCCCAGATTCTATCCTAGTATCTCTAAACTGGATCCCTCCACCCTGGTTACTACGAGAGGACCCTACAATTTCCCCCAGGCGGAAGGCCCCGTAAAATGCCAGGGAGAACACTGCTGCAAATAACTTGCCCTCGAAAGCCGAGATGCAGAGTCTAGGTAAGGCTTCCAGAATGTCCCTCAAAGTCCTAACATCTAAAGGGCGTCTGCAATCCCGCTTGGGACCCTCTAGCCTGGCCCATCCTGCCAAGGCTTTCTTGACCACAAATGAGGCCCCGGGGTCCTGGGCCCCCGCTAGTCTAGAAAAGAATCCTACTGCTGAAACATGAGCCCTAGCATAAGAGAGAGATCTGCCCTGGTCCCTGATTCTCTGTAGGAAGTAATACATGGCTTGATTTGAAAACCAGTTTGTGATGCCCGACTCCTGCACCAACAACCTGTAAGTCAAAAAACCCTGCTGATACCCAGCCCGAGTGCGGTCACTCAATGAGGCACCTACCAGCCCCGCTAGGGCAGGGCTCCAATCCTCCACAGTGATGGTGGAAACACTGTCATCTCGTCCTCTGCCCCCGGGTGGTACCTCCGGAACTCCTGTAACTTGGAACGAGATAAAGCATCAGCCGCGTGATTGTCAACGCCCGGGATGTGTGCTGCCCTGAACAGTAAATTCAACTTTAAACATTCCAACACTAGGTGCTTCAGCAATCTCAACACATGCCTACACGTAGCCCCCTGTCTGTTGATGGCTTCGACCACAGACATGTTGTCCGACCAAAAGATCACAGATCTATCTCTGAAGTGCTCCGCCCAAATGGTCACTGCTACCAGGATTGGAAACAACTCAAGGAATGCAATGTTCCTAGTCAAACCCCTCTCGTGCCACTCCCTTGGCCATTCCGCCCCGCACCACTGAGGACCCAGGACCGCCCCAAAACCAATGCTGCCAGCAGCATCTGTGAACAACCCCAGCTCCCTGCTGGACACCGTAGGCGCTGGCCACATAACGGAGCCGTTAAAGTTCGACAAAAATTCCCGCCACACTTTCAAATCATCCTTCACGTCAGCCTGGAGGCGCACCCTGTGATGCTTCTGTGCCAGGCCGACCATAGCTCTGGCTATTGATCTCGAGAAAGGGCGCCCCATGGGGATGATCCTCAGGGCGAAGTTCAGCTGACCTACCAAAACCTGCAACTGGTGTAACGTAACCTTTGGGGTGGCTAACGCCGCGTCAATGGCCTGAGAGAAGGCCTGTACTTTATCTGGAGGTAACCTGCACTCGCCGACCACAGTGTCGATTTCTATGCCTAGAAAGGACATACATGTCGCCGGGCCCACAGTTTTGCCCGGAGCCAGGGGTATCTTAAATTCTTGAAACATGGCCACTAATTGCTCTAGAGCCTGTTCGCATGCAGCCGAGGCCGACGGCCCCATCACCATAAAGTCGTCTAAGTAGTGCACTACATCTTTGCAACCAGTTCTATGGGAAAACAACCATTGTAGCATGGAGCTGAATGTTTCAAAATATCTGCATGACACAGCACACCCCATAGGCATACACTGGTCGTAGTAAAACTGGTTACCCACCTGAAAGCCTAACAGGTGATAATCTTCGGGATGCACAGGCAACAGGCGAAAGGCTGACTCTATGTCTGTTTTGGCCA
This sequence comes from Lissotriton helveticus, assembly GCF_964261635.1. Lineage (NCBI taxonomy): Eukaryota > Metazoa > Chordata > Amphibia > Caudata > Salamandridae > Lissotriton > Lissotriton helveticus. The sequence goes on from NC_136068.1 coordinate 1,211,176,422, forward strand.
TGATGGCCCCTGGGCCCAAGTCCCCCAACCTCTTCAGGGCAGCATCAAATGAGGAATAAGTCACTGAACAAAGAGCAGGATCAATGGCATCGTTCACTGAAGACCCTCTAGGCGCTGACAAGTTGTGAATCATCCTAAACTGGCCCAGGTCTTTCTTGGGCACGACTCCCAAAGGGGAGCACACATAACCAGGAAGAGGGGGGGTCAAGAAAGGGCCTGCTACCCGCCCCAATGCTCGCTCTTTGTCTACCTTCAACCTAACTACAGCTGGCTGCGCCCGTGCAGAAAGCAGATTATTGCAATATTCTACCGGTGGGACGCCCTGAGCTGGAATGCGAAAACCTTCTGAAAAACCCAGATACAATAATTCGGCTGCTGACCGGTCAGGATACTGATTCAGCCAATAAATCAGTTTCCCGATGTCCACGGGAGTGGGCAACTTAAAACTGGGACGGCTTAAAATCCTTGCCCCCTCCCCCTTTCTCTTTGGATTTCTTAATACATTTAGACTCGGGATGAGAAGGGTGGCCGCAGAAGGAGCACGCGTGTCTGAACTTGCACTTATCTGTGGGCCAGGTACACACCTTTCTGTTAAAAGCCCAGCAGGTCCCTCTCTTCTCCCCGTACCCCCCTTGAGATGACCGAAAGGGCTGCCTATTAGCTTGAAACCCCCCAGATTTGCCATTCACGCTCTCCAGCCAAACATTGACTTCCACTTGGTCCCAACCCATGTCCGGGTCCTGCACCTTTTCCCATCTAAAATCTCTATCATAGTCCAACCAGGCAGAGCCCCCATGAGTCACATGTGCCTTCAAAATCCTATGCATATAATACACCAAGGACGCTGCTAATTCTGGTTTCTTTTCAATCACCACTGTCATGAACACCTGAAAACCAAACAGCCCGTTTGTAATGGACTCTTCCACTCTCGGTTTCCTATCCTTGGAAGAGCTCTCCTTCCCATCCTTTTCCTTGCCCTCCACTTCCCATCGTTTGGGCCGAATGAGAGAAAACATTTCCACAAATTCCCCTTTCCAAATCTTCTCTTTAACCTCAAGGGACACATGCGTCGCTAAGCGACCGGGTTTAGACAGCACATAACCCTGCCCTCCTTCAGTCTTAGCCCCTCCCGCAGGGTCACTGCTCCTGCCCTCTGGCTTACCTCCTGCAGATGCGGGAACACTCGGGACTGATGGGGATGCCTGTTGTATCACCGGAACGCCGGATCCCTGCGCCTTTACCAGCATGGCCAGCTGTGCCCTAATCTCGCTGAGGGTGGGATCCTCCGTAGTACTAGGCGCCCACGGCGCGACGGCCGCAGTTGCGGTAGTCGCCACCGGGATGGGGGCGGGGACTATCGCCGCCGGCGTCGCCCCAGCCCCCCCTACCCCTTGAACCTTGGGACCTTGTGTCAATGCTCTCAGGGCGCTCAATATTTCGGCCAGCGGGCCTGAAGCCGCCCCCCTGGTTGAGGGGCTACAGAGGCTGCTGTGCTATGCGGGCTCACCCCTCCCCCAGTGGCTGGTACCGGTGCCAGGGCAGACAATGCCCCCTGATCTCCGCTAAAATCGCCCCTGTTCCGTCCTCAGATGGACCTACAGGGGGTGGCAACATCGGTATACCCTGCAGACCGGACGGCCGTACCACTGGCTGCACCTCTGTCTGTCTAGGCGGGGGTAGGATCAGGACTTCGGGCTCTAGGGGAACAACATTAGGGCGAACCCTATCGCGGCTTGATGCTTTTTTATTCTTGTTTCGCCCACCCTGCTTCTGTACCCTGGGTTTTTTCACCAATGGGGGGAAGGCTGCCCTGGGGGGGACACCTGGCCTCCACCACTCCCTCAGGCTCTGTCTCGGGTTCCAGGGGGTTCTCATCTCCTTCGCCCTCGCTGCTATCATCGCTACAATCTAGCTTAGCTAATAACACCTTTAGAAGCTGCGCAATCTCTGGGTCCTTTCCCTTGCGCTTCTGTCTCAGGCTCTTGGGAGGCATGATGACTACTTCCCCAACCCGGAAAAATTTTCACTCTCAGCCACGTGCGCGCTGCCTGGCCTCCCACGCCCAAACAGGCCCCTCACTCCTCCCTGAGCGCCGCGACCGAAAAGAAACCCCCTCCCGCCTTCACAGCTCACAACCAGACGGCAGGCAAGGGGCGACGGAGCTCGCTACCTATCTCTACCAATGTGCTGCAACCTGCGCGGTCCCCAGAGATGCCCCAAGACGAACCCCACTCATACAGAGAGGAGGGCGATCCCCGAGACCCACACAGGCCCACAGCCCGAAGAGCCCCGACACCTTACCTGCCGCGCTGGTCACCGCTGATGTACGCCGCTCCGACCACAGCTCTGCTCCGTCCTGCTCGCACTCCTCAGGCACCGCTGCCCACACGTCCTCCCGGCGGTTAAGAAGGGGGGAGGGAGGCCAGAGACTATGGGACAAGGGGAAGCTAACAGAAGGGACCGGGACGAACTCACTAAACAATTTAAGTTAAAGAAAAATGGGCCAACGAGCCCGGGGATGAGGTCCGGCAGGTGCGAGCAGGTCACGACGCAGGCGAGGAAAGAGGCCGACTTGAATGACCCCGTGCCCTAAATAGGTCACGGCCTCTGGCCCCGCCTACGCCGGAAGTGCGTCACCGCCTGACCTAAAAAGGCCTTAATCCGGCCGGCCTCCCATAGGGTGACCGGCCGGCTACCCTCAACCAATGGCGTGCGTGGGCCGGGGGGCCGGCCCCTAAAGGCGGGCTCGTCTAGCCTCGCCCTTGGTATGAAAGTAGCAGGTCGAGTTATACTAAACAGACTACAGGGATGGGCCAAGGATGAAGGCATTTTATCTAAATTTCAATATGGGTTCAAGTCTGATTTGGGTACTATTGAGCAAGGACTCAACTTGGCATTGCTGATAGGGAAATATAAGACCGCCGAAAAGGGAAGCTTATTTATGACATTTGTTGATCTTAGTCAAAAAGAAGGGGGACCCCACATCAATACTAGGCAGGTAGACGGGGAAAGTACATATCAAGGAGGGAGAAAGATACCTGCCTATGGACATACAAGGTGGCCTCAGAAGAGGTCCAAATATATTTGCACTAGCCTCAAGCCACACAGACAATTCAAAAACAATATTTAGCTACATATCACGATATAATGTATTTTTTATTATTTATTTAATTATTTATCAAAGCAATACCTTTTCAAATCATGCATTTCATAAAAACAGCTGGGTTACATAGAATTCATAGTAGGGAAAATAACGCAACGGTGCATATGATTCTTAGAACAGAATATGACATGACGTCAGTTTGTGTCCTCACCAAGGCCCACACATCAAACCACACACTAGTCTAACCAGTTGATCTTAGTTCAGCATTTGATTGTCTAAGTCACGATGTCTTGTGGGATACTCTTTTACGGCTGGGAGTGGATTCAAATATTCAAATTTTTTTAATGGAACTTTACAGAGGGGCAGGGGCAGGGGCAGGGGCGAAGGTGCGTTACGGCAAGAATGGCGAATGTACTGAAAAGTTTCCAATAATGAAGGGTGTTCGCCAGGGATGTATCCTGGTGCCCTTTCTTTTTAACCTATATATTAACAGTGTAGCAGATCACCTAACACAATTGGCTGTGGACTATCCTCAAATTGATGGCCCTGCAGTGCCTATTTTACTTTACGCAGATGATGCGGTCATTATGTCAAGAACCCAAGTAGGCCTCTAGAAGGCGCTAACTGGATTCTCAGTATATATGGGATCTAGGGGCCTAAAAATAAATATAGGGAAAACCTATACCATGTGCTGCTCATCTAAAAATAAGGTTTCCTGCTACACATTTTTAGATCAGTCAAGGATAGAATTAACAAATACCTTTTCTTATTTGGGGGTTGTTTTTAACAAAAAATGTTCATGGACTACAGCCATTACTACCAGGTGCTTAGCCTTTTCACGAGCTATTGGAGCATTAATGCAGTTCGCACACAAGATGGGTGGCAGGCCTGTACGCATCCTGCTTGACATCTATAAAGCTAAGTGCGTATCGACTACCATATACGAGGCTGGTATTTGGGGCATCTCAGATTGTCAGGAAATCCAGGTGAAGGAAAATCGTTTTTTTAGATATTTGTTAGCCGTCCCTAGGTCTACCCCAACCTACGCTTCCCATAAGGAACTTGCTTTGGTCTATCTCGCTGACTTAATTAGGACCAGTCCAGTGCTGCTCTGGCAGAAGATCTGGACCTCCACTGAAACTGAAATGAATAGGGCGACCATCGCAGATTGCATGAGGCTCGAGGGGTCAAATAATATACAGTGGCTTTCTTGTGTCAAGGATTTCCTGACAAATATAGGGCACCCAGAATTTTACTATACGCCTTTAATAATAACTTCCATCTCCAAAAAAACGCTTAAAGAAAAATGTACCTCTTTCCTGGTGATCAACGATGGTCTGTTGAGGGAAAGAAGGCTTCAGTTCTCCATCACTATTCACTACTGCAGGAGCCTGGTCTGCAGCTTTATTTGAGCCCCGAGCTGGGTAGCTATGACAGAATGTTATTAGCATGGTTGAGAATGGGTATTTTCTTTAGGATGGTTACCTTCCCAGATATCAATGATTGGTGTAAAAACTTAAGTAACTGCCCATGCGATGACCGTTCAGCACAGTCTACTATTCATTGTATTCTTTTTTGTAAATTTTATGGGTGGGGAAGGAGAAGATACTTAACTCCCTTGTTAAAGCGCTGGGGCCTAAGGCAGTGTAGACCGGCTCTTTTTAAAAATGTTCTACTTCAGGATGAAATAACTATTATTACTGTATCAAAGTTTTTAAAATTCATCATCAGATGTAGAACTTCAATGCGCCAATGAATTTTTGAACTGTACTAGGCACTTTGTGTAAATAGTCTGGAAATATATTGGTGTAGTCGAACTGTATTTGATTGCGAGGCACTCCAACACCTGAAGCCTCTTCCCGCAGCGGCTCCGCCCCTCTCGTCTAGGAGGTTATAATCAGTCTACTTGTCTCGCGCAGCGGGACGCGCGCGGGACGTAGCTCGGGGCGAAGCCCGGGCAAAGGGCGGGCCCTCTGAGGCCCTCGTAGGCCAGAGTAGGCTGGGCTGGGCCCACCCCCTAATATCTGCTGTTTAGTAGCCTGTGCCCTGCCACGTAGAATATGTCTACAGAAGAGGAAACCCCTGGAAAAAAGGAAGGTTACGCAATGGGTCATTGGATAATTATTTCTCCAAGGTTCAGAGTGAGGGTGAAAAGGACTCTATTTTAGCCGAGCGTAGGGCCGAGCGGCGCCGCTCAATTGAGAGAATGAAACACACACCCCTTAGCGACAGCTCCCTGATTGTTGTGACCCGGGAGGAAGGCTCTGTAGATTTGAGTGGGGACAATGCTAGTCAGGAAGGTGTTCCTCTTTTGTTTCGTGATTTTGTATCCACACCTTGCTTGCCCTCGGATAACATCATAACTGTTTCTCCTACCCCTAGTCCTAGTCGCATCACTGCCATAACTAAGCCTAGGAAACAGAAACCTAAGCATTTAGTTGCTGCCCAGATTCATTGCCCGCCACCTAGTAAAAAAAGGAGGAAACTAAGGGTGGCACTAGGTAAAGCTAAAATCTCGCATACTGAATTTGGTAAAGGGGCAAAAACCCTCAATACAACTAAGATTACCCTAGCAGAGGAGTCGGATTCTACACCAGCAGTAGTTCCACCACTTGTAAATAGTTCACTAGAAACAGTTGCACAGGCTGTGGTTCCTGTCAGCAATGCTGGAGCCACAGTACCAGCTACTCCCCCTCCCCTAACATTAATAGGGAATTTGGAGTTTTTGCTGAGATCACTCCTATTACCTATTAATGAGTCCATTAAAAAGGTGGAAATCAGACTGACCATACTGGAAACTGCCATATCTAGTATGGTTACTATGACTAAAACTCAGGGGAATGGGAATGGGGTGGAACACCCTACACCTATAGCCAGGCCCCCTTCTACCACCGTTCCAAAAAATCCAACTGTATCAGCTCAGGCGGCCAAAAACACCACGCATCAACAGGGTAGGGTTGATTCCCCCTCTCAAAACCCATTTCCTCCAAAACAGTTAAATGCTCCTGTAATTGAAAAGGGAGGTGACCCAAAAAAACCAGGCCTAAAGGCCCCGTCAAGTAAAAACAACCTGAACGACCATGGGGTAGGTAGCTTTAATAGAATACCACGGAAAAAGGTGCCACAAGTGGAGATTCCCCCAGAAGCAGTGCCCTATGTGGTAGTTTTGACTGGGGTCCCGCCGTTAGCAGAAAACAAGAAGGAGGGATACGCAGAACTCAAAAATAAAATTATCCATTGGTTGAGGACTTACAGGCCGATAGCGCCCAATATAGATGGGGATATAGTGCACGTCAGACGGCTTAACTGGCTGGGGAGTAGAATTAAAGATATAGAGGGAGACCTAGTGGTGGTCAACTTCAGAGACCCCAGAGCATCAGACTATATCTTAAACTGGCCACCTGGAAATGGGGAAACTTGTATTATCCCTCGGGCCCTAACTTATTTCTATCCCAGGACTGAGGCTATTCCTCCCAAATATCCAATTAAGTTTCAAACATTCAGGCCACCCCTCACTGTGCCATACAGTAACAATTATCCCCAGTATGGCCAACATTTTGCTCCGGTGCCTGAACAGCACTCCGCCTGGTCTACGGTGCCTTATAGACACAGGTTGAACCATGACAGCAGGATGGAACATCTAAGACCCTTCACTCCCCTGGACACTTACAATCGGTTTTCGCAGCTCTCAGGGCTGGAAAATTGCGATTGAAGTTTAGTGCCCATGGGGGTGATATGCGAACATCTTGGGGAGGAGGCCCCACGTCTTTGTGGCAGTATAGACGCAGGGCAAGTTAGTCCACCTCTAGTACAATTTGCCATTACTAACAACATTACTGAGGCTCCCATGATAGTCGAGTCTATGGCCAGCACTTCTAGCTGTCCTGTAGACCCTACTCCCTTGGCCCAAGACGGGGACTGCTGTATGACCATGGTGGACAATGAGGGTGCGAATAAGGGGGAACACACCATAATGCCCAAGGGTCGGCGGGTAATAAACCTCCTATCCTGGAATGTTGCAGGGTTAAAAAGGAAGTTAGATTTACCAGAGTGGCACACGTTCATTGAGAGGTTCGATGTGTGCCTATTTCAGGAAACCTGGAGCCTATTACCCTTATATAAATCAGGGTATAACACCTACTTTTTACCTGCAGTAAGTAAAGGAAAGGGTAGACCAGCGGGTGGCCTCATGGTTTGGATTAAAATAGAGCTGGACTGGGCGGTAACACACCACAACTTGGAGTGTAGGGACATACTCCACCTCTCTTCTAGAGGGAATGCGGAGAGTGGTAGGCTAGACCTCTTTAATGTTTATGCCAGAGGGTCATCAGGGGACATCGCCTCCTTAACTTTAACAGCTCTGGACTCTGCCCTAGCTAACTGCCCCCTCTCTGCAAAAATTATCGTGGGGGGAGACTTCAATTGTACGTTTGAACCTCTCCTCGGGGACGACCCCCTGGGTATTGAAGATGAAGATTCAAACTGGTCCATCCCAACTCTATCCCTGCCCCCCATCAGGAAATGGTCAGCTAGGGCAATTCAAATTAATGCATTAACTAGGGACCACAAGTTAAGAGCCCTTAATGGCAGGACTATATCTGACCAGGCAGGTGCACTGACCTTCAACAGACTTACTGGGCCATCCCGAATTGACTACATCCTAATGGATGTTAGTTTTTGGGCAGACCTTATTGATATGGAAGTGCTACCAAGTCAGGATAGTGACCATAATCCCCTGTGTTGCAAGTTTAATTGGGGCATCCTTAAAGATAGTGGTGTGAATGCCCCACTAAAAACAACTAAAGAGATTATCCCATATAACAACAATCGTAGATTGAAATGGGATAAGGCTAACCTGAAGGAGGATGACCTAGGGGCAATTAAATTCCTGGTAGAGGGCCTGTCCTCTGATCTGAAAGCCTGGGTCTGTGAAAATGAGATTAGTACGTCGCCGCACTCTTCCCTCGACTCAGCTTACAAGGCTACAATAGATCATGTCAGCCAATTCTTTATCGCGAATGGTAAAAGTCACAGGAAACTGATTACACCTCCCACTTCTAAAAAACCCTGGTATACATAGCAATGTAAGGGCAAGAGGAAAAATCTGACAAAAGCCCTGCTTTCTGGGGATCCTTTGCTGGTTAGAGCGGCCAGGAAGGAATACCTAAAAGTACTATTGCTGGCTAAACGTGAGTGGGAGGAAAGGCATTGGCAGGACCTAGCCAACGCCGTGAACAGAAGGAACCCGAATCTTTTTTGGGATCTGATTAATAGAACAAGGCAGAGGAAAATGCAACCATTAGCAGCACACATAACCAGCCAGCAATGGTTTAATCATTTTCCATCCCTATATGGAGGCCATGATGAACTAATCAGCCCCGGGGTAACTGGTTTTGGAGCTGGGGATATCTTAGGGGTGGATGCCCCCGATTTTTCGACCACCGAGGTAGAGAGGGCGATTAAACATCTAACCCCAAAGAAGGCGGCCGGGCCGGACGGGATCCCTGGGGACCTGTTGATCGCTGAGCCGCAGGCTTGGGCCAAGCTAATTGCCACAATTATGAATTTGATAACTAGGGGTCATCAGGTGCCAGACTCATGGAAGGGGGCTGAGGTGGTAACCGTTTTCAAGAAGGGGGCTAGAGATGATCCTGCGAACTATAGACCTATCAGTTTGATAGATATAATTCAGAAAGTGGTCGGCAGGGTCATCATCTCAAGGGTAGGCGATTGGATGGAGGAAGCCAGCATTCTCTCCCATCTTCAAGCTGGCTTTAGAAGGAAGGTAGGCACGATGGACCAGGTCTTTCGCTTTTTTGTCATCTATTGGAAGGCAGTTACCATCAAGAAAGGCAGTTTATACTTGGCCTTCATAGATCTCAAAACGGCTTTTGACCTGGTCCCTCAGGCAAAACTATGGGAGATCTTAGGTGAGATGGGATTTCCCAGTAGGCTCCTGAGTCTGATCGTAAAGCTCCATGAGGGGAATTATGCGAGGGTCAGATGGGGATCCCAGGGACAGTTAACAGATAGGGTCCCTGTGAGGAGAGGAGTACGCCAGGGTTGTGTTATGGCTCCGACCCTTTTCTCCCTATTCGTGAATGGAGTGGTGGACCATCTGAAAGGGGAGGAGACGGATGCCCCATCCCTGGCGGGGGAAAGAGTTCCGACTCTACTCTTCGCCGACGACACCTTACTGATCTCCAAATCCCCAGCGGGACTGCAAAAACTCTTGAACCGGTTTAGTTCTTTTTGTACCAACCGAGGCTTAATCATCAACACCTCGAAAACTAAACTGATGGCATTTTCCCCCTCTAAAAGATTTAAAAACAACTTTTTGCTTAATGGTGCGCCCCTGGAGATGGTCAACTCATTTGATTATCTTGGTGTCCGGGTAAATAGTCGAATGACATGGAAGGACCACTTGGCCAAAATGTTACTCAGTCACCAAAGAGCATCCGGGGTGACTTTGAGAGAGCTCCGTGAGTCAAGCAGCAAACCAGTCTCCCCTGTTATGGCGATTTATGAGGGCCAGATTCTCCCGTCGGCACTATATGGCTCCGAACTCTGGGGGTTTGAAAACGTCTCAGATCTATCGTCAGCGGAAAATAACTTCTTAAGGAAGGTGGTGGCCCTTCCTGCTTCCACCCCGCTGATCCCCCTGAGATTAGATCTGGGCAGAAGATCTCTAAAGGACTTGGTAAGGTTACGCCCATTGCTCTTTTGGACTCGTCTAAGAAGAACTGAGGAGCTCGCAAAATATGCTGAAGGGTTGGACGATCTTCTTTTGCTGGACACGGGGGGGAAAATAGGATGGTTGAAGAAATTGAGAGACCTGGTTCTTAACTTGGGTCTAAGGGATGCTTGGGAGTCACAAACGCCGCCACCCAAGGAAGTGATTAAAAAGTTATATTGGGATTGGGTTCAGAGTATTGCACTGAGGGTCTTGGATGGGGGTTCACTCACGGACCAATTTCTGTTAATCAAATGGGTAAAAAAACTGGAACCCTTCCTTGACCTGATAACCAAACCCTTAGATCGAGCGCTATATCTAAAATTGAGATATGGGACGCTTCCGGTGCATGACTTCACGGCGAGGTGGTCTAACTCTGGTGCCGCCCAGTATTCGTGCCCTGGATGTGCAGCTCCAAAGGAATCTGTGGCCCACCTATTCTTTGCCTGCCCCGCATGCAAAGTGGCGCGGAAAGTCTGGCTGAAACCAGTGTGTAGGGAATTGGGGCTGAGGTGTCATAGCCAGGCATTACGTATACTCTCTACTGACTCTTCTTCCTCCTTCATGATTTGCGGGGTGGCAAAATTTCTGGGCAGTGCGTGGGTGACGCGCTCCCGTCTACTGAAATTGCACATGAGGGGACCGACGGCCTGATGCTTGAACAGCCTGTAGTAAATTATTACTGCGGAGTATTTCTTCCTTTTTATCTGTATTTTTAAAGTTTTACCGGTGAATTCAAATGTTATGTATATGTATGCTTTTATGGTGATCAAATTGCCGAATAAAGATATTTACAATACAGTATTTGATTGCCTCAAATCAAAATGTAATTTTAAATGTTTTAATGTTTTTATATGTGCTTTTATGGTTTCTATGGAATCGAATAAAGCTATCTTTGAGCTATATACGTCGTCAGGATTCGATAATGGAAACAATTTGTTTTTTTTTAAATTTTGTATGGTTACAGCATTTATTGCCAGTTTTAAATGCTTGGTTTTTATGACACTTTTATGTATGATATGTGTCTTTTATGATTATAAATTATCGAATAAAGACTAATGAATACTGAATACTGAGTCACCCTCAAGGTAGGCCCTAATGTAAGTGTCTCCAACCTTTTCTGCAATAAGAGCTACTTTGTTCAGTGAATATCATCTTGAGGTACTAGTATTCGTTTTGCAATAGTGACCATATCAGACAAGATTATGTTAAAGGCCACCCTATGCAAGATTATCAGCAGTGATTACCTCTGTGCATCAGGAGGGCTGCCAGTAGTAATGTAAAAATGGCTTTGTCAATTTGGAATGCTTTTACATAGGTACTATATAACAGCCATAACTGCAATGCCAGAGCATCAAGGTACTATTGTTAGTAATAAAGCTTCCGATAGCCACATGATTATCACTCGAGTATATGCTTAAAATATATTTTGGAAACTCAGTCAGTTTTCTCCAAATATCAGCTTTATGATTTCTGAAAATACACACATTTTTGTCTGAAATACACACTTAAATTTTGGTTTACAAATATTATTTCAACCAAGCAAAAGTTTCAAATTGAGTAGGTGGAACTGTACACAGGACAGCTACTTGTAGGTAGCTGGAGAGCTACAAGTAGCTCACATGCTACGCGTTGAACATGCGAAGCCTGCTCTGTAGGCTCATAGGGCAGAGTGCCTAGTATTTAAAAAGCAGGACATCTGTATTTAAGTTTTACATGTCTGACAGAGAAAAACTCTTAAAGTTGTTTTCACTGTTAAAAGGCTATCTCTCTCCTATAGACTTACATTGGGCTGCCTTATTACACCTAATATGTGATAACGTCAATTTAGGAACAGAGAAATGCTTCTTCTTCTCAAATGCATTGTATTTTTTAAATCCTCTTTAATGGTAGAGTTGGATTTTAAGTTACTATTCTGAAAATGTCACTTTTAGAAAGTTGGTTCTTTTCTGCCTCAACCATGTGTGCCTCTCTACCAGTATCCAGAGTCACATCCCTGTGAATAGCTCTCCTCTTGTGGGTTGTGTCTTCTTTCCCGACATGGGGATAAATGGTGTGAGGGGAGTGGGCCTACCTGACAGAATGGCTGGGGAGGAGCTGCATCCTGCTGTGGTTGCACTTCAAAGGGCCTTGCATACAGCACATACAAAGGAACCTCACACCAGGCCTGCCCTTGCATTTGTCTCCCTAGACATTTTGGAGCCAGGACCAGGGAAAGAAGTTGAGGTTCCGTGACAATTTTAAGTGATGTTTTTGATTCGCACGAATATGGTCGAGTCTGGTATCTAAGAACCGCAAATGACGAGTTTAGTAAGTGTGCGCAGTTTCGCTGTGCTAACTTAAACCGTTCGTTTGATATGTGGGTTTTTCATCTGTACCCACGGGTTCCATCTTAGATACGGCATCCATTTTGTCTCTTGCCCTCAAGTAGCCAGCGAACGGACACTGTCCGCTTCGTCACCCTGGGACTCTCAGGATATTTGTGGAAGACACATGTACTTTGTAAATATCTTTTACGATGAGGGGGATGATACTATAAGGCAGATGGCCCCGCTCGAGGCTCATCTTGCCGTCCGGTTTATTGTCTCAGCCGTGCATCTCATTAGGCACGTCCCTTTGATGCCTGTATCTCGTGTTTCCCGATACCTCCCCTTTTACACTCTTTTCAATCCCCCACTGTCTCCATCTTCCTCTGCACCTGTCCTTGTCCCTATTTCGATCTATTTTACTGCCGATTAGAATTCACTAATGTTGGGAAGATGGGTTTTTACAGTTGGGAACCGCCAAATGTTTCCGCACTTATATTCCGGACCTTATGTGTACCAAAGTGACCAAAGCGACCCCTCTGGGGGATAATTATGGGAACCAGGTTGTAAACTTTTGTGTACCATGTTGTCCTATGAGTTAATTTTGTATAAAAGGAGCGATCCACAGAACCAATTTGAAGCAGTCTCCCCAAGTTGCACGTGTTGTACTTGTCGTGACTTCTGTGTTCCCTGCAGTAATAAACCTTGAATCTTTGACGCCGAAGGAAGTGTCCCGTGTCTCTGTAGTTTGTGCGCCGAAACAGGTATCCCATGAAGGTTATAGGTGTTGTTCCCTGGCACCGCTGGTACTGTTAAAAGTCCAGTCCTTCAGTTGGCGCCCAACGTGGGGCGACTTCAGCGGTACCGGTCCGGTCCAAAGCCTGATGATCGTGAGGAACTTCGTGTGAAATCTCCGAGGGAAGGTGCACCCCGCTTCATCGATCCTGTTATCGAAATAAGTGGCCCGAAGTTTTTCCCTGCGAAGATTCCCGCCTCCTGACGGCTGCGACGGACCGATGCCCTGACTGTCGACCTGTCTTCGACGCCCGGCGTAGACCTTATGTACAAGCGAGACGATAGACGGGCCTTCCTGGTGACGCCATTGAAGTTCTGAGTTAAGTATTTGTGGGTCGCTCCCAGTCCTTAGTAGTGGTTCTAGCTTTTGAAAGCTTTGTGGTTAGCCTTTAAGGCTTTGTGGTAATAGCTCACTGAGCTTTGTAATAGCCTTCTCAGGCTTTGTGGTTAGCTCTCCGAGCTTTGTGATAGCCTTAAGGCTTTGTTGTATTGCATGGTTCCATTGCATTTGTGGTTCTTAGTATTGGTTCTTAGTATTATTTGACAGTTGCAATTGCCAAAAACCGAGGGTTTTGACTTACACGAGGTTTCATTGCTTCGGTAATCCTTGAAGTTTGATACTAGGTTAGTGTGCACGATGCCTAGCCATAGTGATTTGTTTCGTATTTTCAAATGTTGCGCAATGGATTCCCGGTTGGAGGACTCGTGTCCGATACCTCCAGTTGGAACTCCGATACATGATCTATATAGTCGACATGGGGTGGGTCCTATAATCTATAATGATTACTGGGTCCGCTATACAAAGAAAGACGGTGACCTTAGATGGCCACCACACGGAACTTTTGAACTTTCGATTTTAGATAATCTTGAGGCTAAATTATTTTTAAAGAAAGCTAGGCCAGCTATGTTTGATTCCTTTCGGATATGGCGTAAAGAGGCCAAACAGAAAGAAATCAAACAACTTAAAAAGGATAAAAAGCAAGAGTTTGTTCCGATAATGCAAGCTATAAAAGAATGTAGACAAGACAAAGAAGAAAAAGATATGGAAATCGCTACTAGATTGCATCACATGAAAATAGATAAATGTTACCCAGTCTTACCGAATAATCTAGAAAAGAAAGAAGAAGATTTGAAGGAGGATTCCTTGTTATCATACTTGATGAAATCACCACCTCCTTATGTACAGGGTGCTACTGCTCCTGTAGCTCCTCCTATAGCTCCTCCTGTTGTTCCTCTTGTTGCTCCAGCGGCTGCGGGACAGCCCGCTGTTAACCCTACGTTTGTTCCACCACCTGTCCTCGTTTCTACTGCTCCTGTACCTGTACCTTTGCAGACTGTTGTTTCTGCTACTCCGACTATCTTGTCCGTTCCTACTATGCCTTCCTTCACCTCCAGTGTTGTTGCCCCTGTTTTTCTTTCCCCTTCTGTTCGTAAGCGTGTTCCTAACTCTGTTGCTACCCTTTATTCACCTCTTTCTGGTCCGTTATTTTCGTCTGATTCATCTGAAACTCCTCAGAGACGGAGTCAGATCCCTAGTGGTAGGGAGAAAGAGACGTTAGTAACAATGGCACATAGGTGGATAAGACATCCTGCTAATTACACTCCACGTGTAGTCTTTGATACATTTTCTCAGTTTAATGAGCCTACGCAGAGATTCGTATTTGAGGAAATGTGTAACTTTTTGAGAGAAGAATGGTACAATAATGATGTAGATGATGTACCGTCCGACATAATTGAACTTCAAAGTCACTTTTCGAACGGTATGATTATAGGAGACGATGTACGACGTGCAGTGGAACGCTTATTAGCATTCAGACCCACAGCACATTCTCGGGTGACATTAGATGATACCACTGAGAACTGGAAAGCGGTTCCTGGTCAGTATCCCATGAGAGAAGTTCCGCCACTGTGGGTGCCTGGTGATCCTAATGCGAACCCTGTGGTGCTACCGCATTTTCGAAGGGTGTGGATACATCTTCCATGGAAACGATCGGAAGTTTTGCAAGTGAAGCAATCCTTACCCGATCCGCGTAAAAATCCGGCTGGTTATTATAAGGAGTTATCACAACTGATAGAAGCTTCTATTATGAATATTGCCGACATCGACATGTTGTTTGGCAATGTTGTACCGCAACCAGTTTGGGCTAAAATTCGTCAAGCCGATCACGCAGTTGAATTAGGGGGTGATTGGGCTGCACTGCTAGCAGCTGATGCATTACAAGTCGGTGGGGCTAAACCTGAACAGTTGATCTTGGATTTGCCTCAGAGAATCATTACGCTCATGAAAACTCTCATGCCAGCGACGAAGGTGAACTGGGATAAGTTATCAGCTTGTAAGCAAAAGAAAGACGAGAGTGTCTCAGATTTCTTTACAAGGTTTGAGGAAGCGTTTGTCGACCACAGCGGCCAGGACATGGGCGCTGAGGGAGGCCAGCGGTTATTCGTTGACAAATTCGTGTCGAATTTGTTGCCTGAACTAAGCAACAAACTAAAGAATTCAGAAAGTGCGTGGGCAGTTTCAACCCCTGCGCAAATACTAGCAACGGCTCAGTATTATGAGAATAGGGAAAAGGAAGAAAGTGATCGTGTAGAAAAGAAAACTAAGGAGCTCAAAACGAAGGTTTTGTTGCAGCAAGCATACCCTCCACGATCAAACCAAAATGATGCACAACAGCAGTATCGACCACGAGCACAGCTCGATAGAACACAGCCGCGCTCTGACAACTTTGATTACAGATCTTCACTTGGGTATAATCAGTGCGCATATTGTAGGAAAGAGGGACACCTAAAATATGATTGTCTTGCTTTACGGGACCGTCTGAATGGTGTGTCGACACGAGGAAATCGTGGCGGTGGTCCCCAACCGGCACCACGTGGTAGAGGTCGTGGTTCATCCCACAATCAGAGTGATCGTTATCAAAATCAATCAGACGCAAATAATTGTTTTGACCAGCGAAATGCGGGGTCAGTTCGATCTGCACAGTATAATGTGGATGACTATTACGTAGGGCACGAGACTGTTGTAAATGACCATTACTAGGACAGCCAACGACAAAGAGAGGGAGTAGTGTCAGTTCCGGTCGATCAGAGTGGGCATTACGTTGCAGTGGCTACATCAGGTGTAGTTGAGCCTTTTCTGTTAGACACTGGTGCGACGAAAAGTTCCATCATGCATTCAAAACTCCCTGGCGCACCTTTGTCTGGCTTAACGAATGTTTCCGTTGGATTCTCTGGCGCCCCTGTTAGTAACCCAGTCTCTAACCCTTTGCCTCTTATGATTGGACCTCGTGAGCTAACGGCTCCACTGATTCTATCTACAGGTTGTGGTGAAAATCTTTTGGGCCTGGATTTGTTGAAACGATTATATGCAACGTTGTATTGTTCCCCCGAAGGAGTGGAACTTACATTGGGACGGAGAGTGATCTCTCCCATGTATTTATCGGTTGATAAATTCCCACCGGAATTGAGTTCCCTCCCTGCATCCTTATGGGCCACAGGTCCCAATGACGTGGGCCTGTTAGACATTCCACCCTATGTGATTCAATTGAAACCAAATGCGCGATTACCGCGTTTACCTCAATATCGTATTTCTCTTGAAGGCGAACGAGCACTGTTAGCAATCGTTCATGATCTCATTGGAAAAGGTGTTGTTGAAGAAACTCGTGGAAACGTGTGTAATAGCCCTGTATTGCCAATTCTGAAACGAACTGACCCAACTAAACCTCCTGTGTATCGTTTTGTTATAGATTTGAGAGAGGTAAACAAAATAGTGGTTCCGCAATTTCCTGTGGTCCCTGACATTACGGCTTTATTAACAATGATTCCGGCATCTGCCTCCTGGTTCACAGTGATCGATTTAAAGAATGCTTTCTTTAGCATCCCGATTGCAGAGGAAAGCAGAGACCTATTCGGATTCTCATTAGGAGGTCGCAGTTTTAGGCTAAAACGCGCTCCACAGGGCTACTGTGAAAGTCCATCAATCTACAGCCAAGCACTTAAAGGTCAACTTGACGCCTTTGTATTACCAACGGGTGCGGCTTTGATTCAATACGTTGACGATCTTTTAGTGGCAGCTGATACAGATGTTATTTGCAAAACGGCTACAGTATCATTGTTACACTATCTATATGAATTGCACCACAAGGTATCACCTTCAAAGCTACAGTATTGTTGTCAAGAAGTTACCTATCTAGGTCACTTATTGTCAAGAGAAGGGAGAAGGTTGACCCCAGAGAGAATTGCAGCGATTTCCCGAATGACTGTGCCAAAAACCCAAAGAGATGTTCGCGCCTTTTTAGGTATTACGTCCTACTGCAGACAATGGATTCCAAATTTTTCATTGTTGGCGAAACCATTGATAGCCCTTACGTGCAAGGATGTTTCATCCCCAGTACCTTGGTCTGAAGAATGTCAGAAAAGTTTTTCTGAATTGCGTGATGCGCTGTGTTCGGCTCCTGTGTTGGGTACCCCTGACTACAGTAAGCCGTTTACACTATACGTTCACGAGAGGGATGGTTGCGCGTTGAGTGTTTTGACACAACCTTTTGGTGGTAAGCAACGCCCATGTGCCTACTTTTCTTCGACTTTAGACCCAGTAGCAAGAGCCTTGCCAAGTTGCTTAAGGGCAACAGCGGCAGCTGCGGCGTCCATTCGACAATCTGCAGGTCTAGTCATGGATAATATGCTCACGGTAATGGTTCCGCATGCAGTCGACACTCTATTGAACCGAACGAAAACTCAACATCTGACAAGTGCAAGATTGTCTGGATATGGGTTGACATTGCTGGCCAGTCATATACGGATAAAACGATGTAATGTGTTGAATCCAGCAACATTGCTGCCGATCGACGCAGAATCAAGTGGTGAAGCAGTACATGACTGCTATCTCAAAACTGAAGAGGAAACCAAGGGTCGCATTGACCTAAAAGATACTCCATTGACAAATCCCGATGGTACTTTGTATGTGGATGGTTCTTGTTTCAAGTTGCCGAACGGTGATGTGACGACTGCGTATGCTGTAGTTACATTGAGAACGATTGTGGAAAGTGCAAGATTAAGTCAGAATTCGGCTCAGGCTGCTGAGTTAATTGCTTTGACGAGAGCGTGTGTGTTGTCTAAAGATAAACGGGTGAATGTGTTTACAGATAGCCAGTATGCGTTTGGTGTGGCGCATAGTTTTGGACGATTGTGGAGAGAGAGAGGATTCCTTACGTCACATGGTACGAAGATTCAACATGGACAGCTTGTAAATGATCTTTTAGATGCACTCACATTGCCTAAACAGGTGGCCATAATCAAATGTAGCGCACATCAGAAAGTAACGGATGATGTTGGTCGTGGAAATGCGTTTGCGGATGAGACTGCTAAGGAGACTGCCCGGAACCTTAGCACTCGAATGTATGTGACGAGTTCGGTTAGGTGGCCTGCAGAATCAAGTATGTGTGAAAACACTATCGAGAGTGTGAAAGCAATTCAGAATGAGGCCACCGAGACTGAAAAGGCGAAGTGGAAAGAAAGTACGGGAAAGTTGGATGCGAATGGTTGTTGGACTGACTTATCGGAACAGAAAAGATGGATGTTGCCTGATGCGTATGTGCTGGCTATTGTGACTATGGCACACGGGTTAGCACATATTAGCGCGAAAGGTATCTGTAAATTGCTGTTTCCTGTGTGGAAGAATGATGGTATTACGAAATGTGCTGAACGCTTGGTTAAGAATTGTATGGTGTGTTTGATGCACAATCCTGGTAAGGGCACTCCCACTCCACCTGGCCATTTTGCCCCTCCTGCGTACCCTTTCGAAGTTATCCAGTTGGACTTTATCCACATGGAGAGATGTAATAATTTGAAGTATGTGCTGGTTGTGGTGTGTGCATTTTCTAGGTGGATTGAGGCCTACCCCCTTAAGGATAATACGGCTTTATCCACGGCAAAAATTTTACTCAAAGAGTATTTTTCCCGCTACGGAATGCCTCGGGTTGTGTGGTCAGACAACGGAAGTGAGTTTGTTGGGAGCGTGATGAAGAGTGTGTGTCGCGGGTTAGGGATTGTACAGAAATTTCATAGTGCCAATCATCCTCAGTCAGCCGGTTTGGTTGAAGGGTACAATGGCACCCTTAAACTAAAACTAGCAAAGATTCAGGCTACGACAGGTCTTTCGTGGCCCGACGCTTTACCCTTAGCATTACTGTCAACAAGGGCAACTGTACACTCCCGAGTAGGGCTCAGTCCCTATGAAATAGTGTTCGGTCGTCCTGCCAATGTTTGGGGGGTCCCTAGACCGGGTGCCTTTTGTGAACTTGAGTATCCAATGTTAATCGATTATCTTTATGACTTGACTGCTAAACTGAGGTTAATTCACCAACAGGTTCACGAAGCATTGCCGACGCAGACGGAGGGTCCAGGCCACCAGCTCCAGCCCGGAGATTGGGTGGTAACGCGCAATTTTTCGCGCAAGAACAATTTGGATCCCAGGTTCACTGGACCCTATCAGGTCCTCCTTGCCACGAGAACTGCAGTTCGTCTTGAGGGGCGGAAAAATTGGGTGCATGCCACCCATACCAAGAAAGTCCCCATTCCGTTGCCAGCAGACTCGTGGGTAAGGAAAGGCATTGCATCAACTGAAACCGAAGGATTGCCGGCGTTTGTACCTTTCAGCGACGCACAACCTGTCGGAGAATCCTCAGTGCAGCAAAAAGGCATTATTGAACACTTGTCATCAGAAAACTCAAGACCAGAACATTCAGCTGATCAACAGGGCGTTGTCCCTTCAATGGATCTTTTGTTTAACGAACAGACACGTCCTGGGAAAACCCGATATTTTTTAAGATCCAGCACTAAAGACTAATAAAAAACCCCGTTCTGTCCCTTGACAAGTGCATTATCCCGTTTTCCATGATCAGTTTGAACACTCATACCATTGTAATTATTTTGTATATATTCATTGAGCTTCGTTCCTTACACTTTTGTTTCCACAGCTGAGAGACATTTGTTTTTATACATATATATATATATATTTGTGAAATAAAGGCCGTAGGGCCGCGCGTGTACTTCCTCCTGGTTAGTAGGTCTTGACGCTAGGTTAAAGACCGTCGATTCCTGGGAACTCCTAGGAATTGACTATTGCTACACAGAACGAAGTGCGTCAAGAAACGTTGCGGACGGTCATAGGGAATGGCATTTTTGAAGCTGATGGACTTGGAAAAAGCTCAAGCACAAAGATTCAAGCTGCAGCAACTCAGTCGTACCAAATGTTTTGTGTTCCAAATATTTGTACTGTTTGTGACTGGTTCTGCGTTATTAGCGGGTGGAGTGTATTACACAATGTCTTACTTCTTGCCTTCTACTATACCTACTCCTACCCCTAATCTTAAACTCATCTCCACTGACTCTCCTCATTCTTTTCACATCTTACCTGAACACGAGCAGGCTAGACGTGCAGAATTCCGCAACAATTCCTTTATTCAACTCCTTCATCAGCATCAGTTAGTGGTTAACACTACTAATTGTTGGGTGTGTGGGTTGATGCCACATACTACGGATAAGGGAATTCCATATCTGGTGTTACCGTATAGCTCCCAAGGGTCTGCTCGAGCATTTCAAACAATGTTTCAAAGCGCACTGGGTTTCCACCCCATTCGAGAACCACGTTCCCCTTACTCTGGTCCTACCTCGTACCAAAAATCTTTGTCTATAGCTATAGAGGATTTAGATAGCGATATCTATGATCCCTCGCTTATCCCTGAAGAAGAGGTACAAGCCTATAGGGTCCTAAGTAGAGGCGAATATAGTGTGTTCACTGGTGAAAAACAGCTTAAAAGCTTGCCTCCGATATGGGTCGTACCCCACATTGGTAATTTTTGTTTAATAGGTCGCGGCCGTAGATCGAAAGCCCGACTTGGAGAGAGTGCTTGCACTGAAAATTATATTTTGCCAATGGTCTCGTCCCCTGTGTTTTTGGCTGCCAAGGGTACATACTTTATTTGTCATGATCGTGCGTATGCATGGTTGCCCTCTGACTTCATGGGCTCATGTTTTATCGCAAACTTGTTGCCTCCGACATTTACTGTAGATGCAGATTATCACAAAACTAGAGTTGTGAGGGGCGTAATTAGCGAAGAGGATACTGCCGGTCAAGAGGCAGGAGACTTTTTCAAGGGTTTCCTCCCATTTTGGGGACCTATGGTTAATAGTAGGAACCTAAGACAGTTGACTCGAGTGGTAGAATCGACAGCTAATATTACTGCCAGTGCCCTTGGTAATATCACCACAGAACTTCAGGCGGATAGACTTATGACGTTACAAAACCGTATGGTTTTAGATGTGATCTTAGCAGATCGAGGTGGGGTATGTAAGGTGATCCATTCGAGCTGCTGTATTTTCATTCCTGATAACGCTCCGACTGTCTATCAAGCCATCTCGAAGTTGCATAAGATCTCCGAATCCATACACGTGGATGTAGGGGATTGGACGCTACTTGGATGGTTTTGGGGCCTGATGTCGACTTGGGGTTGGAAAATTCTGACGATCATTGGAGTCGTTGTAGTGTTCCTGTTCACGTGTTGCCTTTGCGTGCAGTGCGGTCCTGCCTTATGTGGCCTCTGTGCTACAACGTGTATGAGACAGCCACCTGTTACCAAAGGGTCTCGGTTGGACAGAGCTATGCTACAGCAACATCTCGAGGGTCTGATGAATATCGAATATGATTCCGACTAGTGCTTGCCTACATGAGGGCAAAAGGAGCGTCTGAGGTTCCGTGACAATTTTAAGTGATGTTTTTGATTCGCACGAATATGGTCGAGTCTGGTATCTAAGAACCGCAAATGACGAGTTTAGTAAGTGTGCGCAGTTTCGCTGTGCTAACTTAAACCGTTCGTTTGATATGTGGGTTTTTCATCTGTACCCACGGGTTCCATCTTAGATACGGCATCCATTTTGTCTCTTGCCCTCAAGTAGCCAGCGAACGGACACTGTCCGCTTCGTCACCCTGGGACTCTCAGGATATTTGTGGAAGACACATGTACT
This sequence comes from Lissotriton helveticus, assembly GCF_964261635.1. Classification (NCBI taxonomy): domain Eukaryota; kingdom Metazoa; phylum Chordata; class Amphibia; order Caudata; family Salamandridae; genus Lissotriton; species Lissotriton helveticus. The sequence continues at coordinate 1,211,198,383 of NC_136068.1, forward strand.
TTGTAAATATCTTTTACGATGAGGGGGATGATACTATAAGGCAGATGGCCCCGCTCGAGGCTCATCTTGCCGTCCGGTTTATTGTCTCAGCCGTGCATCTCATTAGGCACGTCCCTTTGATGCCTGTATCTCGTGTTTCCCGATACCTCCCCTTTTACACTCTTTTCAATCCCCCACTGTCTCCATCTTCCTCTGCACCTGTCCTTGTCCCTATTTCGATCTATTTTACTGCCGATTAGAATTCACTAATGTTGGGAAGATGGGTTTTTACAGTTGGGAACCGCCAAATGTTTCCGCACTTATATTCCGGACCTTATGTGTACCAAAGTGACCAAAGCGACCCCTCTGGGGGATAATTATGGGAACCAGGTTGTAAACTTTTGTGTACCATGTTGTCCTATGAGTTAATTTTGTATAAAAGGAGCGATCCACAGAACCAATTTGAAGCAGTCTCCCCAAGTTGCACGTGTTGTACTTGTCGTGACTTCTGTGTTCCCTGCAGTAATAAACCTTGAATCTTTGACGCCGAAGGAAGTGTCCCGTGTCTCTGTAGTTTGTGCGCCGAAACAGGTATCCCATGAAGGTTATAGGTGTTGTTCCCTGGCACAGCTGGTACTGTTAAAAGTCCAGTCCTTCAAAGTGAGCAGAGCTAGCTTTGAGGGTAAGCCAGGGAATTCTTTCACACAAAAGCGGGCATCAGGTATATATGTCGCACCTTCAGACCATCTCATCAGAACATCCCGGAACCTGTGGAGGATTAAAAAGAAAGGGGAAACATTGTTTACAACGCAGTGTTTACACCGCACTACCTTTACAACGATGCCATTACGACGCAAGTCGTTACTACGACTTGCGCTGGATGGCGCTGTTGGATAAGGAATATTGTAATTTTATATTCCAACACCTTCCCTACTGTTACGTGGGCTGGTGTTGGAATATAAAATTATAATAATCCTCAATTCGCGCACACCAACGCAAGTCGTTGTAACGACTTGCGTTGTAATGGCAGCGTTGTAAAGTACCGCGATCTAAAAGATCTTGTTGTACTGTCGTACATCCAAAGAAAGACTGCCCTGCTGTCTGAGGAAGGAAGATTGGATCTGCTCGTCTTGATCCTAAGCTCCCCAGAAGTGGCTCCAAGGGTCAGTTGGCTCATCCCTGTTTGAGCCACAGGGGCAGTTGCCTTCCTCCAACTGCCTAGCAGTCCAGCACCAGCTGGACTTGCTTGAACCTGCCTGAACCCTTGTGCTGGCCTCTGCTGGGGTGAGTCCTGATCCCAGATGAAGTGACCCCCTGGTCCTGGAACCTTGGCTGCCCTCTGAGTGTAGTCCTCCTGGCACAAGGTGAAGATACAGACGTTGTGTGCCCGTCACGACTGTGAAGTGGTTTCTTTGCACTGACTGGTAGGATGCTCTGCAGTGTGTGTGTGTGCATGCTGGGAGGTGTATTTCTGCAGAACGCCTGGCTAGTAGGATACTCTGCAGTGTGTGTATACTGAGTTGTATTTCTACAGAACACCTGGCTAGTAGGATGTTCTCTTTTCTGCAGCACGCCTAACTGGTGGGATGCTCTGCAGTGTGTGTGTGTGTGTGTGTGTGTGTGTGTGTGTGTGTGCTAAGAGGTGTAATTCGGCAGCACATCTGACTTATATGATATTTTCTTTTCTGCAGCACACTTGACTGGTAGGATGCTCTGTAGTGTGGTTTTGTATGCTGAACGGTGGATTCCAGCCCACCTGACTGCTAGAATGCTCTGCAGTGTGTGTGTGCTCAGAGGAGTATTTCTACAGAACACCTGGCTAGTAGGATGTTCTCTTTTCTGCAGCACGCCTAACTGGTGGGATGCTCTGCAGTGTGTGTGTGTGTGTACGTGTGTGTGTGTGATAAGAGGTGTAATTCTGCAGCACATCTGACATATGATATTTTCTTTTCTGCAGCACACTTGACTGGTAGGATGCTCTGTAGTGTGGTTTTGTGTGCTGAACGGTATATTTCAGCACACCTGACTGGTAGAATGTTCTGCAGTGTGTGTGTGCTCGGAGGTGTATTTCTACAGAACACCCGGCGAGTAGGATGTTTTCTTTTCTGCAGCACGCCTGACTAGAAGGATGCTCTGCAGTGTGTGTGTCCTTGCAGGTGTATTTCTGCAGCACATCTGACTGACACAATGTTTTCTTTTCTGCAGCACAGCCGACTGGTAGGATGCTATGCAGAGTGTGTGTGCTGAGAGTTGTATTTCATCACACCTGACTGGTAGGATGCTCTGCAGTGTGTATGTACTTAGAGGTATATTTCTGCAGCACAATTGACTGGTAGGACGTTTTCTTTTCTGCAGCATACCTGACTTGTGAGATGCACTGCAGTGTGCGTGCTGAGAGATGTATTTCTGCAGCATACCTGACTGGTATGATGTTTTCTTTTCTGCATAACATCTGACTTGTGAGATGCTCAGCAGTGCGCGCTGAGAGGTGTATTCCTGCAGCACACCTGACTGGTAGGATGCTCTGCAGTGTGTGTGTTCTTAGAGGTGTATGTCTGCAGCAAACCTGTCTGGGAGGATGTTTTCTTTTCTGCAGCACACCTGACTTGTACGGTGCTCTGCAGTGTGTGTGTGAGCTGAGGGGTGTATGTCTGCAGCACACCTGACTGGTATGATGTTTTCTTTCCTGCAGCACACCTAAATTGTAAGATGTTCTGCACTGCAGTGTGTGTGTGTGCTGAGGGGTGTATTTCTACAGCACACCTGACTGGTAGGATGCTCTGCAAGTGTGTCTATGAGCTGAGACGTGTATTTCTGCAGCACACCTGACTGGTAGGATGTTTTCTTTTCTGCAGCACATCTGACTTGTGAGATGCTCTGCAGAGTGTGTGTGCTGAGAGGTATATTTCATCACACCTGACTGGTAGGATGCTCTGTGTTGTGTGTCTGAGCTGAGGGTGAATTTCTACAGCACACCTGTCTGGGACATGGATGTGCCTGCTGTCACTGCAGTCTGGGGGGAAAACGAGTGCAAGGGCACAAAACAGAGCCCGATAGAGACCTGTTTCGAGGCCCCCTTTAAAAAACTGCCGTGCACAACACCGGTGAGACCCGGCCCACTTAAAGCCCTGCTCTGGGCGCTGTGGAAGTTGCAGCTCTGCCCTCTCTGCCCCCAGCTCCTCTGTCTGCAAGGAGGCCGCTGCTCACGGGTCTCCTCTCAAGTGCCTTTGCTAGGAGTGTGCCGGGTGATGAATGGACCCTCATTTCTCTCCGCTGCAGAAGGGACAAAACCGGTCCGAGGCTTTCCTAGCAGGCCGCCCACCGCCCGGCTCTCGAGTGGCCTCTCGGCAGGAGTCAGAGGTCGAGCTTTAATAGATAAACTGAATTAGCTCGGATCTATGGCCAGTCCATAACAAAGGCACCCCCTTGAATGCAATGGACGCTGACACGGGGAATCACATGCCCATTAGGATTAATGAGGCGCTTATATGGCATTGTCACACAGGCACTTTGTGTCCCATTGACTTTCCCTTCACGGAGAGGGTGGGCGGGCTCGGCCTCTAATCGGATGCAGGGAGCGTCTGAATGCGGTAATTATACGGAGAGGCCAGTGGCGCAACGTAAACTGATGCCCCCCACCCACCCCTGCAGAAAGGGAAGAGGGGCCCCTGGGTCTCAGATATTCATTGGCCTTGGAAGGGGCCCACTGAAGGGATGGGGGCCCCCCTGAGCCGCAGGTGCTCCCTGCGGCTCGGGGTGTCTGACACCCAGTGAGATAACTCTCGAACAGGGAAGGGAAGTCAGATAATACTGACTGTGCAGTCAGATAATACCGTGCAAAGATACATATGCAGTTATCAATGTCAGGGGATGAAAGTGTCCCTAGGAGCCCACTGTTGGCGCTGTTGAATGCCAGGATTGTTGAATTGCCGAGGCGGCCTGTCTCAAATCCAGCTCATGTCTCTTACCCACCACACTGGATGTCCCTTCTCTCTGCCCCACTCTCATCCCTGCGTCCTCCTTTCGTAGATGTTTTCGTACCTTTCGCTTCCTCCTTTTTGTTTTCTTTTCTGCTTTGTGTCTCTTGGTCAAACATGATGAAGGTAAAGAAGACCCGGTCCCCAAAAATGAGTGCAAGTGCTCACCCCCCTGCACCACCCTGCACATACTAAGCACATGCATCCAATCCTGTGATGCAGAGTGGTTCCAGACTTCTGCATAAGCCAGCCTCAACCAGCGACATAAACACAAGATACACGGAGCAGCTTTATGGAATATAGGCTTTGGTTTGGCCTGTTGTGAGAGGTAATTCTCTTGTAGTGATTAAAACACCCCTGTGAGAGAAAGCCATGATGGCGCTTGAGTTAGATAAGGATTTTTTTCAAGTACAATCTTCGTAAACATCTGCTGCAGCAAACGATCACTTGGGACTTCGAATTAGTTGTTGAGTTTGCCTAGTCCAACTTTGTGCAGAACTCTTGCTATTCAGTAAGGGAAATGTACTTCTTAAATGTTGAGTGATAATAAGGAACGAGGGCCATTGATATGGTGGTGTACTCGGGGAAGACCCAGTGAATTCTTGCATGTTCTCTTCCTTTGCCCTGCTGTTATCGGCGAGAGGAAGCTATGTTTAAAGACTTTATTGAAAATATTATCAGGGACCTATCTGAAGCCGCTGCACTTCTCTGTTCTCTGGCTATGGAAAAGGTGACAACTGTGGTTTCATTAAAGTTGAGAGCCTTGATGAGAAAGACATTGTTTTGCATCGTCTTAAGAGAATTAATCGTTTTAGTACAGTAATTATGACTTTTTTTGCGAATTAACTGTTTTAATGAAGTGATTGTGGTGTAAGTGCAATGACTGTGGTAATATTGTTTATAAGGATTTGGAATCCTGAATACACGTATATTTTGTCCACTCTAGGAAAAGTATGTTTTGTTGATTTTTCTTCTAGCGGGATTTTTATTGTTCTACGGTAATAATGATGCTGATGGGTTTATTGAACTTTTACGAATAATTGTATGTATTATAATTAAATGTGTTCTTACCCTGCTTTTATGTACACCTCCAGTATGTGAATAAATAAATCTGAAAGAATGAAGAATAAAGTGATTGTGATGTAAATACAGTGACTGTCTTTCACTGTTTATAAGGATTTGGGTTTCTGAATAAATATATATTTTAAATAAAAAGGGACTAAGCCCTGCACGCTCGGCAGTACTATAGCTACATGATATTTAATCCACTGTTTCTTTATAGGCTCGTAAATACAAAATCAGCTATGAGAAGAGATTTCTGAAAATCACACACATTTTGGAAAATCAAGCAATGCAAGCTTATTCTTTGGCCATACTCACTGAATGGAACACAAATTATTTTTCAAGAAAATTTAAAATTAAGCGGGTTTAAAGTCCTAAGTGATTTAAAAAACTATAAATGTGCCCCTGTTCCTTTGATCAGTGGGTTTATTAATTTCGGTGTTTTGGAGTGCGCTGATATGTAACTTTCCAGTGACTTCAGAGCGAGGAGGTCAATGATTCTGGGAGCTGGTTCTGAGCTGTGCTAATCCTGTTTAGTTCAGGTCTTTAGCTGGGATGTAGAAAACCCACTACATTTGGATTTGGCGAGGTAGACCTCTTCCATGTGAAACAAGCATTGCTAAAGCAATGCCTTAGGCTGGACCTAAAAAGGGGCCCATACCTTTGTCTCCGGGAGGGGAATGGTCTTATGGAGTCAGACAGTTGACATGTAGGCATCTTTGTACAGGGATTTGTTTCAGGATATTCTTAAAGGCAACCATTTTTGGTGATGCTCTGAGGTCAGGTTTCATGTCATCATGCTCCCAGCACATTTATATTTTTTTCCCTTCCTTGATTTTCAGAGCAGACAGATCTCGAGATGCTGCATCTAACGTTCCACGCAGGGACCTAATGGGGTGCAAGTTTCTGTGGGCATCATGGTCCTGTGCCCCTACATGCTTTGAATTTGGTGCAGAGCACACTGAACTTAGAGCCTGTTTTAAAGTTTGGCAGATGGGTTATTCCATCACAAACATGACAGATAGTCCAGCATTCTTCTTTCAAGTGCATTACATCGTAATTACATCCTTATTATACTCTGATGTACTTGTAATAGTGTGGACGGGATACCGTCTGCCAAACTCTTAATCAGGTCCCTAATTCATTGCTCCACTGGGAGTCACTGAAGTGCTTCTAGGGTCGGGGTTGTCACAATCCAAGCTCTTTAGGTTGAAGTATATGTCCCCAGCTTGGTTAGAGTTGTCGTAAGTCCTTCTTTGTGGCATCTCCATATGCTAAAATACGCAGGGCTAAGCATGTGTAGTGTCTTGCTGAACATATGTATACACAGACACAGGGTAATAGGTCACAGGGTCTTTATTCCTGTCCTTCCTCGTCGTGGTCTAACGGCTAACTGCCGTCCCTAGCCCCAGCTCCTCCCTTTCCGCCCGCCCTCGTCCACTCTCGGGCTGGTCCTAGTGCCTTACAGCTGTGGTCACTTGTGGACATCATTACATCTGCCCCCTCTGTAACAAATGAAAGAATAAAACAAAACAAAATAGCAAAGCAAACAGTTTGCCCCCTTCTTTCCAGTCGTTACTGTCTCTACTTGTAGTTCTTGAATCAGGCGGGACAGTTTTGTGATGACCCGTCTAGGGCGCGATTGGAGATCAGCGCTGTCACGCTCGCGCTCGTCGTTGGTTTCTATCAGTGTCTGACTGTGGAATGGTAGCGTCTCTTGTTCTCTTTTCTCTACTCTTGGTTCGGTCAGTAGTTCCTTGACATTGGGGCGGCACTTCTTAAAGTACGTCCCGTTACCGGTAATTTGTCTCCCGTCAGCCTCCGCAGTGATCATAGTTCCGTTCTGTTGTATCACTCGGTATGGGGCTGGATGCTTTCGTGGATGTGCAAAGGGGAATCGGGAGTATTCGTCCATGATGACTAGGACATATTGGCCCAACTTGACTGGCCTAAAGAAGTCAATGACAATGTGTTGCCAGACACCGTCCGGTAGTGGAGACATTTTGCAGTGGTGCAGGGGGATCTGGACTGCTCACTAGTTGACATTGCAGGTAATCTTACTCATCTTCAGTTTCTGAGGTGACTGTGAAAAGCTCAGCTTGATGTCGGCAGTCTGTCCTCCTTTTGTGCCTCTTGTTCAATTGACTCTCGATCTCCTTCATGAGGGGATGTTGTTCAGGTTCTCTTCCGAGCACCCGCATGTGATTTTGCTTCTTGTTGTCTTGTCCGGTTGAGGGCAACACTGCGCTCCTGTGCAAAGCCATGTATGCCAGACAGTAAGGCGCTATCTAGAGAGACCATCTTAGCTTGGTTCGGGGACTCATTCGCTGTCTCTTGTTGTCTCACCCACTCGCGTTTGGGACTGGTGAACCCTTTGACCGCCTGGGCATGTGCATGTGTCTCTCTCATCTGATGATGATCTGTCTCTGTCAACGCGTCTGGCTTTCCTTGCAGAGTGACTGGATAGTCCTTTCCCATCAGGTTGGTAATGTCCACTATAGCTCTTTTTCTTCTTTAGGCTCTCTTGGTCAGCCTCGCTGACCCCATCCGTGGTGACGGTATATTATTTATGTCTTGAAGTACCTGTGACTGACATGACAGGTTGTCTTGTGGAGTGATTGGGTATTTAGAAACATTAGTGAGAGATACGTTACTCTTGATGTGAAGAATGTCCTTTTGTTCTGTGGTGTGTTCAAGTTGTTGATGCCATGGCTGTCGTCGGGACCATGACTCGGTCGACTCGAGGGATCGAACAGACGTGCTTTCTAAATCGGAAGAGTCTTTTGTCGATTTCCTTTGATAATGTTCCTTTGAGTGTGTCTTGAATGGAGGATTTCTGGAACAAGTATGTCGTGACGAGCTGCTCCTAGAGTCTGAGTTCTCATTGGGATATTTCTCCGGGTATCGTTCTCGAAGTGACTTATGTGTCATCCTACTGGAGAGGTTGTTCGATAACCACATGTTTATTTCTTGTGTTTGATCCCTAGGTATTTTGTCTCTGCCTCTCTCGCGTGATGATAATGGTCTCCTTTCCGTTTCTTCATTGTCTCGGATGTCGTGGATGCGTTTGTCTTCCTCTTTCCGGTGTCGGAGTGGGTCAGTCCGGCTTACGCAGTTTGCTTCTTCTTCTCGCTTGTTCTGTGCACTGACATCTGTGTTACGGGTGAGATCGTGTACCGATTTCCAGTGTTGACGTGACTGGTCCAGTTTGCTACAGTTTGCCTTTCTTGCATATCTGTTGGGCAGGCTGTCATCTGGTCCATTGGTGCGATCTGTCCCACTTGACACGTCATCTGCTTCACAGTCGGTTGCACCATGTGTTGAATGACTCCTTGAGATTGAATAGCTCCTTGAGGTTGAATAATTCCTTGAGGTTGTCTCAGTGGGGCTGTCACAATCCTGGATCATCTCAGTCTTTTGTGTTGTTGACTCAGAGTATTCTATGTCACTTTGTCTCTCCCATTGTCTTGACTCTGATCTGCCTTCACCCTCCCTGTTTCTGGTTTTGTTTTTTTCTGGGGCTTCATTCGCAGACATGAGAGATGTCTCTTTCCTGGTATCTTTGTGTCTTGCACATAGGTGCACTTCTTTTGACATTTCTCTAGCTTTGACCCGCTCTCCAGCTTCGGCCTTCCTGATTATTTCCTTTAACGACCAATGTCCTCGAAGGATCTTGTGCTTGTAGTAGAACTTGAACAGCCTTCGATTACCCGGAGTCGAACTGCGTCCTCATTTGTAAATGTGTTGAAGTGGCAGCATTGTACCAGACTTTGCAACTGGGTGATGAAGTTTGGCAATGATTCTCTTGGTTCCTGCCGTGCTGTGTTGAAGGTGATGCGTTCATGATCCACATCTTCCTTTGCATTGAAATGGGCGCGTAGCGTCTCTTGGAGTCTTTCATAGGTCTCTGTGTCCTTTTCAGAAAATGTTCTGATTAAGCGTCGGCCCTCATGACCCACCAGCTGGAGCAGTAATATCAGACATTTTCCATCTCTTCGCTCACCGGTGGCATCAAGAAAGTCGTCCAGTGATTCCAGCCACCGGTTCCATTTAGGACCCAAACTCTGACTGTCAGTCTGTGTCACTGGGGGTGGCACTTCAATGTAGGGATTGGATCGTTGTGTTGCTTTTCCCACAGCCATGAGGGAGAAAGATTTTGTTCTGCTACGGTCACAGGACTGTTTCCTTTGCTTCCCGTCTTCTTTGCTGACCCTCTTCGGCCGTGATCCTTGGTCTAGTCGTTTCCTTCCAGGTTGATAAGATCCGCCGCTATCTCGGTATGATTCTGGATCATTTATTTTCTCACCTTCTTTATTTTAATTATTTCTCTTCACGTAGCGTTAAAGGTTTACTTGGGTACTTGCCTTTGCTCGTGCTTGTTTTTTGTACCCCTTGCATTTGCTCGTGCTCGTTTGTGTTGACTCTTGTATTCGCTTGTGCTTGTTTGTTTATTTCCGTTGCACTCGCCAGTGCTTGTTTATTGCTTTCGTTGCGCTTGCCAGTGTCCGTTTACACTATTTGTTGCACTCACCAGTGCTTGTTTATTACTTCTGTTGCATTTGCCAATGCTTGTTTGTTACTTCTGTTGCATTTGCCAATGCTTGTTTGTTACTTCTGTTGCATTTATCAATGCTTGTTTGTTGCTTCCGTTGCATCTACCAATGCTTATTTGTTACTTCTGTTGCATTTACCAATGTTTGTTTGTTACATCTGTTGCATTTGCAAAAGCTTATTTGCTGTTTGCCTCCTCTGCCTGACTTAAAGATGACCGCCGATGGTCCCTCGCAGGGGATTGGACACTGCTGCCTGACTTCAAGATGGCCGCGCGGGAATCTCGTTTCTGGCGAGATTTCAGCCGTTTTTCTTTCTTTCTTCACAAGAGTCACATTTACTCGGCGTTTCCACTCACCGCTTGCAGCCAGGATCCACCGCTGGAGTCCACGGTCAGGTTGGGCAGCTTTCTTTTACTTTTGCCGCCGGGGTGGGCACTTTGGATGGGACGCTCCTGCCTCTCCACGTGGGGTGAGCTCCTCCATTTCTTCCGCCGCCGGAGTGGGCTCCCGGTGGGCACTTTCTATGGGCTGCTCCAGCCTCTCCACGTGGGGCGAGCTCCTCAGTTTCTTCCGCCGCCGGGGTGAGCTCCCGGTGGGCACTTTTGGTGATGCTCTCGAGCCCTCCACATGTGGGGCGAGCTTCGCTCCTTCCGCCGCCGGGGTGAGCTCCCGGTGGGCGCTTGTGCAGCACGCTCGAGCCCTCTACACGTGGGGCGAGCCCCGGACGGGTCGATTACCGCCGGGTTGCTGGGGTAGACGCCTCTTCTATGGGGACGTGCACCGAGTTAGCCGCATCCCACCCCTTCGTCGCCAGATGTAGTGTCTTGCTGAACATATGTATACACAGACACAGGGTAATAGGTCACAGGGTCTTTATTCCTGTCCTTCCTCGTCGTGGTCTAACGGCTAACTGCCGTCCCTAGCCCCAGCTCCTCCCTTTCCGCCCGCCCTCGTCCACCCTCGGGCTGGTCCTAGTGCCCTACAGCTGTGGTCACTTGTGGACATCATTACAGCATGGGCTGGACTTGTTGGCTTGTCAGCTCCACTAGGGGCCAAATTACGAGCCTGGCAGTCTAGGGACCGCCAGACCTCTGGTTGACTGTACCATCGCACTATTACAATTTGGGCGGTCGGACTGTAATTGGACCACCAGCTCCACCACGGAAACTCTGTTTCCTGGTGGTGGTGTGGCAGTCAGGGGCTATGTAATATGCAAGTGGTGCCGCTGCGGCACAGCCATGCATATTACGAGTTTCAGGACCGCCAGCGGTTTCATGGAGGTCTTTCCTCCATGAAAAGGCTGGTAGCGCTGAAACATAGGGGGCTCACAAGGGGGCCCTACCTGGCCCCCTGTGCCCACTCAGCCTGGGAATACATACAGGGGGGCACAACATGTACCCCTGTGTGCATGCAGCCAGGTTCATGCACGTCATGGACTTTCGAGTCCATGCTGTGCAGGGACACCATGTGGCGTTCCCATTGCGGTGCCTCTTTCAAAGGCACCGCTGCCTTTGAAAGACGCACCACAGAGGGACGGCCATGCCACCCGCCAGAATTCAAAATTAGTCGTAATCTGGCGGGCTGCAGCGACCTCTGGCAGAACGGTGGCGCAGCAATTTGCACCACTGCGCCACCACTCCGCCAAAAGTTGTAATTAGACCCTTAGGGCCTTATTTATGAAGGCCTTGCGCCGCCGGTGCGTCACTTTTTCCCATGTTAAAAGTGACGCACCGGCGGCGCAAGGCCTTCATAAATAAGGCCCTTAGTGATCAGATTGCATGGGAGGGGACTTATTCATTAAATGAAACGAACGTACTGTCAGCAGTTGTTTTATATGTTATCCTTCTTCTTTTCCTCAATAATGAGAGTGTAGTTTCAGAGAGGAAGACGCCTGTAAGAATATGAGGGGAGTTTAGTGCAGGACAGTTTTTTAGGTCGAGCAGAGTAGTCTGCTCGAGACCTATTGCTGCCCGTATTTGGGAATGTAGACACGAGAGGGGCACGAGCGCAGATTTCACCTCGTGGGCACGCACGGCGCCGTGCCCCTCTCGTGCCTCATATTCCCATGCGCAAACACACTCACACAGCCACACTCACGCATGCGCACATACACAGCCACACTCATACACAGGCACACACACACACTGCATACACACACGCACCCCCCTTAAACAGACCCATGCGCACACAGACAGACACACGCACAGACACACTCGAACACACACAGACACACGCACGTACCCACCTCCCCCCCTCCACTCACCAGGCTCTTTCCGCGTGTCCCTCGGCAGCCAGCATTCAGCGTGCAGGGTTCCAGGACGTTCTCCTGGCAGTTCCTTCCCGTGTCTTTGCAGGCCCCGCCCACGTCCCAACGAAGGCTGCCTGACTTCCGCTAGCTCTTTGTCGACTGGTAAGGAGACGTGATGACGCGATGTGACTGGGAGGCACTTTCTTCGTGGAGGTCTTGTTGTTTTTCCTGTCATGTTTTTCGAGTCGGAAGTAAAACAGAGGCAATAGGATTTATAGATTTCCACAAGAAGACGGGAAGTAAGTCCTGCGCCTGGAAAGCTTACAATGTATTTTTCAAGTGCTCGCTTGCATAGCAAATGTCTTCTTTTAGAACGTATATTTTGTTTGCGTTGATGGGGACTCTTTTGCTTAAAGAAAGACATGTATGCCACCGGCTGATGTAAGGATCGAACGTATGCTGGAAGAGCAGTCCCTTAGGAGCGGACATGCCAGGTGCACTTCCAGCACCTAAGAATCTCTATGTTTCGACCTCTTTGGGAGATCTAAACAAGGCAGAAGTGAAGCTCAACAAAGCAAACACTAAAAGGTACAGCCTTTTCTTTTTTACTCTAACGTTTGTTTAGCCGTTGTCTAACATTAAATCACCTATTTATTCTGTAATGGTTTGTGAATACGCGTGTAAGTGAATAACAGATGGCTTGTTTCCTTTTGTAACGTATCGTTTGCTACCTCTGTTTTTTTTCCCGTGGCCGCCTCAGTTTCATTTTTTCCGTGCTATCTCACAAGCGCGGCCGCTCACTTTTATTTTCTTCCCGCATGATTGGTCTGTGCATAGAAAAGTAAGGCTGGTGCTGCTTTGAGCCAAGTGGCACAGGAGGTGGGGTGGGCAATCCCAGTTAAAGTCAGCATGCCAACCTAGTACCAGCACAGCTAATGTCAAGGCACTCAAGAAGATAAGGGCCCGCTTCCAGCGTCATGCAGTGTCCATGGGTACAGCAGCACAAGCAGCCCCAACAGCACCTACGTCAGGCCCCTCGGGCAGTTTGTACTAGAGGGTAGAAGCACAGCGCGTCCGAATGCTCCACACTTGGCTCCCACCACACACCCGCATCGCACCACCCCGCAGCTTCATGGGGGCTGCCAGGGGTGTCACGGCACCACAGGGCATCACAGTCCATGGCCCACTAGATCACCACTCTGCAGTTTGCAGCCGGGAATCGGCTCCACCTCCTCGCCCCCCAGCACCGGATGTCAGCAGCTTAGCGCCAGCAGCCTTGCCTCTCGGGCCGTAGCCTAACTCCCAGCCATTGTAGATGGGGCCCCCAGACCTGCCACAATGCTGTTCGCAGTGGTGCCTTCTCCTTCAGGCACAGCAGGGCAGTCAGGAAGCACGGGAAGGGACTCTGCGGGCACACAGCAGGGCTCATCATAGAATAATCACCAGATAAACGGGGCAAATAGCATAGCTCACTTAGAGCACTCCCGCCATGATGGCTGTTCAAGCCACGACCCCCAACCTCCCTCATATTAAATTGTATTCATGTGTAGTGTTATTTAACCTACAGGATTTGGGGATTATGCACTATGGTTTTCCTTACATGAGGTTATTGTATTCATGTGTACTGTTCTTTGATACACAGGCTTGTGTTATTATGTGCTACTGTTTTCCTATGTGGTGTTTTTCCTTGCAAGGTTTTTCCCCAAAATCTGATTTAACGCCTCAGCGGCCGGATGAGCTGAGGGCTCAGACAGTTTTCAGGACTCTGTTGGTTTCGTGGATGTTGTTGATCTCCTGAGTTTTATTTTTGACATTTTGCTACGATTCAACAACTGGTTCAAATATGTTATCTCAATGTTTCAAGCTTTATTACAAATGTCACAAAAAGATGGTAATATTTCACTTCTTTTCTTGTATTTTCGTCACAATAAAATACACTGAACATAATCTTCACAAAAGTTATTTACAAAAGTTTAAGCTATTGCCATTATAAATTACAATAACTTTTATTTAAAAATGAATTATTTAAAGAAATTAAAAGCCATTGTTATTCGTAATATCAATACATCTAAGTCACGTAAATACAAAACATGTTGCATTACAAATGGTATAGGTGTCACATTTGCAAAAGTTAAGAGTATTGGCATTGTAAATGACAAAGCTATTAATTTCGCTATTTTCAAAACCAACACATAAATAAAACATTTGTCATTTACAAGACCAATAGCTCAAACTTTCCTAACGCGAGACCTATTGCATTGCAAATGCTTGTCTTAAAGTCCAGAAGAGATGGGAATAAGTCATTAACGTATCAGAGAAATACCTCTGATGGGCTGGCAAAGCCGAGGCACAGTCACCAGTGAATATAAATGGCACCAATCTGAAGCGAGAATTCCCCTATCGAGCCCCCCCCCCCCCCCAATACCCTGGCCCCGCTCCGACCACCTGCCATTCATGGGTGCTATATCAACCCTGACAGGATCTTCTGCACTGATATGTTGTTCAGATATATACTTATCTGTAAAAATCTTATTCCAGAGTAAAATGGGTCACATTTTCATTTTTGCCTCATTCTCCCCCATATGTCACCTTTTCAGGTGCTGCGCTGTGCCCTGGGGAACTGCAGCGTGTGGAATTCTTCTGAATATCTGCGCGTACAGGTAGGAGTTGTCTCTTCTGCCCTGAATAATCGATCAAATGGTTTATAATAACGGCAGGCGGTCTGCGCCTTTTACAAAGATTCACACAACAAAATATATAATTTTGTGTTTCCCCCAGTGAATTAGGTGGGTGATTGATGGAAAGTCAGTATCTTTCGCTATTTCCTGCCTGCTATCTAGGTACACACACGGGGTACAATTGCACCCCACACCAGATGATCAGGCCACTGTATCAAGCGACAGACGTCCCCCCTTCCACTCACTTCATAGCGGGGGGTGGGGGGGGGGGATGTTCCAGACCTCGGGAGCGGAGGAGGGGATGATCTTCCCTATGAACCGTGGAATTGTAATTTGCACTGAGAGGATGACAATGTCTGTGCGCTCTGCTGGGGGTCACGTGCTCACACCCGCGTGTCATTGTCCCTTTCACAATGGGGCGGGCCCCAGGCTCGAGCCTCTGGGGCCATCTGCCGCGAAGCTGCTGGCAGAGGATTTGCACATGGAGCACAGCTGCATGAAGCGGGCAGTGTACAGAGTGCTTACGTCATCTCTGAGACTGCGGGAGGCCCTCCGCCCACACAACATGCTGATGTTCAGACAACATATGGGCTTTAAGGCTCTCTGCTTTGGCTCTACACTACAACATATGCACAATATGTGTTCTTTTTTTCAATCCTATGTAGTACATGTAGCGGTATTCCTCCATAATAACGAACAAAATTGTGCATGTCAAAAATATCGTGGGACAGAATACAAAAGCTAAAAATATCGTTTTTCTAATAAAGTTGTATAAACTATCATTTTTATCTTTGTGTTGCATATTACTAATCCTGTATGATAAGTTATTATTTTAATGTTAAATGTGCTTAATTTGTATTATTATAGTTTATATTTGATTTGGGAATAAATGTCAAGATTTTTTTGCTTTTTTATTTTAGTGGCGAGTTGTTGGTTTCGTAGGTAAGTAGGGTAAAAAGATTTCTTAATATTTATTTTTAATTGTTTATGATTTTTATTTGTAATTTGTTAATTTGATTATTAGTTATCCAAGTTATTTGTTTGTAAACTATTTAATGCTAATTATAAATACAATGGTAATTAATTGTACCAATGTTACAGTGATGTCACTGACCATGTCATGAGTGATGTAATATGTGACGTCATCAGCAGTGTATTGCAGGCGTGCGAGTTTTAGTTAGCTGAACTAACTATAACGGAGGAATTTCTATGGTTTTCTATGGATGAAATGTCCAGCTAACTATAACATCACTGAAACCTATGGTTGTTTCAGTGAATTTCAAACGTTTTTTAAATGCTAATTTCTAACTGTAACATACCTAAAATCTATGGGTTTTTAAGTGAACTTTTAAGGTTTTTTAAATACTAGTTTCTAACTATGCCTACAGAGGTAGGACATGTGAAGAAAGAAGAAAAACACACAGAAAGAAGAAAAAGAAATGCATAAAGAAGCAACAGAAGTCCTTTAAGACGAAGAAAAGTGCAGGTAGAAGGAAGTCGTACAGAAAGGACAAACAGAGGAGCGAGAGGCCTTGTTGCAAAATCATCCTGTACCCTTAACTTTTTCAGATGGGTACTGGTGGTAACTGACTCTGACTAACCAGTCCTACAGCCAGTACTATGCTAAAAGACACTTAGAATACAGTGAAAACACTTACATAAACTAGGGAACACTATGCGTTGAGGTGCCCATGTGATTACCATGGCCTCCTCTGTAAGGCCCGAGTACATAATAGGGTAGGGGGATTAAAACTACCTCTTAAAACGTGCCAAGGGCACTTTTGCACATTGGTGAAGGGAGGGGGGGGGACTGAGGTGACATATGTGCAGACACGCCCTGTGGCAGTTTTAATTTGGGAGATAAAGTCCCCCTGAATCCTGAGTGTCCCTTGGGTCCAACTAGCCCACCAGGTACCTCCAGTAAGTGCAACAGAGCTGCATTGCAGAGAGGTGTAAAAAGGGGCACGGCCTGGACCAACTGTCTGCAACGCAGCACAGTGGCACTTACTGGAAGCACCTGGTGGGGTAGTTAGTCCCCAGGGGCCCTCAGGATTAAAGGGGAATTATTTCCTCAACTTAAAACACACCACAGGGCGTGTTTGCATACGTCAACTCAGGCCCCGTCCCATCCCTTACCCACTGTGTAAACGCGCCCTGTGGCCGTTTTAAGTTGGGAGATTAAGTCCCCTTGAATCCTGAGGGTCCCTAGGGTCCAACTAGCCCACCAGGTATCTCCAGTAAGGGCCACATGGTTGCGTTGCAGAGAGGATTAAAAAGGGGCACGGCCTGGACCACCTCTCTGCAATGCAGCACAGTGGTGATTACTAGAAGCACCTGGTGGGCTAGTTAGCCCCCAGGGGCCCTCAGGATTGAAGGGGAATTATTTCCCCAACTTAAAATGCGCCACAGGGGATGTTTGCACACGTCACCTCAGGCCCCGTCCCCTCCCTTCCCCCACTGTGTAACCACGCCCTGTGGCAGTTTTAAGTTGGGAGATTAAGCCTCCTTGAATACTGAGGGTCCCTAGGGTCAAACTAGCCCACTAGGTACTTCCAGTAAGCGCTGTTGCAGAGAAGTGCAAAAAGGGGTATGGCCTGGACCACCTGTCTGCAACGCAGCGCTGTGGGGCTTGCTGGAAGCACCTGGTGCGCTCGTTGGACCCCAGGGGCCCTCAGGATTAAAGAGGAATTATTTCCCCAACTTAAAACGTGCCACGGGGCGTGTTTGCACACATCACCTCAGGCCTCGTCCTCTCCCTTCACCACTGTGTAAACACGCCCTGTGGCCATTTTAAGTTGGGAGATTAAGTCCCCTTGAATCCTGAGGGTGCCTGGGGTCCAACTAGCCCACTAGGTACCTCCAGTAAGCATTACAGAGTTGCGTTGCAGAGAGGTGTAGAAAGGGGCGTGGCCTCTGAACACCTCTCTGCAACACAGCTCCCTGGCGCATACCTGAGGTACCTGTTGGGGTAGTTGACCCTCAAGGACCCTGAGTATTGAAGGGGAATTAATTCCCCAACTTACAACTCGCCCGGGGGCGCGTTTGCACCGTGGTGAAGGGAGGGGGCGGGTCCTGAGGTGACATGTCTGCAAACACGCCATGTGGCGCGTTTTAAGTTGGGGAATTAATTCCTCTTCAATCCTGAGGCTGCCTGGGGGCCAACAAGCCCACCAGGTACCTCCAGTATGCGCCAGAGAGCTACGATACAGAGGGGTGTTCAGAGGACACGCCCCTTTTTACAACACTCTGCAACGCAGCTCTGTGGCGCTTACTAGAGTTACCTGGTGGACAAGTTGGCCCCCAGGGACCCTCAGGATTGAAGAGGAATTAATTCCCCAACTTAAAACGCGCCACAGGGCGTGTTTGCACACATGTCACCTCAGGTCCCACCCCCTCCCTTCACCACTGTGCAAACGTACCCCATGGCACGTTTTAAGTTGGGGGATTAACCCCTTCGACGCTCATGACGAGCCCAGCTCGTCATGGAGTTTCCATTGACTTCAATGGAAATTACATTCAAAGCCATAAAACACCTTAGCATCCAAGTGGTTAACTCCCCTTGAATCCTGAAGGTCCCTTGTGTGCAACTAGCCCACCAGGTACCTCCATTAAGTGGGAGGTGTAAAAAAGGTCGTGGCCTCTGAACACCTCTCTGCAACGCATCTCCCTGGCGCATACTGGAGGTTCCTGGTGGGCTAGTTAGCCCCCAGGGACCTCCAGTATTCAAGTGGAATTAGTTCCCTATCTGCAAATGCGCCAGTGGGTGAGCTTGCAGAGTGCTGCAGCGAGGGGGCGGGGCCTCCGGCATGATGACGGTCTTTTTTTAAATAAATTTTTTTAAGAAGGGGGCTGTGTGGCCCCCCTTCTTTTCCTAATTTATTGGCCCTTGGGACCCCATCTCCCAGGGCCTGACCCCTTTTTTATTTAAAAAAAAATTAGAAGGGGGCCACGTGGCCCCGCTCCTGAGGCCATAATCGCCCCAGGGACCCCGTTCCCCCAGGGAATGGCCATTTTTTAAATTTAATTTTATTATTGGAGGGGGGCTGCTTGGCCCCCCTCCTCAGGCCATTTATGGCCCTGGGGACGCCATCCCCCGGGGTCAGCCTTTCCCTTTTATTTTTTATTTTTTATAATGGATGAGGGAGGCCACGTGGCCCCCTCCCGGGTCTCTTATGGCCCCGGCGGCCCCATCCCCCAGGGCCTGCCCAATCCATTGGGGACTGTGGCGGGGTCCACAATCCCCCCACGGTCCCGCCGGCTCCCCGCGTCCTGCGGGAGCCGGCGTTGCTTTTCCACATGGGGAGCTGCTAAGATGCAGCTCCCCGTGTGGAAAAGTAATCTGCGTTGGTTTTTGAAAGAGAGAGCAGGTTTCCTGCTCTCGCTTCCAAAAACCAAAGCAGAGTTTGCTATAGCAGGGTGGGAGCCAAGGCTCCCGCCCTGCCATTGCAAACTGCAGTGTCCTGGGGGTGGGCACCCTGGGACACTGCTGGAGCCGGCCCTGGGGGTGGCGGTCTGTGGCCCCCTCCCACCATTTACAAAGCCCCGGGGGAGGGCTAAGGTTTAGAGCCCGCAGGGAGGTGGCGGTCCCCTGGGCATGTGGGGAGGTTCAAGCCCCACATACAGGTTTTTTTATTTAAAAAAAATACAAGTTCGGGGGTGGTGGTCCCCGGGGCTGCAGGAGGCCATGAGCCCACCACAATTATGTTAGAAAAGACCCGGGGTGGCGGTCCCCGGGGCTTGGGGGCTCTATCAGCCACCCACCCATTTAATTCATAAGCCCCGGGGGTGGCGGTCCCTGGGGCTTGGCCCACCCGGCAGCTAAATATTAACGAAGCGCAGGTTCCCGCGCTTCCTTTTATTTTTTCTCGGCCTGATCCACGGATCCTTCACGCATCCCGTGTTTTTTAAAAAAAAGAACATTTTTTTGGGCTTTGGGGGACCCCCTGAGCAGGCCTAGGGTATCAGGCTGTTTCTACCCTGCCCCCTTTTTGTGTTTTGCACATTTGTTTCTCTCTTTTCTTGTGCCTCTGTTCTACCGAGGCACAAGATCGCTGCCAACACTTCCTGGTTTGGCGTTTTGACAGCCAAGCAGCATGCAGCTTGTGATCGGGAGGGTGCGCGGGTCCTGCGCGCCTCTTGTTATCAAATTTTTTTTAATTTAGATTTTCTCAGCAACTACCGAACCGATTTACACCATTTAACAAAAAAGGTCTCTTTCTGAACTAAGGGCTACCCTTTAGCCAAATTTGGTGTAATTCCGTTCAGCAGTTCGGGCTGTAGCCATGTCCAAAGTTTCCTATGGAAAATTGCATGGGAAAGACAAGTTTTGGGACCCCCCTTTTTTCTCGGCCCCCGCTTGCCGAATCACCCTGAAACTTCAGGATAGTAGCGCACCGGAGCGGGCCATAAGTTTTGAAAATTTATTTTAAAGATTCGTCAATCGGCGCCAAAGTTATTGGGAATAAAATGTTGCGATTTTCCTATGATAACTAGGCCCTAACTATAACTATAACTACCTACTGGCGACCGCCAGTAGGTTATATTTATATATATATATATATATCATGTGATCAAGGGCTTCAGGGCCCGAAACGCGTCATGGCGATCGAGAGGGTGCACAGAAAATAAAGAGCGTTTAAATCATCCTAAATGGGTCCGTTTCGTTATTTGGCCTGCAGTCGTGTTTGCTAAATTTCGGAGTTCCAGTTATATATATATATATATATATTACCTACTGGCGGTCGCCAGTAGGTATATATAGTTAGGATTTTTTCTCTATGGGATTTTTGAAAATTCTATGTCTAATAACTTTGGCGTTTGTGGACGGAATTGGCTGAAATTTTCAGGAAAATGGAACATTTTGTTTCTGAGCAGCCACTGAAAATTTGGGGGGGTTCGTCAAGGGGGGGCCGAGAAAAAAGGGGGGTCCCAAAACGCGTTTTTCCCATGTTAATTTCCATAGGGCGGTTGGCCTCACTTTTAGCCCGAACGGCTGAATGGATTTGCACGAAACTTGGCAAAATTGTAGGGACTGTTAGCCCGATGTGCCTTTGCTAGGTCTCAATATATGTGCTCCAGTGGATTTTGAGAAATTAACGTTCAAAAAAAGATCTATATCTGTGACAGCCCTCCGGGTAGCGCTCCGGTTCGCGTACTTGACGCGTAACGGAACTTCGCGAAGCGAAGCTGATTGGCTCTCCGGTGTCTGTCAACATTCTAAACAGTCCGGAGCGGCCGCTATCTTGTCTCTCGGTAGGATCGAGAGACAAGAGGAGGCCAAAACAAAGGGGAAATGACCATAAGGGGGTATAGTAGATCCTCCCTGACCCCCTAGGTTTGATGTGGAGGCTTTAAAAGGGCCCCGCGGGGCAAAAAAAAAATGATTAAAAAAAAAATTCGTTTTTTTTCGTGGGGTGCGCCCGGTACGCGTAACGGAAAGCGGACTGGGGAGCGTACTGCAAGGAAACAAGAATGATTGACTTTTAACTTATTGTATGTTTATAGATTTTTTTTTTTTTTTTTTCTTTTCTGCTGAGTGACATCTCGGCCTATCTCCACGGGATGCAGTCCCTACCATCTCGGCGTTTAAGCCCAGGGGGACCGGTAGTGTGGGAGAGATAACGTCTGTTAACGTTCGATTCGAAGGAAATCAGGAAGTGTTGATAAACATTGTCTGCGCCATCTTGCCTTTTTTCAAATGCCACACTTTTGCCGTGCACGGCAGCCATTTTAGATGCCTTGACCAGACCCACTCTCTGCACGTTGTCGATCCTTAGCATGGCTCCCCACCCTCGCAAGCATCTCCCCCAGGCACTGGTCACCCCCGCTCTCTGTCTTATGCATGGGCAATAAACCTCCCCCCATCTGCGCTGCTCTTCCTTGAGAATCACACCCTGTGCCCGCCCGACACCTCCCTTTCGCCCTATTCACTACCGCACCCTCTGACACTCCTCTTCCTCTGTGTCCGATTGTCCAGGCCGGTCCCAGGCTATCACCTAGCCCTGCAGATGTAGTTTATGGCCCCAGCTGTAAAGAATCACCCCTCTTCAAAGGAGTTACAGTAGATCAAGGCCCCCACCCGATGAGATCCGTCACACCACACGCGTTCCTACTATCTGAAAACCATCCTGTATTGTGATTGGGGAGGGGACCGAGCCTGAAGCGGAAGATTCCAGGGATGCCTCTTTGTACATCAAAGTTTTTACAATTATGTGTCACATTAAAAATATATAGCACTCCAACAAAGTAGTAGGATTATAAAACTTTAATAACTTATAAATATATACAACGCAACAAAAACAGTAAATTCATTTAAACATTTTTTTGAAAAAAGAAGCAACAATGGTCAGTAGCTGTGTTTTGTGCGAATAGTCCCAAGGCAGCACAACGTGCTGAGTTCTGAACGGCACCCAGGTGATGTTACCTGGGTGCCGCACTGGTTTTTGGTATCCTACAATGCAGCTCCGAAAAACGGCGTGGGGCGTCCCGGGGGGTGCGGGGGGAGGCCTCGTCAGTAGCGGTCTGTTGTGCGAATAGTCCCAAGGCAGCAGAACGCGCTGAGATGTGGATGGCACCCAGGTGATGTCCAGTAAGTTGCCGCACTGGTTTTGGTATCCTACAATGCTGCTCCGAATAACGGCGTGGGGCGCCCCGGGGGGGGGGGGGGGGGTGAGGCGGCGTGAACGGGCCTCCCCAGGTGGAGGCTCGTCTGCTGTAGTGGGGCGCCCCTTTACCGTTTCAGTTGCCATTCCGCCCGCTTTTGGTACACTGTGCCAAAATCCGCCATTCAGCTGAGTTGTGCCCACTCTTGCGGTGCAGCGATAGGCGGCTGCCACAGGACTCTCAAAATGGCGGCAGGCTCTTTCCTTTTTGGGCCTGGTCCACTGAAATGGCCCTGGGACACCTTGGAACTTGGACGCTTGTCTGCTAGGTCTTGGACCCCATTCTCGAAAGCGTCCCCTCAGCCTTGAAGATTCTACAAAAGTCTTGGGGGCCCCCGACTCCTGCAGGCTTCCGATGGGGAGCGGCTGCCATGATTGCTCGCGGAATGACCACGACGGAGCCACGAGATGGTGGTGCTTTCATGCTGACGCCAGCTTCAGTCTGAAACATCCAGAAACAAGGTGGGGCTTTCATCGTTTGGGAAAAAAATGTTCTAATCCAATGAAAAGTGTTATTTTTAGGTCATATGATCAAGCCTTCCATCATTAGGAAACCAAAAGTAAAATGAACCAATGAAAAGTTTTATAAACAAGTCACATGACCTGTTATGCGGCATAGGGCTATAAAAAGCGTAGAAAATCCGTTAGCACGTGAGGCGGCGTCAGTAGCGGACCGATGTGCGAATAGGCCGAAGGAAGCACAACGCGCCAAGATCCGGATGGCACCGAGGTGGTGTCCAGCAAGTTGCCGCACTGGCGTGGCCATCCTACAATGCTGTGCCGAAAGTCGGCGTGGGGCGCCCCGTTGGCCTGTGAGTTCGCGTCAGTCAGTGGGGGCTGTTTGAGGATCTGACTGCATTGGAAAGCAATGTGATGCTGTGCGTCGCCCTCAAGATGGAGGTTCCTCGGCTGCAGTGGGGCGCCCCTTGGTGTTTCACTCGCTATGCAGCTGAGTTGCGTGTGAGGCGGCGTTAGTAGCGGACCGATGTGCGAATAGGCCGAAGGCAGCACAACGCGCCAAGATCCGGATGGCACCGAGGTGGTGTCCAGCAAGTTGCCGCACTGGTGTGGCCATCCTACAATGCTGCGCCGAAAGTCGGCGTGGGGCGCCCCGTTGGCCTGTGAGTTCGCGTCAGTCAGTGGGGGCTGTTTGAGGATCTGACTGCATTGGAAAGCAATGTGATGCTGTGCGTCGCCCCCAAGATGGAGGTTCCTCGGCTGCAGTGGGGCGCCCCTTGGTGTTTCACTCGCTATGCAGCTGAGTTGCGTGCGCACTTGTGGCGAATAGGCCGAAGGCAGCACAACGCGCCGAGATCTGGATGGCACCGAGGTGGTGTCCAGCAAGTTGCCGCACTGGTGTGGCCATCCTACAATGCTGCGCCGAAAGTCGGCGTGGGGTGCCCCGTTGGCCTGTGAGGTGGCGTCAGTAGCGGACCGATGTGTGAATAGGCCAGAACCAGCACAAGGCGCCAAGATCCGGATGGCACCGAGGTGGTGTCATAGTTGAGAGTTCTGAGCAGCGCTTGTAACACTGTCTGAAGCTTATTTGCACCTGCTGCAGCTTCACTATTGCCCTGGTGTGGCCTAAGATCGCCCATGACATAGGCGGCCGCCTCCCGGGGTCCGGCGGAACTTTTTTCCTTTTCCTTTGTGCATCTTGTCCCACAATCCGTTTGACCTGAAGACACGACCAGGTCCCTGAATGTGTGCAGGGGGACGCTATTGATTGAATCAAAATGGCGACTTCACACAAAGCTGACTCAAGCGTTGCTGCTGATGCTATACAGACAAAAACTGGTTTTCAGTTTGTACATTCTTCAGGATTTTTCCATACAAGGCTGGTTGAGAGTTTGTAGAACAATGGCTTCAGATTTTCAACATACTACTCTTCAACATTCTTCCTAAATGTAACAATGTGAGACTCACTAGGAGAACGGTGTAGTGAGGGCCACAAACGGATGTTTATCTTTCCTTTCAAAATGCTGCAAACAATATTTTCGGAATGGAAGACACCACAAGGCGCTGAGATTCGGTTGGCACCGAGGTGGTGTCCAGCAAGTTGCCGCACTGGTGTGGCCATCCTACAATGCTGCGCCGAAAGTCGGCGTGGGGTGCCCGAAGGGGGGGGGGGAGGCGGCGCAAACGAGCCTCTCCCGCTTCTCCATGTGGAGGCACTTCATCTGCAGTGGGGCGCCGAGATCCGGATGGCACCGAGGTGGTGTCTAGCAAGTTGCCGCACTGGTGTGGCCATCCTACAATGCTGCGCCGAAAGACGGCGTGGGGTGCCCGAAGGGGGGAGGGGGGGAGGCGGCGCAAACAAGCCTCTCCCGCCTCTCCAGGTTGAGGCACTTCATCTGCAGTGGAGCGCCGTCTAGCTGAGTTTCGCCCGCTCTTGCTGCTACAGCGACAGGCGGCTGCAACAGGACTCTCAAAATGGCGGCCTGTTCTTTGGATTTGGGCCTGGTCCACTAAAATGGCTCTGGGACACCTTAGAACTCGGACGCTCGAATTTGTTTTCCTTTCCTCTACATGCAAAAAAGGTAAATGCCCGGTACGTTACCTGCCTCATCTGCCACGATGTACTCTCCAGAGGAACCGAAAAAAAATATAGTTATGGTAATTATACCATGCATCGTCATATGGAGAGGTGGCACCGATTAATTATAGTGCTGCACAAAAGAGAGATTTGGAGGACAACCCCCGACCTGCCAGTACATTCACCAAAGAAGTGGCACTGACAGCATCAGAGGCAAGGGAAACGGTCCCAAATATTCAGAAGAACTTTGGAAAGATTAAAATGACATGTTTAGATTGTGGCAAATTAATTTCATGTGGACAGATGAGTGTTACTCTAATAAATACAGCATATGAACATCATCATAGTCGATGGTTGGTGGAGACATTTTGACTATATCCTGGACCTGCCCGTCCTCGCCCAAAATGGCGCCGGAATAAATGGGACTCGTAACTCCTTGTTGTGTACTGGTTGCACAACCTTGATATCACGAGATACGTATGCAGTTTTGAAGCACATGGCGGGCGGGGACGAGAATTGATTGAATATTTCGACATCCCTATTGATATTAAGTTCTGATGTGTTATTGATTACTGTACTATTGAAAGTTCGAATTAACGTCACCCATGGTACTTGCCCGCAAATGTATATCTAGATTATTTTATTGTAACTGGCCCTGTCGTATTTTAATTATAAAATGTACGTCCACCGATTCCGCAACTGTTAGACACCTTAGTTCTTGCAACCTAATGGCCCGCCCGTTACGTTCCTCTACAGTGTAAATGTCTCCTCATCATATACGATTACAGTTTGCTCCGTAGCCGGCCCACGTGGTTATAGGCCCGTATTTGTATACTGACATTTTCACAATAAAGGTTTTTAAAAGAAAACATGGTAGTAGTATTTACATTGGTAAAGTTTTTAATAATAGTCACTGTTTTCGAATCAGTAAAAGGCAAGTGAAATAAAGCAGTCCAATTACATGAAGGGTAAAAGGTATAATACGCAGGAACGCAGTAAAGATAAATGGTCAAGGGCTGTTGTGTTTTCTACTCCTGCAACATAAAGTGATCGATAAGAATCTGATATTCAGGCGTATCGGCGACTAAGACAGCAGGCCGAGCCTCTTTTGCTCAACGGCTCCGTCATGGGATGAAGAAACGCCCTTTTTCTCGAAAAAGGAATATATTTTACTTGCAGGACAGTTGTAAATTTTCCGGGAAAGTACATTAGCCTGGAACATTATAACATATATGTTTAAGAAAAAATAATGTTCGAAAGTAATAAAAAGTGTAATTTTTAGGTCATATGACCAAGCCTTTCATCATTAGAATAAGAAAAGTAAAATGAACCAATGAAAAGTTTTATTAACAAGTCACATGACCTGTTATGCTTACGTTACGCGCTGCGCGCCGCGCCCCGGATCGCTTCCGGGAAGCTGCGCTTCGCGCACCGGAGCACTTCCGGATGCGCTAACGCGGCGTGTCATATGACGCATTACGCGACAACGCAGGTCCAGAATATAGTCAAAATGTCTCCACCAACCAGCGGTCGGAACACAACCCCTTTCAGCAGGCTAAATAGTTCTGTTAAATGACAACAGAAGGGACAGGCAACAAGAACCATCAGTCTAAGAGGGGAGGGCAAGTTCTTCTCTACCGGGTCACGTTGGGGCGCTACCGGAACTGATCGAATTGGTAGTCTACAGTGTTTCTGGATGTTTCAGACTGAAGCTGGCGTCAGCATGAGAGCACCACCATCTCGTAGCTCCGTCGTGGCCATTCCACGAGCAATCATGGCAGCCGCTCCCCACCAGAAGCCTGCGGGAGTCGGGGGCCCCCAAGACTTTTGTAGAATCTTCAAGGCTGAGGGGACGCTTTCGAGAATGGAGCCCAAGCCCTAGCAGACAAGCGTCCGAGTTCCAAGGTGTCGCAGGGCCATTTTAGTGGACCACGCCCAAATCTGAAGAGCCGGCCGCCATTTTGAGAGTCCTGTGGCAGCCGCCTATCGCTGCACCGCAAGAGCGGGAGCAACTCAACTACATGGTGAGCGAGACGCTGTAGTCGCAAGAGCGGGCGGTAAACAGCTGAATAGCGGAAGAGGCACAGTGTAGCAAAAGCGGGCGGAATGGCAACTGAAACGGTAAAGGGGCGCCCCATTACAGCGTGTCTTTAGGTCAAACGGATTGTGGGACAAGGTCAAGAATGGAAGAGTCACCAAAAGGCAAAAAGTTCCGCTTGACCCCGGGAGCCGGCCACCTATGTCGGGGGCGATCTCAGGCCACACCAGGGCAACACGACTTGGGGAGGGGGCCGGAGCCAAGCGCCCCCTCTGAGTCCGCGCCATCACACCGTCCCTCGGGGGCCTCCGTAAAGCGGTTCAGGGAGGTACCGCATCACATTGTTTTCAAATGCAGTCACGTCCTCAAACAGCCCCCACTTACATTGAGAATAGTGAAGCTGTAGCAGGTGCAAATAAGCTTCAGACAGTCTAACAAGCACTCCTCAAAACTTTGAACTATCAGAGTGCATGAGTTTCATGCTCGATCGATTGAGCTAGCCGGATCGGGCAACAAAAAGTATAAAATAGTTATGTAAATAGTTATTTAATAAAATGTTTTACCCTGTTACTTTGCTGGTGTGTTGTATATATTTGTAATATTTGCATAGAGTTTATCGTTATTTTGGGCGGGGTGGGTGGCGGAGCCGAGCTGTCTTGCAGCCATCATGGTGTGGAGCTCAGTTCATCTCACTAGTTTCGTATTTCTCATGAGGGGTTGTTCCTAATGTTTCTATTTTAGCGAGGTCAAAAAGAGATCCCATTAGTGGCCTACTGATTTTGCTCGATTCCTTTTGTTTTTTTACACGATTTTTCACTATCTGCAAAGACTAAACAGAGTATTGCGACTCTGTGCTTGTTTGTAAATAGAGAATGAACCAAAGAGAACCAATTCTAAAACAGTAAATGCTTGGATAACAATCAATCAAATGGAGAGAGAAGCAGGCACGACGGATTACAACGGGGGCAAAGGCCTGCGTTAACTACCCTTCACTATCTGCAAAGAGAGAGTACTCCTAATAGAAATGAGGGGGGGGGCAGCATTCAAAGCAGATCAGTGTGCATAAACACGAAAATGTTTTTACTTACCACGTACTTGACATTCGACAGCTTATGATATTTGCTATTAAAAAAACATTGAAATTCACTGAAAAAACCATAGGTTAGAGACCATATATAGTTAGGAATTAGCATTTACAAAACCTTGAAAATTCACTGAAAAAAACATAGGTTATAGACCATATATAGTTAGGAATTAGCATTTAAAAAACCTTTTTTTACTGACACAAAACCATTGAAATTCCATATATAGTTAGTTGTACTAACTATATATCGCGCACCCGCAATCCACTGCTGATCATGTCACATATTACATCATTCATGACATGGTCAGTGACATCACTGATGACATCACTGATGACATCTCAAATGACATCACTGATGACATCACTGATGACATCTCATTTGACATTACTGATCACATCACTGATGACATCATTCATGTGATAATACGATGAACCTCTTCAGACTCTAATATAACCTTAGATACACTCAGTGTAAACAGACACTCACAGACTGTCACTCATCCATGGAGTTACTCACACACCTAGTCAGTCATGCAAAGAATCAATCACACCTCCATTTCCTCAACTATACAGTTATACACACCTTACTTATTCAAACATATACTAACACATAGTTACTCTCTTATACAATCCCTGATACAAGTTCACAATGATCCATACAGCCACTCACACATTCACTGGCTCTTATGCACAGTTATTTATATATGTCAACTCTCACATGTACTGTGTTTTACATATGTACTTACTTTGACATGTAGCACTTAGATATCCATTCACTCACCAATACACTCATGCACACAGTCAACCGCCCATACAGGTGTTTCCACATGCACTTTTGAACCCATACATCTAGTGAATCAACTGCTCACACATCTATGCACAGAGTTATACACCTCCCAGCCACCCACACACACACTCAGTCTCCCATACAAATACTTAGGCAATCAACCAATAACCCATATAGTTACTCATATAGCTACTGATCAACACATGCAGCAGTTTACAGAACAACAGACATAATGATGCACAAATTAAGACAGTTTAGTCACTAACCCATGCACTCAGTGAGACACATTTAATCAGTCACTCATACAGTCAGTCATGCACCTAATAAATCCTTCATCCAGACACTTATAAATCCACTCATTCTTCAATATGTAAGACATATTTTAACTTTACAGAAACATACAGTCACTGGATGTTGTCATCAGTGATGTCATCAGTGATGTCATTTGAGATGTCATCAGTGATGTCATCAGTGATGTCACTGACCATGTCATGAATGATGTAATATGTGACATGATCAGCAGTGGATTGCGGGTGCGCGATATATAGTTAGTACAACTAACTATATATGGAATTTCAATGGTTTTGTGTCAGTAAAAAAGGTTTTTTAAATGCTAATTCCTAACTATATATGGTCTATAACCTATGGTTTTTTCAGTGAATTTTCAAGGTTTTGTAAATGCTAATTCCTAACTATATATGGTCTCTAACCTATGTTTTTTTCAGTGAATATATATATATATATATATATATACACACACAGACACACATTTTATAATGTTTTTAATCAGTAAATATTTTAAGTTTTATTTTGTGTATTCCTAATCCCAATCCTAATATTGTAATAAAAACTAATTATTTTTACATTTATTTGTTTAAATTAATTTTATGGTACCTTTTTTTTTTAATTTAGGGGTGGGAATAGTACATTTCACCTTTTATTTAGGGGTGGGAATAGTACATTTCAGCTTTCCATTGTCCAACATTTTCCATACTGTTGGTTAGGTTGGAGTAGGAATAGTAAACATGACCCCTCCAAAGACCAAAATCGTCCCTAGCATTGTTTATGTTGGAGAGGGAATAGTAAATCTGACCTAAGTTCAGTACTTTCCCTACTGGTGATTATGTTGGAGTTGGAATAGTAAATCAAACCCCTCCAAAGTCCGACAGTTGCCCTACTGTTGTTTATTTTTGGAAAGGAAATAGTAAATATAATTCCTCCAAAGTGGTCCTACTGTTGCTTACTTTGGAGTGGGAACATAATATTTGATTCCCTCAAAGTCCAACAGTTTTTCTGCTGTTGCTTGCTTTGGAATGGTAATAGCAGAGTAGAATAATAGAGTAGAACTTCAAGTCTAATTTTTAATGTAATTTTTTTGTTTTTCATTTTTTTTAAAGATTTATTTTTGCTATTCAATTTTAGAATCAAT
Organism: Lissotriton helveticus; assembly: GCF_964261635.1. Taxonomy (NCBI): domain Eukaryota; kingdom Metazoa; phylum Chordata; class Amphibia; order Caudata; family Salamandridae; genus Lissotriton; species Lissotriton helveticus. The sequence continues at coordinate 1,211,228,415 of NC_136068.1, forward strand.
CATTTTTATTGAGCAGCATCTTATCCCATAACACAGCTTGGCTGCCTACATCCATCGGCCGGCAGAGCACAGTCCAGCAATATTTAAACACAGCCTTAGGGCCTACACCCCTGGGGGCGACCCGGCGAGGACATATGAAAAGCCAAGAGGAACCGCTAGGAGTATCAATATTACTGCAATTTATAGAAAAGAACCAAACAGTGAAACAGAAACATAACCCCACCCCCCCCCCCCTACCTGACCCCGCCACCTCCCACTCCCCCTCCCGCCTCCCTCCTCCACATCAGCCCTACCGAAGCCTCCGTGAATGCGAACATTCTCCCTGCGGCCAGCGGGCAGCAGACCATACCCCCCTAGGTGCCTGTACAGCAACCACTGTGCCTCGCCGAGGCCTGGTCGCCCCCACGCTCCTCCTGCTACCTGCTCCTTCGCTGCTGCTCCTAACTTCGCTGCAGGCGACCCAGCCCCCGCTGAGCCGCCTGCCCGCACCCGACTTTCCCGCCGCTGCCTCCCTGCGGCCCCGCCCCCTGCCAGCGGATAGGACCCCCGCTCCCACCACCCAGCGGACCCTCCCTCCCGGTTCCCTTCTTATGACGCCCCCTCGCACGCGCAGCGTTCACGCACAGCGGGCGCGCCCTTTGCGTGCCAAAGGCGCGCCAATGGCAAGCCCGTCTGCCCCCGTCCGCGCCTGGACCGCGCCCAGCGCCAGACCCCCTGGCCCCCGCAGATGCCAGCCCTCCCGCCGGACTTACGACTCCGCCTCACTCAACGCACTCAACACCGGCCGGATCCCCGGATGCTACCGAGCCACCCCACGACGCACCCACGGACCCTTCTGCTGCCAATCCTGCAACTTCTCCTGCATCCGGACCTGCACCGCACCCGCCAAGCCGAGCACCAGCAGCAACCACCTGAAGTGCATCCTGCTCAACACCCGCTCCGTCCACAGACACGCCGTAGAACTCTGGAACCTGCTCGACACCACATCTCCAGACGTCGCCTTCCTCACGGAAACATGGATGAACGCCTCCTCAGCGCCCGACATCGCCATCGCCATCGCCATCCCGGACGGATACAAGATCACCCGGAGGGACCGCGTCAACCAGACAGGAGGAGGCATCGCCATCGTCCACAAGAACACCATCCGCATCATGACCAACTCCGACGACACCCTCACAGCCGCCGAACATCTCCACTTCCAGATACACACCGACCCCAAGACCACACTCAGAGGCACCCTCATCTACAGACCCCCAGGACCCCGCACACAATTCAGCGAAGACATCGCAGACTTCATCAGCCCGCACGCCCTCTCCTCCGCTGACTACATCCTCCTAGGGGACCTCAACTTCCACCTGGAGAACAACAAGTACAGCAACACCACCACCCTGCTGGACAACCTCGCCAACCTCAGACTCAAGCAACTGGTGAACACCCCCCACCCACTACGCCGGACACACGCTCGACCCCGTCTTCTCCTCCAGCAAGGACGTCTCCTTCAGCCACTCCACCAGACTCCGCTGGACAGACCACAGCTGCGTCCACTTCAGCTTCAGAAGGACCACGACCCACCACCACCCGCAACTGGTTCCCCGCAGGAGCTGGAACAAGATCACCTCCGACCAACTCTCCACATCCCTGAACCTGAACCCTCCCGCCAGCTCAACGGACCCCAACCAGGCAGCCAACGACCTCACACAGTGGATCACCAACTGCGCTGACGACCTCGCACCCCTGAAAAACCATCCAGCAGACCGGGCAGCAAGAAGGCCTCCTGGTTCAACAACGATCTCATGAACTCCAAGAAGAACTGCCGCACCCTCGAGAACGCCTGGCGCAAAGACCCGACTACAGATAACATGACTGCCCTCAAGCACGCCACCCGCAAACACCACCAGCTGATCCACGACACCAAGAGACAGCATTCAAGGAACGACTAGACAACAACGCACACAACAGCAAAAAACTCTTCAACATCGTCAAAGAGCTCTCGAACCCCAGCGCCGGAACCAACAACATCACCCCCTCGCAAGAACTCTGCGACTCACTTGCCTCGTTCTTCCACAGCAAGATCGCCGACATACACAACAGCTTCGGCACACAGCACACGCACCCGACCACGGAACCGACGCCCACCACCACCACCCTCCGCGCCTGGACCCCGGTCAGCACCAGAGGACACCATCCACACAATGAACACCATCCACTCCGGATCACCAACCGACCCATACCCCCACCACGTCTTCAACAAGGCCCCCTCCGTCATCGCACCCCAACTCCGAGACGTCATCAACTGCTCCTCCCAACACCGCCACCTTCCCGGAGAGCTGGAAGCAGGCCGAACTCAGCGCCCTCCTGAAGAAACCTTCAGCAGACCCCACCGACTGTTAGGGGTGCTACTGGTCGTCTTACTTAATTCAGTGTAATTTTAGTTCAGTTCATGTCTAAATTAAACTTTCAGTTCAATTATTTGTTAGTGTGACACACAGGAGTAGTTTTAGTATGTAATTTTTAATTTTAGTCCATGTAATTAGCTTTTTAGGAAATTGCATTAGTCAATGCTTGTTGATTTTCAGTCCATGTGTATGTCCTTGAGGTTTAACTTTTAGATTGTGCGCTCTAACGAGAGAGGCTCGCGCAGGCTCTCGTGACTGTGCTTATTAATGGAGAGAGGGCTCGCGCTGCTCTCGTGACCTTGCTTGGTCTATAAATAGACATTCCTTCCAACGGTCGGCGCTTCGTCTCTCGTTGGATTCCTGACGAGCGCTGCTGCCCTTGTGTTGCTGGATCGTGTAAACGATCATTAATCCTTCTTCAAATCCACTCCTGAGTTAAAAGAACTCAACAATCATTTTCCCAGCCCCTCGACGAGCTTATAATTAAGCTGTCACTTTCCTGTTGTTTCCGCGGCTTCACGGAAGCCGAAGCTCCGAGAAATCTCCTTCGAGTCAGCTGGTATCGAGTTTCATTTTCCCTCGCCAGCAGGCAGTTCGAGTCTCCAGTCGCCGAGCCCAGTTCTGAAAGGACAGTAAGATTTATTGTTATCAGTTAATTAAAGAACTGAAGTAATTTAGCGCAACTCCAGAACTTAAGCTATTAACCAAATCTGAAGTCCTACGTTGTTTTAAAAGCTTAAAGGTTTACTTTAGAAGACTGAAAGAAAACAAACCTTGGCAAAGTCAAAGTTAAAACATTGTTAAATAAACTGCTGAGTTTAATAAAGAGTCTACCAAGAACTGTTAAGATAAGGGACTAGACTCTGTTGAAAGAAAACAAACCTTGGCAAGTCAAAGTTTAAACATTGTTAAATAAACTACTGAGTTTAATTAAGAGTCTATCAAGAACTGCTAAGACTAGAGACTAGACTCCGGTTAAAGAAATAAGCCTTGGCAAAGGCAAGGGTCAAATGTAATTTATCAGATGTGAAGCTCTTAATGTGTAAATAGGAAATTTGTAATAGTCTCAGGAAAGAAGGCTTAATGTTTTTTCAAGAAGCTATCTGGTTATAAACTTAATAGCAGTAGTTAAAAGGAGTAGGTTCTTGTATTTTCTTCTATCATCCTACTGCAGATATTCATTGAATTGAAGAACTGCTGAAGGCTTCAGGTATGAATCTTGCATGATAGAAAACAGTTCAGTTCATTAATCTCATTAACAAACTAACGCATGTTACAGTGAGGATTTTACTGATTCATGTCTTTCAATTAAAGGAGTCTTGAGTTGAGGCTGAGCAAATACCGAATTCAAATTGAGTGTGATCAAGGGCCACAAAAACCTATGGTCAGTAGTTGGTGTGTTTAGACATTTTCTGAGTTTAAGAGGTAGTTGGAAAGTTATATTTATTGTTAAATCTGAACTACAGAATTGCGTGGAACCAGCGAAGCGCATCCAAAGAATTGGTCAGCGGCCTGGAACACTGTCTAGAGAAACAACAGAAAACAACAGCAGAAGCCAATGTTTATTTATATGTTGTTAGTTTCTCTGTCCACTTCCCCTTTCCCTTAGGGAAAAGTTAATTCAGTTAGAGTTGAATTCCTGATTGCATTGACTGATCCTTGGGGGAGTTGGGAGTTTGCAACTTCAAGAGGAAACGTCAGGAGTGACTTTCAGGACTTCTCAACACCGACCTCATGAACTACCGCCCCATCTCGCTCCTCCCGTTTCCTGCTAAAGTCATCGAGAAGACCGTCAACCGACAGCTCGCCGCCTTCCTCGAGACGAACGGATCCCTCGACCCCTCGCAGTCCGGCTTCCGAGCCAACCACAGAACCGAGACCGCCCTCATCGCAGCCACAACGACATCCGAACCCTGCTCGACAACGGGGAAACGGCGGCCCTCATCCTCCTGGACCTCTCCGCAGCGTTCAACACTGTCTGCCACCGCACCCTAGTACAACGCCTCAGCAACAGCGGAATCCAAGAGAAGGCTCTGGAGTGGATCATCTCGTTCCTCGCCGGAAGAACCCAGAGAGTCTGCCTCCCCCCGTTCAGATCCGAGGCCACCGAAGTCATCTGCGGCGTACCACAAGGATCATCACTCAGCCCCACCCTCTTCAACATCTACATGAGCCCCCTCGCGGCCATCGCACGCCAACACAACCTCAACATCATCTCCTATGCCGACGACACTCAGCTGATCCTCTCCCTCACCAACGACCCAGCCACCGCCAGAACCAACCTACACGAAGGGATGAAAGAAGTAGCCGAGTGGATGAAGAACAGCCGCCTGAAACTCAACTCAGACAAGACGGAAGTCCTCATCCTGGGACCATCTTCCTCCGCCTGGGACAACTCCTGGTGGTCCCCTGCCCTGGGCAGCGCACCCAAACCAACGGACCACGCACGCAACCTGGGCTTCATCCTGGACTCCTCCCTCTCGATGACCAGACAAGTCAACGCCGTCTCGTCCTCGTGCTTCAACATCCTACGCATGCTCCGAAAGATCTTCCGATGGATCCCCACCGAAACCAGGAAAACGGTCACCCAGGCACTCGTCACCAGCCGACTGGACTACGGAAACACCCTCTACACCGGAACCACAGCCAAACTACAGAAGAGACTCCAACGCATCCAGAACACCTCCGCATGACTCATCCTGGACATCCCCCGTCACAGCCACATCTCCGGACACCTGAGAGACCTGCACTGGCTCCCCGTCAACAAGAGAATCACGTTTTGCTCCCTCCTTACTGCCGTTGTCCCCTGTTATACTGATTGCCTCCGCTTGCTCAATGTCCACTACTCTACATACTTCTAGTGACTCTTGGTCCACCCCTCTGCACTCACGTACTCACAATTATGATTTATTGTTTGATTTTAGGTTTTTTCAGAAATTTCATTGTCTCTCCAGTTTACATTGTGCTATCATTGCAATCAACACTGTAAATCTGTATTGGGTCATGCTTATCTACCATTACGCTGTGTGCGCTTGCTGGTTTACTGATGCCTGCTGCAACTGGGACCTGTTTGGTGCCTGTTTCATTGTTCATTGTACACATGTGGGTTGCTACCTTTGCTCAATAAAGTGATTTATAAAAAAAAAAAAAGGTGAGAATCACGTTCCGACTCCTCACCCACGCACACAAGGCCCTTTACGACCTGGGCCCCAAGTACCTCAACAACCGCCTGACCTTCTACACTCCCACCCGCCAGCTTCGTTCGACCAGCCACGCCCTCGCCGCCGTTCCACGCATCCGAAGAGCCGCCATGGGAGGAAGATCCTTCTCCTACCTGGCAGCAAAGACATGGAACTCAAGACCTGGCTGTTCGAGCAGTAGCAGACCCTCCTCCCCCAAGCACCTTGAGACCCTCCGGGTGAGTAGCGCGCTATATAAATTTCTTGATTGATTGATTGATTGATTGTACTCTGTGGAACCAGTGGAATGAGTTGCAGAATTTGCAAATACTTGGGGCATGTAACTTCGCGCAAATCGCGAGAGAGCAAGCGTATGAATGGTTCCCACAGCTCTGCATATTCTTCACCCCTGCCATCCACACACAGCGACAGTCTCTCCATGCCCAGCAAATGCCATAGCCGTCAAATCCAATCTCTCGGGTCAGGGGAAGCAGGGGATCGCCATTGCGTAAGTATAAACAGGCGCGCTGCTAGCAGAGCCAGCGCTATCTGCCTACCAGGCAGGGAGCGCAAGGGGAATGCTTTGGAGTGCGGTAGACCTAGCAACACGTGTTCTGGAGCCCTGGGGAACGTGACGTGAAAGGCCTCGTCTACGTTGTCCAGGACTGCTTTCCAATACCGCTCTAGTTTTGGGCAGTGCCAAAGCAGATGTGTCAAGGTGCCCGGAGCACCACAGCCACGCCAGCAAAGACCTGAGCACTTAGGATCCCATGCGTGGTTCCTCGCCGGGGTATGGTACCGGTAGGACACTATTTTGTAGGCTGACTCGGCCCCTGCAACATTGGTCGCAGTGTGGTGTGTGCGATCAAACACCTTTCCCCACTCCTTACTAGTCAGCGGGCGACCCAACTCCGTCTCCCATCTAATCTGCGCTTTCATACGCGACGCATTAGGCCGCGTGACAATCAGCGCATAAAGTTCAGAAATGAGTTTGCGATCAACCTTTTTACAGATTACCCAACGCTCCAGCGCTGTCATAGCAGCCACATTAGAGGGTCGCGTAACCCAGTGCGCCACCTGCGAGTCGGGGAAGGCGTCAGACTCCGGAAGGGCAAAGTGTTCCCGACGCAGTGAGGAGAACGAGATCAGGCCATCTAGGTCAAAGAGATTTCCCACCCTCTTACAGCCCTGCTCCCTCCAGCATTGGAATACTGGTGATGCACAGCCCGGGGGGAATTCCGGGTTATCCACGATGGGCGTCATGGGCGACGGAAAAGTGGTCCAGCCTCGTCGTCGCGCCAATTGGTCCCAAACGTTCATCGTCGGAGAAGTAACCGGCGGCGAGTACAAGCCCCACGCTCTATGTTTACGTGGGAGCCACAGTTCCCGCCAAATATTGCAGCCCGCAACTGCCTGGTCCATGAATAGCCAGTGTTTGCTGGAGAGCGGTCTATTCCATTCGAGGATAAAGCGCAGGCATGTCGCCTGATAGTATGCCACAATGGAGGGGAAGCCCAGACCGCCCCCGGCCCGTGGGGTCGTGATCCAAGAGGACGCAAGTCGCGGACGTTTGTGGCTCCATAGAAACTTAGTGAGCAGCCCCTGCAGTTTCTTCAGAGTGCTCGGCGGAGGACTTAACGGCAACATTTGGAAGAGGTAGACAATGCACGGAAGGACCGTCATTTTCACCGCCGCCAGGCGACGAAACCAGGCGAGTTGCAACCGGGACCATTCCGAAAGCGAATTGGTTGTTTGCTCAATCAGGATCCTGTAATTGAGGGAGGCAGTCTGCGCTATCGTGGGAGCTAAACGGATTCCTAGGAATGGGATGTCTGAATGGTCCCATTGGAAATCAAAGTCCCTCTGTAGGTCTTGCACGTTTGCGGCTGGGATCGAGATGTTAAGAACCTGGGACTTGAGGAAGTTGACTTTAAAGCCAGCGACTGCTCCAAAGTCACGTACTTCGTGCGACAGATGCCGCAAAGAGGTGTGGGGGTGGGAAAGCGAGAGGATCACGTCATCGGCGTATAGGCTCACCTTGTGTTCCTCCGCACCAAAACGAATCCCATGGATGGCCGCATTATCTCGGATACGTTGATCAAAAGGTTCCATATAGAGCGCGAAGAGTAATGGCGACAGGGGGCATCCCTGTCGCGTCCCACGTGTGATGGGGAAGTGGTCCGACTTGCGGCCCTTGGCCCGCACTGCCGCTCTCGGGGAGGCATAGAGGCAGCGCACCCAGTTTACAAAGGTGTCTCCTAGCCCGAAAGTCTTTAGGACTGCAAACAGGTACGACCAGTCGACAGGGTCGAACGCCTTCTCGGCATCTATAGATAAGAGCAGGGCCTGCTTACGAGAGCGGTGCATTGAGTCCATGAGGTGTAGGAGCCTCTTCATGTTTTCTCTCTACTGTCACGTGGGAATAAACCCAACCTGGTCGGGCTCGATAACGCCATCCATGAGCGGACTGAGGCGAGCGGCTAAAATGCCCGCGAACAACTTCATATCGATGTTGAGGAGCGAGATGGGTCGATATGAACTAAACTCCATGGTGTCCTTACCTGCCTTGGGGATGACCATGATCACCGCCTCTGCCATAGAGGGAGTCACTGCCCCGTCTCCCAAAAGGAGTTAAAGAGGCGAGTTAGGAAGGGCGCTAACTCTCTGCAGATTTTTTTTATAAAAGACGGCCGAGAAGCCGTCCGGTCCCGGAGACTTGGCCAGCTTCAACCGTGAGATCGCGGAAATGACTTCTTCGATGCGTATTTCCACATCCAGGGCTGCTGCCGATCCTGGGGTGAGGGGCGTGACTCCACACGTCGCCAAGTATGCCTGCACTCGGTCCGGGTTGGACGGCTCCTGGGTGTACAATGTGTGGTAGAATCATTGGAAGGCCACCGCGATGCGGTCGTCCGCTGTCTGCTCCACCGCGTTCGCGTTGCGGATGGCCTGAACAGCAGCCTGCTGCGTGTGCGCCCGCAAGCGGTGCGCCAGCAGTCTGCCCCCCTTATCGCCACTGAGATAGAACTTGTGGCGTAAACGCAAGAGGGCGTACTCCACGCGATCGAGGTCCAGGTGTTTAAGCATGCGCCTCTTCATTTCTAATTCTCTCCAGACACGTGGAGACCCCGTCCGCTTGTGGATCGCCTCCAGCCCCCGCACTTCCCCTTCCAGTTCTTCACGCTTCTCCCTACGTAGTTTGGCCAGCGACGCTGAGACCGCTATGAAGTCCCCCTTCACCACTAATTTAAGCGCTCCCCACACCGAGCTCAGCGGCATTTCGTCTATGTCGTTGGCCGCGAGTAATCGTGTCCCGCATGCGGTCAACTACCGAGTCAGAATTGAGGAGGGAATCCCGCAGGCTCCAACCCCCCCGATGGTCACTTGAGTTCGCCACCGGCAACTTGCACGGAAATGAGGGCATGATCGGACAAAGAGCGCGGGGCAATCTCTGCAGCAGAGAGAAGGGGCATGAGCGAGGTGGTGGCCAGAAAGTGGTCTAAGCGTAGGTTTTGTGAGCCGCAGAGTAGTAGGTGTAGTCACGCTCTAGTGGATGATGAGTGCGCCATACATCGTGAAACCCCCCATCTTGTAGCCATAGCTGCCCTTCCTGAGAAATGGCCCCAGTTTGATGTGAGCGCCCTTCTGACCTATCTAGTTTCGGGTCCATGACCAAATTCAGATCTCCTCCCACCAACACACAGGGATCCGGGGACGCCAAGGGCTCCGCAAGCGCTGATGTCAAGAAGGGTTCCTGCTGGACATTTGGAGCATATATAGAGCCCACTGTAAGGTGAGTGGCCCCCCATTGAAGCCTGACCGCTAAGAAGCGCCCTTTAATGTCAACTACGTGAGACAGTATCTTACAGTGAGCCTTGGCACTGATTAGTATAGCTACACCCTGCTTCTTCGCAGCGCAAGATGACCACACCTGTGTCGGAAAACACCTATCCCTCATCCTCTTAGTGTCCTTGGAGAGGAGGTGCGTTTCTTGCAGCAGACATACATCACTCTCCGCACCCTCCAACAGTGACAATATGGCAGCACGCTTAACTGGGCTGTTAAGGCCCCGCACATTCAGGCTAACAATTTTGAACTCTTTCCCCATTGTCTTGGCACAACAACAGCAGCTTCAAACGTGCTTTGTGAAGCCCTATCCACCTGGGCCTGAACTGGTCTCGTCTCACAAGGCAAACTCACCACTCGCCATCCAGAGACGTAGCACCCACCCTCCACTGGACCCATCATGATCAAATGCGCACTCCTCAGCGGTGTCGCAGGCCAGACTCTATACAACCCCTCAGCGGATCCCCCCTTACACTGTACATTGGCAGCAGATCAATCAACAACATCCTGGAAGCATTTAGAGACTGGTGCGGAGCCCCCCCTCCCCCTTGACCCACCCCATCCCCTCCCCCACAAGAAGAACCACCCACCTCCAGTTCCCCCCACCCCCCAAAAAACAGACCCCAACAGCAAAAAACAAGCAAGAACAACGAGCAGGCAACAGATGACAGTTCGTAAAGTAGGACCCAAAGGTAGGGGGATGTGGCCCCAGTCGTCATTCCTCCAGTTCCCGATACAGGACTCCCTCACGATTAAGGACATAAAGTTCCAGTCATACCTGTATGGAGCGACCCCCTCCGACGCCAGCAATCTACCCTCATAGGACCTCACGGGACCTTTGTACCGACCTCCATTGTGGCATCTGTCACGAGGGCCACGGAAGCCACCGCAGCCCCTCTCTCCTGCCGCTCGCCGATGGGTCGGGGCGTCCTGCCGTCACAGGCTTGCCCACTCTCTGCCACCCCGAGGTGCGTCGCTGTCGCCCTGTAGATGTTCCTCCAGCCTCCGGCTCAGAGTCAGGATGGTCCAAGCCCAGGATTTCCATGGCTGTTGCTAAGGAACGCACTTGGACCAGTTTATTCTGCCACCTGAAGATGAGCCTGAACGGGTGACCCCAGGAATAAGCTACATTGTGCTCCCACAGGTGAGCTGTGATGGGCCTGAATTCCCACCTCTTCAGTAGAGGAGATGCAGCCAAGTCCTGGAAGAGCAAGGGTCGATGGTCCCGAAACTGTAGAGGGTCAATGTCGCGTGCCTTTCGAAGAATTCGCTCTTTCAGCTGAAAGTCATGAACCCAGACCAGAATATCCGGGGGAGGGGCCTTCGGGCCCCGCGGTGGCCCAACACGGTGCACCCGGTCCATGTGTATCTATTTTAAGTCCTCCTCATTCAGGACGTGCTTAAACAGGGCCTCCACATACTCTCGTAAGTCCGACCCCTCCCCTTTCCAAGGAACTGCACAAATTCTTTTATTATCGCGACGGGACCTGTTCTCTAGGTCTTCGGCATGGGCTTGAAGATCTAGGTTCTGTTCCGTCAATCGAATGACATCCTGCTGGAGCTGGTGTATGTCCTCCGCTGTCCCTAAATCGTGCTCCTCCAGCTTCGCAACCCGTTTCCCCACTCCGTCCACATCTCTCCGAATTTCCCGCAGGTCCGATGCCAGTTGGGAAAGCAGTTCCGCGATATCCTCCTTAATGGCGGCAAAGAGTTCAACCATAAAGGCCTTGGTTGCGGTCTCCTCATTCTCGCGTTGACGCGGTGACTTATCAGCCGTGGGTGACACTGACTGCGCTGCACCTTTCGGTAGGCCATCCTTCCCTGTCTTGTCCTTCTTCAACCTGGTGGTCGCCATGCCGCCCCTCTTCAACCGGCACCTCCAAGACTCCGAAGGGACAAGGGGGAGACACCACTGTTGCGTAGGAGTGCTTCGCCCGTCACACGTATGTATGGGGGCCCAGCGCCGATCTTTCTAGGGCTCTCGCGCTAGGTTCCGTGCTAAACCCCGCAGGACATCGGGGTCGCTACTCCACAGCTCCTCTCACCTCGCCCTCCAAGTGCACCACCCCAGGCAGCGAGAGCCCAAGGGAGGCAGTACTACGGCTATCACATGCGCTGGACCCACCGGGATGCTCGTGTTGGTCGCACCACGGACCGTCTCCTCCGTGGGGTACCCCACTAATGTCCACCTTGCGCCACTCAGTGCCCTGCCGACCGCCGGCTGCCAGCTGCGCCTCCCCTCGTTGCCTCTCACCTTCGCAAGATCACGCTGTGCAGGACGGGCTGGAACACTGGTCACCGAGGCCGAGCCGCACCAGGCCGCTATTTGCTCCAGTGGGGGCCTGCTGCTGCCCCACGGCCAGCGGAGCTCTCGGTCTGCTCTCGGCCTGCTCCAAGGACTATGCCAGGTTGGTCGGGACTCCCTCTCAGCTATCCCGTACCTTCCGCCGCTCCCGCGGTGCAGACCTCACGGGCCCCGAGCCCTCCTTCGCCTCACCAGGGCCCACAGTTGCCGCCAGCAGGGGCTGCGCCGCAGAAGCTCCTCCCGCTTTGCCGGGACAACAGGCCCTCCTAGGCCCCAAAGCCCCGTCCTCCAGTGGGCAGCTCGCCGGATCACCGCTCTCCGCGTCCGGTCCCCGCTCACAGTGCCTCACGTCAGCGGGCGCCAGGATTCACCGCAATCTCACGGACCGGCACCTCCTCTGGCCGCGCGGGGTATGCCAAGGTTCCGGCTCCGCCGGCTCCCGCCCGACAGCTCTTCCGCCGCACTGCCTCCCCTGTCGCGGGCACTCCTGCTGCTACTGGGGCACACTCCGCAATCCGGCGCCCGGCTTCTGGCGCGCTTTAGGCCGCTCCTACAGCTGCGGCGAAATGGTGCCCCGATGGGCAAAACCGGACTCCCAGCTGGTCCGCCGCTGCAAGGGAGTGTCCGGAGGCCAATAATCCCCGCCGGGGGGGAGTCCTAAGAGGGTGCTAAACAAAGCTAAAGGACTCGTGGCGCCGGAGGGACCCAAAAACAAGTCCTACTCCGCCGCCATCTTGGCCACGCCCCCTGCTATTAAATTTTAAAGGTATTTTCATATATTTTTTATTATGTATTTTTATTCTTTGAAGTAACATTATTTTCCTTATTTTAAACTTTAAAAAAAAATAATTGTTATATATCTATTTTTCAAATATATGATATATGGCATTTTTAATTATTGTTATTTTTAGTAGTTGTAATTTTATTATTTGTTTATTACAAACCTGTATTTATTTATTTATGATGTTTATTAGTTATTATATTTATTTTAAAATATATATGTTTATTTCGTTTGCATCACTGCCAAAGCTCCTGGGTTGTCCTCTCAGAGCATATACCATGCCTGGTTAAATAATGCCCCTTCCTATGAATTGCTCCTTTGCTGATCCTGGGTGAACCCCCTAAGAACATATTCCATGGTTGATAGAAGACTGAGTCACATAAGAGTGATACCCTTCTACTCTTGGTAGTTGTTCCGTCTTATATTCAATGTAATTTAGCCTGGTTGAAACAGACCACACAAAAGCTGCATGACCGAGTCTTTGCTCACTTTTCTCCTACACCCATGTGTACGTACAACGTCTTATACACCATACATACATAACACCAAAATACATCCAACATAGGCCACACTGCACTCACAAACTTTCTATCCATTCAAACACTAACATTCAATGCTTAAGCACCAATCCACATTCCTTTTCCCTACACACGCCAAGGAGATGCTCACGATAAGAGCATAACACTGGTCCTTATGCATGATATTGAAATATTGCCCTTATAGGTCATATGACAGACGCTTGACAGACATGTCAGACACCCACTTTTCAATTCAGGCTTTCTCATGGAGTACTGCTCTACCCGTTTGGAAAACTGATTCAGTGCCTCATCAGGGGCCGGAAGCTTTATATAAATAAAACTATAGTACAAAGCAGTACAATACAATCGCAAATCACCATTGCCATTGATCCATCGTTATTTTCTCTGACCTGTGAGCCATATTCAACACTGTCAACCATTAATACACTTGCATCACTGGGCACTGGCAGTACAGCCCTAAAGCAGCTCTCAACCTACTTCTCTCAGTGATTTATCTGAATTTTGTGGTGTTCAGGTTAGTCATTGCCGACTCAACCTCCTTTGGGTGTCCTCCAAAGTTTTGACCTTGGTAATTTACTTTTTGCACTGTTCTGAATCGCCACTGACTATCTCCTCATCCTGCTTCCGCTTTTAGCTCTTTGCAAATTACATCATCTACCATCCACTATCTGCCTGACAAGCACATGTTCCAGTGAATTTCCTATGTTTGTACTATATATCGTAGAACGTGCACAGCCTATTTCTAAAACAAATTCTTAAGGTGTGCCGTGCTCCAAGGAATCGCTCCCTGAACAGGAGCGTTGTTATATCAATGTGGCTGCATCCCCATACACGTGGGGTATGTCTCCCAGGCACAGGTCAAGGGTACTTCTATGAAGTTTCAACACTTTCTTTACTGTTCAATAAAAACACGCTGCTACGTAAATTGTTTTCAATTTTCAGAATGTATTGTTACATCACAACACTGTCTTGATTCAAATGTTTGAACTGTAGTTCCCAAAATGCATCCGCGTTCTTCTGGCTGGTTTGGCTCCAGCCAGAAGAACGTCGGATACGAGCAAATCACTCCGGGTTTACCGATTATCCCCAGATGAAGGCCAAACCGGCCGAAATGCATTGGTATTAACGGAAAATGTAAACCAGGAATAATGCATTTTGGGAACTACAGTTCAAACATTTGAATCAAATCAACTTCATAGAAGTACCATTGACCTGTGCCCGGGAGACATACCCCACGTGTTATGGGGATGCAGTCACATTAATTTCCTATGTTTAACATTCAATGACAACAAGAATGTTCCACTGAGGACTGCACTATCTGAAAATTCTTATTTCTTCTTGTAACTATACCACCCTTTATGTTTATAATTTCTGAAACATTCATATCACAGACAGTGTACATATTCATTCAAAGGCGGTTCATTCTGTAAGTGAAGTAGCCTGGCTTCATCACACAGGATCAAGACACTGCTATATATGCTTTTTTAAATTAATAAGACACACAAATAACTTCTCTTTTCCATTACAGACCCCTTAACTCCGTATTTAAAAAAATCCAGTTGCATGGCTGCTTACCATTACCGATGGCCCAACATTCCTTAATGCTGGACACCAATACAACGGAATTCCTCCAGTTGTTTTTTTCAAACCACTCTCCTCACCCAAAAATTTCCCTCACAGGGTTCTGATCCCACCGCCCTCAGTGGGAAATCTTGGACTCAATGATGCACCTAGAAAGTTATATCGCCACCGCTTCTACTGCAGCTAGAATTCAGATGGTCAATGTTAGGAATATTCACTTCATTCCACACTATCAAGTCTCTAATCAATAAGCTTATCATAAGCAAGCTGGATAATTGTAAGAGCCATCTCATGAGTTTCCCTAAGTATTCCTTCTCTTGTGCTTGACAAAACGATCAAGTTTGAAGCTTATGGACCTTTTAATCTTGCATGTCATCAGCCCCCTCCTAACGCTGGAAACACTGGCAAGAGCAGGTTGGGTATTTTCACTTGGTTTTCAATGATGTGCCTGGTCTGTCACCCATTATCTTCCCATCAACGTCTCTTTATACTTTATAATACGATCACTGCGCTTTGCTAATCTTCATTTTCCATGTGTTTCCAAATGCATCCAGTGCGTTAGCTTGTTTTCACTCACCATCTCTGTGTGGTGCCTGGAATGCAAACTCCTAGTAGATGAATTCAGTCATACTCCATCTCTTCCGGCATTCCAAGGCTGCTCCTGTGAGAAACATATTTTTTAGTCTGGGATGATTGGTGTCTACCACAATTAATAAACTCACTATTTTGCTGGGTCTAATCAAAGGTTTCAATTATTTAAACCAGAGCTCAGCTACTTTGGCCCAGAGCAAACAGGCTAAACATAGAGAGCATTTAGAAGTACAAACCAGATAAAAAGTCAAAAACACAGTACAATAAAAATCACACTCCAATGTATAAAAATAGAGCAAAATATAATAAACAAAATGACACCAAAATGAAAAAAATCCAATAAGGGAAACTGCAGATTTAATTATTTTTACATTTTATGCGGAAATAGTGTCAAAAATGGCAAAGCGTCAATGGTACTCAAGGTTATGGTAGACTTGCACCTGGGTGCAATTTGAGGTCTAGTATAATGGAGCGTGAGGAGTCAGATATACTGAGTAAATTCACCCAACTTCTAAGTCCCAATCTGAAAAGGGGCATTGTTGTTTTTCTGAAGAAACCTCTTCTTTATGTGGACAAACCTGAAATTAAGCCCGACGCCATGGAACTGCCAGTCAGATACTTTTGCAGCCGTTCTATTGAAGCTCTGGAGCTCTTGAGCAAAACATTTGAAAAAGTTACCATCAATCAATCAATCAATCAACCATTTGTACAGCGCGCTACATACCCGTGAGGGTCTCAAGGCGCTGGGGAGGGGAGGGGGTGGGCCTCTACTGATCGAACAGCCAGGTCTTGAGAAGTCTCCTGAAAGTCAGAAGGTCTTGGGTCTGTCGTAGGCTCAGTGGGATGGTGTTCCAGGTCTTGGCAGCGAGGTGGGAGAAAGATCTCCCGCCAGTGGTTGTTCTTTGGATGCGCGGGACGGTGGAGAGTGCAAGGTCGGCGGAGCGGAGCTGGCGGTTAGGGATGTAGAAGGAAAGTCGTCTGTTGAGGTAGGCTGGGCCGGTCTCATGTAGGGTCTAGTGTGCGTGGATGAGTAGCTTGAAGGATATCCTCTTGTTGACGGGCAGCCAGTGCAGGTTTCTCAGGTGGGGGGGATGTGGCTGTTGCGTGGAACATCGAGGATCAGTCGTGCTGAGGCGTTTTGGATGCGTTGCAGTCGTTCGATGAGCTTGGTTGGGGCTCCTGTGTAGAGGGCGTTTCCGTAGTCGAGTGTGCTGCTGACGAGGGCCTCGGTGACTGTTCTTCTTGTATCTGTCAGGATCCACCTGTAGATCTTGCGGAGCATGCGGAGGGTGTTGAAGTAGGAGGAGGAGATGGCATTGACTTGCTTGGCCATGGAGAGCGTTGAGGCGAGGATGATTCCCAGGGTGCATGCGTGGTCTGTGGGTGTCGGGGCTGCCCCCAGTGCTGTCGGCCACCAGGAGTCATCTCAGGCTGATTGGTTGGAGCCGAGGAAGAGGACCTCTGTTTTGTCATAGTTCAGCCTCAGTCGGCTGATCTTCATCCAGTCGGCAACGGCCTTCATTCCTTCATGGAGGTTGGCTTTGACGGTGATGGGGTCCTTGGTGAGGGAGAGGATCAGTTGAGTGTCGTCGGCGTACGAGATTATGTTGAGATTGTGCTGACGGGCGACGTGTGCGAGCGGGCCATGTAAATGTTGAACAGTGTCGGGTTGAGGGAGGATCCCTGGGTTACGCCGCAAATGATCTCGGAGGCTTTGGAGCGGAAAGGGGGGATGCGGACGCTCTGGGTTCTGCCGGAGAGGAAGGCGGTGGTCCATTCCAGGGCTTTGTCTTGGATCCCTACGGTGTGGAGGCGTGCGCATAGTGTGCGGTGGCAGACAGTGTCGAAGGCGGCGTAGAGGTCCAGGAGGATGAGGGCTGCGGTCTGACCGTTGTCCAGCATGGTCCTGATGTCGTCAGTGGCGGCGATGAGGGCGGTTTCGGTGCTGTGGTTGCTGCGGAACCCTGACTTGGAAGGGTCCAGGAATCTGTTTTCTTCGAGGTATCCGGTTAGCTGTCTGTTGACGATCTTCTCGATGACCTTGGCTGGAAGCGGGAGCAGAGAGATCGACCGGAAGTTCTTGAGGTCTCTTGGGTTTTTTGGGTAGGGCGTTGATCTCGGTGTGTTTCCAGCTCTCTGGGAAGGTCGCTGCCTCAAGGCAGAGATTGATGACGTTGCACATGTGGGGTGTGATGGAGCTGCTGGCTTTGTTGAAGATGTGGTGCAGGAATGGGTCTGACGGGGAGCCGGAGTGGACTGTGCTCATGGTCTTGATGGTGTCATCAATGCTCACACTGGCCCAGGCTAGCAGGGGGTCGTGGTCAATGGTGTACGGAGGGTCTGTTGTGTTACTGTCTGTTGGGGCTGTCTGGGTGATGAAGCTGTCGTGGATGTCTGCTATCTTGCGGTGGAAAAAAGTGGCGAGGGAGTCGCACAGGGCTTGCGACGGCGGGATGTCGGAGTTGGAGCTGGGGTTGGAGAGTTCTTTCACGATGTTGAAGAGCTCCTTGCTGTTGTGTGCGTTGTTGTCGAGGCAGTCTTTGAAGGAGGTCCTCTTGGTAGTCCTGATGAGGTGATGGTGGTTGTGGGTGGCTTCCTTGTGGGCTGCGTGGCTGTCCGGAGTCTGTTCGCTGTGCCATTTCTTCTCTAGTTTTCGGCAGGCTCGCTTGGAGGATAGGAGTTCTGGGGTGAATCAGCTGGCTCTCTTGCTGGTGTCTCTATGGGGGGTTTCTTCAGCGGGCCAGGGTGTTGGCACAGTTGTTGATCCAGCGTGTGTGGCTGTGGGCAACATCGTTGGTGTTGGAGCGTTCGGTGGGTGGGCTTAAAGCGAGGTTTGCGTGTAGTTGGTCTTTGGTGATTTTTCTCCAGTTGCGGCGAGGGATCTGTTGGGTGTGGTGGTGTGTGATGGGTTTCTGGAAGGTGAAGTGGATGCAGCGGTGGTCGGTCCAGAGGAGTTCAGTGGTGTGGCTGAAGGAGACATGGGGGCTAGTGGAGATGGGGTCAAGCGTGTGGCCAGCGAAGTGGGTAGGTGTTGTGACAAGTTGCCGCAGTCCAAGATTGGCGAAGTTGTCGAGTTGCTGTTGTTGTTGCTCTCAAGGTGAAAGTTCAGGGCTCCGAGGAGGATGTAGTCAGTGGAGGTCAGGGCGTGCGTGCTGACGAAGTCGGCAATGGAGTCACTGACCTGGGGTCGGGGTTCCGTGGAGTCTGTAGACGAGGGTGTCCCTGAGGGTGGAGTTGGGGGTCTATGTGGATCTGGAAATGCATGTGCTTGGCGGTGCTGAGAGTGTCCTTGGTGCTGGTCGAGACCCTGATGCTGTTCTTGTGGATGATAGCTATTCCTCTTCCGACTCCGTTGGTGCGGTCTCTGCGGGTGACCTTGTAGCCGTCTGGGATGGCTATGGCGATGTCGGGTGTGGAGGAGTCGTTCATCCACGTCTCTGTCAGAAAGGCGACGTCCGGGGATGATGTGTCAAGCAGGTCCCAGAGCTCGACGGCATGTTTGCGTGCGGAGCGGGTGTTCAGTAGGATGCATCGGAGGTGGTTGAGGTCTTTTTTGGTGGGTTGTTTGGCTGCTCTGAGGCTGTGTATCTGCAGTTCCGGCAGGTGAAGGGGCCGTGTGTGCGTTTCAGGGCGGCCTTGAAGCAGGTGTGGGTCCGTCCAGGGTTGAGAGCACAGAGTGTGCTGGCATCGTAGCGGTGGTGGTCATCGTGGCGGGTGCGGGGGCCAGGAGTTCTGGAGCTGGGCGCTGGGCTACGAAATTTCTTTTAGTGCCCAAACAACTACATAAGTACCGGAAGACACTCCCAAGACCCCCAGGACTTCTAACTACTCAGAGGGATCACTTAGAGACTCTCAGGGAATTAGGGAGAAAACCACAGCCTTGACCAGTTCATATCCACTTGCCACTGGGCAGACGGATACTTCACAGACATGTCCTCCTCAGCTTTCTAATGTATGTTCCTGGAGCCACCCAGGGATTTAGCCATAAAAACCAAGGACAGAAAGCTCTCCAATGATCATAAGTAGAAGGGGGCCCAACCTCCTCAGGTCTTTCGCATAGGTAAAAGATGGCAAGAATGCAGGTTAGTCTGCTTGGTATTCTTTCACAAGTCCAGCATTGTAGGTTTCACACGCATGTGCATAGAGAACACCCTAAGATACTCCTAGTTCCTATCTGACCAATGGAGTAAAGGTTCAGGGGCCCTGACCTTCCTACCTTTGCAGTATTTCCTGATTGCTTTACGGGAGCAGTTACAAAATGCAATGTGTCAGGGCATTTTAAAGATGGCTAACATCGTTGGCTGCACTAAACATGGACTCCGAAGGCTAGGCCTGCGTGTGTCAGGAGTATACTATGATAATACTTGTGTCTTCCCAAATCTAACACTATACTCCAGTTTGAAGCAGGCAATGTACACACAACAAACCCAGAGTCAGACGTCTGGTAGGAAAAAAGGAGGGTTAATCAGCAGTAGACAAGTAACATACTAGAATTTCCCTAGCATCCTGTTGGCTCCCTTTGAAGGTTGCAAAACTTTTACATGTGCTTCAGACAAACCTGGCATGCAGGATTTAACACTAGGGCATCAACAGAAGAGGCACAGCCCCACCCTGCACATTCTATTTAGCTCAGAGGATTCAGAAGGGGTATATCCCCAACCTGCATATTCTATTTAGCTCAGAGGAGTCATCTCTGTCCATTCAGGTCACTCTATTGTGTGCTCCTAGGAGGAATTTCACACCTCTTCTTGGGCTAAGCACAGACTGGAAAAAGGTGGAGAGTCAATGCCAATTAGCCTCTAGAAACTTCAGGCAGAGAAAAGGTAACTTTCTAAAAGTTACTTTTTCTTAATATTTATTAAAAATCTGACTTCACCATTGGGTTTTATTTGCATTAACTATTAACGTATGCCAGTTCAATGACTTGTTGCCTCAAGCTCTCAAGTATGACAATTCTTGAACCTCCTAGTACAATACCTTCTTAATTGACTGAAAGTTCTTCCTGCACATTTTAGAATGTTTTATATTTAACGTCATCTGTGAGAGTTCTAGTATGTTTTCTTCATGCTTGCATTGAAATGATATCCTTGAGTCTGAGCATGTCTTGTCGGTGTTGGTAGCAAATCTGCTCAATGGATCGATCTGCAGGGGTGCTAAACTTTACTATGAAATTGATATACTCTTCAGCATTTTAGAAGTTGCATTGTGAAGCTGTAACATCACTTGTGACATGTAATCTGTTGAGTTTTGATCCTTCTCTGGCTTATGCACGATAGAGTAATCATACTCTTGCAATCGCAGCTCCCACCTCTTGATGCAAATGGGCATCTTGGCTTTCGTATTTTTGAGAATTGTGAGCAACGCCTGGTAGTCAGTGACAAGCATGAAATGCTTTCCTTACAGAAACACATAAAAATATTAGAATAGGCACGTTCAGTCTGAGACAGACTTCTGATAGAATTGGCCACAATGTCTCTCTGAGCATTTGAATTTCCATTGCACTGAGCAAGGATCGAGCCTAACCCCACCGGGCTTGCACCTACTACGAGCTCAGTATGTAACTTTGGATCAAAATTAGTAATTTCAGTTGCATTTTCAATTGTGTATTTGATTTTTTTTAAACTACAGTTACATTCAGATGACCACTGTAAGGGAATATTCTGGTTTGTCAAACCACGTAAAGGGGCCCTCACATTGGCAAAGTCACACATGTATCTAGAGCAACATCTCGCCATGCCTAAGAAGGATCGCAGCATGGTTACATCTTGTGGGGGACAAGTGGATGGCAATGCTTGTACTTTTTTCGGAGTCAGGAGTTATTCCAGTTTCAGAGAAAATATGGCCAAGGAATTTTAGTTTGGTTTGGGGGAAACTCACACTTTTCTGCATTTAAAGTGAAATCTGCATCAGCGAGCAGATGCCATACTTGTGTAAGGGCTTTGTCATGCTCCTTTCGTGTGGCTCCAAACCCTAATATATTTCATCAGTTGAATTACTCGGCGAATGACATCCTGACAAATGTCTGCAGCTGACGACACACCAAAGCTGAGTCTTTAGTATCTGAACAAATCCACATGAGTTGAAAAAATAGCAATGTAGCTACAGTTCTCCTGCAGCCCAAGTTGATGGTATCTTTTGTTCAAATTAAGAAAGGAGAAGACTTTGGCATCATTCAGCTGTGTAATCATGTTCGCTATATGTGGACCTGGATTAATTTCTCTCTCGATTGCTTTGCTGGCCTGGCACATATCAACACAAATGCGCACTGCACCTCCACTGTCCTTTTTTGGAATCACCACAATGGGAGAAACCCATGGCGTCAGACGAGAAGAGCACTCAATGATGTCTTGCTTTAATAATGTTTCTAGTTCTTGCTCAGCGGCCTCCTTTAAATGAAAAGCAATTCGACTGTGTCGATGGGCAACACAACAAATGGCCTTATTAATGTTAACCACCATTGTGATGAGTTTCCCTAGATCATGAAACAACAGTGGGTATGGACTTACTATTTCATTATTCGCATTGAGGTTGTAGTTGCTAGATATCAGACCCATGTCAGCAGCAGTGAAACTGAGTGTTCATGACCTCGGTGAAGTACCTCGGAGGACCTGAATTTGTACTTGCCCTGATGTTTTCTTTTATCGCATGGTTGTTACGAATGACCCGTTACTTTGCAATGGCATAGAAGCAGCCCGTATGTACTCCTTTGTTTTCGATGGCGTTAGCAATGGTTGATGAGACAGTTCTTTGTATTCTTCTCCTTGCATGATATTGATCGATGCATCACTGTCTATAATAAAAGTTGTAGGGCATTCATTCACCTTTAGCATGATCTTGGGGCACTGTCCAAATGAGTTTGGTTGCTTCACGTGGGGATCGCTCTTTGACGTGTATTCTTCTTTGCATACAGTCAATCCACATGTGCATTTCATTCTGCGTTTGATATCACCATTGCACATCTATCTTCTTCACTGTCACTCAATGATGACATTGAAGAGCCTTTGGAAGATGAATTTGTTGACAATCCACTTCGTTTAGTCTCTATTTGCCTCAATTGATGTTGCTGTTTGGCCTTGTGATCGTGGCTAGAATGCTTCTGGAACTTCCTGGCATCCATTTTCTCTTCTCATGGTGACACATATAGTTTCTCTTTTGCTTTGCAGACTGTTATGAAATAGTTTTCTTTCTCACAGCCTTTGCATATCTGTCTAATGGTGGGACATTTACCTTTGTGTGGAAATGAGAATCCACATAGAAATGCGATTTCATTTTCTTTGGTGACATCATCTTATGGGCCTCCACTTTGTGTTTCTGCTTAATTTAATTTTCATGATCATCACTGATTCATTCTGGGCTGTTCCAGCTTCTATATCAGGAGCCTGTTGATCTGCATGTTTGTCAGTTCTTGCTGCTATGAGTACATTTTCTAGACTGAGTGCCTCTCTCAGCATGCATCATCTGAATGAACTGGAGAGGCAACCATAGATAACTCTGAGATGCATGGCTTCTTCATCATTGAATTCACTGAAATAGCTGTGCTTGATGAGGGCATCAACTCTTTCGACAGACTCATCTATCATTTCACCAGTTTTCTGTCTTGTCTTGGTGAAAATGCACCTTTCATAGTGGACATTAGGCATTGGATTAAACTTGGCTTCCAATATTTCTTTAGTTTGACGGTACAATACTTCCATCAGCTTCTGGCATTTTTGTTATCATTTCTTTCACTCCATCACCTGCATGGTTCTTTAAGTATTTGATGATCTTTTTATCATCTGTTTCTTCTATAGCATCTATGAAGGCATCAAACGTTTTGATCCATGCTTGTACTCCATCTGGCACATCATTCTGCTTTTTAGCGGTATCAGGAATAAAGCTGCGCTGTATTTGGCAAATCTTTCTGCAGCCATTAAAAAATGTCACTATTCCGACTGGCTTTTCGCCAGATTGGATGCCACTGGCTACTTTTGATGCACCGGCCTCCTACCAGGCCAGATCCGAGGTTGGGTGACACTTCCTTTGTTCGCGCTGGTAAGTTCTCTTGTACTCTCTGTATCTGGTTGTCACTACTTTTAGCGTTTCTTTGTGCCTGGTCGTCTCTGCCTTTAGCGCTTTTTTGCACCTGGCTGCGGCTGCCTTTAGCATTTCTACTTTCTATGGACAATGGCTTCTGTGTTACACTGTGTTACAGTATCTCTTCTTTCAGCCTGACCAGTAGGCTTCTGGCAGGCTTTCTGACTGTGCTCCTCTGTAGGGCCTTCACCTTTTTCGAGGGCCTTGTAAAAGCTAGAGTTGTGCTTTGACTCCTCATACACCAGCCATAGACTGCTTCTTGGGGAGTTCCTGGCACACACAAGCAGTTTGCTGGACCTCAGCAGACTCTCAGGGAGAGCAGTCTTATTTCTTTGGGGCACATATACCCTACTCGTCGCCAGTTGTCGCGTCCTCTATTGCTCTGGAGCATGCAAATCACCACGCCACACATGGAGCTCTGTAACACATGTCTTTATTCTTCAGCATGCAACAGCTAACTGAATGCACTACATCATAAACTTTATTGACCATACCCAGATATCGCCCAACTAATTATGTAACTTTGTAAGGAGTCTGTGGAGGACCACAAGTGTCCTACTGCTCATAATCACATGCCACTACAGCCATGTTTAAACGCATTATATTGCCCACCTTGCATCAGTCTCCCAGTGATACACTATACACTTAAGTATTGAAAGATGGCAATCCAGTGCTATGTTTACAAAGCAGGCATCTTGGAATGACATAGTGTATAATTGTTTTACCACTCAAAGATGGGCAACAAGTTGCATTTAAAAGTGGTCACTATGGTGGAACTTTAAACAAGGATATATTATGTACAATACCACTGCAAGACAGCCACTGACTGCCATGTTTATTTGCAAACATGCCTGCCAAAGTTTAGGTGGTGGCATGTTTTCTTTTTTCTACTTTTATTCGTTTAATTTATCTTACATATCCTTGTTGAATTTGTGTGTCTTATCATGGATGGGTAAGTGGGTGAATAGAAGAATAAGCCCATGGATTCATGAATGGATGAACAAATGCAAGGTAAATGTGTCACAGTGAATGTATGATGAAATATTGTGTCTAAAATGACCATAACTGGAGAGGCACTTTCACTCACAAGCCAGGCCTATTGGGACTGCCAGTGTTTTTTTTTTTTTTACTATGGCTTGAATTCTAGAACTTTTGTTTTGCCAGTAAGTAATAATAGCACAAACAGAACAAAACATAATAACGTGCCAGAAGAAAAGACTGCATCCTGGTGACATCTTTCATAGAAAGTACAATTTAGCACAGTGAAAGTGTTTTTCATACTGAAGATACATTTGTGATTTAGTCATAGTATTCCTTTTTTTTTAATATTTATTGTTCAGTTCATCGCATATAGCAATTGTAAATCATACATTGATCAAAGTGCTGTAGCGACATTGCAAAATTCCATAGAAAATCAACAAATGAATATCATATAATGCATAATTTCAAAACGACATCTCCATATGTTGTAGCATGGGCTGCCACATTTTTATCCCTAATTGTTTTTTCTTCAGCGATTTGATACAATACAAATTAAATTCAAGGTTAAACTCCTTATAAAACTTTGCTCGCCACATTTCATATGATGGCGCTTCTGGTTGCAACCACATCAAAGCAATACATAGTCAAGCAACGGCAATGGCCATAAAAATAAAATATCGAAATGGATAGCAAGTCTGCGTAGGTTCCCTGTCTTCACACACCCCTAATAGCATCATCGCTCTAGAAATAGAGACATTAACCCTCGTCGTTTGAGACAGAAATTGTGCAATACATGAAAACAATTGTCTCAACGCTATACAATCAAAGAATATATGTACAATGTCTGCTACATCCGACTGACACATGAAGCATTTTCCATCATAAACACCACCCCACTTCATCAATTTAGCAGGTATATGGTATAAATTAAACAAGGTTTTATAGTGCTGGGTGCGGAAATTTGCCGTCAGTATAACTTTGCTAGCCATATCAATCGATTCTTGCACAAATAAACCAGAATTGCCAAGTCTATCCCTCCACTTCTCATCTTGAATCTCTATGTTGTCACGCTGCATTGCCAGTAATATATCATAAAGAATCCAAATCTTAGCCCTTTTAGTCAAAGCTTCTAAAAGTTCATTAGTTAGAATAGGCAAATATCTACAACGTTTATGAATAAAGTCCTGTATCTGTAAATATAAAAAAAAAGAATTCCTGGATATTGTAAATTGTTCGACTAGTTCTGCAAAAGAAACAATTGCCCCAGCACTATAGATATCCCCTAGGTGACGAATCCTCTTGTCCCTCCAAGTCGACTTCTTTGAATCCCAGAATATCAATGGGAATATTTCTGTGGAGTCGAAAGGCGTATAGTAACAAATTCGATTTATTGATATGATTTCACGCGTCCACTTCCAAGCTTTATATGCAGCAAATACAGTTTTAAATCGCGTTCTTTTAAAATAGCTTGGTTCAAAAAACTTAAGCAAGGCTTCTCGCGCCTGGACACCTAATAACATCTGATAGATATTTGGGGATTCAAACAACATTGTTTCTCCCCCAATAACCAAATATTTAATATTTTGCAAAAAGCAAACCAGGTAGTAAAAAGAAAAATTCAGATCTCCCCACCCACCTCGTGCCAATGGTAACATCATATAATTTGAAGCACGCCGGGCCTTCTTCCAGCCCCAAATAAACCTATCTGCAACAGATTGCAGCTGCATTAATTGTGCTCATGTCAGCTCCAACGGTACCGTCTGAAAGTAGTAAATTACCCTGGGGAGAATACACATCTTTAAAACATTACGTCGACCTACCATTGATAGGTGTAGGCATTCCACCTTTTCCAGCTGTCTTTTAACTGACCCTAGTACATCAGCCCAGTTTACATCAACTATCTCTTGAAGTGACATCCTAATTTTAATCTCCAAGTACCTTGCTTCTTGTGTCACACGCACCTCTCCAGGGCAAAGCCACTCAGTGCAAACGACCTGGGTTTTTGCGATGTTTAACTTATACCCAGCAGCCTTCCCAAACTGCTGGGTCAGATGCTCAATCTCTCTTAGTGCTTGCTCTGGGTCCGGTGTTACAACCACTATGTCATCAGCATAAGCCAGAACACGCACATGATGCTGGCCCACTATCATTGCCTGTATACCATTGGTGGTCTCCAGTATTTGCAGCAATGGATTAATAAAAATGGCAAAAAGTAGGGTCGAACATTGGCATCCTTGCCGTGTACCCCTGGTTATATATACAAAGGGTGATTCTTGCCCCATTGTACAAATCTTAGCCCACGGGCTTTTATACATAGTCTGTAATGCTAGCAAAAATTGGGGACCAAAACCCATCTTACGCATTGTAGTCCATAGAAATGCCCATGAAATGCGGTCAAATGCTTTTTCAGCATCTAAAAAAATTATACCTATGTTTTTTTGTAGTGTAGTGGCATAATAAAGCAGCACTATAACCCAATGCACATGGTTGACCGTGCTCCTGCCAGGCAGGAAGCCGTGCTGATGCCGAGACACCAGCGGTGGAAGGACTTGCGCTAGCCGAGTTGCAAGTATTTTTTAGTACACTTTGGCATCTGCATTTATTAGTGATATAGGTCTATATGACACAGGAAGTCTAGGGGACTTATCTTTCTTTTTAAAGACCACTATATTTAGATCATCCCAAGATGGAGGGGGATTTCCACATTGAGCGGATGCAAAAGTAGCAAGCATATCATCCTTTATAATAGGAAAAACCATCCGATAAACCTCCAAAGGAAGTTTATCTGGTCCAGCAGCTTTCCCTAGCGCTAAGTCATCTAATGTTGTCTGTAGTTCTTGCATAGAAATTGGAGCTTCCAGCTCTTCGCTTTCTGTAGGCCCTAGCTCAGATAGGTCGAATTTGCGAAGGTATTGCTCAATCTGACCCAGTATATAGTTCTTTATAATATGAATGAAATACCTCCATTATACCTTCCATAGTCTCAGTTGCACCCCCTCTATCATCCTCCAAGATTTCAATTCGTTGCAATTGCCTGCATACACTGCAGTCTTTGAGCTAGGCATCTACCAGATGTTTCTCCATATTCGTATCTTTCAGCTTTATATATTTTAAACTGGGTTGCTATTTCTTGACTCCAGACCCCATTAATCCTAGCCTTGCTGCAAGCTACCTTGGTTTGTGCTGTTTGACTGTCCATATTAGCACTAATCACTGAAATAAGCTCACACTCAGCCTTTCTTAAATCCTCAAGTAAATCTGCTATTAATGCTAGCTGTTTCTTCTGTTTAACCCAGCCGTAACTAAATGTTTCACCCCTTAGTCCCGCTTTAAAAGAATCCCAGATCATTGGTTGGGTGGCTGTTCCTCTATTATGTTCTAAAAACCGCGTAGCGCAAAGTTGAATATAACATATATATTCCTCGTCGCTTACAAGCTTTTTACTAAATGTGAAGGTTCGCTGTTCCCTCGTGATGTTAAAACGAGCCAAATCTATAACCACAGGGCCGTGATCTGACGTAATACGGGGCATTACCTGCATCTTTGCACCAACAGTTAAAAATCGGGGTAAAAAAATATAGTCTAACCTAACAAACTTATTATGTGAAGAAGAGAAAAACGTATACCCTGGATCTCCATAATTCACTACCGTCCACCCATCCACAAGACCGTGTTGCTGTAACAGCTGATGCAGAGCCCTGAATACTTTCGGCTTACGGCCTTTGTATTCAACAAATTGAGCTTCCCAAATCTGAGAATCCCCATGTATATTAAAATCCTCGAATAATAACAGAGGGGTCCCCCACAGTGCTAACACAACATTCAAAGACTCCAGCATCTCTGCTTCATCTAAGTTTGACCCATACACTGTACAAATTGTAGTCTTAGTGTCCCCTAAAATACACTCGGTGATTGCCCATCTCCCTACGTTGTCTGCCCTCTCTCTCTACCCGTACCGATTACACCCCGACGCCCCAAAATTGCCACCCCCCTATTCATAATAGATTGTCTAGATGCCGATAATAATGTAAATCCCAACTCGATAATATCCTACAGTTAGACCAAGGAATGTGCGTTTCTTGTAAACAAAGAATATCGGGATTGATTAACCGCAGCTCAGCAATTTTGCGTTTCCTCTTGAGGATATTATTCAGCCCACAAACATTAAATGAACATATACGTAGACTCCTATCTGCCATTAAAGCATATATATCGCTGGCCATTAGCATACAGAAAAAAACAGATATACACCGAAGTTCCTACAGCACATACTATGAACTGACATTTTACCCTTTTTACCCTTTGACAAATGCCCACCCAACCCAGTACACCACAAGTGTCCCTCTGCACCCCCTCCCCCCACTCAGAACCCCCCCTCCCACCCTGCCCGGTGAATGGCTCACTTGGTACTCGGCCCTCCCCTAATCTTAAGTATACAAGACTAGAGGCCTCAAAACAAAACAAGCATTTACAATGCAATGGTTTCGTCTTTGGAAAAGTTAGAGTTATTGGCATTGTAAATGACAAAATTTGTATTTATGTGTTGGTTTTGAAAACAGATAAATACATGGCATTGTCATTTACATTGCCATTAGCTTAATCTCTGCAGTCACTCTGCACTCTCTAGCACTCCCTAGCACTCCCTACTCACTCTGCACTCTCTAGCACTCCCTACTCACTCTGCACTCTGCATTCCCTATGCACTCCCTATGCACTCCCTAAGCACTCCATATGCACTCCCTATGCACTCTCCACTCCATATGCACTCTCCACTCCCTATGCTCTCTCCACTCCCTATGCACTCTCCACTCCCTATGCACTCTGCACTCCCTATGCACTCTCCACTCTCCACTCCCTATGCACTCTGCACTCCCTATGCACTCTCCACTCTCCACTCCCTATGCACTCTCCACTCTGCACTCCCTATGCACTCTCCACTCTCCACTCCCTATGCACTCTCCACTCTCCACTCCCTATGCACTCTCCACTCCCTATGCACTCTCCACTCCCCATGCACTCTCCACTCCCTATGCACTCTCCACTCCCTATGCACTCTCCACTCCCTATGCACTCTCCACTCCCTATGCACTCCCTACTATTAAAGGTTATTTCTTCCAATGCAGTTTGGGTGCAGTGTATGCTGCACTCTATACAAAGGTGGCGTCTAATCCTGCTCTACTCAAGTCACATTTTCCAACGTCATCTTTTCAAAAAATATTTAAAAATGTAAAAAAAATATGTCAGAACCCCAAAATCACATGAAAATGTACTACTGGCGATGCTCTACCGAGCTGTGCTGTTTAAGAAGGGATCAGAGCAAGGGGTCCCCCCGATCTGAAAGGCCCTTGGGTGCCCCCCAGGTCCCTGACGAAAGCATGCGACATTTGCAAGGAAGGAGCTCGCCGAAGTTTCAAAAATTAATAAAAAATATTTAGAAGTCAGAAATAGTCACATCCGACCCATCAAAATGTACCCCTGAGTGTGGAGCTCAAACTGAGCCGGGTACAAGAGTCGGATCCTCAAAGGAGCTCCTCATTTGGAACTTCTTTGGACTTGCGACCTTGCAAGTTTAGTCCAAACAAGCATGTTCTGCTTGTAAGGACTGAGAACACAGCCTTCAACAAGGGAAAGTCCCCTTGAAGTGGGGCACAGGCTGTTCTAACCTAGGGCCACATAGGGAGGACCCTCACACCCCAATGCAACCCCCCCCAAAAAACCCACATTTATCCACTTTTACAGAATTGGGAGCAAACTTTTGCTTGGAAACAAGAAGTCATCAAAGATGGCGTGTAATACTGGCACGGGGAGCGCTGCATACGTGTACATGGTATTACATTAAAAACTACATTCATAGTATTTCCAGACCCGGTTACTGGGGGGTGAGACTGCGGGGCACTGGGTGTAGTCCCGGCTTCCAAAGCAGGTTTGACCGGCACTCTTCATAAAGGGGGCCAGGCTCTACAGAGCAGCGCATAGGGGTTGCCCCACATGTATGCAAGTTCGGTGCGCCCCTAGCATAAGTGTGTGTTTATAATGTTACTCTGCTGGGTTGTGGGGGGCAGGGGTGATTCGACCTGGGTGGCAGTCATGTGGCACGTGCACTCCTTGCTCCACAAACCTCCAGCATCCAGGTGGACACGATCTTCCGCATGTAGGGTTGCACTTCACGCTGCACGCACTTAAAGTAGGAAGCGGAAGGCGGGCAGTTCTCCTCCGCCTTCAGCATGGGGTTTCCACCTCGCAGCACAGCAGCTAATGTTCCATGTCTCCCCCGGCGCGCGGTGCCTGCTCTTGAGAGGGGGTGCGGGGTGCCCGTGCTGTCCTGTGAGTGAGAGAGCTCCGTTCAGTGCTTGCTGCTGCTTCCGCTGTTGGAGCTCTCTGGAGGCTCCGACTCTGCCCAGCTCTCAGCTCAAGTCTCCTCCTGCGGCAGGCCCACACAGCCCTCCAGTGCTCACATCAAAGCCGGCGCCGACTTAAGGAGGGGGCGGATTCAGCAAGCAAATATGTGAGTCATTGTGAGAATTAGTGAGTGGTTAAGCGTGTGGCTTATTCTGAGTAAGGGAGTGAGTGCACGATTTGGAGGAGACACCAAGAGAGTCGGGGGGGGGGCAGGAACGGTTAGACGGACAGCGGGAGGGCGGGAACGGACAGCGGGAGGGGGGGGTCGGGAACGGGATTAAAACAAACAAAGTGAAAACACATTTATAAACAAAATGCTCCTTACCTGATCGCTTCGTGGGAACTCGAATCTTGCAGCCAACTCCAACAACAGATACTTGTAAAAGGAAGAAAACAGGCCGACTCGAAGAAAAAAAAATAACACCCACCCATCGCCGCGATGACGAACAGACGTGGGTGGAGAGGGAAAAAATCGCGGGAACGCCCCCGAATCTGGTCCGGCCTTGACGGACAGATCCGGCTCCCAATGGCTAGCCTCCATTTATGGAGCTAGCCAATGGGAGCCGGGGAACGTTCCTGAAGCCCCTATTGTAAACAAAAGATTTCACCTGCGCCGAAAAGCTGCGCACAACTGCGCAGCCTTCGGCCAGGCGAAACCTAAAAATGAGTGCACATAGCCACAAAACAAAATGTCTCATTACCGATATATAACATCCATGCCTGTACACTAGTCCTTCAAGTCAAAGAGTGAAGATATTCTTTAGCAGCAACTTCAGATGTAAAGAAACGTGTCTGTCCTTTATTGACTGTCTTTAGTAGCTAGTTGCGATAGAAAAACTTGCAGGCCTTTTGTTTGGAACGGGGCAATCAGCTGCCGTAACTGCCATCTCTTTTCAACTGGGGAGTGGCAGTAGTCAGGCCTCACCAAAAATGGTATCCCTTTGCCAGATCTCTTCTTATCTGGTCTGGCCAGATCATACAGTGATAGTTAGACTAAACTCAGACTGGTTCTTGCACAGTAACAGCACTTTTTAGTAAGTGCACACTCGAGTTGTAAAATTATGTTTATGTCTTAATAAGCATTATGTGTTTGCATTTTCTACATGGTTTTCTCTTTCTATATATTCATTACAGGGAAGACCCATTGCATCTATTGAGCAAAATAAGAAGATGTGGTAGGATGGTCCTGAAAGACCACTCTGATTCTATTTTGTTAATGGTTTATTTATTAAATGTTTCTACATATTTCATCATTCTAGCACGTTTGATAGTGTAATTGCAGTAGCACACAAGAGCTTGGCCCTGAAGAATGCCAGTGAATTTTCACAATATGGCAGAAACATGTTGGCCCGATTTTTGATCTCTACCAAGCAAGTTAGACAGTGATATTGTCACACTGTCACCTCACTATTTTTTAACCTGACGTCCAGGCAAACGCTATTAAAGTTCCTTGTTTGCTTGTTCAGCCATTTTATACACCTCACTTGATTTATTATTTTTTGCACTGCACATATCAGCTTCACCATCTGCATGAACAACTGCGGTGACCAGACCATGGCCAAGTGATGCGATGCCAAAATACATCTGGGCGTTCGCACACAGACCAAGGTTTGGGTGTCCTACATGATGAGGCTCCGCCATCTGGGTGGGCTGATAGGACTCAAACAGCAATTGTTGATAGCCAGTCTGAATTCTGATTACTGACTCAATCCTTTCTGTGCATCAAGTCCAGTGTTAGTTTAATTTTCTCAGCGTCATTCGACTTACAGGTATTTTTGTCTTTTATGTAGTTACACTGGGGGTATTTACCTGTTTTGTCGTTAAAACATTTCCCTCGGACCCTCCCCTACGAGTAGTTGTTATACAGATCATACAGTGCCTGCCTAGCCACAAAATTATTCAAGGAAATCAATATGATCGCGGTTGCTGCACTGCTTGCCCACTCCTTGCAGGCCATTGCCGAAATGGAAATCTATGCGCCCGTTGAATTTCATGGACCCAATTCCATTCTTTCACCTCGGGAAGTGCTTCCTCAAACAACTCAGCTACGAATTTACGGATATCATGCCCCTCAAGACCTTCTGGGACCCCAAGAATGCGTAAATTATTGCACCGTAGTCGGTTTTGTGAGTCGGCAAGCCTGTCATGCACATCGTCCTTATGCGCTTTTATGTCTGCGACAGCTTCTTTTTGGATCACCATCTGGTCTTCTAGTGATGATATGCAGGCCTCGGCTTCCGCCATCCTGTCAGTAAAGTCGTTACATGTTTTTGCCAAGCGTCTGACAGTATTCTGAAATGTCCTGCATGCAGTGTACGTTTTCAAATGCTCCGCTCGTGTCTCCTACCTATGCTCTGAGATGGATCTGTAAATTTCCTCCAACGACACCTGGCTTGGTATCTCCACAACTGGACCCCCACTTGCTTGGCCAGATAAGTCCAGTCTCTTTAATAACTGTTCCGCATTAGAGAGATCCCAGTCAGGCGTTTCTACAGTTGCTGGTCCCACAATTCCTTCCCTATCTTTCTTCCGAACAATGAGTGCCTCTGCAGATACATCCCCCGGGAAGGTATTTTTATTATGACTGTCATCCATAATAGTAGGGGTAATATCTCCGGATCTATCTTCCTGTAATAGGAGATCTCCTTCCAAATCAGATCCTTCTGAATGCTCTGAAAGCGAGTAAAACTCGCTATCTTTACTACTTAAAGGCTCATTAACATCTTCACTGATAATGTCATTGTCATCATCCGTTAAAGTACACTCTTTGCCATAAGTCACAGTCTGAGGTGTCTCAACATGCGCTGGAGGTGCCAGTCTCTTCTCCAAAGGTACAGCGGACACTTCACTTTCTGCTAATTGGGCATCCGAATGATAAGATTTAGCGGCAGGAATCACAGTTTTTTTTCCCAGTAACTAGTTACAACATTTGAGAAATCTTAGGAGTTCGTTGACCCAAGTCTTTACCCTGCCCAGTACTTTCCAAGTCCTCAAAACCCAGCATTTCTTTAGACATTTTTGCAGCAAGTGTGGCGCGTGTTCCTACCACACCTTCCCCTGTAGCTCTTGTTTTACCTCCACGAGCAACCTTAGGTGCCATAGCAAGCCTCAAAACAGTGTCGCAAAGCAGAACACACAATGTAGCACCCACTGACCTAATACAGTGAAATTAGTGAGCTCCAGCGGTAAAAAGTTCCAAATATTAAATTGCCTCGCAGCAAGCAGCTCACAAACTCACTGGAATAATCTCGGCCGCTCTTTGTTAATCTATTTGTTAATCTGCCGTCTGCGAGCTCACAGCCAGTCAGCAGCAGCATCAAAGTTTCCAGCAGTGTCTCAAACGGTTTCGTCAAAGCACTTTATAGCCATTACTGTTACACATCTTCTTCTTCCACAAAGATCAAAAATTAGCCGCTGTTGTGCTGTTATGCTCCAGTGCTCACCGTGTGTTAACTAAAGCTTTCCGTGCCTGACAGCGAAGCTCTCAACCGGCTTCACACACAAACCATCCGGCTCCAAACGAGCTCAGGTGGGCTGCAGCTCGAGCACGCACCCAGCTGGTGTTAGCCACACCGTCCCGCGCTCCGTTCTGCTCTACATTCTACTCGCCCGCGGACACAGCGGCTCTCCCCCTCACCGAAAGACAAATCTTCCCTCAGCATTAACCGGCTGCGAAAGCTTCGAGGCAAATTCCAGCCACGCTCAACGGCGAAATCGCTGCAGCATCGTCTCCGTGAGTACAACGGGAAAGCCGAGTTAGGAGTTCCTCGCACACATGTCCGTCGTGCAGAAGCCATCTTGCCTCTTGTCATAGTATTCCTGATAGTAATTAGATTCCATACACCTACTTTTGCAGCCTCATAAACCGACACAAACTCCTCTCTGGTCATGTATATTTGTTAATTTGTGAAAATACATTGCTATTTCAGTACTTTAAACCTACAGGTTGCATCCCGAGGCCGAAAAATGGATTCATGAAGAAAACAGGCAGTTATTTTCCAGTGTGTGTAAAAAGGTCCTGCCAAGAGGATATGCTCCAGCTGTGACAGATAAGAAGAAGAAATTGTTACATACCTGTACCCTGACACTATGAAAGAGCAGTCACTCTGGTGGGGGCTAGTTGCATGACAAAGTGCTGATTTCAAGGCCCACTAATTTCAATACCCATAGGTCTTCCTAGATTATTTTGTACTTGTATTGTGTCTTTTTTTCTGGATAAGTGTTGAATTTAGCCAATAAGTGCACCACAGAAATGACAGAAGATACATAAGCTATTGAAATTAACATAACCAACTGCAGGTTTAATGAAAACACCCAGGGGTAGCAAGCAAGCACTGAATACGCTGTTAAAGCTACCAATTCCAGTAACTGCTGACACACATAGGCGACCCTTCTGCATGAGCCTGCCTTCTATGGTGTTACTCCAAGCACTATCACTGTACCTCTCAGTTGGTGCCTTAACTGTATCTCAGTGCTATTGCTGTGAAGAATCTTGCTCTTTTGAAGAAAAAGTTTGATTTCTTGGTTCATTTCTGCTCTGTGAGTTCAGTCTCCGAGCCAGTCCCTCAAAAGCCTGCATACCTTTGGATACCCTCACCCAGGGCCTCAAGCCACTCTAGAACTAAATGAGTGAGACTTCTGATATTTCAGCTCGCTGTAGACCTTGGAGGAGTGGTTTGGAAAAGTACGCCTAAGTAGTTCTGATTTATGGCTTGCGTGCCTGTGAGTAGTAGAAATAGTGGTATCTAGGGATGTACAAAGAGCCAAGTATGAAGTATCTATCCGCCCCAGGTCATCAATCCAGGAGCGGAAACCCTTAGGCACTGCTTCCCCATTATGGGCTCTGTCCTCTTCTGCATCCCAGACTAAGGGCCTAATTTCCAGCCTGACGGTCAGGCGGTCCACAGACCACAAGACTCATGGAGGCGCAGCAGACTCCCAACCGCCATATTACAATTAGGGCGGTCGGACTGCCATTGCCCTACCGCAGCCTCTAGGGAACCGCCATTCCCTGGAAGTGTTGCAGCAGGAAGGAGGCCACAAAATTCTTGGCGGGACCGTCGTGGTCCTGCCAATCATTTTACGAGTTTCCTCTCTGCCGGTGGTGTCATCGATTTTCCTACTCCATGAACACTGTGGCTTGCAGGAAACAAAGGGGGAATTGCAGGGGCCCCTATCATGGCTTTGCATGTGGATGCATGCAGAGAGGCACATTATGTGTCCCCCCTATATGCCTGCACCCCAGTTCCTGCAAAGCATGGACGTAACAGTCTGTGCAGTGCAGGAACATTTATTGGCGTTCCCATTGTGGTGCCTATTTTCAGGGCAACACCCAGGGAACGTAAAAAAAAAGCTTGGCAGACACAAGAAATACTCGTAATCTGGTGGGCGACCTGTCCACAGGTTTGACGGTGACGTTTTGGGGCAGACCCGGCGCCAAACTTGTAATCAGGCTCGCAGTAAAAATCTCCTCCCAGAATGAGATCCCCCCTCTTCCAAACCCACCACATCCCTGAATGGACTGTGTCAAAATTCTTGCTTCAATGTACATCATTTCCTCACCCTGTATCTCAAGAATGACTGTGAGACATCTCGCTCCAGAGTCCTTGTAACTTTACCAGCAATAGGCCTTAGATTGTAATTGCAGAAGACGGCCACCCCAGCTAATTCGTTATTAGCTTATGACCAAAATTAGAGCAGATAAGATCGATGCCTCACTCTAAATGGACTGACCCTCAATAGAGGTGTCTTTGGCAAAAAAGATAACGTCTTTACCTAGGGCCCTCAGGGAGCTCCTTATCCTGACCATCGGGAAGTTCGGAGCCCTCGGGGGTACAAAGCTAATAATCTTGCATTCTCCATTACAGTGTTACTTTCAAAGTTTCACCTCAAATGTGATGCTTGAGCCTGTACCCAACCAGAAAACACAAACCTCCTTCATAACAATAAAAATAAACACAACCAGAATGCAAGCCTGTCTATCCCGCACCTCACCCTTCTAAAGGTCCTTTGTCTGTGGTGCATGCAATCATGTGGATAACATAGACTCCTTTGTGGGTGGGTAAATTTGATTACATTCCTCCAGTAATGCTTCCCCCTCTTCCTTTAAAATGGTTCCTGGCTCCAATTAGTTCCCTAGCCCAGGCAATCATGATTCCCGGACTGGTAGATTACCATGTGTAGCAGGACCTGCCAATTCTATTCTTTATGGTGGACATCATCACTAACTTTCTTTGTCTAGCTTTCAACTCTATGCAGGAGGCCACCACTCAACTCAACCACAGTGTAACACCGTTACATTTTTCCTGGCGAGTCTGTCCCTGTGGCACCACAACTACTTAGCTTGTTTCCAAATTCCTGCTATTTGGTTTCCTGTGTTTATTGCTTGACTCAAATATTCTTCTGCCTCACTTTCTTCAGTTATATTAGGTAGATCCTTTCCTTTAGAGATTGGATTGGGATTTCCTTTCCATTCCACTGAAATTGCATGCCTTCCGGTATAATCTATCAGTAGCATAGCATATCACCAGATAATGATCCCCTGGCTATATGATCATCACAAGTAAAGTCCTCAGACCATTATTCAGAGCTGTCCAAATTTGGGATTTTGATCATGACCCAGGCCGGGGACTATGATTCTCTCCTCCAGTAGGAAACTGGAGAGCTTGACAAGTACATCCCTAGAACCTGCTTGTCTCCTTCCACCTCTAGGCACCCTTTGAATAGAGATATGGAAGTTAGGCTGTACCTTGAGAATGCCTCAGAGCAGTTCAATTGCACAGCCAGTTATGTTATCCCATTCTGTACCGTCTTTCAGACCTTCAATAAGTATGTTGTTGTGACACGACTCATTTTTCAAATTTTTCTATTTGACCATCATGGTCTTTGGTTTAGGCCTTGAATTAGCAGATTGTGGTCTTGTAGTTTGTTATTTGATCTCTCTCTGTAAAGGAATGTAGCTGAATCTCCGTTTATTTCAGTCTCAGGTTCAAATTATGCATGCCAGCTTCTACCTCTGCCAATGTCCGCCATATCTCTCACTACCTATCCCGGAGTGACTTATCAAAATGTGCTTTCAGGCCTGTGATGCAAAAGTCCAGATCATGTTTCGCGAGGGCATTTGCCATTTTTGTTGCCATTGTATGTGCGACAGGCCTTGTCGTGCTGCTGCCCCACAAAGCAAAACGTGTGTAATTCTCCCCCGTTTCTTTCTCCAGAAAAACAGACACATATTCAGACGTCCATATCTCGGGCTGCCTGCCATCTGTCTTAAGGTGTTCATTATTTCATCCTCAGTAACAGTGGGTCATTCAAATGTTTGTGACCTTGCAGGGCATCTTCAGGCCAGAGCAATGCTGTGTTTTCGGGACTTCAATTCACACCTTCATTTATTGTCATACCTCTCAGCGAGGAGGAGATGTGAATTGCAGATGTCAAAGTTGTTTCCATTAATATCTCAGGAACAGATTATTTGTTTCAGCTGTAAGCACCGTCTGCCATCTTCACTCACTGCAAGAGCAGCGGGAGATGGGTAAGCTCCACTATGATCAATTTCAAGACTATGGGGAGGTGGCAAATACAACTCCCGAGTCTCTTAAATAAAAGTCCAGGGGATCACTGCTCCCCACCACCAGCACAGCTGAATTATTCCCCAGGTCAATGTCCTGAAGTCATATGCTGGGGGACTATGGTTCCCAACAATAACAGATT